>NC_142091.1:1925625-2562500 GCF_054644295.1 Miniopterus natalensis
CCCTAGGTCCTATCGGAACCCTAACCGGATCTCTAAACCTAGCCCTCAACATAACCCTAACCCTAGGTCCAATCGGAACCCTAACCGGATCTCTAACCCTAGCCCTCAACATAACCCTAACCCTAGGTCCAATCGGAACCCAAAACGGATATCTAACCTTAGCCCTCAACATAACCCTAACCCTAGGTCCAATCGGAAACCTAACCGGATATCTAACCCTCGCCCTCAACATAACCCTAACCCTAGGTCCAATCGGAACCCTAACCGGATCTCTAACCCTAGCCCTCAAAATAACCCTAACCCTAGGTCCAATCGAAACCCTAACCGGATATCTAACCCTAGCCCTCAACATAACCCTAACCCTAGGTCTAATCGAAACCCTAACCGGATCTCTATCCTTAGCCCTCAACATATCCCTAACCCTAGGTCCAATCGGAACCCTAACTGGATCTCTAACCCTAGGCCTCAACATAACCCTAACCCTAGGTCCAATCGGAACCCTAACCGGATCTCTAACCCTCGCCCTCAACATAACACAAACCCTAGGTCCTATCGGAACCCTAACCGGATCTCTAAACCTAGCCCTCAACATAACCCTAACCCTAGGTCCAATCGGAACCCTAACCGGATCTCTAACCCTAGCCCTCAACATAACCCTAACCCTAGGTCCAATCGGAACCCAAAACGGATATCTAACCTTAGCCCTCAACATAACCCTAACCCTAGGTCCAATCGGAAACCTAACCGGATATCTAACCCTCGCCCTCAACATAACCCTAACCCTAGGTCCAATCGGAACCCTAACCGGATCTCTAACCCTAGCCCTCAAAATAACCCTAACCCTAGGTCCAATCGAAACCCTAACCGGATATCTAACCCTAGCCCTCAACATAACCCTAACCCTAGGTCTAATCGGAACCCTAACCGGATCTCTATCCTTAGCCCTCAATATATCCCTAACCCTAGGTCCAATCGGAACCCTAACTGGATCTCTAACCCTAGGCCTCAACATAACCCTAACCCTAGGTCCAATCGGAACCCTAACCGGATCTCTAACCCTAGCCCTCAGCATAACCTTAACCCTAGGTCAAATCGGAACCCTAACCGGATCTCTATCCCTAGCCCTCAACCTAACCCTAACCCTAGGTCCAATCGGAACCCTAACCGGATCTCTAACCCTAGCCCTCAACATAACCCTAACCCTAGGTTCAATCTGAACCCTAACCGCACCTCTAACCTAGGCCTCTACATAACCCTAACCCTAGGCCCAATCGGAACCCTAACCTGATATCTAACCCTAGCCCTCAACATAACCCTAACCCTAGGTCCAATCGGAACCCTAACCGGATCTCTAACCCTAGCCCTCAAAATAACCCTAACCCTAGGTCCAATCGGAACCCTAACCGGATATCTAACCCTAGCACTCAACATAACCCTAACCCTAGGTCAAATCGGAACCCTAACCGGATCTTTAGCCCTAGCCCTCAACATATCCCTAACCCTAGGTCCAATCGGAACCCTAACCGGATCTCGAACCCTAGCCCTCAACATAACCCTAACCCTAGGTCCAATCGGAACCCTAACTGGATTTCTAACCCTAGCCCTCAACATAACCCTAACCCTAGGTCCAATCGGAACCCTAACAGGATCTCTACCCCAGCCCTCAACATAACCCTAACGCTAGGTCCAATCGGAACCCTAACCGGATATCTAACCCTAGCCCTCAACATAACCCTAACCCTATGTCCAATCGGAACCCTAACTGGATCTCTAACCCTAGCCCTCAACATAACCCTAACCCTAGGTCCAATCGGAACCCTAACAGGATCTCTACCCCAGCCCTCAACATAACCCTAACCCTAGGTCCATTCGGAACCCTAACCGCATATCTAACCCTAGCCCTCAACATAACCCTAACCCTAGGTCCAATCGGAACCCTAACCGGATATCTAACCCTAGCCCTCAACATAACCCTAATTCTAGGTCCAATCTGAACCCTAACCGGATCTCTAACCCTAGCCCTGAAAATAACCTTAACCCTAGGTCCAATGGAAACCCTAACCGGATCTCTAACCCTAGCCCTCAACATAACCCTAACCCTAGGTCCAATCGGAACCCTAACCGGATCTCTATGCCTAGCCCTCAACATATCCCTAACCCTAGGTCCAATCGGAACCCTAACCGGATCTCTAACCCTAGGCCTCAATATAACCCTAACCCTAGGTCCAATCGGAACCGTAACCGGATATCTAACCCTAGCCCTGAACATAACCTTAACCCTAGGTCCAATCGGAACCCTAACTGGATCTCTAACCCTAGCCCTCAACATAACCCTAACCGTAGGTCCAATCGGAACCCTAACCGGATCTCTAACCCTAGCCCTCAACATAACCCTAACCCTAGGTCCAATCGGAACCCTAACAGGATCTGTACCCCAGCCCTCAACATAACCCTAACCCAAGGTCCAATCGGAACCCTAACCGGATCTCTACCCCTCGCCCTCTTCATAACCCTAAACCTTGGACCAATCGGAACCCTAACCGGATATCTAACCCTAGCCCTCAACATAACCCTAACCCTAGGTCCAATAGGAACCCTAACCGGATCTCTAACCCTAGCTCTCAACATAACCCTAACCCTAGGTCCAATCGGAACCCTAACCAGATCTCTAACCCTAGCCCTAAACATAACCCTAACCCTAGGTCCAATCGGAACACTAAACGGATCTCTAACCCTCGCCCTCAACATAACACTAACCCTAGGTCCTATCGGAACCCTAACCGGATCTCTAACCCTAGCCCTCAACATAACCCTAACCCTAGGTCCAATCGGAACCCAAAACGGATATCTAACCCTAGCCCTCAACATAACCCTAACCCTAGGTCCAATCGGAAACCTAATCGGATATCTAACCCTAGCCCTCAACATAACCCTAACCCTCGGTCCATTCGGAACCCTAACCGGATCTCTACCCCTCGCCCTTCACATAACCTTAACCCTAGGTCCAATCGGAACTCTAACCGCACCTCTAACCCTAGCCCTCAACATAACCCTGACCCTAGGCCCAATCGTAACCCTAACCGGATCTCTAACCCTAGTCCTCAACATAACCCTAACCCTAGGTCCAATCGGAACCCTAACCGGATCTCTAACCCTAGCCTTCAAAATAACCCTAACCCTAGGTCCAATCTGAACCCTAACCAGATCTCTAACCCTAGCCCTGAACATAACCCTAACCCTAGGTCCAATCGGAACCCTAACCGGATCTCAAACCCTAGCCCTCAACATAACCTTAACCCTAGGTCCAATCGGAAATCTAAACGGATATCTAACCCTAGCCCTCAACATAACCCTAACGCTGGTCCAATCGAAACCCTAACCGGATATCTAACCCTAGCCCTCAACATAACCCTAACCCTAGGTCCAATCGGAACCCTAACCGGATCTCTATCCCTAGCCCACAACATATCCCTAACCCTAGGTCCAATCGGAACCCTAACCGGATCTCTAACCCTAGGCCTCAACATAACCCTAACCCTAGGTCCAATCGGAACCCTAACCGGATCTCTAACCCTAGCCCTCAACATAACCTTAACCCTAGGTCCAATCGGAACCCTAACTGGATCTCTAACCCTAGCCCTCAACATAACCCTAACCCTAGGTCAAATCGGAACCCTAACCGGATCTCTAACCCTAGCCCTAAACATAACCCTAACCCTAGGTCCAATCGGAACCCTAACAGTATCTCTTCTCCAGCCCTCAACCTAACCCTAACCCTAGGTCCTATCGGAACCCTTACTGGATCTCTACCCCTCGGCCTCAACATAACCCTAACCCTAGGTCCAATCGGAACCCTAACCGGAACTCTACCCCTCGCCCTCAACATAACCCTAACCCTTGGTCCAATCGGAACCCTAACCGAATATCTAACCCTAGCCCTCAACATAACCCTAACCCTAGGTCCAATCGGAACTCTAACCGGAACTCTAAACCTAGCCCTAAACATAACCCTAACCCTAGGTCAAATCGGAACCCTAACCGGATATCTAACCCTAGCCCTCAACATAACCCTAACCCTAGGTCCAATCGGAACCCTAACCGGATCTCTATCCGAGCCCTCAACATAACCCTAACCCTAGGTCCAATCGGAACCCTAACCGGATCTCTAACCCTACCCCTCAACATAACCCTAACCCTAGGTCCAATCAGAACCCTAACCGGATCTCTAACCCTAGCCCTCAACATAACCTTAACCCTAGGTCCAATCGGAACCCAAAACGGATATCTAACCCTAGCCCTCAACATAACCCTAACCCTAGGTCCAATCGCAAACCTAACCGCATATCTAACCCTAGCCCTCAACACAACCCTAACCCTAGGTCCAATCGGAACCCTAACCGGATCTTTATCCCTAGCCCTCAACATATCCCTAACCCTAAGTCCAATCGGAACCCTAACCGGATCTCTAACCCTAGCCCTCAACATAACCCTAACACTATGTCCAATCGGAACCCACACCGGATCTCTAACCCTAGTCCTCAACATAACCTTAACCCTAGGTCCAATCGGAACCCTAACCGGATCTCTAACCCTAGCCCTCAACATAACCCTAACCCTAGCTCCAATCGGAATCCTAACTGGATTTCTAACCCTAGCCCTCAACCTAACCCTAACCCTAGGTCCAATCGCAACCCTAACAGGATCTCTACCCCAGCCCTCAACATAACCCTAACACTAGGTCCAATCGGAACCCTAACCGGATCTCTAACCCTAGCTCTCAACATAACCCTAACCCTAGGTCCAATCGGAACCCTAACCAGATCTCTAACCCTAGCCCTAAACATAACCCTAACCCTAGGTACAATCGGAACCCTAACCGAATCTCTAACCCTCGCCCTCAACATAACACTAACCCTAGGTCCTATCGGAACCCTAACCGGATCTCTAAACCTAGCCCTCAAAATAACCCTAACCCTAGGTCCAATCGGAACCCTAACCGGATCTCTAACCCTAGCCCTCAACATAACCCTAACCCTAGGTCCAATCGGAACCCAAAACTGATATCTAACCCTAGCCCTCAACATAACCCTAACCCTAGGGCCAATCGGAACCCTAACCGGATCTCTATCCCTAGCCCTCAACATATCCCTAACCCTAGGTCCAATCGGAACCCTAACCGGATCTCTATCCCTAGCCCTCAACATAACCTTAACCCTAGGTCCAATCGGAACCCTAACCGGATCTCTAACCCTAGCCCTCAACATAACCCTAACCCTAGGTCCAATCTGAACCCTAACCGGATCTCTAACCCTAGCCCTCAACATAACCTTAACCCTAGGTCCAATCGGAACCCTAACCGGATCTCTAACCCCAGCCCTCAACATAACCCTAACCCTAGGTCCAATCGGAACCCTAAACGGATATCTAAACCTAGCCCTCAACATAACCCTAACCCTAGGTCTAATCGGAACCCAAAACGGATATCTAACCCTAGCCCTCAACATAACCCTAACCCTAGGTCCAATCGGAAACCTAACCGCATATCTAACCCACGCCCTCAACATAACCATAATCCTAGGTCCAATCGGAACCCTAAACGGATATCTAAACCTAGCCCTCAACATATCCCTAAGCCTAGGTCCAATCGGAACCCTAACCGGATCTCTAACCCTAGCCCTCAACATAACCCTAACACTATGTCCAATCGGAACGCTAACCGGATCTCTAACCCTAGTCCTCAACATAACCTTAACCCTAGGTCCAATCGGAACCCTAACCGGATCTCTAACCCTAGCCCTCAACATAACCCTAACCCTAGGTCCAATCGGAACCCTAACAGGATCTCTACCCCAGCCCTCAACATAACCCTAACCCTAGGTACAATCGGAACCCTAACCGGATCTCTAACCCTAGCCCTCAACATAACCCTAACCCTAGGTCCAATCGGAACCCTAACCGGATCTCTAACCCTAGCCCTCAACATAACCCTAACCCTAGGTCCAATCGGAACCCTAACCGGATCTCTAACCCTAGCTCTCAACATAACCCTAACCCTAGGTCCAATCGGAACCCTAACCAGATCTCTAACCCTAGCCCTAAACATAACCCTAACCCTAGGTACAATCGGAACCCTAACCGGATCTCTAACCCTCGCTCTCAACATAACACTAACCCTAGGTCCTATCGGAACCCTAACCGGATCTCTAAACCTAGCCCTCAAAATATCCCTAACCCTAGGTCCATTCGGAACTCTAACCGGATCTCTACCCCTCGCCCTCAACATAACCCTAACCCTAGGTCCAATCGGAACTCTAACCGGAACTCTAAACCTAGCCCTCAACATAACCCTAACCCTAGGTCCAATCGGAACCCTAACCGGATATCTAACCCTAGCCCTCAACATACCCCTAACCCTAGGTCCAATCGGAACCCTAACCGGATCTCTAACCCTAGCCCTCAACATAACCCTAACCCTAGGTCCAAACGGAACCCTAACTGGATTTCTAACCCTAGCCCTCAACATAACCCTAACCCTAGGTCCAATCCGAACCCTAACAGGATCTCTACCCCAGCCCTCAACATAACCCTAACCCTAGGTCCAATCGGAACCCTTACTGGATCTCTACCCATCGCCCTCAACATAACCCTAACCCTAGGTCCAATCGGAACCCTAACCGCATCTCTACCCCTCGCCCTCAACATAACCCTAACCCTTGGTCCAATCGGAACCCTAACCGGATATCTAACCCTAGCCCTCAGCATAACCCTAACCCTAGGTCCAATGGGAACCCTAACCGGATCTATAACCCTAGCTCTCAACATAACCCTAACCCTAGGTCCAATCGGAACCCTAACCAGATCTCTAACCCTAGCCCTAAACATAACCCTAACCCTAGGTCCAATCGGAACCCTAACAGGATCTCTAACCCTCGCCCTCAACATAACACAAACCCTAGGTCCTATCGGAACCCTAACCGGATCTCTAAACCTAGCCCTCAACATAACCCTAACCCTAGGTCCAATCGGAACCCTAACCGGATCTCTAACCCTAGCCCTCAACATAACCCTAACCCTAGGTCCAATCGGAACCCAAAACGGATATCTAACCTTAGCCCTCAACATAACCCTAACCCTAGGTCCAATCGGAAACCTAACCGGATATCTAACCCTCGCCCTCAACATAACCCTAACCCTAGGTCCAATCGGAACCCTAACCGGATCTCTAACCCTAGCCCTCAAAATAACCCTAACCCTAGGTCCAATCGAAACCCTAACCGGATATCTAACCCTAGCCCTCAACATAACCCTAACCCTAGGTCTAATCGAAACCCTAACCGGATCTCTATCCTTAGCCCTCAACATATCCCTAACCCTAGGTCCAATCGGAACCCTAACTGGATCTCTAACCCTAGGCCTCAACATAACCCTAACCCTAGGTCCAATCGGAACCCTAACCGGATCTCTAACCCTCGCCCTCAACATAACACAAACCCTAGGTCCTATCGGAACCCTAACCGGATCTCTAAACCTAGCCCTCAACATAACCCTAACCCTAGGTCCAATCGGAACCCTAACCGGATCTCTAACCCTAGCCCTCAACATAACCCTAACCCTAGGTCCAATCGGAACCCAAAACGGATATCTAACCTTAGCCCTCAACATAACCCTAACCCTAGGTCCAATCGGAAACCTAACCGGATATCTAACCCTCGCCCTCAACATAACCCTAACCCTAGGTCCAATCGGAACCCTAACCGGATCTCTAACCCTAGCCCTCAAAATAACCCTAACCCTAGGTCCAATCGAAACCCTAACCGGATATCTAACCCTAGCCCTCAACATAACCCTAACCCTAGGTCTAATCGGAACCCTAACCGGATCTCTATCCTTAGCCCTCAATATATCCCTAACCCTAGGTCCAATCGGAACCCTAACTGGATCTCTAACCCTAGGCCTCAACATAACCCTAACCCTAGGTCCAATCGGAACCCTAACCGGATCTCTAACCCTAGCCCTCAGCATAACCTTAACCCTAGGTCAAATCGGAACCCTAACCGGATCTCTATCCCTAGCCCTCAACCTAACCCTAACCCTAGGTCCAATCGGAACCCTAACCGGATCTCTAACCCTAGCCCTCAACATAACCCTAACCCTAGGTTCAATCTGAACCCTAACCGCACCTCTAACCTAGGCCTCTACATAACCCTAACCCTAGGCCCAATCGGAACCCTAACCTGATATCTAACCCTAGCCCTCAACATAACCCTAACCCTAGGTCCAATCGGAACCCTAACCGGATCTTTATCCCTAGCCCTCAACATATTCCTAACCCTAGGTCCAATCGGAACCCTAACTGGATTTCTAACCCTAGCCCTCAACATAACCCTAACCCTAGGTCCAATCAGAACCCAAATAGGATCTCTACCCCAGCCCTCAACATAACCCTAACCCTAGGTCCAATCTGAACCCTAACCGGATCTCTACCCCTCGCCCTCAACATAACCCTAACCCTTGGTCCAATCGGAACCCAAACCGGATATCTAACCCTAGCCCTCAACATAACCCTAACCGAAGGTCCAATAGGAACCCTAACCGGATCCCTAACCCTAGCTCTCAACGTAACCCTAACCCTATGTCCAATCGGAACCCTAACCAGATGTCTAACCCTAGCCCTAAACATAACCCTAACCCTAGGTCCAATCGGAACCCTAACCGGATCTCTAACCCTAGCCCTCAACATAACCCTAACACTAGGTCCAATCGGAACCCTAACCGGATCTCTAACCCTAGTCCTCAACATAACTTTAACCCTAGGTCCAATAGGAACCCTAACCGGATCTCTAACCCTAGCCCTCAACATAACCCTAACCCTAGGTCCAATCGGAACCCTAACCGTATATCTAACCCTAGCCCTCAACATAACCCTAACCCTAGGTCCAATCGGAACCCTAACAGGATATCTAACCCTAGCCCTCAACATAACCCTAACCCTAGGTCCAATCTGAACCCTAACCGAATCTCTAACCCTAGCCCTCAACATAATCTTAACCCTAGGTCCAATCGGAACCCTAACCGGTTCTCTAACCCTAGCCCTCAACATTACCCTAACCCTAGGTCCAATCGGAACCCTAAACGGATATCTAAACCTAGCCCTCAACATAACCCTAACCCTTGTTCCAATCGGAACCCAAAACGGATATCTAACCCTAGCCCTCAACATAACCCTAACCCTAGGTCCAATCGGAAACCTATCCGCATATCTAACCCACGCCCTCAACATAACCCTAACCCTAGGTCCAATCGGAAACCTAACCGCATATCTAACCCACGCCCTCAACATAACCCTAACCCTAGGTCCAATCGGAAACCTAACCGCATATCAAACCCACGCCCTCAACATAACCCTAACCCTAGGTCCAATGGGAACCCTAACCGGATCTCTAACCCTAGCCCTCAATATAACCCTAACCCTAGGTCCAATCGGAACCCTAACCGGATCTCTACCCCTCGCCCTCAAGATAACCCTAACCCTAGGTCCAATCGGAACCCTAACCGGATCTCTATCCCTAGCCCTCAACATATCCCTAACCCTAGGTCCAATCGGAACCCTAACCGGATCTCTACCCCTCGCCCTCAACATAACCCTAACCCTAGGTCCAATCGGAACTCTAACCGGAACTCTAAACCTAGCCCTCAACATAACCCTAACCCTAGGTCCAATCGGAACCCTAACCGTATATCTAACCCTAGCCCTCAACATAACCCTAACCCTAGGTCCAATCGGAACCCTAACAGGATATCTAACCCTAGCCCTCAACATAACCCTAACCCTAGGTCCAATCTGAACCCTAACCGGATCTCTAACCCTAGCCCTCAACATAACCTTAACCCTAGGTCCAATCGGAACCCTAACCGGATCTCTAACCCTAGCCCTCAACATTACCCTTACCCTAGGTCCAATCAGAACCCTAAACGGATATCTAAACCTAGCTCTCAACATAACCCTAACCCTTGGTCCAATCGGAACCCAAAACGGATATCTAACCCTAACCCTCAACATAACCCTAACCCTAGGTCCAATCGGAAACCTAACAGCATATCTAACCCACGCCCTCAACATAACCCTAACCCTAGGTCCAATCGGAACCCTACCCGGATCTCTAACCCTAGCCCTCAATATAACCCTAACCCTAGGTCCAATCGGAACCCTAACCGGATATCTAACCCTAGCCCTCAACATAACCCTAACCCTAGGTCCAATCGGAACCCTAACCGGATCTTTATCCCTAGCCCTCAACATATCCCTAACCCTAGGTCCAATCGGAACCCTAAATGGATTTCTAACCCTAGCTCTCAACATAACCCTAACCCTAGGTCCAATCAGAACCCAAAAAGGATCTCTACCCCAGCCCTCAACATAACCCTAACCCTAGGTCCAATCGGAACCCTAACCGGATCTCTACCCCTCGCCCTCAACATAACCATAACCCTTGGTCCAATCGGAACCCTAACGGGATATCTAACCCTAGCCCTCAACATAACCCTAACCCTAGGTCCAATAGGAACCCTAACTGGATCCCTAACCCTAGCTCTCAACGTAACCCTAACCCTAGGTCCAATCGGAACCCTAACCAGATCTCTAACCCTAGCCCTAGACATAACCCTAACCCTAGGTCCAATCGGAACCCTAACCGGATCTCTAACCCTAGCCCTCAACATAACCCTAACACTAGGTCCAATCGGAACCCTAACCGGATCTCTACCCCTCGCCCTCAACATAACCCTAACCCTAGGTCCAATCGGAACTCTAACCGGAACTCTAAACCTAGCCCTCAACATAACCCTAACCCTAGGTCCAATCGGAACCCTAACCGTATATCTAACCCTAGCCCTCAACATAACCCTAACCCTAGGTCCAATCGGAACCCTAACAGCATATCTAACCCTATCCCTCAACATAACCCTAACCCTAGGTCCAATCTGAACCCTAACCGGATCTCTAACCCTAGCCCTCAACATAACCCTAACCCTAGGTCCAATCGGAACCCTAAACGGATATCTAACCCTAGCCCTCAACATAACCCTAACACTAGGTCCAATCGGAACCCTAACCGGATATCTAACCCTAGCCCTCAACATAACCTTAATCCTAGGTCCAATTGGAACCCTAACAGGATCTCTACCCAGCCCTCAACATAACCCTAACCCTAGGTCCAATCGGAACCCTAACCGGATCTCTACCCCTCGCCCTCCACATAACCCTAACCCTAGGTCCAATCGGAACTCTAACCGCACCTCTAACCCTAGCCTTCTACATAACCCTAACCCTAGGCCCAATCGGAACCCTAACCGGATATCTAACCCTAGCCCTCAACATAACCCTAACCCTAGGTCCAATCGGAACCCTAACCGGATCTCTATCCCTAGCCCGCAACATAACCTTAACCCTAGGTCCAATCGGAACCCTAACTGGATCTCTAACCCTAGCCCTTAACATAACCCTAACCCTAGGTCCAATCGGAACCCTAACCGGATCTCTAACCCTAGCCCTCAACATAACCCTAACCCTAGGTCCAATGGGAACCCTAACAGGATCTCTACCCCAGCCCTCAACATAACCCTAACCCTAGGTCCAATCGGAACCCTTACTGGATCTGTACCCCTCGCACTCAACATAACCCTAACCCTAGGTCCAATCGGAACCCTAACCGGATCTCTACCCCTCGCCCTCAACATAACTCTAACCCTTGGTCCAATCGAAACCCTAACCGAATATCTAAACCTAGCCCTCAACATAACCCTAACCCTAGGTCCAATCGGAACCCTAACCAGATCTCTACCCCTCGCCCTCAACATAACCCTAACCCTAGGTCCAATCGGAACCCAAACAGGATCTCTAAACCTAGCCCTGAACATAACCCTAACCCTAGGTCCATTCTGAACCCTAACCGGATCTCTATCCCTAGCCCTCAACATAACCTTAACCCTAGGTCCAATCGGAACCCTAACCGGATCTCTAACCCTAGCACTCAACATAACCCTAACCCTAGGTCCAATCGGAACCCTAAACGGATAACTAAACCTAGCCCTCAACATAACCCTAACCCTAGGTCCAATCGGAACCCAAAACGGATATCTAACCCTAGCCCTCAACAGAACACTAACCCTAGGTCCAATCGGAAACCTAACCGAATATCTAACCCACGCCCTCAACATAACCCTAACCCTAGGTCCAATCGGAACCCTAACCGGATCTCTAACCCTAGCCCTCAACATAACCCTAACCCTAGGTCCATTCGGAACCCTAACCGGATCTCTAACCCTAGCCCTCAAAATAACCCTAACACTAGGTCCAATCGGAACCGTAACCGGATATCTAACCCTAGCCCTCAACATAACCCTAACCCTAGGTCCAATCGGAACCCTAACCGGATCTTCATCCCTAGCCCTCAACATATCCCTAACCCTAGGTCCAATAGGAACCCTAACCGGATCTCTAACCCTAGCCCTCAACATAACCCTAACACTAGGTCCAATCGGAACCCTAACCGGATCTCTAACCCTAGTCCTCAACATAAACTTAACCCTGGGTCCAATAGGAACCGTAACCGGATCCTTACCCTAGCCCTCAACATAACCCTAACCCTAGGTCCAATCGGAACCCTAACTGGATTTCTAACCCTAGCCCTCAACATAACCCTAACCCTAGGTCCAAACAGAACCCTAACAGGATCTCTACCCCAGCCCTCAACATAACCCTAACCCTAGGTCCAATCGGAACCCTAACCGGATCTCTACCCCTCGCCCTCAACATAACCCTAACCCTACGTCCAATCGGAACCCTAACCGGATCTATATCCCTAGCCCTCAACATATCCCTAACCCTAGGTCCAATCGGAACCCTAACCGGATCTCTACCCCTCGCCCTCAACATAACCCTAACCCGAGGTCCAATCGGAACTCTAACCGGAACTCTAAACCTAGCCCTCAACCTAACCCTAACCCTAGGTCCAATCGGAACCCTAAACGTATATCTAACCCTAGCCCTCAACATAACCCTAACCCTAGGTCCAATCGGAACCCTAACAGGATATCTAACCCTAGCCCTCAACATAACCCTAACCCTAGGTCCAATCTGAACCCTAACCGGATCTCTAACCCTAGCCCTCAACATAACCTTAACCCTAGGTCCAATCGGAACCCTAACCGGATCTCTAACCCTAGCCCTCAACATTACCCTACTCCTAGGTCCAATCGGAACCCTAAACGGATATCTAAACCTAGCTCTCAACATAACCCTAACCCTTGGTCCAATCGGAACCCAAAACGGATATCTAACCCTAGCCCTCAACATAACCCTAACCCTAGGTCCAATCGGAAACCTAACCGCATATCTAACCCACGCCCTCAGCATAAGCCTAACCCTAGGTACAATCGGAACCCTAACCGGATCTCTAACCCTAGCCCTCAATATAACCCTAACCCTAGGTCCAATCGGAACCCTAACCGGATATCTAACCCTAGGCCTCAACATAACCCTAACCCTAGGTCCAATCGGAACCCTAACCGGATCTTTATCCCTAGCCCTCAACATATCCCTAACCCTAGGTCCAATCGGAACCCTAACTGGATTTCTAACCCTAGCCCTCAACATAACCGTAACCCTAGGTCCAATCGGAACCCTAACCGGATCTCTACCCCTCGCCCTCAACATAACCCTAACCCTTGGTCCAATCGGAACCCTAACCGGATATCTAACCCTAGCCCTCAACATAACCCTAACCGTAGGTCCAATAGGAACCCTAACCGGATCCCTAACCCTAGCTCTCAACTTAACCCTAACCCTAGGTCCATTAGGAACCCTAACCGGATCTCTAACCCTAGCCCTCAACATAACCCTAACACTAGGTCCAATCGGAACCCTAACCGGATCTCTACCCCTCGCCCTCAACATAACCCTAACCCTAGGTCCAATCGGAACTCTAACCGGAACTCTAAACCTAGCCTTCAACATAACCCTAACCCTAGGTCCAATCGAAACCCTAACAGGATATCTAACCCTAGCCCTCAACATATCCCTAACCCTAGGTCCAATCTGAACCCTAACCGGATCTCTAACCCTAGCCCTCAACATAACCCTAACCCTAGGTCCAATCGGAACCCTAACAGGATATCTAACCCTAGCCCTCAACATATCCCTAACCCTAGGTCCAATCTGAACCCTAACCGGATCTCTAACCCTAGCCCTCAACATAACCCTAACCCTAGGTCCAATCGGAACCCTAAACGGATATCTAACCCTAGCCCTCAACATAACCCTAACACTAGGTCCAATCGGAACCCTAACCGGATATCTAACCCTAGCCCTCAACATAACCTTAATCCTAGGTCCAATTGGAACCCTAACAGGATCTCTACCCAGCGCACAACATAACCCTAACCCTAGGTCCAATCGGAACCCTAACCGGATCTCTACCCCTCGCCCTCCACATAACCCTAACCCTAGGTCTAATCGGAACTCTAACCGCACCTCTAACCCTAGCCCTCTACATAACCCTAACCCTAGGCCCAATGGGAACCCTAACCGGATATCTAACCCTAGCCCTCAACATAACCCTAACCCTAGGTCCAATCGGAACCCTAACCGGATCTCTATCCCTAGCCCGCAACATAACCTTAACCCTAGGTCCAATCGGAACCCTAACTGGATCTCTAACCCTAGCCCTCAGCATAACCCTAACCCTAGGTCCAATCGGAACCCTAACCGGATCTCTAACCCTAGCCCTCAACATAACCCTAACCCTAGGTCCAATGGGAACGCTAACAGGATCTCTACCCCAGCCCTCAACATAACCCTAACCCTAGGTCCAATCGGAACCCTTACTGGATCTGTACCCCTCGCACTCAACATAACCCTAACCCTAGGTCCAATCGGAACCCTAACCGGATCTCTACCCCTCGCCCTCAACATAACTCTAACCCTTGGTCCAATCGGAACCCTAACCGAATATCTAACCCTAGCCCTCAACATAACCCTAACCCTAGGTCCAATCGGAACCCTAACCGGATCTGTACCCCTCGCCCTCAACATAACCCTAACCCTAGGTCCAATCGGAACTCTAACCGGAACTCTAAACCTAGCCCTCAACATAACCCTAACCCTAGGTCCAATCGGAACCCTAACCGGATCTCTAAACCTAGCCCTGAACATAACCCTAACCCTAGGTCCAATCTGAACCCTACCCGGATCTCTAACCCTAGCCCTCAACATAACCTTAACCCTAGGTCCAATCGGAACCCTACCCGGATCTCTAACCCTAGCACTCAACATAACCCTAACCCTAGGTCCAATCGGAATCCTAAACGGATAACTAAACCTAGCCCTCAACATAACCCTAACCCCAGGTCCAATCGGAACCCAAAACGGATATCTAACCCTAGCCCTCAACATAACCCTAACCCTAGGTCCAATTGGAACCCTAACCGGATCTCTAACCCTATCCCTCAACATAACCCTAACCCTAGGTCCAATCGGAACCCTAACCGGATCTCTAACCCTAGCCCTCAAAATAACCCTAACACTAGGTCCAATCGGAACCGTAACCGGATATCTAACCCTAGCCCTCAACATAACCCTAACCTTGGTCCAATCGGAACCCTAACCGGATCTTCATCCCTAGCCCTCAACATATCCCTAACCCTAGGTCCAATCGGAACCCTAACCGGATCTCTAACCCTAGCCCTCAACATAACCCTAACACTAGGTCCAATCGGAACCCTAACCGGATCTCTAACCCTAGTCCTCAACATAACCTTAACCCTGGGTCCAATAGGAGCCCTAACCGGATCTCTAACCCTAGCCCTCAACATAACCCTAACCCTAGGTCCAATCGGAACCCTAACTGGATTTCTAACCCTAGCCCTCAACATAACCCTAACCCTAGGTCCAAACAGAACCCAAACAGGATCTCTACCCCAGCCCTCAACATAACCCTAACCCTAGGTCCAATCGGAGCCCTAACCGGATCTCTACCCCTCGCCCTCAACATAACCCTAACCCTAGGTCCAATCGGAACCCTAACCGGATCTCTATCCCTAGCCCTCAACATATCCCTAACCCTAGGTCCAATCGGAACCCTAACCGGACCTCTACCCCTCGGCCTCAACATAACCCTAACCCGAGGTCCAATCGGAACTCTAACCGGAACTCTAAACCTAGCCCTCAACATAACCCTAACCCTAGGTCCAATCGGAACCCTAACCGTATATCTAACCCTAGCCCTCAACATAACCCTAACCCTAGGTCCAATCGGAACCCTAACAGGATATCTAACCCTAGCCCTCAACATAACCCTAACCCTAGGTCCAATCTGAACCCTAACCGGATCTCTAACCCTAGCCCTCATCATAACCTTAACCCTAGGTCCAATCGGAACCCTAACCGGATCTCTAACCCTAGCCCTCAATATAACCCTAACCCTAGGTCCAATAGGAACCCTAACCGGATCTTTATTCCTAGCCCTCAACATATCCCTAACCCTAGGTCCAATCGGAACCCTAACCGGATCTCTAACCCTAGCCCTCAATATAACCCTAACCCTAGGTCCAATCGGAACCCTAACCGGATATCTAACCCTAGCCCTCAACATAACCCTAACCCTAGGTCCAATCGGAACACTAACCGGATCTTTATCCCTAGCCCTCAACATATCCCTAACCCTAGGTCCAATCGGAACCCTAACTGGATTTCTAACCCTAGCCCTCAACATAACCCTAACCCTAGGTCCAATCAGAACCCAAATAGGATCTCTGCCCCAGCCCTCAACATAACCCTAACCCTAGGTCCAATCGGAACCCTAACCGGATCTCTACCCCTCGCCCTCAACATAACCCTAACCCTTGGTCCAATCGGAACCCTAACCGGATATCTAACCCTAGCCGTCAACATAACCCTAACCGTATGTCCAATAGGAACCCTAACCGGATCCCTAACCCTAGCTCTCAACGTAAACCTAACCCTAGGTCCAATCGGAACCCTAACCAGATGTCTAACCCTAGCCCTAAACATAACCCTAACCCTAGTTCCAATCGGAACCCTAACCAGATCTCTAAACCTAGCCCTCAACATAACCCTAACACTAGGTCCAATCGGAACCCTAACCGGATCTCTAACCCTAGTCCTCAACATAACCTTAACCCTAGGTCCAATAGGAACCCTAACCGGATCTCTAACCCTAGCCCTCAACATAACCCTAACCCTAGGTCCAATCGGAACCCTAACTGGATTTCTAACCCTAGCCCTCAACATAACCCTAACCCTAGGTCCAAACGAAACCCTACAGGATCTCTACCCCAGCCCTCAACATAACCCTAACCCTAGGTCCAATCGGAACCCTAACCGGACCTCTACCCCTCGCCCTCAACATAACCCTAACCCTAGGTCCAATCGGAACCCTAACCGGATCTCTATCCCTAGCCCTCAACATATCCCTAACCCTAGGTCCAATCGGAACCCTAACCAGATCTCTACCCCTCGCCCTCAACATAACCCTAACCCTAGGTCCAATCGGAACTCTAACCGGAACTCTAAACCTAGCCCTCAACATAACCCTAACCCTAGGTCCAATCGGAACCCTAACCGTATATCTAACCCTAGCCCTCAACATAACCCTAACCCTAGGTCCAATCGGAACCCTAACAGGATATCTAACCCTAGCCCTCAACATAACCCTAACGTAGGTCCAATCTGAACCCTAACCGGATCTCTAACCCTAGCCCTCAACATAATCTTAACCCTGGGTCCAATCGGAACCCTAACCGGATCTCTAACCCTAGCCCTGAACATTACCCTAACCCTAGGTCCAATCGGAACCCTAAACGGATATCTAAACCTAGCCCTCAACATAACCCTAACCCTTGGTAAAATCGGAACCCAAAACGGATATCTAACCCTAGCCCTCAACATAACCCTAACCCTAGGTCCAATCGGAAACCTAACCGCATATCTAACCCACGCCCTCAACATAACCCTAACCCTAGGTCCAATCGGAACCCTAACCGGATCTCTAACCCTAGCCCTCAATATAACCCTAACCCTAGGTTCAATCGGAACCCTAACCGGATATCTAACCCTAGCCCTCAACATAACCCTAACTCTAGGTCCAATCGGAACCCTAACCGGATCTTTATCCCTAGCCCTCAACATATCCCTAACCCTAGGTCCAATCGGAACCCTAACTGGATTTCTAACCCTAGCCCTCAACATAACCCTAACCCTAGGTCCAATCAGAACCCAGATAGGATCTCTACCCCAGCCCTCAACATAACCCTAACCCTATGTTTAATCGGAACCCTAACCGGATCTCTACCCCTCGCCCTCAACATAACCCTAACCCTTGGTCCAATCGGAACCCTAACCGGATATCTAACCCTAGCCCTCAACATAACCCTAACCGTAGGTCCAATAGGAACCCTAACCAGATCCCTAACCCTAGCTCTCAACGTAACCCTAACCCTAGGTCCAATCGTAACCCTAACCAAATCTCTAACCCTAGCCCTAAACATAACCCTAACCCTAGGTCCAATCGGAACCCTAACCGGATCTCTAACCCTCGCCCTCAACATAACACTAACCCTAGGTCCATTCGGAACCCTAACCGGATCTCTAACCCTAGCCCTCAACATAACCCTAACACTAGGTCCAATCGGAACCCTAACCGGATCTCTACCCCTCGCCCTCAACATAACCCTAACCCTAGGTCCAATCGGAACTCTAACCGGAACTCTAAACCTAGCCCTCAACATAACCCTAACCCTAGGTCCAATCGGAACCCTAACCGTATATCTAACCCTAGCCCTCAACATAACTCTAACCCTAGGTCCAATCGGAACCCTAACAGGATATCTAACCCTAGCCCTCAACATAACCCTAACCCTAGGTCCAATCTGAACCCTAACCGGATCTCTAAACCTAGCCCTCAACATAACCCTAACCCTAGGTCCAATCGGAACCCTAAACGGATATCTAACCCTAGCCCTCAACATAACCCTAACACTAGGTCCAATCGGAACCCTAACCGGATATCTAACCCTAGCCCTCAACATAACCTTAATCCTAGGTCCAATCGGAACCCTAACCGGATCTCTATCCCTAGCCCGCAACATAACCTTAACCCTAGGTCCAATCGGAACCCTAACTGGATCTCTAACACTAGCCCTCAACATAACCCTAACCCTAGGTCTAATCGGAACCCTAACCGGATCTCTAACCCTAGCCCTCAACATAACCCTAACCTTAGGTCCAATGGGAACCCTAACAGGATCTCTACCCCAGCCCTCAACATAACCCTAACCCTAGGTCCAGTCGGAACCCTTACTGGATCTGTACCCCTCGCACTCAACATAACCCTAACCCTAGGTCCAATCGGAACCCTAACCGGATCTCTACCCCTCGCCCTCAACATAACTCTAACCCTTGGTCCAATCGGAACCCTAACCGAATATCTAACCCTAGCCCTCAACATAACCCTAACCCTACGTCCAATCGGAACCCTAACCGGATCTCTACCCCTCGCCCTCAAGATAACCCTAACCCTAGGTCCAATCGGAACCCTAACCGGATCTCTATCCCTAGCCCTCAACATATCCCTAACCCTAGGTCCAATCGGAACCCTAACCGGATCTCTACCCCTCGCCCTCAACATAACCCTAACCCTAGGTCCAATCGGAACTCTAACCGGAACTCTAAACCTAGCCCTCAACATAACCCTAACCCTAGGTCCAATCGGAACCCTAACCGTATATCTAACCCTAGCCCTCAACATAACCCTAACCCTAGGTCCAATCGGAACCCTAACCGGATCTCTAACCCTAGCCCTCAACATAACCTTAACCCTAGGTCCAATCGGAACCCTAACCGGATCTCTAACCCTAGCCCTCAACATTACCCTTACCCTAGGTCCAATCAGAACCCTAAACGGATATCTAAACCTAGCTCTCAACATAACCCTAACCCTTGGTCCAATCGGAACCCAAAACGGATATCTAACCCTAACCCTCAACATAACCCTAACCCTAGGTCCAATCGGAAACCTAACCGCATATCTAACCCACGCCCTCAACATAACCCTAACCCTAGGTCCAATCGGAACCCTACCCGGATCTCTAACCCTAGCCCTCAATATAACCCTAACCCTAGGTCCAATCGGAACCCTAACCGGATATCTAACCCTAGCCCTCAACATAACCCTAACCCTAGGTCCAATCGGAACCCTAACCGGATCTTTATCCCTAGCCCTCAACATATCCCTAACCCTAGGTCCAATCGGAACCCTAAATGGATTTCTAACCCTAGCTCTCAACATAACCCTAACCCTAGGTCCAATCAGAACCCAAAAAGGATCTCTACCCCAGCCCTCAACATAACCCTAACCCTAGGTCCAATCGGAACCCTAACCGGATCTCTACCCCTCGCCCTCAACATAACCATAACCCTTGGTCCAATCGGAACCCTAACGGGATATCTAACCCTAGCCCTCAACATAACCCTAACCCTAGGTCCAATAGGAACCCTAACTGGATCCCTAACCCTAGCTCTCAACGTAACCCTAACCCTAGGTCCAATCGGAACCCTAACCAGATCTCTAACCCTAGCCCTAAACATAACCCTAACCCTAGGTCCAATCGGAACCCTAACCGGATCTCTAACCCTAGCCCTCAACATAACCCTAACACTAGGTCCAATCGGAACCCTAACCGGATCTCTACCCCTCGCCCTCAACATAACCCTAACCCTAGGTCCAATCGGAACTCTAACCGGAACTCTAAACCTAGCCCTCAACATAACCCTAACCCTAGGTCCAATCGGAACCCTAACCGTATATCTAACCCTAGCCCTCAACATAACCCTAACCCTAGGTCCAATCGGAACCCTAACAGCATATCTAACCCTATCCCTCAACATAACCCTAACCCTAGGTCCAATCTGAACCCTAACCGGATCTCTAACCCTAGCCCTCAACATAACCCTAACCCTAGGTCCAATCGGAACCCTAAACGGATATCTAACCCTAGCCCTCAACATAACCCTAACACTAGGTCCAATCGGAACCCTAACCGGATATCTAACCCTAGCCCTCAACATAACCTTAATCCTAGGTCCAATTGGAACCCTAACAGGATCTCTACCCAGCCCTCAACATAACCCTAACCCTAGGTCCAATCGGAACCCTAATCGGATCTCTACCCCTCGCCCTCCACATAACCCTAACCCTAGGTCCAATCGGAACTCTAACCGCACCTCTAACCCTAGCCTTCTACATAACCCTAACCCTAGGCCCAATCGGAACCCTAACCGGATATCTAACCCTAGCCCTCAACATAACCCTAACCCTAGGTCCAATCGGAACCCTAACCGGATCTCTATCCCTAGCCCGCAACATAACCTTAACCCTAGGTCCAATCGGAACCCTAACTGGATCTCTAACCCTAGCCCTTAACATAACCCTAACCCTAGGTCCAATCGGAACCCTAACCGGATCTCTAACCCTAGCCCTCAACATAACCCTAACCCTAGGTCCAATGGGAACCCTAACAGGATCTCTACCCCAGCCCTCAACATAACCCTAACCCTAGGTCCAATCGGAACCCTTACTGGATCTGTACCCCTCGCACTCAACATAACCCTAACCCTAGGTCCAATCGGAACCCTAACCGGATCTCTACCCCTCGCCCTCAACATAACTCTAACCCTTGGTCCAATCGAAACCCTAACCGAATATCTAACCCTAGCCCTCAACATAACCCTAACCCTAGGTCCAATCGGAACCCTAACCAGATCTCTACCCCTCGCCCTCAACATAACCCTAACCCTAGGTCCAATCGGAACTCTAACCGGAACTCTAAACCTAGCCCTCAACATAACCCTAACCCTAGGTCCAATCGGAACCCAAACAGGATCTCTAAACCTAGCCCTGAACATAACCCTAACCCTAGGTCCAATCTGAACCCTAACCGGATCTCTATCCCTAGCCCTCAACATAACCTTAACCCTAGGTCCAATCGGAACCCTAACCGGATCTCTAACCCTAGCACTCAACATAACCCTAACCCTAGGTCCAATCGGAACCCTAAACGGATAACTAAACCTAGCCCTCAACATAACCCTAACCCTAGGTCCAATCGGAACCCAAAACGGATATCTAACCCTAGCCCTCAACATAACACTAACCCTAGGTCCAATCGGAAACCTAACCGAATATCTAACCCACGCCCTCAACATAACCCTAACCCTAGGTCCAATCGGAACCCTAACCGGATCTCTAACCCTAGCCCTCAACATAACCCTAACCCTAGGTCCAA
The DNA here is from genome assembly GCF_054644295.1 of Miniopterus natalensis. Lineage (NCBI taxonomy): Eukaryota > Metazoa > Chordata > Mammalia > Chiroptera > Miniopteridae > Miniopterus > Miniopterus natalensis. Next base: position 1,947,985 of record NC_142091.1, read on the forward strand.
TCGGAACCCTAACCGGATCTCTAACCCTAGCCCTCAAAATAACCCTAACACTAGGTCCAATCGGAACCGTAACCGGATATCTAACCCTAGCCCTCAACATAACCCTAACCCTAGGTCCAATCGGAACCCTAACCGGATCTTCATCCCTAGCCCTCAACATATCCCTAACCCTAGGTCCAATAGGAACCCTAACCGGATCTCTAACCCTAGCCCTCAACATAACCCTAACACTAGGTCCAATCGGAACCCTAACCGGATCTCTAACCCTAGTCCTCAACATAAACTTAACCCTGGGTCCAATAGGAACCGTAACCGGATCCTTACCCTAGCCCTCAACATAACCCTAACCCTAGGTCCAATCGGAACCCTAACTGGATTTCTAACCCTAGCCCTCAACATAACCCTAACCCTAGGTCCAAACAGAACCCTAACAGGATCTCTACCCCAGCCCTCAACATAACCCTAACCCTAGGTCCAATCGGAACCCTAACCGGATCTCTACCCCTCGCCCTCAACATAACCCTAACCCTACGTCCAATCGGAACCCTAACCGGATCTATATCCCTAGCCCTCAACATATCCCTAACCCTAGGTCCAATCAGAACCCTAACCGGATCTCTACCCCTCGCCCTCAACATAACCCTAACCCGAGGTCCAATCGGAACTCTAACCGGAACTCTAAACCTAGCCCTCAACATAACCCTAACCCTAGGTCCAATCGGAACCCTAAACGTATATCTAACCCTAGCCCTCAACATAACCCTAACCCTAGGTCCAATCGGAACCCTAACAGGATATCTAACCCTAGCCCTCAACATAACCCTAACCCTAGGTCCAATCTGAACCCTAACCGGATCTCTAACCCTAGCCCTCAACATAACCTTAACCCTAGGTCCAATCGGAACCCTAACCGGATCTCTAACCCTAGCCCTCAACATTACCCTACTCCTAGGTCCAATCGGAACCCTAAACGGATATCTAAACCTAGCTCTCAACATAACCCTAACCCTTGGTCCAATCGGAACCCAAAACGGATATCTAACCCTAGCCCTCAACGTAACCCTAACCCTAGGTCCAATCGGAAACCTAACCGCATATCTAACCCACGCCCTCAGCATAAGCCTAACCCTAGGTACAATCGGAACCCTAACCGGATCTCTAACCCTAGCCCTCAATATAACCCTAACCCTAGGTCCAATCGGAACCCTAACCGGATATCTAACCCTAGGCCTCAACATAACCCTAACCCTAGGTCCAATCGGAACCCTAACCGGATCTTTATCCCTAGCCCTCAACATATCCCTAACCCTAGGTCCAATCGGAACCCTAACCGGATCTCTAACCCTAGCCCTCAACATAACCCTAAACCTAGGTCCAATCGGAACCCTAACCGGATCCCTAAACCTAGCCCTAAACATAACCCTAACCCTAGGTCTAATCGGAACCCTAACCGTATCTCTAACCCTAGTCCTCAACATAACCCTAACCCTAGGTCCAATCGGAACCCTAACCGGATCCTAACCCTAGCCCTCAACATAACCCTAACCCTAGGTCCAATCGGAACGCTAACCAGATCTCTAACCCTAGCCCTCAACATAACCCTAACCCTAGGTCCAATCGGAACCCTAACCGGATCTCTAACCCTAGCCCTACACATAACCCTAACCCTAGGTCCAATCGGAACCCTAAGCGGATCTCTAACCCTAGCCCTACACATAACCCTAACCCAAGTCTATTCGGAACCCTAATCGTATCTCTAACCCTAGCCCTCAACATAACCCTAACCCTAGGTCCAATCGGAACCGTAACAGGATCTCTAACCCTAGCCCTCAACATAACCCTAACCCTAGCTCCAATGGGAACGCTAACCAGATCTCTAAACCTAGCCCTCAACATAACCCTAACCCTAGGTCCAATCGGAACCCTAACCGGATCTTTAACCCTAGCCCTACACATAACCCTAACACTAGGTCCAATCGGAACCCTAAGCGGATCTCTAACCCTAGCCCTACACATAACCCTAACCCTAGGTCCATTAGGAACCCTAACCGGATCTCTAAGCTTAGCCCTCAACATAAACCTAACCCTAGGTCGATTCGGAACCGTAACCGGATCTCTAACCCTAGCCCTACACATAACCCTAACCCCAGGTCCATTAGGAACCCTAACCGGATCTCTAAGCCTAGCCCTCAACATAAACCTAACCCTAGGCCTAATCGTTACCCTAACCGGATCTCTAACCCTAGCCCTATACATAACCCTAACCCTAGGTCCAATCGGATCCCTAACCGGATCTCTAACCCTAGCCCTCAACTTAACCCTAACCGTAGGTCCAATCGTAACCCTAACCGGATCTCTAACCCTTGCACTCAACATAACCCTAACCCTAGGTCTAATTGTTACCCTAACCGGATCTCTAACCCTAGCCCTATACATAACCCTAACCCTAGGTCCAGTCGGAACCCTAACCGGATCTATAAGACTAGCCCTCAACATAACCCTAACCCTAGGTCCAATCGGATCCCTAACCGGATCTCTAACCCTAGCCCTCAACTTAACCCTAACCGTAGGTCCAATCGTAACCCTAACCGGATCTCTAACCCTTGCACTCAACATAACCCTAACCCTAGGTCTAATTGTTACCCTAACCGGATCTCTAACCCTAGCCCTATACATAACCCTAACCCTAGGTCCAGTCGGAACCCTAACCGGATCTATAAGACTAGCCCTCAACTTAACCCTAACCCTAGGTCGATTCGGAACCCTGACCGGATCTCTAAACCTAGCCCTCAACATAACCCTAACCCTAGGTCCAATCGGAACCCTAACCGGATCTCTAACCCTAGTCGTCAACATAACCCTAACCCTACGTCCACTCGGAACCCTAACCGGATCTCTAATATTAGCCCTCAACATAACCCTAACCCTAGGTCCAATCGGAATCCTAACAGGATCTCTAAACCTAGCCCTATACATAACCCTAACTCTAGGTCCAATCGGAACCCTAACCGGATCTCTAACCCTAGCCCTCAACATAACCCTAACCCTAGGTCCAATCGTAACCCTTACCGGATCTCTAACCGTAGCTCTCAACATAACCCTAACCCTAGGTCCAATCGGAAGCCTAAGCGGATCTCCAACCCTAATCCTCAACATAACCCTACCCTAGGTCCAATCGGAACCCTAACCGGATCTCAAACCATAGCCCTCAACATAACCCTAACCCTAGGTCCAATCGGAACCCTAACCGGATCTCTAACCCTAGCCCTCAACCTAACCCTAACCCTAGGACCAATCGTAACCCTAACCGGATCTCTAACCCTAGTCCTCAACATAACCCTAACTCTAGGTCCAATCGGAACCCTAACCGGATCTCTAACATTAGCCCTCAACATAACCCAAACCCTAGGTCCAATCGGAACCCTAACAGGATCTCTAACCCTAGCCCTCAACATAACCCTAACCCTAGGTCCAATCGGAACCCTATCCGGATCTCCAACCCTAGCCCTCAACATAACCCTAACCCTAGGTCCAATCGGAACCCGAACCAGATCTCTAACATTAGACCTCAACATAACCGTAACCCTAGGTCCAATCGGAACCCTAACCGGATCGCTATCCCTAGCCCTACACATAACCCTAACCCTAGGTCCAATCGGAACCCTAAGCGGATCTCTAACCCTAGCCCTACACATAACCCTAACCCTAGGTCCAATAGGAACCCTAACCGGATCTCTAAACCTATCCCTAAAAATAAACCTAACCCTAGGTCGATTCGGAACCCTAACCGGATCTCTAACCCTAGCCCTCAACATAACCCTAACCCTAGGTCCAATCGGAACCCTAACAGGTTCTCTAACCCTAGCCCTCAACATAAACCTAAGCCTAGGTCCAATCGTAACCCTAACCGGATCTTTATCCCTAGCCCTCAACATAACCCTAACCCTTGGTCCAATCGGAACCCTAACCGGATATCTAACCCTAGCCCTCAACATAACCCTAACCGTAGGTCCAATAGGAACCCTAACCGGATCCCTAACCCTAGCTCTCAACTTAACCCTAACCCTAGGTCCAATCGGAACCCTAACCAGATCTCTAACCCTAGCCCTAAACATAACCCTAACCCTAGGTCCATTAGGAACCCTAACCGGATCTCTAACCCTAGCCCTCAACATAACCCTAACACTAGGTCCAATCGGAACCCTAACCGGATCTCTACCCCTCGCCCTCAACATAACCCTAACCCTAGGTCCAATCGGAACTCTAACCGGAACTCTAAACCTAGCCTTCAACATAACCCTAACCCTAGGTCCAATCGAAACCCTAACCGTATATCTAAGCCTAGCCCTCAACATAACCCTAACCCTAGGTCCAATCGGAACCCTAACAGGATATCTAACCCTAGCCCTCAACATATCCCTAACCCTAGGTCCAATCTGAACCCTAACCCGATCTCTAACCCTAGCCCTCAACATAACCCTAACCCTAGGTCCAATCGGAACCCTAAACGGATATCTAACCCTAGCCCTCAACATAACCCTAACACTAGGTCCAATCGGAACCCTAACGGATATCTAACCCTAGCCCTCAACATAACCTTAATCCTAGGTCCAATTGGAACCCTAACAGGATCTCTACCCAGCGCACAACATAACCCTAACCCTAGGTCCAATCGGAACCCTAACCGGATCTCTACCCCTCGACCTCCACATAACCCTAACCCTAGGTCTAATCGGAACTCTAACCGCACCTCTAACCCTAGCCCTCTACATAACCCTAACCCTAGGCCCAATGGGAACCCTAACCGGATATCTAACCCTAGCCCTCAACATAACCCTAACCCTAGGTCCAATCGGAACCCTAACCGGATCTCTATCCCTAGCCCGCAACATAACCTTAACCCTAGGTCCAATCGGAACCCTAACTGGATCTCTAACCCTAGCCCTCAACATAACCCTAACCCTAGGTCCAATCGGAACCCTAACCGGATCTCTAACCCTAGCCCTCAACATAACCCTAACCCTAGGTCCAATGGGAACGCTAACAGGATCTCTACCCCAGCCCTCAACATAACCCTAACCCTAGGTCCAATCGGAACCCTTACTGGATCTGTACCCCTCGCACTCAACATAACCCTAACCCTAGGTCCAATCGGAACCCTAACCGGATCTCTACCCCTCGCCCTCAACATAACTCTAACCCTTGGTCCAATCGGAACCCTAACCGAATATCTAACCCTAGCCCTCAACATAACCCTAACCCTAGGTCCAATCGGAACCCTAACCGGATCTGTACCCCTCGCCCTCAACATAACCCTAACCCTAGGTCCAATCGGAACTCTAACCGGAACTCTAAACCTAGCCCTCAACATAACCCTAACCCTAGGTCCAATCGGAACCCTAACCGGATCTCTAAACCTAGCCCTGAACATAACCCTAACCCTAGGTCCAATCTGAACCCTACCCGGATCTCTAACCCTAGCCCTCAACATAACCTTAACCCTAGGTCCAATCGGAACCCTACCCGGATCTCTAACCCTAGCACTCAACATAACCCTAACCCTAGGTCCAATCGGAATCCTAAACGGATAACTAAACCTAGCCCTCAACATAACCCTAACCCCAGGTCCAATCGGAACCCAAAACGGATATCTAACCCTAGCCCTCAACATAACCCTAACCCTAGGTCCAATTGGAACCCTAACCGGATCTCTAACCCTATCCCTCAACATAACCCTAACCCTAGGTCCAATCGGAACCCTAACCGGATCTCTAACCCTAGCCCTCAAAATAACCCTAACACTAGGTCCAATCGGAACCGTAACCGGATATCTAACCCTAGCCCTCAACATAACCCTAACCCTAGGTCCAATCGGAACCCTAACCGGATCTTCATCCCTAGCCCTCAACATATCCCTAACCCTAGGTCCAATCGGAACACTAACCGGATCTCTAACCCTAGCCCTCAACATAACCCTAACACTAGGTCCAATCGGAACCCTAACCGGATCTCTAACCCTAGTCCTCAACATAACCTTAACCCTGGGTCCAATAGGAGCCCTAACCGGATCTCTAACCCTAGCCCTCAACATAACCCTAACCCTAGGTCCAATCGGAACCCTAACTGGATTTCTAACCCTAGCCCTCAACATAACCCTAACCCTAGGTCCAAACAGAACCCAAACAGGATCTCTACCCCAGCCCTCAACATAACCCTAACCCTAGGTCCAATCGGAGCCCTAACCGGATCTCTACCCCTCGCCCTCAACATAACCCTAACCCTAGGTCCAATCGGAACCCTAACCGGATCTCTATCCCTAGCCCTCAACATATCCCTAACCCTAGGTCCAATCGGAACCCTAACCGGACCTCTACCCCTCGGCCTCAACATAACCCTAACCCGAGGTCCAATCGGAACTCTAACCGGAACTCTAAACCTAGCCCTCAACATAACCCTAACCCTAGGTCCAATCGGAACCCTAACCGTATATCTAACCCTAGCCCTCAACATAACCCTAACCCTAGGTCCAATCGGAACCCTAACAGGATATCTAACCCTAGCCCTCAACATAACCCTAACCCTAGGTCCAATCTGAACCCTAACCGGATCTCTAACCCTAGCCCTCATCATAACCTTAACCCTAGGTCCAATCGGAACCCTAACCGGATCTCTAACCCTAGCCCTCAATATAACCCTAACCCTAGGTCCAATAGGAACCCTAACCGGATCTTTATTCCTAGCCCTCAACATATCCCTAACCCTAGGTCCAATCGGAACCCTAACCGGACCTCTACCCCTCGGCCTCAACATAACCCTAACCCGAGGTCCAATCGGAACTCTAACCGGAACTCTAAACCTAGCCCTCAACATAACCCTAACCCTAGGTCCAATCGGAACCCTAACCGTATATCTAACCCTAGCCCTCAACATAACCCTAACCCTAGGTCCAATCGGAACCCTAACAGGATATCTAACCCTAGCCCTCAACATAACCCTAACCCTAGGTCCAATCTGAACCCTAACCGGATCTCTAACCCTAGCCCTCATCATAACCTTAACCCTAGGTCCAATCGGAACCCTAACCGGATCTCTAACCCTAGCCCTCAATATAACCCTAACCCTAGGTCCAATCGGAACCCTAACCGGATATCTAACCCTAGCCCTCAACATAACCCTAACCCTAGGTCCAATCGGAACCCTAACCGGATCTTTATCCCTAGCCCTCAACATATCCCTAACCCTAGGTCCAATCGGAACCCTAACTGGAATATCTAACCCTAGCCCTCAACATAACCCCAACCCTAGGTCCAATCAGAACCCAAATAGGATCTCTACCCCAGCCCTCAACATAACCCTAACCCTAGGTCCAATCGGAACCCTAACCGGATCTCTACCCCTCGCCCTCAACATAACCCTAACCCTTGGTCCAATCGGAACCCTAACCGGATATCTAACCCTAGCCGTCAACATAACCCTAACCGTAGGTCCAATAGGAACCCTAACCGGATCCCTAACACTAGCTCTCAACGTAAACCTAACCCTAGGTCCAATCGGAACCCTAACCAGATGTCTAACCCTAGCCCTAAACATAACCCTAACCCTAGTTCCAATCGGAACCCTAACCAGATCTCTAAACCTAGCCCTCAACATAACCCTAACACTAGGTCCAATCGGAACCCTAACCGGATCTCTAACCCTAGTCCTCAACATAACCTTAACCCTAGGTCCAATAGGAACCCTAACCGGATCTCTAACCCTAGCCCTCAACATAACCCTAACCCTAGGTCCAATCGGAACCCTAACCAGATCCCTAACCCTAGCCCTAAACATAACCCTAACCCTAGGTCCAATCGGAACCCTAACCGGATCTCTAACCCTCGCCCTCAACATAACACTAACCCTAGGTCCATTCGGAACCCTAACCGGATCTCTAACCCTAGCCCTCAACATAACCCTAACACTAGGTCCAATCGGAACCCTAACCGGATCTCTACCCCTCGCCCTCAACATAACCCTAACCCTCGGTCCAATCGGAACTCTAACCGGAACTCTAAACCTAGCCCTCAACATAACCCTAACCCTAGGTCCAATCGGAACCCTAACCGTATATCTAACCCTAGCCCTCAACATAACCCTAACCCTAGGTCCAATCGGAACCCTAACAGGATATCTAACCCTAGCCCTCAACATAACCCTAACCCTAGGTCCAATCTGAACCCTAACCGGATCTCTAAACCTAGCCCTCAACATAACCCTAACCCTAGGTCCAATCGGAACCCTAAACGGATATCTAACCCTAGCCCTCAACATAACCCTAACACTAGGTCCAATCGGAACCCTAACCGGATATCTAACCCTAGCCCTCAACATAACCTTAATCCTAGGTCCAATCGGAAACCTAACCGGATCTCTATCCCTAGCCCGCAACATAACCTTAACCCTAGGTCCAATCGGAACCCTAACTGGATCTCTAACACTAGCCCTCAACATAACCCTAACCCTAGGTCCAATCGGAACCCTAACCGGATCTCTAACCCTAGCCCTCAACATAACCCTAACCTTAGGTCCAATGGGAACCCTAACAGGATCTCTACCCCAGCCCTCAACATAACCCTAACCCTAGGTCCAATCGGAACCCTTACTGGATCTGTACCCCTCGCACTCAACATAACCCTAACCCTAGGTCCAATCGGAACCCTAACAGGATATCTAACCCTAGCCCTCAACATATCCCTAACCCTAGGTCCAATCTGAACCCTAACCGGATCTCTAACCCTAGCCCTCAACATAACCCTAACCCTAGGTCCAATCGGAACCCTAAACGGATATCTAACCCTAGCCCTCAACATAACCCTAACACTAGGTCCAATCGGAACCCTAACCGGATATCTAACCCTAGCCCTCAACATAACCTTAATCCTAGGTCCAATTGGAACCCTAACAGGATCTCTACCCAGCGCACAACATAACCCTAACCCTAGGTCCAATCGGAACCCTAACCGGATCTCTACCCCTCGACCTCCACATAACCCTAACCCTAGGTCTAATCGGAACTCTAACCGCACCTCTAACCCTAGCCCTCTACATAACCCTAACCCTAGGCCCAATGGGAACCCTAACCGGATATCTAACCCTAGCCCTCAACATAACCCTAACCCTAACCCAATCGGAACCCTAACCGGATCTCTATCCCTAGCCCGCAACATAACCTTAACCCTAGGTCCAATCGGAACCCTAACTGGATCTCTAACCCTAGCCCTCAACATAACCCTAACCCTAGGTCCAATCGGAACCCTAACCGGATCTCTAACCCTAGCCCTCAACATAACCCTAACCCTAGGTCCAATGGGAACGCTAACAGGATCTCTACCCCAGCCCTCAACATAACCCTATCCCTAGGTCCAATCGGAACCCTTACTGGATCTGTACCCCTCGCACTCAACATAACCCTAACCCTAGGTCCAATCGGAACCCTAACCGGATCTCTACCCCTCGCCCTCAACATAACTCTAACCCTTGGTCCAATCGGAACCCTAACCGAATATCTAACCCTAGCCCTCAACATAACCCTAACCCTAGGTCCAATCGGAACCCTAACCGGATCTGTACCCCTCGCCCTCAACATAACCCTAACCCTAGGTCCAATCGGAACTCTAACCGGAACTCTAAACCTAGCCCTCAACATAACCCTAACCCTAGGTCCAATCGGAACCCTAACCGGATCTCTAAACCTAGCCCTGAACATAACCCTAACCCTAGGTCCAATCTGAACCCTACCCGGATCTCTAACCCTAGCCCTCAACATAACCTTAACCCTAGGTCCAATCGGAACCCTACCCGGATCTCTAACCCTAGCACTCAACATAACCCTAACCTTGGTCCAATCGGAATCCTAAACGGATAACTAAACCTAGCCCTCAACATAACCCTAACCCCAGGTCCAATCGGAACCCAAAACGGATATCTAACCCTAGCCCTCAACATAACCCTAACCCTAGGTCCAATTGGAACCCTAACCGGATCTCTAACCCTTTCCCTCAACATAACCCTAACCCTAGGTCCAATCGGAACCCTAACCGGATCTCTAACCCTAGCCCTCAAAATAACCCTAACACTAGGTCCAATCGGAACCGTAACCGGATATCTAACCCTAGCCCTCAACATAACCCTAACCCTAGGTCCAATCGGAACCCTAACCGGATCTTCATCCCTAGCCCTCAACATATCCCTAACCCTAGGTCCAATCGGAACCCTAACCGGATCTCTAACCCTAGCCCTCAACATAACCCTAACACTAGGTCCAATCGGAACCCTAACCGGATCTCTAACCCTAGTCCTCAACATAACCTTAACCCTGGGTCCAATAGGAGCCCTAACCGGATCTCTAACCCTAGCCCTCAACATAACCCTAACCCTAGGTCCAATCGGAACCCTAACTGGATTTCTAACCCTAGCCCTCAACATAACCCTAACCCTAGGTCCAAACAGAACCCAAACAGGATCTCTACCCCAGCCCTCAACATAACCCTAACCCTAGGTCCAATCGGAGCCCTAACCGGATCTCTACCCCTCGCCCTCAACATAACCCTAACCCTAGGTCCAATCGGAACCCTAACCGGATCTCTATCCCTAGCCCTCAACATATCCCTAACCCTAGGTCCAATCGGAACCCTAACCGGACCTCTACCCCTCGGCCTCAACATAACCCTAACCCGAGGTCCAATCGGAACTCTAACCGGAACTCTAAACCTAGCCCTCAACATAACCCTAACCCTAGGTCCAATCGGAACCCTAACCGTATATCTAACCCTAGCCCTCAACATAACCCTAACCCTAGGTCCAATCGGAACCCTAACAGGATATCTAACCCTAGCCCTCAACATAACCCTAACCCTAGGTCCAATCTGAACCCTAACCGGATCTCTAACCCTAGCCCTCATCATAACCTTAACCCTAGGTCCAATCGGAACCCTAACCGGATCTCTAACCCTAGCCCTCAATATAACCCTAACCCTAGGTCCAATAGGAACCCTAACCGGATCTTTATTCCTAGCCCTCAACATATCCCTAACCCTAGGTCCAATCGGAACCCTAACCGGATCTCTAACCCTAGCCCTCAATATAACCCTAACCCTAGGTCCAATCGGAACCCTAACCGGATCTCTAACCCTAGCCCTCAACATAACCCTAACCCTAGGTCCAATCGGAACCCTAACCGGATCTTTATCCATAGCCCTCAACATATCCCTAACCCTAGGTCCAATCGGAACCCTAACTGGAATATCTAACCCTAGCCCTCAACATAACCCTAACCCTAGGTCCAATCAGAACCCAAATAGGATCTCTACCCCAGCCCTCAACATAACCCTAACCCTAGGTCCAATCGGAACCCTAACCGGATCTCTACCCCTCGCCCTCAACATAACCCTAACCCTTGGTCCAATCGGAACCCTAACCGGATATCTAACCCTAGCCGTCAACATAACCCTAACCGTAGGTCCAATAGGAACCCTAACCGGATCCCTAACACTAGCTCTCAACGTAAACCTAACCCTAGGTCCAATCGGAACCCTAACCAGATGTCTAACCCTAGCCCTAAACATAACCCTAACCCTAGTTCCAATCGGAACCCTAACCAGATCTCTAAACCTAGCCCTCAACATAACCCTAACACTAGGTCCAATCGGAACCCTAACCGGATCTCTAACCCTAGTCCTCAACATAACCTTAACCCTAGGTCCAATAGGAACCCTAACCGGATCTCTAACCCTAGCCCTCAACATAACCCTAACCCTAGGTCCAATCGGAACCCTAACCAGATCCCTAACCCTAGCCCTAAACATAACCCTAACCCTAGGTCCAATCGGAACCCTAACCGGATCTCTAACCCTCGCCCTCAACATAACACTAACCCTAGGTCCATTCGGAACCCTAACCGGATCTCTAACCCTAGCCCTCAACATAACCCTAACACTAGGTCCAATCGGAACCCTAACCGGATCTCTACCCCTCGCCCTCAACATAACCCTAACCCTAGGTCCAATCGGAACTCTAACCGGAACTCTAAACCTAGCCCTCAACATAACCCTAACCCTAGGTCCAATCGGAACCCTAACCGTATATCTAACCCTAGCCCTCAACATAACCCTAACCCTAGGTCCAATCGGAACCCTAACAGGATATCTAACCCTAGCCCTCAACATAACCCTAACCCTAGGTCCAATCTGAACCCTAACCGGATCTCTAAACCTAGCCCTCAACATAACCCTAACCCTAGGTCCAATCGGAACCCTAAACGGATATCTAACCCTAGCCCTCAACATAACCCTAACACTAGGTCCAATCGGAACCCTAACCGGATATCTAACCCTAGCCCTCAACATAACCTTAATCCTAGGTCCAATCGGAACCCTAACCGGATCTCTATCCCTAGCCCGCAACATAACCTTAACCCTAGGTCCAATCGGAACCCTAACTGGATCTCTAACACTAGCCCTCAACATAACCCTAACCCTAGGTCCAATCGGAACCCTAACCGGATCTCTAACCCTAGCCCTCAACATAACCCTAACCTTAGGTCCAATGGGAACCCTAACAGGATCTCTACCCCAGCCCTCAACATAACCCTAACCCTAGGTCCAATCGGAACCCTTACTGGATCTGTACCCCTCGCACTCAACATAACCCTAACCCTAGGTCCAATCGGAACCCTAACCGGATCTCTACCCCTCGCCCTCAACATAACTCTAACCCTTGGTCCAATCGGAACCCTAACCGAATATCTAACCCTAGCCCTCAACATAACCCTAACCCTAGGTCCAATCGGAACCCTAACCGGATCTCTACCCCTCGCCCTCAACATAACCCTAACCCTAGGTCCAATCGGAACTCTAACCGGAACTCTAAACCTAGCCCTCAACATAACCCTAACCCTAGGTCCAATCGGAACCCTAACCGTATCTCTAAACCTAGCCCTGACCATAACCCTAACCCTAGGTCCAATCTGAACCCTACCCGGATCTCTAACCCTAGCCCTCAACATAACCTTAACCCTAGGTCCAATCGGAACCCTAACCGGATCTCTAACCCTAGCACTCAACATAACCCTAACCCTAGGTCCAATCGGAACCCTAAACGGATAACTAAACCTAGCCCTCAACATAACCCTAACCCCAGGTCCAATCGGAACCCAAAACGGATATATAACCCTAGCCCTCAACATAACACTAACCCTAGATCCAATCGGAAACCTAACCGAATATCTAACCCACGCCCTCAACATAACCCTAACCCTAGGTCCAATTGGAACCCTAACCGGATCTCTAACCCTAGCCCTCAACATAACCCTAACCCTAGGTCCAATCGGAACCCTAACCGGATCTCTAACCCTAGCCCTCAAAATAACCCTAACACTAGGTCCAATCGGAACCGTAACCGGATCTCTAACCCTAGCCCTCAACATAACCCTAACCCTAGGTCCAATCGGAACCCTAACCGGATCTTCATCCCTAGCCCTCAACATATCCCTAACCCTAGGTCCAATCGGAACCCTAACCGGATCTCTAACCCTAGCCCTCAACATAACCCTAACACTAGGTCCAATCGGAACCCTAACCGGATCTCTAACCCTAGTCCTCAACATAACCTTAACCCTGGGTCCAATAGGAACCCTAACCGGATCTCTAACCCTAGCCCTCAACATAACCCAAACCCTAGGTCCAATCGGAACCCTAACTGGATTTCTAACCCTAGCCCTCAACATAACCCTAACCCTAGGTCCAAACAGAACCCAAACAGGATCTCTACCCCAGCCCTCAACATAACCATAACCCTAGGTCCAATCGGAACCCTAACCGGATCTCTACCCCTCGCCCTCAACATAACCCTAACCCTAGGTCCAATCGGAACCCTAACCGGATCTCTATCCCTAGCCCTCAACATATCCCTAACCCTAGGTCCAATCGGAACCCTAACCGGATCTCTACCCCTCGGCCTCAACATAACCCTAACCCGAGGTCCAATCGGAACTCTAACCGGAACTCTAAACCTAGCCCTCAACATAACCCTAACCCTAGGTCCAATCGGAACCCTAACCGTATATCTAACCCTAGCCCTCAACATAACCCTAACCCTAGGTCCAATCGGAACCCTAACAAGATATCTAACCCTAGCCCTCAACATAACCCTAACCCTAGGTCCAATCTGAACCCTAACCGGATCTCTAACCCTAGCCCTCATCATAACCTTAACCCTAGGTCCAATCGGAACCCTAACCGGATCTCTAACCCTAGCCCTCAACATTACCCTAACCCTAGGTCCAATCGGAACCCTAAACGGATATCTAAACCTAGCCCTCAACATAACCCTAACCCTTGGTCCAATCGGAACCCTAACCATATATCTAACCCTAGCCATCAACATAACCCTAACCCTAGGTCCAATCGGAACCCTAACAGGATATCTAACCCTAGCCCTCAACATAACCCTAACCCTAGGTCCAATCGGAAACCTAACCGCATATCTAACCCACGCCCTCAACATAACCCTAACCCTAGGTCCAATCGGAACCCTAACCGGATCTCTAACCCTAGCCCTCAATATAACCCTAACCCTAGGTTCAATCGGAACCCTAACCGGATATCTAACCCTAGCCCTCAACATAACCCTAACTCTAGGTCCAATCGGAACCCTAACCGGATCTTTATCCCTAGCCCTCAACATATCCCTAACCCTAGGTCCAATCGGAACCCTAATTGGATTTCTAACCCTAGCCCTCAACATAACCCTAACCCTAGGTCCAATCAGAACCCAGATAGGATCTCTACCCCAGCCCTCAACATAACCCTAACCCTATGTTTAATCGGAACCCTAACCGGATCTCTACCCCTCGCCCTCAACATAACCCTAACCCTTGGTCCAATCGGAACCCTAACCGGCTATCTAACCCTAGCCCTCAACATAACCCTAACCGTAGGTCCAATAGGAACCCTAACCGGATCCCTAACCCTAGCTCTCAACGTAACCCTAACCCTAGGTCCAATCGTAACCCTAACCAGATCTCTAACCCTAGCCCTAAACATAACCCTAACCCTAGGTCCAATCGGAACCCTAACCGGATCTCTAACCCTCGCCCTCAACATAACACTAACCCTAGGTCCTATCGGAAAACTAACCGGATCTCTAAACCTAGCCCTGAACATAACCCTAACCCTAGGTCCAATCGGAACCCTAACCGGATCTCTAACCCTAGCCCTCAACATAACCCTAACCCTAGGTCCAATCAGAACCCAAATAGGATCTCTACCCCAGCCCTCAACATAACCCTAACCCTAGGTCCAATCGGAACCCTAACCGGATCTCTATCCCTAGCCCTCAACATAACCTTAACCCTAGGTTCAATCGGAACCCTAACTGGATCTCTAACCCTAGCCCTCAACATAACCCTAACCCTAGGTCCAATCGGAACCCTAACCGGATCCCTAACCCTAGCCCTCAACATAACCCTAACCCTAGGTCCAATCGGAACCCTAACAGGATCTCTAAACCAGCCCGCAACATAACCCTAACCCTAGGTCCAATCGGAACCCTTACTGGATCTGTACCCCTCGCACTCAACATAACCCTAACCCTAGGCCCAATCGGATCCCTAACCGGATCTCTACCCCTCGCACTCAACATAACTCTAACCCTTGGTCCAATCGGAACCCTAACCTAATATCTAACCCTAGCCCTCAACATAACCCTAACACTAGGTCCAATCGGAAACCTAACCTGATCTCTACCCCTCGCCCTCAACATAACCCTAACCCTAGGTCCAATCGGAACTCTAACCGGAACTCTAAACCTAGCCCTCAACATAACCCTAACCCTAGGTCCAATCGAAACCCTAACCGGATATCTAACGCTAGCCCTCAACATAACGCTAACCCTAGGTCCAATCGGAACCCTAACCGGATCTCTAAACCTAGCCCTGAACATAACCCTAACCCTAGGTCCAATCGGAACCCTAACCGGATCCCTAACCCTAGCCCTCAACATAACCTTAACCCTAGGTCCAATCGGAACCCTAACCGGATCTCTAACCCTAGCACTCAACATAACCCTAACCCTAGGTCCAATCGGAACCCTAAACGGATATCTAAACCTAGCCCTCAACATAACCCTAACCCTAGGTCCAATCGGAACCCAAAACGGATATCTAACCCTAGCCCTCAACATAACCCTAACCCTAGGTCCAATCGGAAACCTAACCGAATATCTAACCCACGCCCTCATCATAACCCTAACCCTAGATCCAATCGGAACCCTAACCGGATCTCTAACCCTAGCCCTCAACATAACCCTAAGCCTAGGTCCAATCGGAACCCAAAACGGATATCTAACCCTAACCCTCAACATAACCCTAACCCTAGGTCCAATCGGAAACCTAACCGCATATCTAACCCACGCCCTCAACATAACCCTAAACCTAGGTCCAATCGGAACCCTAACCGGATCTCTAACCCTAGCCCTCAATATAACCCTAACCCTAGGTCCAATCGGAACCCTAACCGGATATCTAACCCTAGCCCTCAACATAGCCCTAACCCTAGGTCCAATCGGAACCCTAACCGGATCTTTATCCCTAGCCCTCAACATATCCCTAACCCTAGGTCCAATCGGAACCCTAACCGGATCTCTAACCCTAGTCCTCAACATAACCCTAACACTAGGTCCAATCGGAATCCTAACCGGATCTCTAACCCTAGTCCTCAACATAACTCTAACTCTAGGTCCAATCGGAGCCGTAACCGGATCTTTATCCCTAGCCCTCAACATATCCCTAACCCTAGGTCCAATCGGAACCCTAACTGGATTTCTAACCCTAGCCCTCAACATAACCCTAATCCTAGGTCCAATCAGAACCCAGATAGGATCTCTACCCCAGCCCTCAACATAACCCTAACCCTATGTTTAATCGGAACCCTAACCGGATCTCTACCCCTCGCCCTCAACATAACCCTAACCCTTGGTCCAATCGGAACCCTAACCGGATATCTAACCCTAGCCCTCAACATAACCCTAACCGTAGGTCCAATAGGAACCCTAACCGGATCCCTAACCCTAGCTCTCAACGTAACCCTAACCCTAGGTCCAATCGTAACCCTAACCAGATCTCTAACCCTAGCCCTAAACATAACCCTAACCCTAGGTCCAATCGGAACCCTAACCGGATCTCTAACCCTCGCCCTCAACATAACACTAACCCTAGGTCCTATCGGAAAACTAACCGGATCTCTAAACCTAGCCCTGAACATAACCCTAACCCTAGGTCCAATCGGAACCCTAACCGGATCTCTAACCCTAGCCCTCAACATAACCCTAACCCTAGGTCCAATCGGAACCCTAACGGGATCCCTAACCCTAGCCCTCAACATAACCCTAACCCTAGGTCCAATCGGAACCCTAACAGGATCTCTACCCCAGCCCGCAACATAACCCTAACCCTAGGTCCAATCGGAACCCTTACTGGATCTGTACCCCTCGCACTCAACATAACCCTAACCCTAGGCCCATTCGGAACCCTAACCGGATCTCTAACCCTCGCACTCAACATAACTCTAACCCTTGGTCCAATCGGAACCCTAACCTAATATCTAACCCTAGCCCTCAACATAACCCTAACACTAGGTCCAATCGGAAACCTAACCTGATCTCTACCCCTCGCCCTCATCATAACCCTAACCCTAGGTCCAATCGGAACTCTAACCGGAACTCTAAACCTAGCCCTCAACATAACCCTAACCCTAGGTCCAATCGGAACCCTAACCGGATATCTAACGCTAGCCTCAACATAACGCTAACCCTAGGTCCAATCGGAACCCTAACCGGATCTCTAAACCTAGCCCTGAACATAACCCTAACCCTAGGTCCAATCGGAACCCTAACCGGATCCCTAACCCTAGCCCTCAACATAACCCTAACCCTAGGTCCAATCTGAACCCTAACCGGATCTCTAACCCTAGCCCTCAACATAACCTTAACCCTAGGTCCAATCGGAACCCTAACCGGATCTCTAACCCTAGCACTCAACATAACCCTAACCCTAGGTCCAATCGGAACCCTAAACGGATATCTAAACCTAGCCCTCAACATAACCCTAACCCTAGGTCCAATCGGAACCCAAAACGGATATCTAACCCTAGCCCTCAACATAACCCTAACCCTAGGTCCAATCGGAAACCTAACCGAATATCTAACCCACGCCCTCATCATAACCCTAACCCTAGATCCAATCGGAACCCTAACCGGATCTCTAACCCTAGCCCTCAACATAACCCTAACCCTAGGTCCAATCGGAACCCAAAACGGATATCTAACCCTAACCCTCAACATAACCCTAACCCTAGGTCCAATCGGAAACCTAACCGCATATCTAACCCACGCCCTCAACATAACCCTAACCCTAGGTCCAATCGGAACCCTAACCGGATCTCTAACCCTAGCCCTCAATATAACCCTAACCCTAGGTCCAATCGGAACCCTAACCGGATATCTAACCCTAGACCTCAACATAGCCCTAACCCTAGGTCCAATCGGAACCCTAACCGGATCTTTATCCCTAGCCCTCAACATATCCCTAACCCTAGGTCCAATCGGAACCCTAACCGGATCTCTAACCCTAGTCCTCAACATAACCCTAACACTAGGTCCAATCGGAATCCTAACCGGATCTCTAACCCTAGTCCTCAACATAACCTTAACCCTAGGTCCAATAGGAACCCTAACCGGATCTCTAACCCTAGCCCTCAACATAACCCTAACCCTAGGTCCAATCGGAACCCTAACTGGATTTCTAACCCTAGCCCTCAACATAACCCTAACCCTAGGTCCAAACGGAACCCTAACAGGATCTCTACCCCAGCCCTCAACATAACCCTAACCCTAGGTCCAATCGGAACCCTAACCGGATCTCTACCCCTCGCCCTCAACATAACCCTAACCCTAGGTCCAATCGGAACCCTAACCGGATCTCTATCCCTAGCCCTCAACATATCCCTAACCCTAGGTCCAATCGGAACCCTAACCGGATCTCTACCCCTCGCCCTCAACATAACCCTAACCCTAGGTCCAATCGGAACTCTAACCGGAACTCTAAACCTAGCCCTCAACATAACCCTAACCCTAGGTCCAATCGGAACCCTAACCGTATATCTAACCCTAGCCCTCAACATAACCCTAACCCTAGGTCCAATCGGAACCCTAAACGGATATCTAAACCTAGCCCTCAACATAACCCTAACCCTAGGTCCAATCGGAACCCAAAACGGATATCTAACCCTAGCCCTCAACATAACCCTAACCCTAGGTCCAATCGGAAACCTAACCGAATATCTAACCCACGCCCTCATCATAACCCTAACCCTAGATCCAATCGGAACCCTAACCGGATCTCTAACCCTAGCCCTCAACATAACCCTAAGCCTAGGTCCAATCGGAACCCAAAACGGATATCTAACCCTAACCCTCAACATAACCCTAACCCTAGGTCCAATCGGAAACCTAACCGCATATCTAACCCACGCCCTCAACATAACCCTAACCCTAGGTCCAATCGGAACCCTAACCGGATCTCTAACCCTAGCCCTCAATATAACCCTAACCCTAGGTCCAATCGGAACCCTAACCGGATATCTAACCCTAGCCCTCAACATAGCCCTAACCCTAGGTCCAATCGGAACCCTAACCGGATCTTTATCCCTAGCCCTCAACATATCCCTAACCCTAGGTCCAATCGGAACCCTAACCGGATCTCTAACCCTAGTCCTCAACATAACCCTAACACTAGGTCCAATCGGAATCCTAACCGGATCTCTAACCCTAGTCCTCAACATAACCCTAACTCTAGGTCCAATCGGAGCCGTAACCGGATCTTTATCCCTAGCCCTCAACATATCCCTAACCCTAGGTCCAATCGGAACCCTAACTGGATTTCTAACCCTAGCCCTCAACATAACCCTAACCCTAGGTCCAATCAGAACCCAGATAGGATCTCTACCCCAGCCCTCAACATAACCCTAACCCTATGTTTAATCGGAACCCTAACCGGATCTCTACCCCTCGCCCTCAACATAACCCTAACCCTTGGTCCAATCGGAACCCTAACCGGATATCTAACCCTAGCCCTCAACATAACCCTAACCGTAGGTCCAATAGGAACCCTAACCGGATCCCTAACCCTAGCTCTCAACGTAACCCTAACCCTAGGTCCAATCGTAACCCTAACCAGATCTCTAACCCTAGCCCTAAACATAACCCTAACCCTAGGTCCAATCGGAACCCTAACCGGATCTCTAACCCTCGCCCTCAACATAACACTAACCCTAGGTCCTATCGGAAAACTAACCGGATCTCTAAACCTAGCCCTGAACATAACCCTAACCCTAGGTCCAATCGGAACCCTAACCGGATCTCTAACCCTAGCCCTCAACATAACCCTAACCCTAGGTCCAATCGGAACCCTAACGGGATCCCTAACCCTAGCCCTCAACATAACCCTAACCCTAGGTCCAATCGGAACCCTAACAGGATCTCTACCCCAGCCCGCAACATAACCCTAACCCTAGGTCCAATCGGAACCCTTACTGGATCTGTACCCCTCGCACTCAACATAACCCTAACCCTAGGCCCAATCGGAACCCTAACCGGATCTCTAACCCTCGCACTCAACATAACTCTAACCCTTGGTCCAATCGGAACCCTAACCTAATATCTAACCCTAGCCCTCAACATAACCCTAACACTAGGTCCAATCGGAAACCTAACCTGATCTCTACCCCTCGCCCTCAACATAACCCTAACCCTAGGTCCAATCGGAACTCTAACCGGAACTCTAAACCTAGCCCTCAACATAACCCTAACCCTAGGTCCAATCGGAACCCTAACCGGATATCTAACGCTAGCCCTCAACATAACGCTAACCCTAGGTCCAATCGGAACCCTAACCGGATCTCTAAACCTAGCCCTGAACATAACCCTAACCCTAGGTCCAATCGGAACCCTAACCGGATCCCTAACCCTAGCCCTCAACATAACCCTAACCCTAGGTCCAATCTGAACCCTAACCGGATCTCTAACCCTAGCCCTCAACATAACCTTAACCCTAGGTCCAATCGGAACCCTAACCGGATCTCTAACCCTAGCACTCAACATAACCCTAACCCTAGGTCCAATCGGAACCCTAAACGGATATCTAAACCTAGCCCTCAACATAACCCTAACCCTAGGTCCAATCGGAACCCAAAACGGATATCTAACCCTAGCCCTCAACATAACCCTAACCCTAGGTCCAATCGGAAACCTAACCGAATATCTAACCCACGCCCTCATCATAACCCTAACCCTAGATCCAATCGGAACCCTAACCGGATCTCTAACCCTAGCCCTCAACATAACCCTAACCCTAGGTCCAATCGGAACCCAAAACGGATATCTAACCCTAACCCTCAACATAACCCTAACCCTAGGTCCAATCGGAAACCTAACCGCATATCTAACCCACGCCCTCAACATAACCCTAACCCTAGGTCCAATCGGAACCCTAACCGGATCTCTAACCCTAGCCCTCAATATAACCCTAACCCTAGGTCCAATCGGAACCCTAACCGGATATCTAACCCTAGACCTCAACATAGCCCTAACCCTAGGTCCAATCGGAACCCTAACCGGATCTTTATCCCTAGCCCTCAACATATCCCTAACCCTAGGTCCAATCGGAACCCTAACCGGATCTCTAACCCTAGTCCTCAACATAACCCTAACACTAGGTCCAATCGGAATCCTAACCGGATCTCTAACCCTAGTCCTCAACATAACCTTAACCCTAGGTCCAATAGGAACCCTAACCGGATCTCTAACCCTAGCCCTCAACATAACCCTAACCCTAGGTCCAATCGGAACCCTAACTGGATTTCTAACCCTAGCCCTCAACATAACCCTAACCCTAGGTCCAAACGGAACCCTAACAGGATCTCTACCCCAGCCCTCAACATAACCCTAACCCTAGGTCCAATCGGAACCCTAACCGGATCTCTACCCCTCGCCCTCAACATAACCCTAACCCTAGGTCCAATCGGAACCCTAACCGGATCTCTATCCCTAGCCCTCAACATATCCCTAACCCTAGGTCCAATCGGAACCCTAACCGGATCTCTACCCCTCGCCCTCAACATAACCCTAACCCTAGGTCCAATCGGAACTCTAACCGGAACTCTAAACCTAGCCCTCAACATAACCCTAACCCTAGGTCCAATCGGAACCCTAACCGTATATCTAACCCTAGCCCTCAACATAACCCTAACCCTAGGTCCAATCGGAACCCTAACAGGATATCTAACCCTAGCCCTCAACATAACCCTAACGTAGGTCCAATCTGAACCCTAACCGGATCTCTAACCCTAGCCCTCAACATAATCTTAACCCTAGGTCCAATCGGAACCCTAACCGGATCTCTAACCCTAGCCCTCAACATTACCCTAACCCTAGGTCCAATCGGAACCCTAAACGGATATCTAAACCTAGCCCTCCACATAACCCTAACCCTTGGTCCAATCGGAACCCAAAACGGATATCTAACCCTAGCCCTCAACATAACCCTAAACCTAGGTCCAATCGAAAACCTAACCGCATATCTAACCCACGCCCTCAACATAACCCTAACCCTAGGTCCAATCGGAACCCTAACCGGATCTCTAACCCTAGCCCTCAATATAACCCTAACCCTAGGTTCAATCGGAACCCTAACCGGATATCTAACCCTAGCCCTCAACATAACCCTAACTCTAGGTCCAATCGGAACCCTAACTGGATCTTTATCCCTAGCCCTCAACATATCCCTAACCCTAGGTCCAATCGGAACCCTAACTGGATTTCTAACCCTAGCCCTCAACATAACCCTAACCCTAGGTCCAATCAGAACCCAGATAGGATCTCTACCCCAGCCCTCAACATAACCCTAACCCTATGTTTAATAGGAACCCTAACCGGATCTCTACCCCTCGCCCTCAACATAACCCTAACCCTTGGTCCAATCGGAACCCTAACCGGATATCTAACCCTAGCCCTCAACATAACCCTAACCCTAGGTCCAATCGGAACCCTAACCGGATCTCTATCCCTAGCCCTCAACATATCCCTAACCCTAGGTCCAATCGGAACCCTAACCGGATCTCTACCCCTCGGCCTCAACATAACCCTAACCCGAGGTCCAATCGGAACTCTAACCGGAACTCTAAACCTAGGCCTCAACATAACCCTAACCCTAGGTCCAATCGGAACCCTAACCGTATATCTAACCCTAGCCCTCAACATAACCCTAACCCTAGGTCCAATCGGAACCCTAACAAGATATCTAACCCTAGCCCTCAACATAACCCTAACCCTAGGTCCAATCGGAACTCTAACCGGAACTCTAAACCTAGCCCTCAACATAACCCTAACCCTAGGTCCAATCAGAACCCTAACCATATATCTAACCCTAGCCATCAACATAACCCTAACCCTAGGTCCAATCGGAACCCTAACAGGATATCTAACCCTAGCCCTCAACATAACCCTAACCCTAGGTCCAATCGGAAACCTAACCGCATATCTAACCCACGCCCTCAACATAACCCTAACCCTAGGTCCAATCGGAACCCTAACCGGATCTCTAACCCTAGCCCTCAATATAACCCTAACCCTAGGTTCAATCGGAACCCTAACCGGATATCTAACCCTAGCCCTCAACATAACCCTAACTCTAGGTCCAATCGGAACCCTAACCGGATCTTTATCCCTAGCCCTCAACATATCCCTAACCCTAGGTCCAATCGGAACCCTAATTGGATTTCTAACCCTAGCCCTCAACATAACCCTAACCCTAGGTCCAATCAGAACCCAGATAGGATCTCTACCCCAGCCCTCAACATAACCCTAACCCTATGTTTAATCGGAACCCTAACCGGATCTCTACCCCTCGCCCTCAACATAACCCTAACCCTTGGTCCAATCGGAACCCTAACCGGATATCTAACCCTAGCCCTCAACATAACCCTAACCGTAGGTCCAATAGGAACCCTAACCGGATCCCTAACCCTAGCTCTCAACGTAACCCTAACCCTAGGTCCAATCGTAACCCTAACCAGATCTCTAACCCTAGCCCTAAACATAACCCTAACCCTAGGTCCAATCGGAACCCTAACCGGATCTCTAACCCTCGCCCTCAACATAACACTAACCCTAGGTCCTATCGGAAAACTAACCGGATCTCTAAACCTAGCCCTGAACATAACCCTAACCCTAGGTCCAATCGGAACCCTAACCGGATCTCTAACCCTAGCCCTCAACATAACCCTAACCCTAGGTCCAATCAGAACCCAAATAGGATCTCTACCCCAGCCCTCAACATAACCCTAACCCTAGGTCCAATCGGAACCCTAACCGGATCTCTATCCCTAGCCCTCAACATAACCTTAACCCTAGGTTCAATCGGAACCCTAACTGGATCTCTAACCCTAGCCCTCAACATAACCCTAACCCTAGGTCCAATCGGAACCCTAACCGGATCCCTAACCCTAGCCCTCAACATAACCCTAACCCTAGGTCCAATCGGAACCCTAACAGGATCTCTAAACCAGCCCGCAACATAACCCTAACCCTAGGTCCAATCGGAACCCTTACTGGATCTGTACCCCTCGCACTCAACATAACCCTAACCCTAGGCCCAATCGGATCCCTAACCGGATCTCTACCCCTCGCACTCAACATAACTCTAACCCTTGGTCCAATCGGAACCCTAACCTAATATCTAACCCTAGCCCTCAACATAACCCTAACACTAGGTCCAATCGGAAACCTAACCTGATCTCTACCCCTCGCCCTCAACATAACCCTAACCCTAGGTCCAATCGGAACTCTAACCGGAACTCTAAACCTAGCCCTCAACATAACCCTAACCCTAGGTCCAATCGAAACCCTAACCGGATATCTAACGCTAGCCCTCAACATAACGCTAACCCTAGGTCCAATCGGAACCCTAACCGGATCTCTAAACCTAGCCCTGAACATAACCCTAACCCTAGGTCCAATCGGAACCCTAACCGGATCCCTAACCCTAGCCCTCAACATAACCTTAACCCTAGGTCCAATCGGAACCCTAACCGGATCTCTAACCCTAGCACTCAACATAACCCTAACCCTAGGTCCAATCGGAACCCAAAACGGATATCTAACCCTAGCCCTCAACATAACCCTAACCCTAGGTCCAATCGGAAACCTAACCGAATATCTAACCCACGCCCTCATCATAACCCTAACCCTAGATCCAATCGGAACCCTAACCGGATCTCTAACCCTAGCCCTCAACATAACCCTAAGCCTAGGTCCAATCGGAACCCAAAACGGATATCTAACCCTAACCCTCAACATAACCCTAACCCTAGGTCCAATCGGAAACCTAACCGCATATCTAACCCACGCCCTCAACATAACCCTAACCCTAGGTCCAATCGGAACCCTAACCGGATCTCTAACCCTAGCCCTCAATATAACCCTAACCCTAGGTCCAATCGGAACCCTAACCGGATATCTAACCCTAGCCCTCAACATAGCCCTAACCCTAGGTCCAATCGGAACCCTAAC
This sequence comes from Miniopterus natalensis, assembly GCF_054644295.1. Lineage (NCBI taxonomy): Eukaryota > Metazoa > Chordata > Mammalia > Chiroptera > Miniopteridae > Miniopterus > Miniopterus natalensis. Next base: position 1,973,644 of record NC_142091.1, read on the forward strand.
CGGATCTTTATCCCTAGCCCTCAACATATCCCTAACCCTAGGTCCAATCGGAACCCTAACCGGATCTCTAACCCTAGTCCTCAACATAACCCTAACACTAGGTCCAATCGGAATCCTAACCGGATCTCTAACCCTAGTCCTCAACATAACCCTAACTCTAGGTCCAATCGGAGCCGTAACCGGATCTTTATCCCTAGCCCTCAACATATCCCTAACCCTAGGTCCAATCGGAACCCTAACTGGATTTCTAACCCTAGCCCTCAACATAACCCTAACCCTAGGTCCAATCAGAACCCAGATAGGATCTCTACCCCAGCCCTCAACATAACCCTAACCCTATGTTTAATCGGAACCCTAACCGGATCTCTACCCCTCGCCCTCAACATAACCCTAACCCTTGGTCCAATCGGAACCCTAACCGGATATCTAACCCTAGCCCTCAACATAACCCTAACCGTAGGTCCAATAGGAACCCTAACCGGATCCCTAACCCTAGCTCTCAACGTAACCCTAACCCTAGGTCCAATCGTAACCCTAACCAGATCTCTAACCCTAGCCCTAAACATAACCCTAACCCTAGGTCCAATCGGAACCCTAACCGGATCTCTAACCCTCGCCCTCAACATAACACTAACCCTAGGTCCTATCGGAAAACTAACCGGATCTCTAAACCTAGCCCTGAACATAACCCTAACCCTAGGTCCAATCGGAACCCTAACCGGATCTCTAACCCTAGCCCTCAACATAACCCTAACCCTAGGTCCAATCGGAACCCTAACGGGATCCCTAACCCTAGCCCTCAACATAACCCTAACCCTAGGTCCAATCGGAACCCTAACAGGATCTCTACCCCAGCCCGCAACATAACCCTAACCCTAGGTCCAATCGGAACCCTTACTGGATCTGTACGCCTCGCACTCAACATAACCCTAACCCTAGGCCCAATCGGAACCCTAACCGGATCTCTAACCCTCGCACTCAACATAACTCTAACCCTTGGTCCAATCGGAACCCTAACCTAATATCTAACCCTAGCCCTCAACATAACCCTAACACTAGGTCCAATCGGAAACCTAACCTGATCTCTACCCCTCGCCCTCAACATAACCCTAACCCTAGGTCCAATCGGAACTCTAACCGGAACTCTAAACCTAGCCCTCAACATAACCCTAACCCTAGGTCCAATCGGAACCCTAACCGGATATCTAACGCTAGCCCTCAACATAACGCTAACCCTAGGTCCAATCGGAACCCTAACCGGATCTCTAAACCTAGCCCTGAACATAACCCTAACCCTAGGTCCAATCGGAACCCTAACCGGATCCCTAACCCTAGCCCTCAACATAACCCTAACCCTAGGTCCAATCTGAACCCTAACCGGATCTCTAACCCTAGCCCTCAACATAACCTTAACCCTAGGTCCAATCGGAACCCTAACCGGATCTCTAACCCTAGCACTCAACATAACCCTAACCCTAGGTCCAATCGGAACCCTAAACGGATATCTAAACCTAGCCCTCAACATAACCCTAACCCTAGGTCCAATCGAAACCCAAAACGGATATCTAACCCTAGCCCTCAACATAACCCTAACCCTAGGTCCAATCGGAAACCTAACCGAATATCTAACCCACGCCCTCATCATAACCCTAACCCTAGATCCAATCGGAACCCTAACCGGATCTCTAACCCTAGCCCTCAACATAACCCTAACCCTAGGTCCAATCGGAACCCAAAACGGATATCTAACCCTAACCCTCAACATAACCCTAACCCTAGGTCCAATCGGAAACCTAACCGCATATCTAACCCACGCCCTCAACATAACCCTAACCCTAGGTCCAATCGGAACCCTAACCGGATCTCTAACCCTAGCCCTCAATATAACCCTAACCCTAGGTCCAATCGGAACCCTAACCGGATATCTAACCCTAGACCTCAACATAGCCCTAACCCTAGGTCCAATCGGAACCCTAACCGGATCTTTATCCCTAGCCCTCAACATATCCCTAACCCTAGGTCCAATCGGAACCCTAACCGGATCTCTAACCCTAGTCCTCAACATAACCCTAACACTAGGTCCAATCGGAATCCTAACCGGATCTCTAACCCTAGTCCTCAACATAACCTTAACCCTAGGTCCAATAGGAACCCTAACCGGATCTCTAACCCTAGCCCTCAACATAACCCTAACCCTAGGTCCAATCGGAACCCTAACTGGATTTCTAACCCTAGCCCTCAACATAACCCTAACCCTAGGTCCAAACGGAACCCTAACAGGATCTCTACCCCAGCCCTCAACATAACCCTAACCCTAGGTCCAATCGGAACCCTAACCGGATCTCTACCCCTCGCCCTCAACATAACCCTAACCCTAGGTCCAATCGGAACCCTAACCGGATCTCTATCCCTAGCCCTCAACATATCCCTAACCCTAGGTCCAATCGGAACCCTAACCGGATCTCTACCCCTCGCCCTCAACATAACCCTAACCCTAGGTCCAATCGGAACTCTAACCGGAACTCTAAACCTAGCCCTCAACATAACCCTAACCCTAGGTCCAATCGGAACCCTAACCGTATATCTAACCCTAGCCCTCAACATAACCCTAACCCTAGGTCCAATCGGAACCCTAACAGGATATCTAACCCTAGCCCTCAACATAACCCTAACGTAGGTCCAATCTGAACCCTAACCGGATCTCTAACCCTAGCCCTCAACATAATCTTAACCCTAGGTCCAATCGGAACCCTAACCGGATCTCTAACCCTAGCCCTCAACATTACCCTAACCCTAGGTCCAATCGGAACCCTAAACGGATATCTAAACCTAGCCCTCAACATAACCCTAACCCTTGGTCCAATCGGAACCCAAAACGGATATCTAACCCTAGCCCTCAACATAACCCTAAACCTAGGTCCAATCGAAAACCTAACCGCATATCTAACCCACGCCCTCAACATAACCCTAACCCTAGGTCCAATCGGAACCCTAACCGGATCTCTAACCCTAGCCCTCAATATAACCCTAACCCTAGGTTCAATCGGAACCCTAACCGGATATCTAACCCTAGCCCTCAACATAACCCTAACTCTAGGTCCAATCGGAACCCTAACTGGATCTTTATCCCTAGCCCTCAACATATCCCTAACCCTAGGTCCAATCGGAACCCTAACTGGATTTCTAACCCTAGCCCTCAACATAACCCTAACCCTAGGTCCAATCAGAACCCAGATAGGATCTCTACCCCAGCCCTCAACATAACCCTAACCCTATGTTTAATAGGAACCCTAACCGGATCTCTACCCCTCGCCCTCAACATAACCCTAACCCTTGGTCCAATCGGAACCCTAACCGGATATCTAACCCTAGCCCTCAACATAACCCTAACCCTAGGTCCAATCGGAACCCTAACCGGATCTCTATCCCTAGCCCTCAACATATCCCTAACCCTAGGTCCAATCGGAACCCTAACCGGATCTCTACCCCTCGGCCTCAACATAACCCTAACCCGAGGTCCAATCGGAACTCTAACCGGAACTCTAAACCTAGCCCTCAACATAACCCTAACCCTAGGTCCAATCGGAACCCTAACCGTATATCTAACCCTAGCCCTCAACATAACCCTAACCCTAGGTCCAATCGGAACCCTAACAAGATATCTAACCCTAGCCCTCAACATAACCCTAACCCTAGGTCCAATCTGAACCCTAACCGGATCTCTAACCCTAGCCCTCATCATAACCTTAACCCTAGGTCCAATCGGAACCCTAACCGGATCTCTAACCCTAGCCCTCAACATTACCCTAACCCTAGGTCCAATCGGAACCCTAAACGGATATCTAAACCTAGCCCTCAACATAACCCTAACCCTTGGTCCAATCGGAACCGAAAACGGATATCTAACCCTAGCCCTCAACATAACCCTTACCCTAGGTCCAATCGGAACCCTAACCGGATCTCTAACCCTAGCCCTCAACATAACCCTAACCGTAGGTCCAATAGGAACCCTAACCGGATCCCTAACCCTAGCTCTCAACGTAACCCTAACCCTAGGTCCAATCGGAACCCTAACCAGATGTCTAACCCTAGCCCTAAACATAACCCTAACCCTAGGTCCAATCGGAACCCTAACCGGATCTCTAACCCTAGCCCTCAACATAACCCTAACACTAGGTCCAATCGGAACCCTAACCGGATCTCTAACCCTAGTCCTCAACATAACCTTAACCCTAGGTCCAATAGGAACCCTAACCGGATCTCTAACCCTAGCCCTCAACATAACCCTAACCCTAGGTCCAATCGGAACCCTAACTGGATTTCTAACCCTAGCCCTCAACATAACCCTAACCCTAGGTCCAAACGGAACCCTACAGGATCTCTACCCCAGCCCTCAACATAACCCTAACGCTAGGTCCAATCGGAACCCTAACCGGATCTCTACCCCTCGCCCTCAACATAACCCTAACCCTAGGTCCAATCGGAACCCTAACCGGATCTCTATCCCTAGCCCTCAACATATCCCTAACCCTAGGTCCAATCGGAACCCTAACCAGATCTCTACCCCTCGCCCTCAACATAACCCTAACCCTAGGTCCAATCGGAACTCTAACCGGAACTCTAAACCTAGCCCTCAACATAACCCTAACCCTAGGTCCAATCAGAACCCTAACCATATATCTAACCCTAGCCATCAACATAACCCTAACCCTAGGTCCAATCGGAACCCTAACAGGATATCTAACCCTAGCCCTCAACATAACCCTAACCCTAGGTCCAATCGGAAACCTAACCGCATATCTAACCCACGCCCTCAACATAACCCTAACCCTAGGTCCAATCGGAACCCTAACCGGATCTCTAACCCTAGCCCTCAATATAACCCTAACCCTAGGTTCAATCGGAACCCTAACCGGATATCTAACCCTAGCCCTCAACATAACCCTAACTCTAGGTCCAATCGGAACCCTAACCGGATCTTTATCCCTAGCCCTCAACATATCCCTAACCCTAGGTCCAATCGGAACCCTAATTGGATTTCTAACCCTAGCCCTCAACATAACCCTAACCCTAGGTCCAATCAGAACCCAGATAGGATCTCTACCCCAGCCCTCAACATAACCCTAACCCTATGTTTAATCGGAACCCTAACCGGATCTCTACCCCTCGCCCTCAACATAACCCTAACCCTTGGTCCAATCGGAACCCTAACCGGATATCTAACCCTAGCCCTCAACATAACCCTAACCGTAGGTCCAATAGGAACCCTAACCGGATCCCTAACCCTAGCTCTCAACGTAACCCTAACCCTAGGTCCAATCGTAACCCTAACCAGATCTCTAACCCTAGCCCTAAACATAACCCTAACCCTAGGTCCAATCGGAACCCTAACCGGATCTCTAACCCTCGCCCTCAACATAACACTAACCCTAGGTCCTATCGGAAAACTAACCGGATCTCTAAACCTAGCCCTGAACATAACCCTAACCCTAGGTCCAATCGGAACCCTAACCGGATCTCTAACCCTAGCCCTCAACATAACCCTAACCCTAGGTCCAATCAGAACCCAAATAGGATCTCTACCCCAGCCCTCAACATAACCCTAACCCTAGGTCCAATCGGAACCCTAACCGGATCTCTATCCCTAGCCCTCAACATAACCTTAACCCTAGGTTCAATCGGAACCCTAACTGGATCTCTAACCCTAGCCCTCAACATAACCCTAACCCTAGGTCCAATCGGAACCCTAACCGGATCCCTAACCCTAGCCCTCAACATAACCCTAACCCTAGGTCCAATCGGAACCCTAACAGGATCTCTAAACCAGCCCGCAACATAACCCTAACCCTAGGTCCAATCGGAACCCTTACTGGATCTGTACCCCTCGCACTCAACATAACCCTAACCCTAGGCCCAATCGGATCCCTAACCGGATCTCTACCCCTCGCACTCAACATAACTCTAACCCTTGGTCCAATCGGAACCCTAACCTAATATCTAACCCTAGCCCTCAACATAACCCTAACACTAGGTCCAATCGGAAACCTAACCTGATCTCTACCCCTCGCCCTCAACATAACCCTAACCCTAGGTCCAATCGGAACTCTAACCGGAACTCTAAACCTAGCCCTCAACATAACCCTAACCCTAGGTCCAATCGAAACCCTAACCGGATATCTAACGCTAGCCCTCAACATAACGCTAACCCTAGGTCCAATCGGAACCCTAACCGGATCTCTAAACCTAGCCCTGAACATAACCCTAACCCTAGGTCCAATCGGAACCCTAACCGGATCCCTAACCCTAGCCCTCAACATAACCTTAACCCTAGGTCCAATCGGAACCCTAACCGGATCTCTAACCCTAGCACTCAACATAACCCTAACCCTAGGTCCAATCGGAACCCAAAACGGATATCTAACCCTAGCCCTCAACATAACCCTAACCCTAGGTCCAATCGGAAACCTAACCGAATATCTAACCCACGCCCTCATCATAACCCTAACCCTAGATCCAATCGGAACCCTAACCGGATCTCTAACCCTAGCCCTCAACATAACCCTAAGCCTAGGTCCAATCGGAACCCAAAACGGATATCTAACCCTAACCCTCAACATAACCCTAACCCTAGGTCCAATCGGAAACCTAACCGCATATCTAACCCACGCCCTCAACATAACCCTAACCCTAGGTCCAATCGGAACCCTAACCGGATCTCTAACCCTAGCCCTCAATATAACCCTAACCCTAGGTCCAATCGGAACCCTAACCGGATATCTAACCCTAGCCCTCAACATAGCCCTAACCCTAGGTCCAATCGGAACCCTAACCGGATCTTTATCCCTAGCCCTCAACATATCCCTAACCCTAGGTCCAATCGGAACCCTAACCGGATCTCTAACCCTAGTCCTCAACATAACCCTAACACTAGGTCCAATCGGAATCCTAACCGGATCTCTAACCCTAGTCCTCAACATAACCCTAACTCTAGGTCCAATCGGAGCCGTAACCGGATCTTTATCCCTAGCCCTCAACATATCCCTAACCCTAGGTCCAATCGGAACCCTAACTGGATTTCTAACCCTAGCCCTCAACATAACCCTAACCCTAGGTCCAATCAGAACCCAGATAGGATCTCTACCCCAGCCCTCAACATAACCCTAACCCTATGTTTAATCGGAACCCTAACCGGATCTCTACCCCTCGCCCTCAACATAACCCTAACCCTTGGTCCAATCGGAACCCTAACCGGATATCTAACCCTAGCCCTCAACATAACCCTAACCGTAGGTCCAATAGGAACCCTAACCGGATCCCTAACCCTAGCTCTCAACGTAACCCTAACCCTAGGTCCAATCGTAACCCTAACCAGATCTCTAACCCTAGCCCTAAACATAACCCTAACCCTAGGTCCAATCGGAACCCTAACCGGATCTCTAACCCTCGCCCTCAACATAACACTAACCCTAGGTCCTATCGGAAAACTAACCGGATCTCTAAACCTAGCCCTGAACATAACCCTAACCCTAGGTCCAATCGGAACCCTAACCGGATCTCTAACCCTAGCCCTCAACATAACCCTAACCCTAGGTCCAATCGGAACCCTAACGGGATCCCTAACCCTAGCCCTCAACATAACCCTAACCCTAGGTCCAATCGGAACCCTAACAGGATCTCTACCCCAGCCCGCAACATAACCCTAACCCTAGGTCCAATCGGAACCCTTACTGGATCTGTACCCCTCGCACTCAACATAACCCTAACCCTAGGCCCAATCGGAACCCTAACCGGATCTCTAACCCTCGCACTCAACATAACTCTAACCCTTGGTCCAATCGGAACCCTAACCTAATATCTAACCCTAGCCCTCAACATAACCCTAACACTAGGTCCAATCGGAAACCTAACCTGATCTCTACCCCTCGCCCTCAACATAACCCTAACCCTAGGTCCAATCGGAACTCTAACCGGAACTCTAAACCTAGCCCTCAACATAACCCTAACCCTAGGTCCAATCGGAACCCTAACCGGATATCTAACGCTAGCCCTCAACATAACGCTAACCCTAGGTCCAATCGGAACCCTAACCGGATCTCTAAACCTAGCCCTGAACATAACCCTAACCCTAGGTCCAATCGGAACCCTAACCGGATCCCTAACCCTAGCCCTCAACATAACCCTAACCCTAGGTCCAATCTGAACCCTAACCGGATCTCTAACCCTAGCCCTCAACATAACCTTAACCCTAGGTCCAATCGGAACCCTAACCGGATCTCTAACCCTAGCACTCAACATAACCCTAACCCTAGGTCCAATCGGAACCCTAAACGGATATCTAAACCTAGCCCTCAACATAACCCTAACCCTAGGTCCAATCGGAACCCAAAACGGATATCTAACCCTAGCCCTCAACATAACCCTAACCCTAGGTCCAATCGGAAACCTAACCGAATATCTAACCCACGCCCTCATCATAACCCTAACCCTAGATCCAATCGGAACCCTAACCGGATCTCTAACCCTAGCCCTCAACATAACCCTAACCCTAGGTCCAATCGGAACCCAAAACGGATATCTAACCCTAACCCTCAACATAACCCTAACCCTAGGTCCAATCGGAAACCTAACCGCATATCTAACCCACGCCCTCAACATAACCCTAACCCTAGGTCCAATCGGAACCCTAACCGGATCTCTAACCCTAGCCCTCAATATAACCCTAACCCTAGGTCCAATCGGAACCCTAACCGGATATCTAACCCTAGACCTCAACATAGCCCTAACCCTAGGTCCAATCGGAACCCTAACCGGATCTTTATCCCTAGCCCTCAACATATCCCTAACCCTAGGTCCAATCGGAACCCTAACCGGATCTCTAACCCTAGTCCTCAACATAACCCTAACACTAGGTCCAATCGGAATCCTAACCGGATCTCTAACCCTAGTCCTCAACATAACCTTAACCCTAGGTCCAATAGGAACCCTAACCGGATCTCTAACCCTAGCCCTCAACATAACCCTAACCCTAGGTCCAATCGGAACCCTAACTGGATTTCTAACCCTAGCCCTCAACATAACCCTAACCCTAGGTCCAAACGGAACCCTAACAGGATCTCTACCCCAGCCCTCAACATAACCCTAACCCTAGGTCCAATCGGAACCCTAACCGGATCTCTACCCCTCGCCCTCAACATAACCCTAACCCTAGGTCCAATCGGAACCCTAACCGGATCTCTATCCCTAGCCCTCAACATATCCCTAACCCTAGGTCCAATCGGAACCCTAACCGGATCTCTACCCCTCGCCCTCAACATAACCCTAACCCTAGGTCCAATCGGAACTCTAACCGGAACTCTAAACCTAGCCCTCAACATAACCCTAACCCTAGGTCCAATCGGAACCCTAACCGTATATCTAACCCTAGCCCTCAACATAACCCTAACCCTAGGTCCAATCGGAACCCTAAACGGATATCTAAACCTAGCCCTCAACATAACCCTAACCCTAGGTCCAATCGGAACCCAAAACGGATATCTAACCCTAGCCCTCAACATAACCCTAACCCTAGGTCCAATCGGAAATCTAACCGAATATCTAACCCACGCCCTCATCATAACCCTAACCCTAGATCCAATCGGAACCCTAACCGGATCTCTAACCCTAGCCCTCAACATAACCCTAAGCCTAGGTCCAATCGGAACCCAAAACGGATATCTAACCCTAACCCTCAACATAACCCTAACCCTAGGTCCAATCGGAAACCTAACCGCATATCTAACCCACGCCCTCAACATAACCCTAACCCTAGGTCCAATCGGAACCCTAACCGGATCTCTAACCCTAGCCCTCAATATAACCCTAACCCTAGGTCCAATCGGAACCCTAACCGGATATCTAACCCTAGCCCTCAACATAGCCCTAACCCTAGGTCCAATCGGAACCCTAACCGGATCTTTATCCCTAGCCCTCAACATATCCCTAACCCTAGGTCCAATCGGAACCCTAACCGGATCTCTAACCCTAGTCCTCAACATAACCCTAACACTAGGTCCAATCGGAATCCTAACCGGATCTCTAACCCTAGTCCTCAACATAACCCTAACTCTAGGTCCAATCGGAGCCGTAACCGGATCTTTATCCCTAGCCCTCAACATATCCCTAACCCTAGGTCCAATCGGAACCCTAACTGGATTTCTAACCCTAGCCCTCAACATAACCCTAACCCTAGGTCCAATCAGAACCCAGATAGGATCTCTACCCCAGCCCTCAACATAACCCTAACCCTATGTTTAATCGGAACCCTAACCGGATCTCTACCCCTCGCCCTCAACATAACCCTAACCCTTGGTCCAATCGGAACCCTAACCGGATATCTAACCCTAGCCCTCAACATAACCCTAACCGTAGGTCCAATAGGAACCCTAACCGGATCCCTAACCCTAGCTCTCAACGTAACCCTAACCCTAGGTCCAATCGTAACCCTAACCAGATCTCTAACCCTAGCCCTAAACATAACCCTAACCCTAGGTCCAATCGGAACCCTAACCGGATCTCTAACCCTCGCCCTCAACATAACACTAACCCTAGGTCCTATCGGAAAACTAACCGGATCTCTAAACCTAGCCCTGAACATAACCCTAACCCTAGGTCCAATCGGAACCCTAACCGGATCTCTAACCCTAGCCCTCAACATAACCCTAACCCTAGGTCCAATCGGAACCCTAACGGGATCCCTAACCCTAGCCCTCAACATAACCCTAACCCTAGGTCCAATCGGAACCCTAACAGGATCTCTACCCCAGCCCGCAACATAACCCTAACCCTAGGTCCAATCGGAACCCTTACTGGATCTGTACCCCTCGCACTCAACATAACCCTAACCCTAGGCCCAATCGGAACCCTAACCGGATCTCTAACCCTCGCACTCAACATAACTCTAACCCTTGGTCCAATCGGAACCCTAACCTAATATCTAACCCTAGCCCTCAACATAACCCTAACACTAGGTCCAATCGGAAACCTAACCTGATCTCTACCCCTCGCCCTCAACATAACCCTAACCCTAGGTCCAATCGGAACTCTAACCGGAACTCTAAACCTAGCCCTCAACATAACCCTAACCCTAGGTCCAATCGGAACCCTAACCGGATATCTAACGCTAGCCCTCAACATAACGCTAACCCTAGGTCCAATCGGAACCCTAACCGGATCTCTAAACCTAGCCCTGAACATAACCCTAACCCTAGGTCCAATCGGAACCCTAACCGGATCCCTAACCCTAGCCCTCAACATAACCCTAACCCTAGGTCCAATCTGAACCCTAACCGGATCTCTAACCCTAGCCCTCAACATAACCTTAACCCTAGGTCCAATCGGAACCCTAACCGGATCTCTAACCCTAGCACTCAACATAACCCTAACCCTAGGTCCAATCGGAACCCTAAACGGATATCTAAACCTAGCCCTCAACATAACCCTAACCCTAGGTCCAATCGGAACCCAAAACGGATATCTAACCCTAGCCCTCAACATAACCCTAACCCTAGGTCCAATCGGAAACCTAACCGAATATCTAACCCACGCCCTCATCATAACCCTAACCCTAGATCCAATCGGAACCCTAACCGGATCTCTAACCCTAGCCCTCAACATAACCCTAACCCTAGGTCCAATCGGAACCCAAAACGGATATCTAACCCTAACCCTCAACATAACCCTAACCCTAGGTCCAATCGGAAACCTAACCGCATATCTAACCCACGCCCTCAACATAACCCTAACCCTAGGTCCAATCGGAACCCTAACCGGATCTCTAACCCTAGCCCTCAATATAACCCTAACCCTAGGTCCAATCGGAACCCTAACCGGATATCTAACCCTAGACCTCAACATAGCCCTAACCCTAGGTCCAATCGGAACCCTAACCGGATCTTTATCCCTAGCCCTCAACATATCCCTAACCCTAGGTCCAATCGGAACCCTAACCGGATCTCTAACCCTAGTCCTCAACATAACCCTAACACTAGGTCCAATCGGAATCCTAACCGGATCTCTAACCCTAGTCCTCAACATAACCTTAACCCTAGGTCCAATAGGAACCCTAACCGGATCTCTAACCCTAGCCCTCAACATAACCCTAACCCTAGGTCCAATCGGAACCCTAACTGGATTTCTAACCCTAGCCCTCAACATAACCCTAACCCTAGGTCCAAACGGAACCCTAACAGGATCTCTACCCCAGCCCTCAACATAACCCTAACCCTAGGTCCAATCGGAACCCTAACCGGATCTCTACCCCTCGCCCTCAACATAACCCTAACCCTAGGTCCAATCGGAACCCTAACCGGATCTCTATCCCTAGCCCTCAACATATCCCTAACCCTAGGTCCAATCGGAACCCTAACCGGATCTCTACCCCTCGCCCTCAACATAACCCTAACCCTAGGTCCAATCGGAACTCTAACCGGAACTCTAAACCTAGCCCTCAACATAACCCTAACCCTAGGTCCAATCGGAACCCTAACCGTATATCTAACCCTAGCCCTCAACATAACCCTAACCCTAGGTCCAATCGGAACCCTAACAGGATATCTAACCCTAGCCCTCAACATAACCCTAACGTAGGTCCAATCTGAACCCTAACCGGATCTCTAACCCTAGCCCTCAACATAATCTTAACCCTAGGTCCAATCGGAACCCTAACCGGATCTCTAACCCTAGCCCTCAACATTACCCTAACCCTAGGTCCAATCGGAACCCTAAACGGATATCTAAACCTAGCCCTCAACATAACCCTAACCCTTGGTCCAATCGGAACCCAAAACGGATATCTAACCCTAGCCCTCAACATAACCCTAAACCTAGGTCCAATCGAAAACCTAACCGCATATCTAACCCACGCCCTCAACATAACCCTAACCCTAGGTCCAATCGGAACCCTAACCGGATCTCTAACCCTAGCCCTCAATATAACCCTAACCCTAGGTTCAATCGGAACCCTAACCGGATATCTAACCCTAGCCCTCAACATAACCCTAACTCTAGGTCCAATCGGAACCCTAACTGGATCTTTATCCCTAGCCCTCAACATATCCCTAACCCTAGGTCCAATCGGAACCCTAACTGGATTTCTAACCCTAGCCCTCAACATAACCCTAACCCTAGGTCCAATCAGAACCCAGATAGGATCTCTACCCCAGCCCTCAACATAACCCTAACCCTATGTTTAATAGGAACCCTAACCGGATCTCTACCCCTCGCCCTCAACATAACCCTAACCCTTGGTCCAATCGGAACCCTAACCGGATATCTAACCCTAGCCCTCAACATAACCCTAACCGTAGGTCCAATAGGAACCCTAACCGGATCCCTAACCCTAGCTCTCAACGTAACCCTAACCCTAGGTCCAATCGTAACCCTAACCAGATCTCTAACCCTAGCCCTAAACATAACCCTAACCCTAGGTCCAATCGGAACCCTAACCGGATCTCTAACCCTCGCCCTCAACATAACCCTAACCCTAGGTCCAATCAGAACCCAAATAGGATCTCTACCCCAGCCCTCAACATAACCCTAACCCTAGGTCCAATCGGAACCCTAACCGGATCTCTATCCCTAGCCCTCAAAATAACCTTAACCCTAGGTTCAATCGGAACCCTAACTGGATCTCTAAACCTAGCCCTCAACATAACCCTAACCCTAGGTCCAATCGGAACCCTAACCGGATCTCTAACCCTAGCCCTCAACATAACCCTAACCCTAGGTCCAATCGGAACCCTAACAGGATCTCTACCCCAGCCCGCAACATAACCCTAACCCTAGGTCCAATCGGAACCCTTTCTGGATCTGTACCCCTCGCACTCAACATAACCCTAACCCTAGGCCCAATCGGAACCCTAACCGGATCTCTACCCCTCGCCCTCAACATAACTCTAACCCTTGGTCCAATCGGAACCCTAACCGAATATCTAACCCTAGCCCTCAACATAACCCTAACCCTAGGTCCAATCGGAACCCTAACCTTATCTCTACCCCTCGCCCTCAACATAACCCTAACCCTAGGTCCAATCGGAACTCTAACCGGAACTCTAAACCTAGCCCTCAACATAACCCTAACCCTAGGTCCAATCGGAACCCTAACCGGATATCTAACGCTAGCCCTCAACATAACGCTAACCCTAGGTCCAATCGGAACCCTAACCGGATCTCTAAACCTAGCCCTGAACATAACCCTAACCCTAGGTCCAATCGGAACCCTAACCGGATCTCTAACCCTAGCCCTCAACATAACCCTAACCCTAGGTCCAATCTGAACCCTAACCGGATCTCTAACCCTAGCCCTCAACATAACCTTAACCCTAGGTCCAATCGGAACCCTAACCGGATCTCTAACCCTAGCACTCAACATAACCCTAACCCTAGGTCCAATCGGAACCCTAACCGTATATCTAACCCTAGCCCTCAACATAACCCTAACCCTAGGTCCAATCGGAACCCTAACAGGATATCTAACCCTAGCCCTCAACATAACCCTAACGTAGGTCCAATCTGAACCCTAACCGGATCTCTAACCCTAGCCCTCAACATAACCCTAACCATAGGTCCAATCAGAACCCTAACTTGATTTCTAACCCTAGCCCTCAACATAACCCTAACCCTAGGTCCAAACGGAACCCTAACAGGATCTCTACCCCAGCCCTCAACATAACCCTAACCCTAGGTCCGATCGGAACCCTAACCGGATCTCTACACCTCGCCCTCAACATAAGCCTAACCCTAGGTCCAATCGGAACCCTAACCGGATCTCTATCCCTAGCCCTCAACATAACCCTAACCCTAGGTCCAATCGGAACCCTAACCGTATATCTAACCCTAGCCCTCAACATAACCCTAACCCTAGGTCCAATCGGAACCCTAACAGGATATCTAACCCTAGCCCTCAACATAACCCTAACCCTAGGTCCAATCTGAACCCTAACCGGATCTCTAAACCTAGCCCTCAACATAACCTTAACCCTAGGTCCAATCGGAACCCTAACCGGATCTCTAACCCTAGCCGTCAACATTACCCTAACCCTAGGTCCAATCGGAACCCTAAACGGATATCTAAACCTAGCTCTCAACATAACCCTAACCCTTGGTCCAATCGGAACCCAAAACGGATATCTAACCCTAACCCTCAACATAACCCTAACCCTAGGTCCAATCGGAAACCTAACCGCATATCTAACCCACGCCCTCAACATAACCCTAACCCTAGGTCCAATCGGAACCCTAACCGGATCTCTAACCCTAGCCCTCAATATAACCCTAACCCTAGGTCCAATCGGAACCCTAACCGGATATCTAACCCTAGCCCTCAACATAGCCCTAACCCTAGGTCCAATAGGAACCCTAACCGGAACTTTATCCCTAGCCCTCAACATATCCCTAACCCTAGGTCCAATCGGAACCCTAACTGGATTTCTAACCCTAGCCCTCAACATAACCCTAACCCTAGGTCCAATCAGAACCCAAATACGATCTCTACCCCAGCCCTCAACATAACCCTAACCCTAGGTCCAATCGGAACCCTAACCGGATATCTAACCCTAGCCCTCAACATAACCCTAACCCTAGGTCCAATAGGAACCCTAACCGGATCCCTAACCCTAGCTCTCAACGTAAGCCTAACCCTAGGTCCAATCGGAACCCTAACCGGAACTCTAACCCTAGCCCTCAACATAAGCCTAACACTAGGTCCGATCGGAACGCTAACCGGATCTCTAACCCTAGTCCTCAACATAACCTTAACCCTAGGTCCAATAGGAACCCTAACCGGATCTCTAACCCTAGCACTCAACATAACCCTAACCCTAGGTCCAATCGGAACCCTAACTGGATTTCTAACCCTAGGCCTCAACATAACCCTAACCCTGGGTCCAAACGGAACCCTAACAGGATCTCTACCCCAGCCCTCAACATAACCCTAACCCTAGGTCCAATCGGAACCCTAACCGGATCTCTACCCCTCGCCCTCAACATAACCCTAAAACTAGGTCCAATCGGAACCCTAACCGGATCTCTATCCCTAGCCCTCAACATATCCCTAACCCTAGGTCCAATCGGAACCCTAACCGGATCTCTACCCCTCGCCCTCAACATAACCCTAACCCTAGGTCGAATCGGAACTCTAACCGGAACTCTAAACCTAGCCCTCAACATAACCCTAACCCTAGGTCCAATCGGAACCCTAACCGTATATCTAACCCTAGCCCTCAACATAACCCTAACCCTAGGTCCAATCGGAACCCTAACAGGATATCTAACCCTAGCCCTCAACATAACCCTAACCCTAGGTCCAATCTGAACCCTAACCGGATCTCTAACCCTAGCCCTCAACATAACCTTAACCCTAGGTCCAATCGGAACCCTAACCGGATCTCTAACCCTAGCCCTCAACATTACCCTAACCCTAGGGCCAATCGGAACCCTAAACGGATATCTAAACCTAGCCCTCAACATAACCCTAACCCTTGGTCCAATCGGAACTCAAAACGGATATCTAACCCACGCCCTCAACATAACCCTAACCCTAGGTCCAATCGGAACCCTAACCGGATCTCTAACCCTAGCCCTCAATATAACCCTAACCCTAGGTCCAATCGGAACCCTAACCGGATATCTAACCCTAACCCTCAACATAACCCTAACCCTAGGTCCAATCGCAACCCTAACCGGATCTTTATCCCTCGCCCTCAACATATCCCTAACCCTAGGTCCAATCGGAACCCTAACTGGATTTCTAACCCTAGCCCTCAACATAACCATAACCCTAGGTCCAATCGGAACCGTAACCGGATCTCTACCCCTCGCCCTCAACATAACCCTAACCCTTGGTCCAATCGGAACCCTAACCGGATATCTAACGCTAGCCCTCAACATAACCCTAACCGTAGGTCCAATAGGAACCCTAACCGGATCCCTAACCCTAGCTCTCAACGTAACCCTAACCCTAGGTCCAATCGGAACCCAAAACGGATATCTAACCCTAGCCCTCAACATAACCCTAACCCTAGGTCCAATCGGAACCCTAACCGGATCTCTAACCCTAGTCCTCAACATAACCTTAACCCTAGGTCCAATAGGAACCCTAACCGCATCTCTAACCCTAGCCCTCAACATAACCCTAACCATAGGTCCAATCGGAACCCTAACTTGATTTCTAACCCTAGCCCTCAACATAACCCTAACCCTAGGTCCAAACGGAACCCTAACAGGATCTCTACCCCAGCCCTCAACATAACCCTAACCCTAGGTCCGATCGGAACCCTAACCGGATCTCTACACCTCGCCCTCAACATAACCCTAACCCTAGGTCCAATCGGAACCCTAACCGGATCTCTATCCCTAGCCCTCAACATATCCCTAACCCTAGGTCCAATCGGAACCCTAACCGGATCTCTACCCCTCGCCCTCAACATAACCCTAACCCTAGGTCCAATCGGAACTCTAACCGGAACTCTAAACCTAGCCCTCAACATAACCCTAACCCTAGGTCCAATCGGAACCCTAACCGTATATCTAACCCTAGCCCTCAACATAACCCTAACCCTAGGTCCAATCGGAACCCTAACAGGATATCTAACCCTAGCCCTCAACATAACCCTAACCCTAGGTCCAATCTGAACCCTAACCGGATCTCTAAACCTAGCCCTCAACATAACCTTAACCCTAGGTCCAATCGGAACCCTAACCGGATCTCTAAACCTAGCCGTCAACATTACCCTAACCCTAGGTCCAATCGGAACCCTAAACGGATATCTAAACCTAGCTCTCAACATAACCCTAACCCTTGGTCCAATCGGAACCCAAAACGGATATCTAACCCTAACCCTCAACATAACCCTAACCCTAGGTCAAATCGGAAACCTAACCGCATATCTAACCCACGCCCTCAACATAACCCTAACCCTAGGTCCAATCGGAACCCTAACCGGATCTCTAACCCTAGCCCTCAATATAACCCTAACCCTAGGTCCAATCGGAACCCTAACCGGATATCTAACCCTAGCCCTCAACATAGCCCTAACCCTAGGTCCAATAGGAACCCTAACCGGATCTTTATCCCTAGCCCTCAACATATCCCTAACCCTAGGTCCAATCGGAACCCTAACTGGATTTCTAACCCTAGCCCTCAACATAACCCTAACCCTAGGTCCAATCAGAACCCAAATACGATCTCTACCCCAGCCCTCAACATAACCCTAACCCTAGGTCCAATCGGAACCCTAACCGGATTTCTACCCCTCGCCCTCAACATAACCCTAACCCTTGGTCCAATCGGAACCCTAACCGGATATCTAACCCTAGCCCTCAACATAACCCTAACCCTAGGTCCAATAGGAACCCTAACCGGATCCCTAACCCTAGCTCTCAACGTAAGCCTAACCCTAGGTCCAATCGGAACCCTAACCGGAACTCTAACCCTAGCCCTCAACATAAGCCTAACACTAGGTCCGATCGGAACGCTAACCGGATCTCTAACCCTAGTCCTCAACATAACCTTAACCCTAGGTCCAATAGGAACCCTAACCGGATCTCTAACCCTAGCCCTCAACATAACCCTAACCCTAGGTCCAATCGGAACCCTAACTGGATTTCTAACCCTAGGCCTCAACATAACCCTAACCCTGGGTCCAAACGGAACCCTAACAGGATCTCTACCCCAGCCCTCAACATAACCCTAACCCTAGGTCCAATCGGAACCCTAACCGGATCTCTACCCCTCGCCCTCAACATAACCCTAAACCTAGGTCCAATCGGAACCCTAACCGGATCTCTATCCCTAGCCCTCAACATATCCCTAACCCTAGGTCCAATCGGAACCCTAACCGGATCTCTACCCCTCGCCCTCAACATAACCCTAACCCTAGGTCGAATCGGAACTCTAACCGGAACTCTAAACCTAGCCCTCAACATAACCCTAACCCTAGGTCCAATCGGAACCCTAACAGGATATCTAACCCTAGCCCTCAACATAACCCTAACCCTAGGTCCAATCTGAACCCTAACCGGATCTCTAACCCTAGCCCTCAACATAACCTTAACCCTAGGTCCAATCGGAACCCTAACCGGATCTCTAACCCTAGCCCTCAACATTACCCTAACCCTAGGGCCAATCGGAACCCTAAACGGATATCTAAACCTAGCCCTCAACATAACCCTAACCCTTGGTCCAATCGGAACTCAAAACGGATATCTAACCCACGCCCTCAACATAACCCTAACCCTAGGTCCAATCGGAACCCTAACCGGATCTCTAACCCTAGCCCTCAATATAACCCTAACCCTAGGTCCAATCGGAACCCTAACCGGATATCTAACCCTAACCCTCAACATAACCCTAACCCTAGGTCCAATCGCAACCCTAACCGGATCTTTATCCCTCGCCCTCAACATATCCCTAACCCTAGGTCCAATCGGAACCCTAACTGGATTTCTAACCCTAGCCCTCAACATAACCCTAACCCTAGGTTCAATCAGAACCCAAATAGGATCTCTACCCGAGCCCTCAACATAACCATAACCCTAGGTCCAATCGGAACCGTAACCGGATCTCTACCCCTCGCCCTCAACATAACCCTAACCCTTGGTCCAATCGGAACCCTAACCGGATATCTAACCCTAGCCCTCAACATAACCCTAACCGTAGGTCCAATAGGAACCCTAACCGGATCCCTAACCCTAGCTCTCAACGTAACCCTAACCCTAGGTCCAATCGGAACCCTAACCAGATCTCTAACCCTAGCCCTAAACATAACCCTAACCCTAGGTCCAATCGGAACCCTAACCGGATCTCTAACCCTCGCCCTCAACATAACACTAACCCTAGGTCCTATCGGAACCCTAACCGGATCTCTAAACCTAGCCCTGTACATAACCCTAATGCTAGGTCCAATCGGAACCCTAACCGGATCTCTAACCCTAGCACTCAACATAACCCTAACCCTAGGTCCAATCGGAACCCAAAACGGATATCTAACCCTAGCCCTCAACATAACCCTAACCCTAGGTCCAATCGGAAACATAACCGGATATCTAACCCTAGCCTCAACATAACCCTAACCCTAGGTCCAAACGGAACCCTAACAGGATCTATAACCCTAGCGCTCAACATAAGCCCAACCCGAGGTCCAATCGGAACCCTAACCGGATCTCTAACCCTAGCCTTCAACATAACCCTAACCCTAGGTCCAATCGGAACCCTAACCAGATCTCTAACCCTAGCCCTAAACATAACCCTAACCCTAGGTCCAATCGGAACCCTAACCGGATCTCTAACCCTCGCCCTCAACATAACACTAACCCTAGGTCCTATTGGAACCCTAACCGGATCTCTAAACCTAGCCCTGAACATAACCCTAATGCTAGGTCCAATCGGAACCCTAACCGGATCTCTAACCCTAGCCCTCAAAATAACCCTAACCCTAGGTCCAATCGGAACCCAAAACGGATATCTAACCCTAGCCCTCAACATAACCCTAACCCTAGGTCCAATCGGAAACATAACCGGATATCTAACCCTAGCCCTCAACATAACCCTAACCCTAGGTCCAATCTGAACCCTAACCGGATCTCTAACCCTAGCCCTCAACATAACCTTAACCCTAGGTCCAATCGGAACCCTAACCGGATCTCTAACCCTAGCACTCAACATAACCCTAACCCTAGGTCCAATCGGAACCCTAACCGTATATCTAACCCTAGCCCTCAACATAACCCTAACCCTAGGTCCAAACGGAACCCTAACAGGATATCTAACCCTAGCCCTCAACATAACCCTAACGTAGGTCCAATCTGAACCCTAACCGGATCTCTAACCCTAGCCCTCAACATAATCTTAACCCTAGGTCCAATCGGAACCCTAACCGGATCTCTAACCCTAGCCCTCAACATTACCCTAACCCTAGGTCCAATCGGAACCCTAAACGGATATCTAAACCTAGCCCTCAACATAACCCTAACCCTTGGTCCAATCGGAACCCAAAACGGATATCTAACCCTAGCCCTCAACATAACCCTAACCCTAGGTCCAATCGGAAACCTAACCGCATATCTAACCCACGCCCTCAACATAACCCTAACCCTAGGTCCAATAGGAACCCTAACCGGATCTCTAACCCTAGCCCTCAACATAACCCTAACACTAGGTCCAATCGGAACCCTAACCGGATCTCTAACCCTAGTCCTCAACATAACCTTAACCCTAGGTCCAATAGGAACCCTAACCGCATCTCTAACCCTAGCCCTCAACATAACCCTAACCATAGGTCCAATCGGAACCCTAACTTGATTTCTAACCCTAGCCCTCAACATAACCCTAACCCTAGGTCCAAACGGAACCCTAACAGGATCTCTACCCCAGCCCTCAACATAACCTTAACCCTAGGTCCGATCGGAACCCTAACCGGATCTCTACACCTCGCCCTCAACATAACCCTAA
The DNA here is from genome assembly GCF_054644295.1 of Miniopterus natalensis. Classification (NCBI taxonomy): domain Eukaryota; kingdom Metazoa; phylum Chordata; class Mammalia; order Chiroptera; family Miniopteridae; genus Miniopterus; species Miniopterus natalensis. Next base: position 1,995,128 of record NC_142091.1, read on the forward strand.
CCCTAGGTCCAATCGGAACCCTAACCGGATCTCTATCCCTAGCCCTCAACATATCCCTAACCCTAGGTCCAATCGGAACCCTAACCGGATCTCTATCCCTAGCCCTCAACATATCCCTAACCCTAGGTCCAATCGGAACCCTAACCGGATCTCTACACCTCGCCCTCAACATAACCCTAACCCTAGGTCCAATCGGAACCCTAACCGGATCTCTATCCCTAGCCCTCAACATATCCCTAACCCTAGGTCCAATCGGAACCCTAACCGGATCTCTATCCCTAGCCCTCAACATATCCCTAACCCTAGGTCCAATCGGAACCCTAACCGGATCTCTATCCCTAGCCCTCAACATAACCCTAACCCTAGGTCCAATCGGAACTCTAACCGGAACTCTAAACCTAGCCCTCAACATAACCCTAACCCTAGGTCCAATCGGAACCCTAACCGTATATCTAACCCTAGCCCTCAACATAACCCTAACCCTAGGTCCAATCGGAACCCTAACAGGATATCTAACCCTAGCCCTCAACATAACCCTAACCCTAGGTCCAATCTGAACCCTAACCGGATCTCTAACCCTAGCCCTCAACATAACCTTAACCCTAGGTCCAATCGGAACCCTAACCGGATCTCTAACCCTAGCCGTCAACATTACCCTAACCCTAGGTCCAATCGGAACCCTAAACGGATATCTAAACCTAGCTCTCAACATAACCCTAACCCTTGGTCCAATCGGAACCCAAAACGGATATCTAACCCTAACCCTCAACATAACCCTAACCCTAGGTCCAATCGGAAACCTAACCGCATATCTAACCCACGCCCTCAACATAACCCTAACCCTAGGTCCAATCGGAACCCTAACCGGATCTCTAATCCTAGCCCTCAATATAACCCTAACCCTAGGTCCAATCGGAACCCTAACCGGATATCTAACCCTAGCCCTCAACATAGCCCTAAGCCTAGGTCCAATAGGAACCCTAACCGGATCTTTATCCCTAGCCCTCAACATATCCCTAACCCTAGGTCCAATCGGAACCCTAACTGGATTTCTAACCCTAGCCCTCAACATAACCCTAACCCTAGGTCCAATCAAAACCCAAATACGATCTCTACCCCAGCCCTCAACATAACCCTAACCGTAGGTCCAATCGGAACCCTAACCGGATCTCTACCCCTCGCCCTCAACATAACCCTAACCCTTGGTCCAATCGGAACCCTAACTGGATTTCTAACCCTAGCCCTCAACATAACCCTAACCCTGGGTCCAAACGGAACCCTAACAGGATCTCTACCCCAGCCCTCAACATAACCCTAACCCTAGGTCCAATCGGAACCCTAACCGGATCTCTACCCCTCGCCCTCAACATAACCCTAAACCTAGGTCCAATCGGAACCCTAACCGGATCTCTATCCCTAGCCCTCAACATATCCCTAACCCTAGGTCCAATCGGAACCCTAACCGGATCTCTACCCCTCGCCCTCAACATAACCCTAACCCTAGGTCGAATCGGAACTCTAACCGGAACTCTAAACCTAGCCCTCAACATAACCCTAACCCTAGGTCCAATCGGAACCCTAACCGTATATCTAACCCTAGCCCTCAACATAACCCTAACCCTAGGTCCAATCGGAACCCTAACAGGATATCTAACCCTAGCCCTCAACATAACCCTAACCCTAGGTCCAATCTGAACCCTAACCGGATCTCTAACCCTAGCCCTCAACATAACCTTAACCCTAGGTCCAATCGGAACCCTAACCGGATCTCTAACCCTAGCCCTCAACATTACCCTAACCCTAGGGCCAATCGGAACCCTAAACGGATATCTAAACCTAGCCCTCAACATAACCCTAACCATTGGTCCAATCGGAACTCAAAACGGATATCTAACCCACGCCCTCAACATAACCCTAACCCTAGGTCCAATCGGAACCCTAACCGGATCTCTAACCCTAGCCCTCAATATAACCCTAACCCTAGGTCCAATCGGAACCCTAACCGGATATCTAACCCTAACCCTCAACATAACCCTAACCCTAGGTCCAATCGCAACCCTAACCGGATCTTTATCCCTCGCCCTCAACATATCCCTAACCCTAGGTCCAATCGGAACCCTAACTGGATTTCTAACCCTAGCCCTCAACATAACCCTAACCCTAGGTTCAATCAGAACCCAAATAGGATCTCTACCCCAGCCCTCAACATAACCATAACCCTAGGTCCAATCGGAACCGTAACCGGATCTCTACCCCTCGCCCTCAACATAACCCTAACCCTTGGTCCAATCGGAACCCTAACCGGATATCTAACCCTAGTCCTCAACATAATCCTAACCGTAGGTCCAATAGGAACCCTAACCGGATCCCTAACCCTAGCTCTCAATGTAACCCTAACCCTAGGTCCAATCGGAACCCTAACCAGATCTCTAACCCTAGCCCTAAACATAACCCTAACCCTAGGTCCAATCGGAAACATAACCGGATTTCTAACCCTAGCCTCAACATAACCCTAACCCTAGGTCCAAACGGAACCCTAACAGGATCTCTAACCCTAGCGCTCAACATAAGCCCAACCCGAGGTCCAATCGGAACCCTAACCGGATCTCTAACCCTAGCCTTCAACATAACCCTAACCCTAGGTCCAATCGGAAACCTAACCAGATCTCTAACCCTAGCCCTAAACATAACCCTAACCCTAGGTCCAATCGGAACCCTAACCGGATCTCTAACCCTCGCCCTTAACATAACACTAACCCTAGGTCCTATTGGAACCCTAACCGGATCTCTAAACCTAGCCCTGAACATAACCCTAATGCTAGGTCCAATCGGAACCCTAACCGGATCTCTAACCCTAGCCCTCAACATAACCCTAACCCTAGGTCCAATCGGAACCCAAAACGGATATCTAACCCTAGCCCTCAACATAACCCTAACCCTAGGTCCAATCGGAAACATAACCGGATATCTAACCCTAGCCTCAACATAACCCTAACCCTAGGTCCAAACGGAACCCTAACAGGATCTCTAACCCTAGCGCTCAACATAAGCCCAACCCGAGGTCCAATCGGAACCCTAACCGGATCTCTAACCCTAGCCCTCAACATAACCCTAACCCTAGGCCAATCGGAACCCTAACCAGAACTCTAACCCAAGCCCTCAAAATAACCCTAACCCTAGGTCCAATCGGAACCCTAACCGGATCTCTACCCCTCGCCCGCAACATAACCCTAAACCTTGGTCCAATCGGAACCCTAACCGGATATCTAACCCTAGCCCTCAACATAACCCTAACCGTAGGTCCAATAGGAACCCTAACCGGATCCCTAACCCTAGCTCTCAACGTAACCCTAACCCTAGGTCCAATCGGAACCCTAACCAGATCTCTAACCCTAGCCCTAAACATAACCCTAACCCTAGGTCCATTCGGAACCCTAACCGGATCTCTAACCCTCGCCCTCAACATAACACTAACCCTAGGTCCTATCGGAAACCTAACCGGATCTCTAAACCTAGCCCTGAACATAACCCTAACCCTAGGTCCAATCGGAACCCTAACCGGATCTCTAACCCTAGCCCTCAACATAAACCTAACCCTAGGTCCAATCAGAACCCAAATAGGATCTCTACCCCAGCCCTCAACATAACCCTAACCCTAGGTCCAATCGGAACCCTAACCGGATCTCTATCCCTAGCCCTCAACATAACCTTAACCCTAGGTTCAATCGGAACCCTAACTGGATCTCTAACCCTAGCCCTCAACATAACCCTAACCCTAGGTCCAATCGGAACCCTAACCGGATCTCTAACCCTAGCCCTCAACATAACCCTAACCCTAGGTCCAATCGGAACCCTAACAGGATCTCTACCCCAGCCCTCAACATAACCCTAACCCTAGGTCCAATCGGAACCCTTACTGGATCTGTACCCCTCGCACTCAACATAACCCTAACCCTAGGTCCAATCGGAACCCTAACCGGATCTCTACCCCTCGCCCTCAACATAACTCTAACCCTTGGTCCAATCGGAACCCTAACCGAATATCTAACCCTAGCCCTCAACATAACCCTAACCCTAGGTCCAATCGGAACCCTAACCGGATCTCTACCCCTCGCCCTCAACATAACCCTAACCCTAGGTCCAATCGGAACTCTAACCGGAACTCTAAACCTAGCCCTCAACATAACCCTAACCCTAGGTCCAATCGGAACCCTAACCGGATCTCTAAACCTAGCCCTGAACATAACCCTAACCCTAGGTCCAATCGGAACCCTAACCGGATCTCTAACCCTAGCCCTCAACATAACCCTAACCCTAGGTCCAATCTGAACCCTAACCGGATCTCTAACCCTAGCCCTCAACATAACCTTAACCCTAGGTCCAATCGGAACCCTAACCGGATCTCTAACCCTAGCACTCAACATAACCCTAACCCTAGGTCCAATCGGAACCCTAAAAGGATATCTAAACCTAGCCCTCAACATAACCCTAACCCTAGGTCCAATCGGAACCCAAAACGGATATCTAACCCTAGCCCTCAACATAACCCTAACCCTAGGTCCAATCGGAAACCTAACCGAATATCTAACCCACGCCCTCAACATAACCCTAACCCTAGGTCCAGTCGGAACCCTAACTGGATTTCTAACCCTAGCCCTAAACATAACCCTAACCCTAGGTACAATCAGAACCCAAATAGGATCTCTACCCCAGCCCTCAACATAACCCTAACCCTAGGTCCAATCGGAACTCTAACCGGAACTCTAAACCTATCCCTCAACATAACCCTAACCCTAGGTCCAATCGGAACCCTAACCGGATATCTAACGCTAGCCCTCAACATAACGCTAACCCTAGGTCCAATCGGAACCCTAAACGGATCTCTAAACCTAGCCCTGAACATAACCCTAACCCTAGGTCCAATCGGAACCCTAACGGGATCTCTAACCCTAGCCCTCAACATAACCCTAACCCTAGGTCCAATCTGAACCCTAACCGGATCTCTAACCCTAGCCCTCAACATAACCTTAACCCTAGGTCCAATCGGAACCCTAACCGGATCTCTAACCCTAGCACTCAACATAACCCTAACCCTAGGTCCAATCGGAACCCTAACCGGATCTCTAACCCTAGCCCTCAACATTACCCTAACCCTAGGTCCAATCGGAACCCTAAACGGATATCTAAACCTAGCCCTCAACATAACCCTAACCCTTGGTCCAATCGGAACCCAAAACGGATATCTAACCCTAGCCCTCAACATAACCCTAACCCTAGGTCCAATCGGAAACCTAACCGCATATCTAACCCACGCCCTCAACATAACCCTAACCCTAGGTCCAATAGGAACCCTAACCGGATCTCTAACCCTAGCCCTCAACATAACCCTAACACTAGGTCCAATCAGAACCCTAACCGGATCTCTAACCCTAGTCCTCAACATAACCTTAACCCTAGGTCCAATAGGATCCCTAACCGGATCTCTAACCCTAGCCCTCAACATAACCCTAACCATAGGTCCAATCGGAACCCTAACTTGATTCCTAACCCTAGCCCTCAACATAACCCTAACCCTAGGTCCGATCGGAACCCTAACCGGATCTCTACCCCTCGCCCTCAACATAACCCTAACCCTAGGTCCAATCGGAACCCTAACCGGATCTCTATCCCTAGCCCTCAACATATCCCTAACCCTAGGTCCAATCGGAACCCTAACCGGATCTCTACCCCTCGCCCTCAACATAACCCTAACCCTAGGTCCAATCTGAACTCTAACCGGAACTCTAAACCTAGCCCTCAACATAACCCTAACCCTAGGTCCAATCGGAACCCTAACCGTATATCTAACCCTAGCCCTCAACATAACCCTAACCCTAGGTCCAATCGGAACCCTAACAGGATATCTAACCCTAGCCCTCAACATAACCCTAACCCTAGGTCCAATCGGAACCCTAACCGGATCTCTAACCCTAGCCGTCAACATTACCCTAACCCTAGGTCCCATCGGAACCCTAAACGGATATCTAAACCTAGCTCTCAACATAACCCTAACCCTTGGTCCAATCGGAACCCAAAACGGATATCTAACCCTAACCCTCAACATAACCCTAACCCTAGGTCCAATCGGAAACCTAACCGCATATCTAACCCACGCCCTCAACATAACCCTAACCCTAGGTCCAATCGGAACCCTAACCGGATCTCTAACCCTAGCCCTCAATATAACCCTAACCCTAGGTCCAATCGGAACCCTAACCGGATATATAACCCTAGCCCTCAACATAGCCCTAACCCTAGGTCCAATAGGAACCCTAACCGGATCTTTATCCCTAGCCCTCAACATATCCCTAACCCTAGGTCCAATCGGAACCCGAACTGGATTTCTAACCCTAGCCCTCAACATAACCCTAACCCTAGGTCCAATCAGAACCCAAATACGATCTCTACCCCAGCCCTCAACATAACCCTAACACTAGGTCCAATCGGAACCCTAACCGGATCTCTACCCCTCGCCCTCAACATAACCCTAACCCTTGGTCCAATCGGAACCATAACCGGATATCTAACCCTAGCCCTCAACATAACCCTAACCCTAGGTCCAATAGGAACCCTAACCGGATCCCTAACCCTAGCTCTCAACGTAAGCCTAACCCTAGGTCCAATCGGAACCCTAACCAGATCTCTAACCCTAGCCCTAAACATAACCCTAACCCTAGGTCCAATCGGAACCCTAACAGGATCTCTAACCCTAGCCCTCAACATAAGCCTAACACTAGGTCCGACCGGAACCCTAACCGGATCTCTAACCCTAGTCCTCAACATAACCTTAACCCTAGGTCCAATAGGAACCCTAACCGGATCTCTAACCCTAGCCCTCAACATAACCCTAACCCTAGGTCCAATCGGAACCCTAACTGGATTTCTAACCCTAGCCCTCAACATAACCCTAACCCTGGGTCCAAACGGAACCCTAACAGGATCTCTACCCCAGCCCTCAACATAACCCTAACCCTAGGTCCAATCGGAACCCTAACCGGATCTCTACCCCTCGCCCTCAACATAACCCTAACCCTAGGTCCAATCGGAACCCTAACCGGATCTCTATCCCTAGCCCTCAACATATCCCTAACCCTAGGTCCAATCGGAACCCTAACCGGATCTCTACCCCTCGCCCTCAACATAACCCTAACCTTAGGTCGAATCGGAACTCTAACCGGAACTCTAAACCTAGCCCTCAACATAACCCTAACCCTAGGTCCAATCGGAACCCTAACCGTATATCTAACCCTAGCCCTCAACATAACCCTAACCCTAGGTCCAATCGGAACCCTAACAGGATATCTAACCCTAGCCCTCAACATAACCCTAACCCTAGGTCCAATCTGAACCCTAACCGGATCTCTAACCCTAGCCCTCAACATAACCTTAACCCTAGGTCCAATCGGAACCCTAACTGGATCTCTAACCCTAGCCCTCAACATTACCCTAACCCTAGGGCCAATCGGAACCCTAAACGGATATCTAAACCTAGCCCTCAACATAACCCTAACCCTAGTCCAATCGGAACTCAAAACGGATATCTAACCCTAGCCCTCAACATAACCCTAACCCTAGGTCCAATCGGAACCCTAACCAGATCTCTAACCCTAGCCCTAAACATAACCCTAACCCTAGGTCCAATCGGAACCCTAACCGGATCTCTAACCCTCGCCCTTAACATAACACTAACCCTAGGTCCTATTGGAACCCTAACCGGATCTCTAAACCTAGCCCTGAACATAACCCTAATGCTAGGTCCAATCGGAACCCTAACCGGATCTCTAACCCTAGCCCTCAACATAACCCTAACCCTAGGTCCAATCGGAACCCAAAACGGATATCTAACCCTAGCCCTCAACATAACCCTAACCCTAGGTCCAATCGGAAACATAACCGGATATCTAACCCTAGCCTCAACATAACCCTAACCCTAGGTCCAAACGGAACCCTAACAGGATCTCTAACCCTAGCGCTCAACATAAGCCCAACCCGAGGTCCAATCGGAACCCTAACCGGATCTCTAACCCTAGCCCTCAACATAACCCTAACCCTAGGCCAATCGGAACCCTAACCAGAACTCTAACCCAAGCCCTCAAAATAACCCTAACCCTAGGTCCAATCGGAACCCTAACCGGATCTCTACCCCTCGCCCGCAACATAACCCTAAACCTTGGTCCAATCGGAACCCTAACCGGATATCTAACCCTAGCCCTCAACATAACCCTAACCGTAGGTCCAATAGGAACCCTAACCGGATCCCTAACCCTAGCTCTCAACGTAACCCTAACCCTAGGTCCAATCGGAACCCTAACCAGATCTCTAACCCTAGCCCTAAACATAACCCTAACCCTAGGTCCAATCGGAACCCTAACCGGATCTCTAACCCTCGCCCTCAACATAACACTAACCCTAGGTCCTATCGGAAACCTAACCGGATCTCTAAACCTAGCCCTGAACATAACCCTAACCCTAGGTCCAATCGGAACCCTAACCGGATCTCTAACCCTAGCCCTCAACATAAACCTAACCCTAGGTCCAATCAGAACCCAAATAGGATCTCTACCCCAGCCCTCAACATAACCCTAACCCTAGGTCCAATCGGAACCCTAACCGGATCTCTATCCCTAGCCCTCAACATAACCTTAACCCTAGGTTCAATCGGAACCCTAACTGGATCTCTAACCCTAGCCCTCAACATAACCCTAACCCTAGGTCCAATCGGAACCCTAACCGGATCTCTAACCCTAGCCCTCAACATAACCCTAACCCTAGGTCCAATCGGAACCCTAACAGGATCTCTACCCCAGCCCTCAACATAACCCTAACCCTAGGTCCAATCGGAACCCTTACTGGATCTGTACCCCTCGCACTCAACATAACCCTAACCCTAGGTCCAATCGGAACCCTAACCGGATCTCTACCCCTCGCCCTCAACATAACTCTAACCCTTGGTCCAATCGGAACCCTAACCGAATATCTAACCCTAGCCCTCAACATAACCCTAACCCTAGGTCCAATCGGAACCCTAACCGGATCTCTACCCCTCGCCCTCAACATAACCCTAACCCTAGGTCCAATCGGAACTCTAACCGGAACTCTAAACCTAGCCCTCAACATAACCCTAACCCTAGGTCCAATCGGAACCCTAACCGGATCTCTAAACCTAGCCCTCAACATAACCCTAACCCTAGGTCCAATCGGAACCCTAACCGGATCTCTAACCCTAGCCCTCAACATAACCCTAACCCTAGGTCCAATCTGAACCCTAACCGGATCTCAAACCCTAGCACTCAACATAACCCTAACCCTAGGTCCAATCGGAACCCTAAACGGATATCTAAACCTAGCCCTCAACATAACCCTAACCCTAGGTCCAATCGGAACCCAAAACGGATATCTAACCCTAGCCCTCAACATAACCCTAACCCTAGGTCCAATCGGAAACCTAACCGAATATCTAACCCACGCCCTCAACATAACCCTAACCCTAGGTCCAGTCGGAACCCTAACTGGATTTCTAACCCTAGCCCTAAACATAACCCTAACCCTAGGTACAATCAGAACCCAAATAGGATCTCTACCCCAGCCCTCAACATAACCCTAACCCTAGGTCCAATCGGAACTCTAACCGGAACTCTAAACCTATCCCTCAACATAACCCTAACCCTAGGTCCAATCGGAACCCTAACCGGATATCTAACGCTAGCCCTCAACATAACGCTAACCCTAGGTCCAATCGGAACCCTAACCGGATCTCTAAACCTAGCCCTGAACATAACCCTAACCCTAGGTCCAATCGGAACCCTAACGGGATCTCTAACCCTAGCCCTCAACATAACCCTAACCCTAGGTCCAATCTGAACCCTAACCGGATCTCTAACCCTAGCCCTCAACATAACCTTAACCCTAGGTCCAATCGGAACCCTAACCGGATCTCTAACCCTAGCACTCAACATAACCCTAACCCTAGGTCCAATCGGAACCCTAACCGGATCTCTAACCCTAGCCCTCAACATTACCCTAACCCTAGGTCCAATCGGAACCCTAAACGGATATCTAAACCTAGCCCTCAACATAACCCTAACCCTTGGTCCAATCGGAACCCAAAACGGATATCTAACCCTAGCCCTCAACATAACCCTAACCCTAGGTCCAATCGGAAACCTAACCGCATATCTAACCCACGCCCTCAACATAACCCTAACCCTAGGTCCAATAGGAACCCTAACCGGATCTCTAACCCTAGCCCTCAACATAACCCTAACACTAGGTCCAATCGGAACCCTAACCGGATCTCTAACCCTAGTCCTCAACATAACCTTAACCCTAGGTCCAATAGGATCCCTAACCGGATCTCTAACCCTAGCCCTCAACATAACCCTAACCATAGGTCCAATCGGAACCCTAACTTGATTCCTAACCCTAGCCCTCAACATAACCCTAACCCTAGGTCCGATCGGAACCCTAACCGGATCTCTACCCCTCGCCCTCAACATAACCCTAACCCTAGGTCCAATCGGAACCCTAACCGGATCTCTATCCCTAGCCCTCAACATATCCCTAACCCTAGGTCCAATCGGAACCCTAACCGGATCTCTACCCCTCGCCCTCAACATAACCCTAACCCTAGGTCCAATCTGAACTCTAACCGGAACTCTAAACCTAGCCCTCAACATAACCCTAACCCTAGGTCCAATCGGAACCCTAACCGTATATCTAACCCTAGCCCTCAACATAACCCTAACCCTAGGTCCAATCGGAACCCTAACAGGATATCTAACCCTAGCCCTCAACATAACCCTAACCCTAGGTCCAATCGGAACCCTAACCGGATCTCTAACCCTAGCCGTCAACATTACCCTAACCCTAGGTCCCATCGGAACCCTAAACGGATATCTAAACCTAGCTCTCAACATAACCCTAACCCTTGGTCCAATCGGAACCCAAAACGGATATCTAACCCTAGCCCTCAACATAACCCTAACCCTAGGTCCAATCGGAAACCTAACCGCATATCTAACCCACGCCCTCAACATAACCCTAACCCTAGGTCCAATCGGAACCCTAACCGGATCTCTAACCCTAGCCCTCAATATAACCCTAACCCTAGGTCCAATCGGAACCCTAACCGGATATATAACCCTAGCCCTCAACATAGCCCTAACCCTAGGTCCAATAGGAACCCTAACCGGATCTTTATCCCTAGCCCTCAACATATCCCTAACCCTAGGTCCAATCGGAACCCGAACTGGATTTCTAACCCTAGCCCTCAACATAACCCTAACCCTAGGTCCAATCAGAACCCAAATACGATCTCTACCCCAGCCCTCAACATAACCCTAACACTAGGTCCAATCGGAACCCTAACCGGATCTCTACCCCTCGCCCTCAACATAACCCTAACCCTTGGTCCAATCGGAACCCTAACCGGATATCTAACCCTAGCCCTCAACATAACCCTAACCCTAGGTCCAATAGGAACCCTAACCGGATCCCTAACCCTAGCTCTCAACGTAAGCCTAACCCTAGGTCCAATCGGAACCCTAACCAGATCTCTAACCCTAGCCCTAAACATAACCCTAACCCTAGGTCCAATCGGAACCCTAACAGGATCTCTAACCCTAGCCCTCAACATAAGCCTAACACTAGGTCCGACCGGAACCCTAACCGGATCTCTAACCCTAGTCCTCAACATAACCTTAACCCTAGGTCCAATAGGAACCCTAACCGGATCTCTAACCCTAGCCCTCAACATAACCCTAACCCTAGGTCCAATCGGAACCCTAACTGGATTTCTAACCCTAGCCCTCAACATAACCCTAACCCTGGGTCCAAACGGAACCCTAACAGGATCTCTACCCCAGCCCTCAACATAACCCTAACCCTAGGTCCAATCGGAACCCTAACCGGATCTCTACCCCTCGCCCTCAACATAACCCTAACCCTAGGTCCAATCGGAACCCTAACCGGATCTCTATCCCTAGCCCTCAACATATCCCTAACCCTAGGTCCAATCGGAACCCTAACCGGATCTCTACCCCTCGCCCTCAACATAACCCTAACCTTAGGTCGAATCGGAACTCTAACCGGAACTCTAAACCTAGCCCTCAACATAACCCTAACCCTAGGTCCAATCGGAACCCTAACCGTATATCTAACCCTAGCCCTCAACATAACCCTAACCCTAGGTCCAATCGGAACCCTAACAGGATATCTAACCCTAGCCCTCAACATAACCCTAACCCTAGGTCCAATCTGAACCCTAACCGGATCTCTAACCCTAGCCCTCAACATAACCTTAACCCTAGGTCCAATCGGAACCCTAACCGGATCTCTAACCCTAGCCCTCAACATTACCCTAACCCTAGGGCCAATCGGAACCCTAAACGGATATCTAAACCTAGCCCTCAACATAACCCTAACCCTAGTCCAATCGGAACTCAAAACGGATATCTAACCCTAGCCCTCAACATAACCCTAACCCTAGGTCCAATCGGAAACCTAACCGCATATCTAACCCACGCCCTCAACATAACCCTAACCCTAGGTCCAATCGGAACCCTAACCGGATCTCTAACCCTAGCCCTCAATATAACCCTAACCCTAGGTCCAATCGGAACCCTAACCGGATATCTAACCCTAGCCCTCAACATAACCCTAACCCTAGGTCCAATCGGAACCCTAACCGGATCTTTATCCCTCGCCCTCAACATATCCCTAACCCTAGGTCCAATCGGAACCCTAACTGGATTTCTAACCCTAGCCCTCAACATAACCCTAACCTTAGGTCCAATCAGAACCCAAATTGGATCTCTACCCCAGCCCTCAACATAACCCTAACCCTAGGTCCAATCGGAACCCTAACCGGATCTCTACCCCTCGCCCTCAACATAACCCTAACCCTTGGTCCAATCGGAACCCTAACCGGATATCTAACCCTAGCCCTCAACATAACCCTAACCGTAGGTCCAATAGGAACCCTAACCGGATCCCTAACCCTAGCTCTCAACGTAACCCTAACCCTAGGTCCAATCGGAACCCTAACCAGATCTCTAACCCTAGCCCTAAACATAACCCTAACCCTAGGTCCAATCGGAACCCTAACCGGATCTCTAACCCTCGCCCTCAACATAACACTAACCCTAGGTCCTATCGGAACCCTAACCGGATCTCTAAACCTAGCCCTGAACATAACCCTAATGCTAGGTCCAATCGGAACCCTAACCGGATCTCTAACCCTAGCCCTCAACATAACCCTAACCCTAGGTCCAATCGGAACCCAAAACGGATATCTAACCCTAGCCCTCAACATAACCCTAACCCTAGGTCCAATCGGAAACATAACCGGATATCTAACCCTAGCCTCAACATAACCCTAACCCTAGGTCCAAACGGAACCCTAACAGGATCTCTAACCCTAGCGCTCAATATAAGCCCAACCCGAGGTCCAATCGGAACCCTAACCGGATCTCTAACCCTAGCCTTCAACATAACCCTAACCCTAGGTCCAATCGGAACCCTAACCAGATCTCTAACCCTAGCCCTAAACATAACCCTAACCCTAGGTCCAATCGGAACCCTAACCGGATCTCTAACCCTCGCCCTCAACATAACACTAACCCTAGGTCCTATCGGAACCCTAACCGGATCTCTAAACCTAGCCCTGAACATAAACCTAATGCTAGGTCCAATCGGAACCCTAACCGGATCTCTAACCCTAGCCCTCAACATAACCCTAACCCTAGGTCCAATCGGAACCCAAAACGGATATCTAACCCTAGCCCTCAACATAACCCTAACCCTAGGTCCAATCGGAAACATAACCGGATATCTAACCCTAGCCTCAACATAACCCTAACCCTAGGTCCAAACGGAACCCTAACAGGATCTCTAACCCTAGCGCTCAACATAAGCCCAACCCGAGGTCCAATCGGAACCCTAACCGGATCTCTAACCCTAGCCCTCAACATAACCCTAACCCTAGGTCCAATCGGAACCCTAACCAGAACTCTAACCCAAGCCCTCAAAATAACCCTAACCCTAGGTCCAATCGGAACCCTAACCGGATCTCTACCCCTCGCCCGCAACATAACCCTAAACCTTGGTCCAATCGGAACCCTAACCGGATATCTAACCCTAGCCCTCAACATAACCCTAACCGTAGGTCCAATAGGAACCCTAACCGGATCCCTAACCCTAGCTCTCAACGTAACCCTAACCCTAGGTCCAATCGGAACCCTAACCAGATCTCTAACCCTAGCCCTAAACATAACCCTAACCCTAGGTCCAATCGGAACCCTAACCGGATCTCTAACCCTCGCCCTCAACATAACACTAACCCTAGGTCCTATCGGAAACCTAATCGGATCTCTAAACCTAGCCCTGAACATAACCCTAACCCTAGGTCCAATCGGAACCCTAACCGGATCTCTAACCCTAGCCCTCAACATAACCCTAACCCTAGGTCCAATCAGAACCCAAATAGGATCTCTACCCCAGCCCTCAACATAACCCTAACCCTAGGTCCAATCGGAACCCTAACCGGATCTCTATCCCTAGCCCTCAACATAACCTTAACCCTAGGTTCAATCGGAACCCTAACTGGATCTCTAACCCTAGCCCTCAACATAACCCTAACCCTAGGTCCAATCGGAACCCTAACCGGATCTCTAACCCTAGCCCTCAACATAACCCTAACCCTAGGTCCAATCGGAACCCTAACAGGATCTCTACCCCAGCCCTCAACATAACCCTAACCCTAGGTCCAATCGGAACCCTTACTGGATCTGTACCCCTCGCACTCAACATAACCCTAACCCTAGGTCCAATCGGAACCCTAACCGGATCTCTACCCCTCGCCCTCAACATAACTCTAACCCTTGGTCCAATCGGAACCCTAACCGAATATCTAACCCTAGCCCTCAACATAACCCTAACCCTAGGTCCAATCGGAACCCTAACCTGATCTCTACCCCTCGCCCTCAACATAACCCTAACCATAGGTCCAATCGGAACTCTAACCGGAACTCTAAACCTAGCCCTCAACATAACCCTAACCCTAGGTCCAATCGGAACCCTAACCGGATATCTAACCCTATCCCTCAACATAACGCTAACCCTAGGTCCAATCGGAACCCTAACCGGATCTCTAAACCTAGCCCTGAACATAACCCTAACCCTAGGTCCAATCGGAACCCTAACCGGATCTCTAACCCTAGCCCTCAACATAACCCTAACCCTAGGTCCAATCTGAACCCTAACCGGATCTCTAACCCTAGCCCTCAACATAACCTTAACCCTAGGTCCAATCGGAACCCTAAACGGATATCTAAACCTAGCCCTCAACATAACCCTAACCCTAGGTCCAATCGGAACCCAAAACGGATATCTATCCCTAGCCCTCAACATAACCCTAACCCTAGGTCCAATCGGAAACCTAACCGAATATCTAACCCACGCCCTCAACATAACCCTAACCCTAGGTCCAGTCGGAACCCTAACTGGATTTCTAACCCTAGCCCTCAACATAACCCTAACCCTAGGTCCAATCAGAACCCAAATAGGATCTCTACCCCAGCCCTCAACATAACCCTAACCCTAGGTCCAATCGGAACCCAAAACGGATATCTAACCCTAGCCCTCAACATAACCCTAACCCTAGGTCCAATCGGAAACCTAACCGAATATCTAACCCACGCCCTCAACATAACCCTAACCCTAGGTCCAATCGGAACCCTAACTGGATTTCTAACCCTAGCCCTCAACATAACCCTAACCCTAGGTCCAATCAGAACCCAAATAGGATCTCTACCCCAGCACTCAACATAACCCTAACCCTAGGTCCAATCGGAACCCTAACCGGATCCCTACCCCTCGCCCTCAACATAACCCTAACCCTTGGTCCAATCGGAACCCTAACCGGATATCTAACCCTAGCCCTCAACATAACCCTAACCCTAGGTCCAATAGGAACCCTAACCAGATCCCTAACCCTAGCTCTCAACGTAACCCTAACCCTAGGTCCAATCGGAACCCTAACCAGATCTCTAAACCTAGCCCTAAACATAACCCTAACCCTAGGTCCAATCGGAACCCTAACCGGATCTCTAACCCTAGCCCTCAACATAACCCTAACACTAGGTCCAATCGGAACCCTAACCGGATCTCTAACCCTAGTCCTCAACATAACCTTAACCCTAGGTCCAATACGAACCCTAACCGGACCTCTAACCCTAGCCCTCAACATAACCCTAACCCTAGGTCCAATCGGAACCCTAACTGGATTTCTAACCCTAGCCCTCAACATAACCCTAACCCTAGGTCCAAACGGAACCCGAACAGAATCTCTACCCCAGCCCTCAACATAACCCTAACCCTAGGTCCAATCGGAACCCTAACCGGATCTCTATCCCTAGCCCTCAACATATCCCTAACCCTAGGTCCAATCGGAACGCTAACCGGATCTCTACCCCTCGCCCTCAACATAACCCTAACCCTAGGTCCAATCGGAACTGTAACCGGAACTCTAAACCTAGCCCTCAACATAACCCTAACCCTAGGTCCAATCGGAACCCTAACCGTATATCTAACCCTAGCCCTCAACATAACCCTAACCCTAGGTCCAATCGGAACCCTAACATGATATCTAACCCTAGCCCTCAACATAACCCTAACCCTAGGTCCAATCTGAACCCTAACCGGATCTCTAACCCTAGCCCTCAACATAACCTTAACCCTAGGTCCAATCGGAACCCTAACCGGATCTCTAACCCTAGCCCTCAACATTACCCTAACCCTAGGTCCAATCGGAACCCTAAACGGATATCTAAACCTAGCTCTCAAAATAACCCTAACCCTTGGTCCAATCGGAACCCAAAACGGATATCTAACCCTAACCCTCAACATAACCCTAACCCTAGGTCCAATCGGAAACCTAACCGCATATCTAACCCACGCCCTCAACATAACCCTAACCCTAGGTCCAATCGGAACCCTACCCGGATCTCTAACCCTAGCCCTCAATATAAACCTAACCCTAGGTCCAATCGGAACCCTAACCGGATATCTAACCCTAACCCTCAACATAACCCTAACCCTAGGTCCAATCGGAACCCTAACCGGATCTTTATCCCTAGCCCTCAACATATCCCTAACCCTAGGTCCAATCGGAACCCTAACTGGATTTCTAACCCTAGCCCTCAACATAACCCTAACCCTAGGTCCAATCAGAACCCAAAAAGGATCTCTACCCCAGCCCTCAACATAACCCTAACCCTAGGTCCAATCGGAACCCTAACCGGATCTCTACCCCTCGCCCTCAACATAACCATAACCCTTGGTCCAATCGGAACCCTAACGGGATATCTAACCCTAGCCCTCAACATAACCCTAACCCTAGGTCCAATAGGAACCCTAACCGGATCCCTAACCCTAGCTCTCAACGTAACCCTAACCCTAGGTCCAACCGGAACCCTAACCAGATCTCTAACCCTAGCCCTAAACATAACCCTAACCCTAGGTCCAATCGGAACCCTAACCGGATCTCTAACCCTAGCCCTCAACATAACCCTAACACTAGGTCCAATCGGAACCCTAACCGGATATCTACCCCTCGCCCTCAACATAACCCTAACCCTAGGTCCAATCGGAACTCTAACCGGAACTCTAAACCTAGCCCTCAACATAACCCTAACCCTAGGTCCAATCGGAACCCTAACCGTATATCTAACCCTAGCCCTCAACATAACCCTAAGCCTAGGTCCAATCGGAACCCTAACAGGATATCTAACCCTAGCCCTCAACATAACCCTAACCCTAGGTCCAATCAGAACCCTAACCGGATCTCTAACCCTAGCCCTCAACATAACCCTAACCCTAGCTCCAATCGGAACCCTAACCGGATATCTAACCCTAGCCCTCAACATAACCTTAATCCTAGGTCCAATTGGAACCCTAACAGTATCTCTACCCAGCCCTCAACATAACCCTAACCCTAGGTCCAATCGGAACCCTAACCGGATCTCTACCCCTCGCCCTCCACATAACCCTAACCCTAGGTCCAATCGGAACTCTAACCGCACCTCTAACCCTAGCCCTCTACATAACCCTAACCCTAGGCCCAATCGGAACCCTAACCGGATATCTACCTTAGCCCTCAACATAACCCTAACCCTAGGTCCAATCGGAACCCTAACCGGATCTCTATCCCTAGCCCGCAACATAACCTTAACCCTAGGTCCAATCGGAACCCTAACTGGATCTCTAACCCTAGCCCTTAACATAACCCTAACCCTAGGTCCAATCGGAACCCTAACCGGATCTCTAACCCTAGCCCTCAACATAACCCTAACCCTAGGTCCAATCTGAACCCTAACCGGATCTCTAACCCTAGCCCTCAACATAACCTTAACCCTAGGTCCAATCGGAACCCTAAACGGATATCTAAACCTAGCCCTCAACATAACCCTAACCCTAGGTCCAGTCGGAACCCTAACTGGATTTCTAACCCTAGCCCTCAACATAACCCTAACCCTAGGTCCAATCAGAACCCAAATAGGATCTCTACCCCAGCCCTCAACATAACCCTAACCCTAGGTCCAATCGGAACCCAAAACGGATATCTAACCCTAGCCCTCAACATAACCCTAACCCTAGGTCCAATCGGAAACCTAACCGAATATCTAACCCACGCCCTCAACATAACCCTAACCCTAGGTCCAATCGGAACCCTAACTGGATTTCTAACCCTAGCCCTCAACATAACCCTAACCCTAGGTCCAATCAGAACCCAAATAGGATCTCTACCCCAGCACTCAACATAACCCTAACCCTAGGTCCAATCGGAACCCTAACCGGATCCCTACCCCTCGCCCTCAACATAACACTAACCCTTGGTCCAATCGGAACCCTAACCGGATATCTAACCCTAGCCCTCAACATAACCCTAACCCTAGGTCCAATAGGAACCCTAACCAGATCCCTAACCCTAGCTCTCAACGTAACCCTAACCCTAGGTCCAATCGGAACCCTAACCAGATCTCTAAACCTAGCCCTAAACATAACCCTAACCCTAGGTCCAATCGGAACCCTAACCGGATCTCTAACCCTAGCCCTCAATATAACCCTAACACTAGGTCCAATCGGAACCCTAACCGGATCTCTAACCCTAGTCCTCAACATAACCTTAACCCTAGGTCCAATAGGAACCCTAACCGGACCTCTAACCCTAGCCCTCAACATAACCCTAACCCTAGGTCCAATCGGAACCCTAACTGGATTTCTAACCCTAGCCCTCAACATAACCCTAACCCTAGGTCCAAACGGAACCCTAACAGAATCTCTACCCCAGCCCTCAACATAACCCTAACCCTAGGTCCAATCGGAAACCTAACCGGATCTCTATCCCTAGCCCTCAACATATCCCTAACCCTAGGTCCAATCGGAACCCTAACCGGATCTCTACCCCTCGCCCTCAACATAACCCTAACCCTAGGTCCAATCGGAACTGTAACCGGAACTCTAAACCTAGCCCTCAACATAACCCTAACCCTAGGTCCAATCGGAACCCTAACCGTATATCTAATCCTAGCCCTCAACATAACCCTAACCCTAGGTCCAATCGGAACCCTAACATGATATCTAACCCTAGCCCTCAACATAACCCTAACCCTAGGTCCAATCTGAACCCTAACCGGATCTCTAACCCTAGCCCTCAACATAACCTTAACCCTAGGTCCAATCGGAACCGTAACCGGATCTCTAACCCTAGCCCTCAACATTACCCTAACCCTAGGTCCAATCGGAACCCTAAACGGATATCTAAACCTAGCTCTCAAAATAACCCTAACCCTTGGTCCAATCGGAACCCAAAACGGATATCTAACCCTAACCCTCAACATAACCCTAACCCTAGGTCCAATCGGAAACCTAACCGCATATCTAACCCACGCCCTCAACATAACCCTAACCCTAGGTCCAATCGGAACCCTACCCGGATCTCTAACCCTAGCCCTCAATATAAACCTAACCCTAGGTCCAATCGGAACCCTAACCGGATATCTAACCCTAACCCTCAACATAACCCTAACCCTAGGTCCAATCGGAACCCTAACCGGATCTTTATCCCTAGCCCTCAACATATCCCTAACCCTAGGTCCAATCGGAACCCTAACTGGATTTCTAACCCTAGCCCTCAACATAACCCTAACCCTAGGTCCAATCAGAACCCAAAAAGGATCTCTACCCCAGCCCTCAACATAACCCTAACCCTAGGTCCAATCGGAACCCTAACCGGATCTCTACCCCTCGCCCTCAACATAACCATAACCCTTGGTCCAATCGGAACCCTAACGGGATATCTAACCCTAGCCCTCAACATAACCCTAACCCTAGGTCCAATAGGAACCCTAACCGGATCCCTAACCCTAGCTCTCAACGTAACCCTAACCCTAGGTCCAATCGGAACCCTAACCAGATCTCTAACCCTAGCCCTAAACATAACCCTAACCCTAGGTCCAATCGGAACCCTAACCGGATCTCTAACCCTAGCCCTCAACATGACCCTAACACTAGGTCCAATCGGAACCCTAACCGGATATCTACCCCTCGCCCTCAACATAACCCTAACCCTAGGTCCAATCGGAACTCTAACCGGAACTCTAAACCTAGCCCTCAACATAACCCTAACCCTAGGTCCAATCGGAACCCTAACCGTATATCTAACCCTAGCCCTCAACATAACCCTAACCCTAGGTCCAATCGGAACCCTAACAGGATATCTAACCGTAGCCCTCAACATAACCCTAACCCTAGGTCCAATCTGAACCCTAACCGGATCTCTAACCCTAGCCCTCAACATAACCTTAACCCTAGGTCCAATCGGAACCCTAAACGGATATCTAACCATAGCCCTCAACATAACCCTAACACTAGGTCCAATCGGAACCCTAACCGAATATCTAACCCTAGCCCTCAACATAACCTTAATCCTAGGTCCAATTGGAACCCTAACAGGATCTCTACCCAGCCCTCAACATAACCCTAACCCTAGGTCCAATCGGAACCCTAACCGGATCTCTACCCCTCGCCCTCCACATAACCCTAACCCTAGGTCCAATCGGAACTCTAACCGCACCTCTAACCCTAGCCCTCTACATAACCCTAACCCTAGGCCCAATCGGAACCCTAACCGGATATCTACCTTAGCCCTCAACATAACCCTAACCCTAGGTCCAATCGGAACCCTAACCGGATCTCTATCCCTAGCCCGCAACATAACCTTAACCCTAGGTCCAATCGGAACCCTAACTGGATCTCTAACCCTAGCCCTTAACATAACCCTAACCCTAGGTCCAATCGGAACCCTAACCGGATCTCTAACCCTAGCCCTCAACATAACCCTAACCCTAGGTCCAATCTGAACCCTAACCGGATCTCTAACCCTAGCCCTCAACATAACCTTAACCCTAGGTCCAATCGGAACCCTAAACGGATATCTAAACCTAGCCCTCAACATAACCCTAACCCTAGGTCCAATCGGAACCCAAAACGGATATCTAACCCTAGCCCTCAACATAACCCTAACCCTAGGTCCAATCGGAAACCTAACCGAATATCTAACCCACGCCCTCAACATAACCCTAACCCTAGGTCCAGTCGGAACCCTAACTGGATTTCTAACCCTAGCCCTCAACATAACCCTAACCCTAGGTCCAATCAGAACCCAAATAGGATCTCTACCCCAGCCCTCAACATAACCCTAACCCTAGGTCCAATCGGAACCCAAAACGGATATCTAACCCTAGCCCTCAACATAACCCTAACCCTAGGTCCAATCGGAAACCTAACCGAATATCTAACCCACGCCCTCAACATAACCCTAACCCTAGGTCCAATCGGAACCCTAACTGGATTTCTAACCCTAGCCCTCAACATAACCCTAACCCTAGGTCCAATCAGAACCCAAATAGGATCTCTACCCCAGCACTCAACATAACCCTAACCCTAGGTCCAATCGGAACCCTAACCGGATCCCTACCCCTCGCCCTCAACATAACCCTAACCCTTGGTCCAATCGGAACCCTAACCGGATATCTAACCCTAGCCCTCAACATAACCCTAACCCTAGGTCCAATAGGAACCCTAACCAGATCCCTAACCCTAGCTCTCAACGTAACCCTAACCCTAGGTCCAATCGGAACCCTAACCAGATCTCTAAACCTAGCCCTAAACATAACCCTAACCCTAGGTCCAATCGGAACCCTAACCGGATCTCTAACCCTAGCCCTCAACATAACCCTAACACTAGGTCCAATCGGAACCCTAACCGGATCTCTAACCCTAGTCCTCAACATAACCTTAACCCTAGGTCCAATAGGAACCCTAACCGGATCTCTAACCCTAGCCCTCAACATAACCCTAACCCTAGGTCCAATCGGAACCCTAACTGGATTTCTAACCCTAGCCCTCAACATAACCCTAACCCTAGGTCCAAACGGAACCCTAACAGAATCTCTACCCCAGCCCTCAACATAACCCTAACCCTAGGTCCAATCGGAACCCTAACCGGATCTCTATCCCTAGCCCTCAACATATCCCTAACCCTAGGTCCAATCGGAACGCTAACCGGATCTCTACCCCTCGCCCTCAACATAACCCTAACCCTAGGTCCAATCGGAACTGTAACCGGAACTCTAAACCTAGCCCTCAACATAACCCTAACCCTAGGTCCAATCGGAACCCTAACCGTATATCTAACCCTAGCCCTCAACATAACCCTAACCCTAGGTCCAATCGGAACCCTAACATGATATCTAACCCTAGCCCTCAACATAACCCTAACCCTAGGTCCAATCTGAACCCTAACCGGATCTCTAACCCTAGCCCTCAACATAACCTTAACCCTAGGTCCAATCGGAACCCTAACCGGATCTCTAACCCTAGCCCTCAACATTACCCTAACCCTAGGTCCAATCGGAACCCTAAACGGATATCTAAACCTAGCTCTCAAAATAACCCTAACCCTTGGTCCAATCGGAAACCAAAACGGATATCTAACCCTAACCCTCAACATAACCCTAACCCTAGGTCCAATCGGAAACCTAACCGCATATCTAACCCACGCCCTCAACATAACCCTAACCCTAGGTCCAATCGGAACCCTACCCGGATCTCTAACCCTAGCCCTCAATATAAACCTAACCCTAGGTCCAATCGGAACCCTAACCGGATATCTAACCCTAACCCTCAACATAACCCTAACCCTAGGTCCAATCGGAACCCTAACCGGATCTTTATCCCTAGCCCTCAACATATCCCTAACCCTAGGTCCAATCGGAACCCTAACTGGATTTCTAACCCTAGCCCTCAACATAACCCTAACCCTAGGTCCAATCAGAACCCAAAAAGGATCTCTACCCCAGCCCTCAACATAACCCTAACCCTAGGTCCAATCGGAACCCTAACCGGATCTCTACCCCTCGCCCTCAACATAACCATAACCCTTGGTCCAATCGGAACCCTAACGGGATATCTAACCCTAGCCCTCAACATAACCCTAACCCTAGGTCCAATAGGAACCCTAACCGGATCCCTAACCCTAGCTCTCAACGTAACCCTAACCCTAGGTCCAATCGGAACCCTAACCAGATCTCTAACCCTAGCCCTAAACATAACCCTAACCCTAGGTCCAACCGGAACCCTAACCAGATCTCTAACCCTAGCCCTAAACATAACCCTAACCCTAGGTCCAATCGGAACCCTAACCGGATCTCTAACACTAGCCCTCAACATAACCCTAACACTAGGTCCAATCGGAACCCTAACCGGATATCTACCCCTCGCCCTCAACATAACCCTAACCCTAGGTCCAATCGGAACTCTAACCGGAACTCTAAACCTAGCCCTCAACATAACCCTAACCCTAGGTCCAATCGGAACCCTAACCGTATATCTAACCCTAGCCCTCAACATAACCCTAAGCCTAGGTCCAATCGGAACCCTAACAGGATATCTAACCCTAGCCCTCAACATAACCCTAACCCTAGGTCCAATCTGAACCCTAACCGGATCTCTAACCCTAGCCCTCAACATAACCCTAACCCTAGCTCCAATCGGAACCCTAACCGGATCTCTAACCCTAGCCCTCAACATAACCCTAACCCTAGGTCCAATCTGAACCCTAACCGGATCTCTAACCCTAGCCCTCAACATAACCTTAACCCTAGGTCCAATCGGAACCCTAAACGGATATCTAAACCTAGCCCTCAACATAACCCTAACCCTAGGTCCAGTCGGAACCCTAACTGGATTTCTAACCCTAGCCCTCAACATAACCCTAACCCTAGGTCCAATCAGAACCCAAATAGGATCTCTACCCCAGCCCTCAACATAACCCTAACCCTAGGTCCAATCGGAACCCAAAACGGATATCTAACCCTAGCCCTCAACATAACCCTAACCCTAGGTCCAATCGGAAACCTAACCGAATATCTAACCCACGCCCTCAACATAACCCTAACCCTAGGTCCAATCGGAACCCTAACTGGATTTCTAACCCTAGCCCTCAACATAACCCTAACCCTAGGTCCAATCAGAACCCAAATAGGATCTCTACCCCAGCACTCAACATAACCCTAACCCTAGGTCCAATCGGAACCCTAACCGGATCCCTACCCCTCGCCCTCAACATAACACTAACCCTTGGTCCAATCGGAACCCTAACCGGATATCTAACCCTAGCCCTCAACATAACCCTAACCCTAGGTCCAATAGGAACCCTAACCAGATCCCTAACCCTAGCTCTCAACGTAACCCTAACCCTAGGTCCAATCGGAACCCTAACCAGATCTCTAAACCTAGCCCTAAACATAACCCTAACCCTAGGTCCAATCGGAACCCTAACCGGATCTCTAACCCTAGCCCTCAATATAACCCTAACACTAGGTCCAATCGGAACCCTAACCGGATCTCTAACCCTAGTCCTCAACATAACCTTAACCCTAGGTCCAATAGGAACCCTAACCGGACCTCTAACCCTAGCCCTCAACATAACCCTAACCCTAGGTCCAATCGGAACCCTAACTGGATTTCTAACCCTAGCCCTCAACATAACCCTAACCCTAGGTCCAAACGGAACCCTAACAGAATCTCTACCCCAGCCCTCAACATAACCCTAACCCTAGGTCCAATCGGAACCCTAACCGGATCTCTATCCCTAGCCCTCAACATATCCCTAACCCTAGGTCCAATCGGAACCCTAACCGGATCTCTACCCCTCGCCCTCAACATAACCCTAACCCTAGGTCCAATCGGAACTGTAACCGGAACTCTAAACCTAGCCCTCAACATAACCCTAACCCTAGGTCCAATCGGAACCCTAACCGTATATCTAACCCTAGCCCTCAACATAACCCTAACCCTAGGTCCAATCGGAACCCTAACATGATATCTAACCCTAGCCCTCAACATAACCCTAACCCTAGGTCCAATCTGAACCCTAACCGGATCTCTAACCCTAGCCCTCAACATAACCTTAACCCTAGGTCCAATCGGAACCGTAACCGGATCTCTAACCCTAGCCCTCAACATTACCCTAACCCTAGGTCCAATCGGAACCCTAAACGGATATCTAAACCTAGCTCTCAAAATAACCCTAACCCTTGGTCCAATCGGAACCCAAAACGGATATCTAACCCTAACCCTCAACATAACCCTAACCCTAGGTCCAATCGGAAACCTAACCGCATATCTAACCCACGCCCTCAACATAACCCTAACCCTAGGTCCAATCGGAACCCTACCCGGATCTCTAACCCTAGCCCTCAATATAAACCTAACCCTAGGTCCAATCGGAACCCTAACCGGATATCTAACCCTAACCCTCAACATAACCCTAACCCTAGGTCCAATCGGAACCCTAACCGGATCTTTATCCCTAGCACTCAACATATCCCTAACCCTAGGTCCAATCGGAACCCTAACTGGATTTCTAACCCTAGCCCTCAACATAACCCTAACCCTAGGTCCAATCAGAACCCAAAAAGGATCTCTACCCCAGCCCTCAACATAACCCTAACCCTAGGTCCAATCGGAACCCTAACCGGATCTCTACCCCTCGCCCTCAACATAACCATAACCCTTGGTCCAATCGGAACCCTAACGGGATATCTAACCCTAGCCCTCAACATAACCCTAACCCTAGGTCCAATAGGAACCCTAACCGGATCCCTAACCCTAGCTCTCAACGTAACCCTAACCCTAGGTCCAATCGGAACCCTAACCAGATCTCTAACCCTAGCCCTAAACATAACTCTAACCCTAGGTCCAATCGGAACCCTAACCGGATCTCTAACCCTAGCCCTCAACATGACCCTAACACTAGGTCCAATCGGAACCCTAACCGGATATCTACCCCTCGCCCTCAACATAACCCTAACCCTAGGTCCAATCGGAACTCTAACCGGAACTCTAAACCTAGCCCTCAACATAACCCTAACCCTAGGTCCAATCGGAACCCTAACCGTATATCTAACCCTAGCCCTCAACATAACCCTAACCCTAGGTCCAATCGGAACCCTAACAGGATATCTAACCGTAGCCCTCAACATAACCCTAACCCTAGGTCCAATCTGAACCCTAACCGGATCTCTAACCCTAGCCCTCAACATAACCTTAACCCTAGGTCCAATCGGAACCCTAAACGGATATCTAACCATAGCCCTCAACATAACCCTAACACTAGGTCCAATCGGAACCCTAACCGAATATCTAACCCTAGCCCTCAACATAACCTTAATCCTAGGTCCAATTGGAACCCTAACAGGATCTCTACCCAGCCCTCAACATAACCCTAACCCTAGGTCCAATCGGAACCCTAACCGGATCTCTACCCCTCGCCCTCCACATAACCCTAACCCTAGGTCCAATCGGAACTCTAACCGCACCTCTAACCCTAGCCCTCTACATAACCCTAACCCTAGGCCCAATCGGAACCCTAACCGGATATCTACCTTAGCCCTCAACATAACCCTAACCCTAGGTCCAATTGGAACCCTAACCGGATCTCTATCCCTAGCCCGCAACATAACCTTAACCCTAGGTCCAATCGGAACCCTAACTGGATCTCTAACCCTAGCCCTTAACATAACCCTAACCCTAGGTCCAATCGGAACCCTAACCGGATCTCTAACCCTAGCCCTCAACATAACCCTAACCCTAGGTCCAATCTGAACCCTAACCGGATCTCTAACCCTAGCCCTCAACATAACCTTAACCCTAGGTCCAATCGGAACCCTAAACGGATATCTAAACCTAGCCCTCAACATAACCCTAACCCTAGGTCCAATCGGAACCCAAAACGGATATCTAACCCTAGCCCTCAACATAACCCTAACCCTAGGTCCAATCGGAAACCTAACCGAATATCTAACCCACGCCCTCAACATAACGCTAACCCTAGGTCCAGTCGGAACCCTAACTGGATTTCTAAACCTAGCCCTCAACATAACCCTAACCCTAGGTCCAATCAGAACCCAAATAGGATCTCTACCCCAGCCCTCAACATAACCCTAACCCTAGGTCCAATCGGAACCCTAACCGGATATCTAACCCTAGCCCTCAACATAACCCTAACCCTAGGTCCAATCGGAAACCTAACCGAATATCTAACCCACGCCCTCAACATAACCCTAACCCTAGGTCCAATCGGAACCCTAACTGAATTTCTAACCCTAGCCCTCAACATAACCCTAACCCTAGGTCCAATCAGAACCCAAATAGGATCTCTACCCCAGCACTCAACATAACCCTAACCCTAGGTCCAATCGGAACCCTAACCGGATCCCTACCCCTCGCCCTCAACATAACCCTAACCCTTGGTCCAATCGGAACCCTAACCGGATATCTAACCCTAGCCCTCAACATAACCCTAACCCTAGGTCCAATAGGAACCCTAACCAGATCCCTAACCCTAGCTCTCAACGTAACCCTAACCCTAGGTCCAATCGGAACCCTAACCAGATCTCTAACCCTAGCCCTAAACATAACCCTAACCCTAGGTCCAATCGGAACCCTAACCGGATCTCTAACCCTAGCCCTCAACATAACCCTAACACTAGGTCCAATCGGAACCCTAACCGGATCTCTAACCCTAGTCCTCAACATAACCTTAACCCTAGGTCCAATAGGAACCCTAACCGGATCTCTAACCCTAGCCCTCAACATAACCCTAACCCTAGGTCCAATCGGAACCCTAACTGGATTTCTAACCCTAGCCCTCAACATAACCCTAACCCTAGGTCCAAACGGAACCCTAACAGAATCTCTACCCCAGCCCTCAACATAACCCTAACCCTAGGTCCAATCGGAACCCTAACCGGATCTCTATCCCTAGCCCTCAACATATCCCTAACCCTAGGTCCAATCGGAACCCTAACCGGATCTCTACCCCTCGCCCTCAACATAACCCTAACCCTAGGTCCAATCGGAACTCTAACCGGAACTCTAAACCTAGCCCTCAACATAACCCTAACCCTAGGTCCAATCGGAACCCTAACCGTATATCTAACCCTAGCCCTCAACATAACCCTAACCCTAGGTCCAATCGGAACCCTAACATGATATCTAACCCTAGCCCTCAACATAACCCTAACCCTAGGTCCAATCTGAACCCTAACCGGATCTCTAACCCTAGCCCTCAACATAACCTTAACCCTAGGTCCAATCGGAACACTAACCGGATCTCTAACCCTAGCCCTCAACATTACCCTAACCCTAGGTCCAATCGGAACCCTAAACGGATATCTAAACCTAGCTCTCAAAATAACCCTAACCCTTGGTCCAATCGGAACCCAAAACGGATATCTAACCCTAACCCTCAACATAACCCTAACCCTAGGTCCAATCGGAAACCTAACCGCATATCTAACCCACGCCCTCAACATAACCCTAACCCTAGGTCCAATCGGAACCCTACCCGGATCTCTAACCCTAGCCCTCTATATAACCCTAACCCTAGGTCCAATCGGAACCCTAACCGGATATCTAACCCTAGCCCTCAACATAACCCTAACCCTAGGTCCAATCGGAACCTTAACCGGATCTTTATCCCTAGCCCTCAACATATCCCTAACCCTAGGTCCAATCGGAACCCTAACTGGATTTCTAACCCTAGCCCTCAACATAACCCTAACCCTAGGTCCAATCAGAACCCAAAAAGGATCTCTACCCCAGCCCTCAACATAACCCTAACCCTAGGTCCAATCGGAACCCTAACCGGATCTCTACCCCTCGCCCTCAACATAACCATAACCCTTGGTCCAATCGGAACCCTAACGGGATATCTAACCCTAGCCCTCAACATAACCCTAACCCTAGGTCCAATAGGAACCCTAACAGGATCCCTAAACCTAGCTCTCAACGTAACCCTAACCCTAGGTCCAATCGGAACCCTAACCAGATCTCTAACCCTAGCCCTAAACATAACCCTAACCCTAGGTCCAATCGGAACCCTAACCGGATCTCTAACCCTAGCCCTCAACATAACCCTAACACTAGGTACAATCGGAACCCTAACCGGATCTCTACCCCTCGCCCTCAACATAACCCTAACCCTAGGTCCAATCGGAACTCTAACCGGAACTCTAAACCTAGCCCTCAACATAACCCTAACCCTAGGTCCAATCGGAACCCTAACCGTATATCTAACCCTAGCCCTCAACATAACCCTAACCCTAGGTCCAATCGGAACCCTAACATGATATCTAACCCTAGCCCTCAACATAACCCTAACCCTAGGTCCAATCTGAACCCTAACTGGATCTCTAACCCTAGCCCTCAACATAACCCTAACCCTAGGTCCAATCGGAACCCTAACCGTATATCTAACCCTAGCCCTCAACATAACCCTAACACTAGGTCCAATCGGAACCCTAACCGGATATCTACCCCTCGCCCTCAACATAACCCTAACCCTAGGTCCAATCGGAACCCTAACCGTATATCTAACCCTAGCCCTCAACATAACCCTAACCCTAGGTCCAATCGGAACCCTAACAGGATATCTAACCGTATCCCTCAACATAACCCTAACCCTAGGTCCAATCTGAACCCTAACCGGATCTCTAACCCTAGCCCTCAACATAACCTTAACCCTAGGTCCAATCGGAACCCTAAACGGATATCTAACCATAGCCCTCAACATAACCCTAACACTAGGTCCAATCGGAACCCTAACCGAATATCTAACCCTAGCCCTCAACATAACCTTAATCCTAGGTCCAATTGGAACCCTAACAGGATCTCTACCCAGCCCTCAACATAACCCTAACCCTAGGTCCAATCGGAACCCTAACCGGATCTCTACCCCTCGCCCTCCACATAACCCTAACCCTAGGTCCAATCGGAACCCTAAACGGATATCTAAACCTAGCTCTCAAAATAACCCTAACCCTTGGTCCAATCGGAACCCAAAACGGATATCTAACCCTAACCCTCAACATAACCCTAACTCTAGGTCCAATCGGAAACCTAACCGCATATCTAACCCACGCCCTCAACATAACCCTAACCCTAGGTCCAATCGGAACCCTACCCGGATCTCTAACCCTAGCCCTCTATATAACCCTAACCCTAGGTCCAATCGGAACCCTAACCGGATATCTAACCCTAGCCCTCAACATAACCCTAACCCTAGGTCCAATCGGAACCTTAACCGGATCTTTATCCCTAGCCCTCAACATATCCCTAACCCTAGGTCCAATCGGAACCCTAACTGGATTTCTAACCCTAGCCCTCAACATAACCCTAACCCTAGGTCCAATCAGAACCCAAAAAGGATCTCTACCCCAGCCCTCAACATAACCCTAACCCTAGGTCCAATCGGAACCCTAACCGGATCTCTACCCCTCGCCCTCAACATAACCATAACCCTTGGTCCAATCGGAACCCTAACGGGATATCTAACCCTAGCCCTCAACATAACCCTAACCCTAGGTCCAATAGGAACCCTAACAGGATCCCTAACCCTAGCTCTCAACGTAACCCTAACCCTAGGTCCAATCGGAACCCTAACCAGATCTCTAACCCTAGCCCTAAACATAACCCTAACCCTAGGTCCAATCGGAACCCTAACCGGATCTCTAACCCTAGCCCTCAACATAACCCTAACACTAGGTACAATCGGAACCCTAACCGGATCTCTACCCCTCGCCCTCAACATAACCCTAACCCTAGGTCCAATCGGAACTCTAACCGGAACTCTAAACCTAGCCCTCAACATAACCCTAACCCTAGGTCCAATCGGAACCCTAACCGTATATCTAACCCTAGCAATCAACATAACCCTATCCCTAGGTCCAATCGGAACCCTAACAGGATATCTAACCCTAGCCCTCAACATAACCCTAACCCTAGGTCCAATCTGAACCCTAACCGGATCTCTAACCCTAGCCCTCAACATAACCCTAACCCTAGGTCCAATCGGAACCCTAAACGGATATCTAACCCTAGCCCTCAACATAACCCTAACACTAGGTCCAATCGGAACCCTAACCGGATCTCTATCCCTAGCCCGCAACATAACCTTAACCCTAGGTCCAATCGGAACCCTAACTGGATCTCTAACCCTAGCCCTTAACATAACCCTAACCCTAGGTCCAATCGGAACCCTAACCGGATCTCTAACCCTAGCCCTCAACATAACCCTAACCCTAGGTCCAATGGGAACCCTAACAGGATCTCTACCCCAGCCCTCAACATAACCCTAACCCTAGGTCCAATCGGAACCCTAACCGGATCTCTACCCCTCGCCCTCAACATAACTCTAACCCTTGGTCCAATCGGAACGCTAACCGAATATCTAACCCTAGCCCTCAACATAACCCTAACCCTAGGTCCAATCGGAACCCTAACCAGATCTGTACCCCTCGCCCTCAACATAACCCTAACCCTAGGTCCAATCGGAACTCTAACCGGAACTCTAAACCTAGCCCTCAACATAACCCTAACCCTAGGTCCAATCGGAACCCTAACCGGATCTCTAAACCTAGCCCTGAACATAACCCTAACCCTAGGTCCAATCTGAACCCTAACCGGATCTCTAACCCTAGCCCTCAACATAACCTTAACCCTAGGTCCAATCGGAACCCTAAACGGATATCTAACCATAGCCCTCAACATAACCCTAACACTAGGTCCAATCGGAACCCTAACCGAATATCTAACCCTAGCCCTCAACATAACCTTAATCCTAGGTCCAATTGGAACCCTAACAGGATCTCTACCCAGCCCTCAATATAACCCTAACCCTAGGTCCAATCGGAACCCTAACCGGATCTCTACCCCTCGCCCTCCACATAACCCTAACCCTAGGTCCAATCGGAACCCTAAACGGATATCTAAACCTAGCTCTCAAAATAACCCTAACCCTTGGTCCAATCGGAACCCAAAACGGATATCTAACCCTAACCCTCAACATAACCCTAACCCTAGGTCCAATCGGAAACCTAACCGCATATCTAACCCACGCCCTCAACATAACCCTAACCCTAGGTCCAATCGGAACCCTACCCGGATCTCTAACCCTAGCCCTCTATATAACCCTAACCCTAGATCCAATCGGAACCCTAACCGGATATCTAACCCTAGCCCTCAACATAACCCTAACCCTAGGTCCAATCGGAACCTTAACCGGATCTTTATCCCTAGCCCTCAACATATCCCTAACCCTAGGTCCAATCGGAACCCTAACTGGATTTCTAACCCTAGCCCTCAACATAACCCTAACCCTAGGTCCAATCAGAACCCAAAAAGGATCTCTACCCCAGCCCTCAACATAACCCTAACCCTAGGTCCAATCGGAACCCTAACCGGATCTCTACCCCTCGCCCTCAACATAACCATAACCCTTGGTCCAATCGGAACCCTAACGGGATATCTAACCCTAGCCCTCAACATAACCCTAACCCTAGGTCCAATAGGAACCCTAACAGGATCCCTAACCCTAGCTCTCAACGTAACCCTAACCCTAGGTCCAATCGGAAACCTAATCAGATCTCTAACCCTAGCCCTAAACATAACCCTAACCCTAGGTCCAATCGGAACCCTAACCGGATCTCTAACCCTAGCCCTCAACATAACCCTAACACTAGGTACAATCGGAACCCTAACCGGATCTCTACCCCTCGCCCTCAACATAACCCTAACCCTAGGTCCAATCGGAACTCTAACCGGAACTCTAAACCTAGCCCTCAACATAACCCTAACCCTAGGTCCAATCGGAACCCTAACCGTATATCTAACCCTAGCAATCAACATAACCCTATCCCTAGGTCCAATCGGAACCCTAACAGGATATCCAACCCTAGCCCTCAACATAACCCTAACCCTAGGTCCAATCTGAACCCTAACCGGATCTCTAACCCTAGCCCTCAACATAACCCTAACCCTAGGTCCAATCGGAACCCTAAACGGATATCTAACCCTAGCCCTCAACATAACCCTAACACTAGGTCCAATCGGAACCCTAACCGGATCTCTATCCCTAGCCCGCAACATAACCTTAACCCTAGGTCCAATCGGAACCCTAACTGGATCTCTAACCCTAGCCCTTAACATAACCCTAACCCTAGGTCCAATCGGAACCCTAACCGGATCTCTAACCCTAGCCCTCAACATAACCCTAACCCTAGGTCCAATGGGAACCCTAACAGGATCTCTACCCCAGCCCTCAACATAACCCTAACCCTAGGTCCAATCGGAACCCTAACCGGATCTCTACCCCTCGCCCTCAACATAACTCTAACCCTTGGTCCAATCGGAACGCTAACCGAATATCTAACCCTAGCCCTCAACATAACCCTAACCCTAGGTCCAATCGGAACCCTAACCAGATCTGTACCCCTCGCCCTCAACATAACCCTAACCCTAGGTCCAATCGGAACTCTAACCGGAACTCTAAACCTAGCCCTCAACATAACCCTAACCCTAGGTCCAATCGGAACCCTAACCGGATCTCTAAACCTAGCCCTGAACATAACCCTAACCCTAGGTCCAATCTGAACCCTAACCGGATCTCTATCCCTAGCCCTCAACATAACCTTAACCCTAGGTCCAATCGGAACCCTAACCGGATCTCTAACCCTAGTACTCAACATAACCCTAACCCTAGGTCCAATCGGAACCCTAAACGGATAACTAAACCTAGCCCTCAACATAACCCTAACCCTAGGTCCAATCGGAACCCAAAACGGATATCTAACCCTAGCCCTCAACATAACACTAACCCTAGGTCCAATCGGAAACCTAACCGAATATCTAACCCACGCCCTCAACATAACCCTAACCCTAGGTCCAATCGGAACCCTAACCGGATCTCTAACCCTAGCCCTCAACATAACCCTAACCCTAGGTCCAATCAGAACCCTAACCGGATCTCTAACCCTAGCCCTCAAAATAACCCTAACACTAGGTCCAATCGGAACCGTAACCGGATATCTAACCCTAGCCCTCAACATAACCCTAACCCTAGGTCCAATCGGAACCCTAACCGGATCTCTAACCCTAGCCCTCAACATAACCCTAACACTAGGTCCAATCGGAACCCTAACCGGATCTCTAACCCTAGTCCTCAACATAACCTTAACCCTGGGTCCAATAGGAACCCTAACCGGATCCTAACCCTAGCCCTCAACATAACCCTAACCCTAGGTCGAATCGGAACCCTAACTGGATTTCTAACCCTAGCCCTCAACATAACCCTAACCCTAGGTCCAAACAGAACCCTAACAGGATCTCTACCCCAGCCCTCAACATAACCCTAACCCTAGGTCCAATCGGAACCCTAACCGGATCTCTACCCCTCGCCCTCAACATAACCCTAACCCTAGGTCCAATCGGAACCCTAACCGGATCTCTATCCCTAGCCCTCAACATATCCCTAACCCTAGGTCCAATCGGAACCCTAACCGGATCTCTACCCCTCGCCCTCAACATAACCCTAACCCGAGGTCCAATCGGAACTCTAACCGGAACTCTAAACCTAGCCCTCAACATAACCCTAACCCTAGGTCCAATCGGAACCCTAACCGTATATCTAACCCTAGCCCTCAACATAACCCTAACCCTAGGTCCAATCGGAACCCTAACAGGATATCTAACCCTAGCCCTCAACATAACCCTAACCCTAGGTCCAATTGGAACCCTAACCGGATATCTAACCCTAGGCCTCAACATAACCCTAACCCTAGGTCCAATCGGAACCCTAACCGGATCTTTATCCCTAGCCCCCAACATATCCCTAAACCTAGGTCCAATCGGAACCCTAACTGGATTTCTAACCCTAGCCCTCAACATAACCCTAACCCTAGGTCCAATCAGAACCCAAATAGGATCTCTACCCCAGCCCTCAACATAACCCTAACCCTAGGTCCAATCGGAACCCTAACCGGATCTCTACCCCTCGCCCTCAACATAACCCTAACCGTTGGTCCAATAGGAACCCTAACCGGATCCCTAACCCTAGCTCTCAAAGTAACCCTAACCCTAGGTCCAATCGGAACCCTAACCAGATCTCTAACCCTAGCCCTAAACATAACCCTAACCCTAGGTCCATTCGGAACCCTAACCGGATCTCTAACCCTAGCCCTCAACATAACCCTAACACTAGGTCCAATCGGAACCCTAACCGGATCTCTACCCCTCGCCCTCAACATAACCCTAACCCTAGGTCCAATCGGAACTCTAACCGGAACTCTAAACCTAGCCCTCAACATAACCCTAACCCTAGGTCCAATCGGAACCCTAACCGTATATCTAACCCTAGCCCTCAACATAACCCTAACCCTAGGTCCAATCGGAACCCTAACAAGATATCTAACCCTAGCCCTCAACATAACCCTAACCCTAGGTCCAATCTGAACCCTAACCGGATCTCTAACCCTAGCGCTCAACATAACCCTAACCCTAGGTCCAATCGGAACCCTAAACGGATATCTAACCCTAACCCTCAACATAACCCTAACACTAGGTCCAATCGGAACCCTAACCGGATATCTAACCCTAGCCCTCAACATAACCTTAATCCTAGGTCCAATTGGAACCCTAACAGGATCTCTACCCAGCCCTCAACATAACCCTAACCCTAGGTCCAATCGGAACCCTAACCGGATCTCTACCCCTCGCCCTCCACATAACCCTAACCCTAGGTCTAATCGGAACTCTAACCGCACCTCTAACCCTAGCCCTCTACATAACCCTAACCCTAGGCCCAATGGGAACCCTAACCGGATCTCTAACCCTAGCCCTCAACATAACCCTAACCCTAGGTCCAATGGGAACCCTAACAGGATCTCTACCCCAGCCCTCAACATAACCCTAACCCTAGGTCCAATCGGAACCCTTACTGGATCTGTACCCCTCGCACTCAACATAACCCTAACCCTAGGTCCAATCGGAACCCTAACCGGATCTCTAACCCTAGCCCTCAACATAACCCTAACCCTAGGTCCAATCTGAACCCTAACCGGATCTCTAACCCTAGCCCTCATCATAACCTTAACCCTAGGTCCAATCGGAACCCTAACCGGATCTCTAACCCTAGCCCTCAACATTACCCTAACCCTAGGTCCAATCGGAACCCTAAACGGATATCTAAACCTAGCTCTCAACATAACCCTAACCCTTGGTCCAATCGGAACCCAAAACGGATATCTAACCCTAGCCCTCAACATAACCCTAACCCTAGGTCCAATCGGAAACCTAACCGCATATCTAACCCACGCCCTCAGCATAAGCCTAACCATAGGTCCAATCGGAACCCTAACCGGATCTCTAACCCTAGCCCTCAATATAACCCTAACCCTAGGTCCAATCGGAACCCTAACCGGATATCTAACCCTAGCCCTCAACATAACCCTAACCCTAGGTCCAATCGGAACCCTAACCGGATTTTTATCCCTAGCCCTCAACATATCCCTAACCCTAGGTCCAATCGGAACCCTAACTGGATTTCTAACCCTAGCCCTCAACATAACCCTAACCCTAGGTCCAATCAGAACCCAAATAGGATCTCTACCCCAGCCCTCAACATAACCCTAACCCTAGGTCCAATCGGAACCCTAACCGGATTTCTACCCCTCGCCCTCAACATAACCCTAACCCTTGGTCCAATCGGAACCCTAACCGGATATCTAACCCTAGCCGTCAACATAACCCTAACCGTAGGTCCAATAGGAACCCTAACCGGATCCCTAACCCTAGCTCTCAACGTAACCCTAACCCTAGGTCCAATCGGAACCCTAACCAGATGTCTAACCCTAGCCCTAAACATAACCCTAACCCTAGGTCCAATCGGAACCCTAACCGGATCTCTAACCCTAGCCCTCAACATAACCCTAACACTAGGTCCAATCGGAACCCTAACCGGATCTCTAACCCTAGTCCTCAACATAACATTAACCCTAGGTCCAATAGGAACCCTAACCGGATCTCTAACCCTAGCCCTCAACATAACCCTAACCCTAGGTCCAATCGGAACCCTAACTGGATTTCTAACCCTAGCCCTCAACATAACCCTAACCCTAGGTCCAAACGGAACCCTAACAGGATCTCTACCCCAGCCCTCAACATAACCCTAACCCTAGGTTCAATCGGAACCCTAACCGGATCTCTACCCCTCGCCCTCAACATAACCCTAACCCTAGGTCCAATCGGAACCCTAACCGGAACTCTATCCCTAGCCCTCAACATATCCCTAACCCTAGGTCCAATCGGAACCCTAACCGGATCTCTACCCCTAGCTCTCAACATAATCTTAACCCTAGGTCCAATCGGAACCCTAACCGGATCTCTAACCCTAGCCCTCAACATTACCCTAACCCTAGGTCCAATCGGAACCCTAACCGTATATCTAACCCTAGCCCTCAACATAACCCTAACCCTAGGTCCAATCGGAACCCTAACAGGATATCTAACCCTAGCCCTCAACATAACCCTAACGTAGGTCCAATCTGAACCCTAACCGGATCTCTAACCCTAGCTCTCAACATAATCTTAACCCTAGGTCCAATCGGAACCCTAACCGGATCTCTAACCCTAGCCCTCAACATTACCCTAACCCTAGGTCCAATCGGAACCCTAAACGGATATCTAAACCTAGCCCTCAACATAACCCTAACCCTTGGTCCAATCGGAACCCAAAACGGATATCTAACCCTAGCCCTCAACATAACCCTAACCCTAGGTCCAATCGGAAACCTAACCGCATATCTAACCCACGCCCTCAACATAACCCTAACCCTAGGTCCAATCGGAACCCTAAACGGATATCTACCCCTCGCCCTCAACATAACTCTAACCCTTGGTCCAATCGGAACCCTAACCGAATATCTAACCCTAGCCCTCAACATAACCCTAACCCTAGGTCCAATCGGAACCCTAACCGGATCTCTACCCCTCGCCCTCAACATAACCCTAACCCTAGGTCCAATCGGAACTCTAACCGGAACTCTAAACCTAGCCCTCAACATAACCCTAACCCTAGGTCCAATCGGAACCCTAACCGGATCTCTAAACCTAGCCCTGAACATAACCCTAACCCTAGGTCCAATCTGAACCCTACCCGGATCTCTAACCCTAGCCCTCAACATAACCTTAACCCCAGGTCCAATCCGAACCCTAACAGGATCTCTAACCCTAGCACTCAACATAACCCTAACCATAGGTCCAATCGGAACCCTAAACGGATAACTAAACCTAGCCCTCAACATAACCCTAACCCTAGGTACAATCGGAACCCAAAACGGATATCTAACCCTAGCCCTCAACATAACACTAACCCTAGATCCAATCGGAAACCTAACCGAATATCTAACCCACGCCCTCAACATAACCCTAACCCTAGGTCCAATTGGAACCCTAACCGGATCTCTAACCCTAGCCCTCAACATAACCCTAACCCTAGGTCCAATCGGAACCCTAACCGGATCTCTAACCCTAGCCCTCAAAATAACCCTAACACTAGGTCCAATCGGAACCGTAACCGGATATCTAACCCTAGCCCTCAACATAACCCTAACCCTAGGTCCAATCGGAACCCTAACCGGATCTCTAACCCTAGCCCTCAACATAACCCTAACACTAGGTCCAATCGGAACCCTAACCGGATCTCTAACCCTAGTCCTCAACATAACCTTAACCCTGGGTCCAATAGGAACCCTAACCGGATCCTAACCCTAGCCCTCAACATAACCCTAACCCTAGGTCGAATCGGAACCCTAACTGGATTTCTAACCCTAGCCCTCAACATAACCCTAACCCTAGGTCCAAACAGAACCCTAACAGGATCTCTACCCCAGCCCTCAACATAACCCTAACCCTAGGTCCAATCGGAACCCTAACCGGATCTCTACCCCTCGCCCTCAACATAACCCTAACCCTAGGTCCAATCGGAACCCAAACCGGATCTCTACCCCTCGCCCTCAACATAACCCTAACCCGAGGTCCAATCGGAACTCTAACCGGAACTCTAAACCTAGCCCTCAACATAACCCTAACCCTAGGTCCAATCGGAACCCTAACCGTATATCTAACCCTAGCCCTCAACATAACCCTAACCCTAGGTCCAATCGGAACCCTAACAGGATATCTAACCCTAGCCCTCAACATAACCCTAACCCTAGGTCCAATTGGAACCCTAACCGGATATCTAACCCTAGGCCTCAACATAACCCTAACCCTAGGTCCAATCGGAACCCTAACCGGATCTTTATCCCTAGCCCCCAACATATCCCTAAACCTAGGTCCAATCGGAACCCTAACTGGATTTCTAACCCTAGCCCTCAACATAACCCTAACCCTAGGTCCAATCAGAACCCAAATAGGATCTCTACCCCAGCCCTCAACATAACCCTAACCCTAGGTCCAATCGGAACCCTAACCGGATCTCTACCCCTCGCCCTCAACATAACCCTAACCGTTGGTCCAATAGGAACCCTAACCGGATCCCTAACCCTAGCTCTCAAAGTAACCCTAACCCTAGGTCCAATCGGAACCCTAACCAGATCTCTAACCCTAGCCCTAAACATAACCCTAACACTAGGTCCAATCGGAACCCTAACCGGATCTCTACCCCTCGCCCTCAACATAACCCTAACCCTAGGTCCAATCGGAACTCTAACCGGAACTCTAAACCTAGCCCTCAACATAACCCTAACCCTAGGTCCAATCTGAACCCTAACCGGATCTCTAACCCTAGCCCTCATCATAACCTTAACCCTAGGTCCAATCGGAACCCTAACCGGATCTCTAACCCTAGCCCTCAACATTACCCTAACCCTAGGTCCAATCGGAACCCTAAACGGATATCTAAACCTAGCTCTCAACATAACCCTAACCCTTGGTCCAATCGGAACCCAAAACGGATATCTAACCCTAGCCCTCAACATAACCCTAACCCTAGGTCCAATCGGAAACCTAACCGCATATCTAACCCACGCCCTCAGCATAAGCCTAACCATAGGTCCAATCGGAACCCTAACCGGATCTCTAACCCTAGCCCTCAATATAACCCTAACCCTAGGTCCAATCGGAACCCTAACCGGATATCTAACCCTAGCCCTCAACATAACCCTAACCCTAGGTCCAATCGGAACCCTAACCGGATTTTTATCCCTAGCCCTCAACATATCCCTAACCCTAGGTCCAATCGGAACCCTAACTGGATTTCTAACCCTAGCCCTCAACATAACCCTAACCCTAGGTCCAATCAGAACCCAAATAGGATCTCTACCCCAGCCCTCAACATAACCCTAACCCTAGGTCCAATCGGAACCCTAACCGGATTTCTACCCCTCGCCCTCAACATAACCCTAACCCTTGGTCCAATCGGAACCCTAACCGGATATCTAACCCTAGCCGTCAACATAACCCTAACCGTAGGTCCAATAGGAACCCTAACCGGATCCCTAACCCTAGCTCTCAACGTAACCCTAACCCTAGGTCCAATCGGAACCCTAACCAGATGTCTAACCCTAGCCCTAAACATAACCCTAACCCTAGGTCCAATCGGAACCCTAACCGGATCTCTAACCCTAGCCCTCAACATAACCCTAACACTAGGTCCAATCGGAACCCTAACCGGATCTCTAACCCTAGTCCTCAACATAACATTAACCCTAGGTCCAATAGGAACCCTAACCGGATCTCTA
Organism: Miniopterus natalensis; assembly: GCF_054644295.1. Lineage (NCBI taxonomy): Eukaryota > Metazoa > Chordata > Mammalia > Chiroptera > Miniopteridae > Miniopterus > Miniopterus natalensis. Next base: position 2,036,368 of record NC_142091.1, read on the forward strand.
ACCCTAGCACTCAACATAACCCTAACCCTAGGTCCAATCGGAACCCTAACTGGATTTCTAACCCTAGCCCTCAACATAACCCTAACCCTAGGTCCAAACGGAACCCTAACAGGATCTCTACCCCAGCCCTCAACATAACCCTAACCCTAGGTTCAATCGGAACCCTAACCGGATCTCTACCCCTCGCCCTCAACATAACCCTAACCCTAGGTCCAATCGGAACCCTAACCGGAACTCTATCCCTAGCCCTCAACATATCCCTAACCCTAGGTCCAATCGGAACCCTAACCGGATCTCTACCCCTAGCTCTCAACATAATCTTAACCCTAGGTCCAATCGGAACCCTAACCGGATCTCTAACCCTAGCCCTCAACATTACCCTAACCCTAGGTCCAATCGGAACCCTAACCGTATATCTAACCCTAGCCCTCAACATAACCCTAACCCTAGGTCCAATCGGAACCCTAACAGGATATCTAACCCTAGCCCTCAACATAACCCTAACGTAGGTCCAATCTGAACCCTAACCGGATCTCTAACCCTAGCTCTCAACATAATCTTAACCCTAGGTCCAATCGGAACCCTAACCGGATCTCTAACCCTAGCCCTCAACATTACCCTAACCCTAGGTCCAATCGGAACCCTAAACGGATATCTAAACCTAGCCCTCAACATAACCCTAACCCTTGGTCCAATCGGAACCCAAAACGGATATCTAACCCTAGCCCTCAACATAACCCTAACCCTAGGTCCAATCGGAAACCTAACCGCATATCTAACCCACGCCCTCAACATAACCCTAACCCTAGGTCCAATCGGAACCCTAACCGGATCTCTACTCCTCGCCCTCAACATAACTCTAACCCTTGGTCCAATCGGAACCCTAACCGAATATCTAACCCTAGCCCTCAACATAACCCTAACCCTAGGTCCAATCGGAACCCTAACCGGATCTCTACCCCTCGCCCTCAACATAACCCTAACCCTAGGTCCAATCGGAACTCTAACCGGAACTCTAAACCTAGCCCTCAACATAACCCTAACCCTAGGTCCAATCGGAACCCTAACCGGATCTCTAAACCTAGCCCTGAACATAACCCTAACCCTAGGTCCAATCTGAACCCTACCCGGATCTCTAACCCTAGCCCTCAACATAACCTTAACCCCAGGTCCAATCCGAACCCTAACAGGATCTCTAACCCTAGCACTCAACATAACCCTAACCATAGGTCCAATCGGAACCCTAAACGGATAACTAAACCTAGCCCTCAACATAACCCTAACCCTAGGTACAATCGGAACCCAAAACGGATATCTAACCCTAGCCCTCAACATAACACTAACCCTAGATCCAATCGGAAACCTAACCGAATATCTAACCCACGCCCTCAACATAACCCTAACCCTAGGTCCAATTGGAACCCTAACCGGATCTCTAACCCTAGCCCTCAACATAACCCTAACCCTAGGTCCAATCGGAACCCTAACCGGATCTCTAACCCTAGCCCTCAAAATAACCCTAACACTAGGTCCAATCGGAACCGTAACCGGATATCTAACCCTAGCCCTCAACATAACCCTAACCGTAGGTCCAATCGGAACCCTAACCGGATCTTCATCCCTAGCCCTCAACATATCCCTAACCCTAGGTCCAATCGGAACCCTAACCGGATCTCTAACCCTAGCCCTCAACATAACCCTAACACTAGGTCCAATCGGAACCCTAACCGGATCTCTAACCCTAGTCCTCAACATAACCTTAACCGTGGGTCCAATAGGAACCCTAACCGGATCTCTAACCCTAGCCCTCAACATAACCCTAACCTTGGGTCCAATCGGAACCCTAACTGGATTTCTAACCCTAGCCCTCAACATAACCCTAACCCTAGGTCCAAACAGAACCCAAACAGGATCTCTACCCCATCCCTCAACATAACCCTAACCCTAGGTCCAATCGGAACCCTAACCGGATCTCTACCCCTCGCCCTCAACATAACCCTAAACCTAGGTCCAATCGGAACCCTAACCGGATCTCTATCCCTAGCCCTCAACATATCCTTAACCCTAGGTCCAATCGGAACCCTAACCGGATCTCTACCCCTCGGCCTCAACATAACCCTAACCCGAGGTCCAATCGGAACTCTAACCGGAACTCTAAACCTAGCCCTCAACATAACCCTAACCCTAGGTCCAATCGGAACCCTAACCGTATATCTAACCCTAGCCCTCAACATAACCCTAACCCTAGGACCAATCGGAACCCTAACAGGATATCTAACCCTAGCCCTCAACATAACCCTAACCCTAGGTCCAATCTGAACCCTAACCGGATCTCTAACCCTAGCCCTCATCATAACCTTAACCCTAGGTCCAATCGGAACCCTAACCGGATCTCTAACCCTAGCCCTCAACATTACCCTAACCCTAGGTCCAATCGGAACCCTAAACGGATATCTAAACCTAGCTCTCAACATAACCCTAACCCTTGGTCCAATCGGAACCCAAAACGGATATCTAACCCTAGCCCTCAACATAACCCTAACCCTAGGTCCAATCGGAAACCTAACCGCATATCTAACCCACGCCCTCAGCATAAGCCTAACCCTAGGTCCAATCGGAACCCTAACCGGATCTCTAACCCTAGCCCTCAATATAACCCTAACCCTAGGTCCAATCGGAACCCTAACCGGATATCTAACCCTAGCCCTCAACATAACCCTAACCCTAGGTCCAATCGGAACCCTAACCGGATCTTTATCCCTAGCCCTCAACATATCCCTAACCCTAGGTCCAATCGGAACCCTAACTTGATTTCTAACCCTAGCCCTCAACATAACCCTAACCCTAGGTCCAATCAGAACCCAAATAGGATCTCTACCCCAGCCCTCAACATAACACTAACCCTAGGTCCAATCGGAACCCTAACCGGATCTCTACCCCTCGCCCTCAACATAACCCTAACCCTTGGTCCAATCGGAACCCTAACCGGATATCTAACCCTAGCCGTCAACATAACCCTAACCGTAGGTCCAATAGGAACCCTAACCGGATCCCTAACCCTAGCTCTCAACGTAACCCTAACCCTAGGTCCAATCGGAACCCTAACCAGATGTCTAACCCTAGCCCTAAATATAACCCTAACCCTAGGTCCAATCGGAACCCTAACCGGATCTCTAACCCTAACCCTCAACATAACCGTAACACTAGGTCCAATCGGAACCCTAACCGAATCTCTAACCCTAGTCCTCAGCATAACCTTAACCCTAGGTCCAATAGGAACCCTAACCGGATCTCTAACCCTAGCCCTCAACATAACCCTAACCCTAGGTCCAATCGGAACCCTAACTGGATTTCTAACCCTAGCCCTCAACATAACCCTAACCCTAGGTCCAAACAGAACCCTAACAGGATCTCTACCCCAGCCCTCAACATAACCCTAACCCTAGGTCCAATCGGAACCCTAACCGGATCTCTACCCCTCGCCCTCAACATAACCCTAACCCTAGGTCCAATCGGAACCCTAACCGGATCTCTATCCCTAGCCCTCAACATATCCCTAACCCTAGGTCCAATCGGAACCCTAACAGGATATCTAACCCCAGCCCTCAACATAACCCTAACGTAGGTCCAATCTGAACCCTAACCGGTTCTCTAACCCTAGCCCTCAACATAATCTTAACCCTAGGTCCAATCGGAACCCTAACCGGATCTCTAACCCTAGCCCTCAACATTACCCTAACCCTAGGTCCAATCGGAACCCTAAACGGATATCTAAACCTAGCCCTCAACATAACCCTAACCCTTGGTCCAATCGGAACCCAAAACGGATATCTAACCCTAGCCCTCAACATAACCCTAACCCTAGGTCCAATCGGAACCCTAACCGGATCTTCATCCCTCGCCCTCAACATATCCCTAACCCTAGGTCCAATCGGAACCCTAACCGGATCTTTATCCCTCGCCCTCAACATATCCCTAACCCTAGGTCCAATCGGAACCCTAACTGGATTTCTAACCCTAGCCCTCAACATAACCCTAACCTTAGGTCCAATCAGAACCCAAATTGGATCTCTACCCCAGCCCTCAACATAACCCTAACCTTAGGTCCAATCGGAACCCTAACCGGATCTCTACCCCTCGCCCTCAACATAACCCTAACCCTTGGTCCAATCGGAACCCTAACCGGATATCTAACCCTAGCCCTCAACATAACCCTAACCGTAGGTCCAATAGGAACCCTAACCGGATCCCTAACCCTAGCTCTCAAAGTAACCCTAACCCTAGGTCCAATCGGAACCCTAACCAGATCTCTAACCCTAGCCCTAAACATAACCCTAACCCTAGGTCCAATCGGATCTCTAACCCTCGCCCTCAACATAACACTAACCCGAGGTCCTATCGGAACCCTAACCGGATCTCTAAACCTAGCCCTGAACATAACCCTAATGCTAGGTCCAATCGGAACCCTAACCGGATCTCTAACCCTAGCCCTCAACATAACCCTAACCCTAGGTCCAATCGGAACCCAAAACGGATATCTAACCCTAGCCCTCAACATAACCCTAACCCTAGGTCCAATCGGAAACATAACCGGATATCTAACCCTAGCCTCAACATAACCCAAACCCTAGGTCCAAACGGAACCCTAACAGGATTTCTAACCCTAGCGCTCAACATAAGCCCAACCCGAGGTCCAATCGGAACCCTAACCGGATCTCTAACCCTAGCCTTCAACATAACCCTAACCCTAGGTCCAATCGGAACCCTAACCAGATCTCTAACCCTAGCCCTAAACATAACCCTAACCCTAGGTCCAATCGGAACCCTAACCGGATCTCTAACCCTCGCCCTCAACATAACACTAACCCTAGGTCCTATCGGAACCCTAACCGGATCTCTAAACCTAGCCCTGAACATAACCCTAATGCTAGGTCCAATCGGAACCCTTACCGGATCTCTAACCCTAGCCCTCAACATAACCCTAACCCTAGGTCCAATCGGAACCCAAAACGGATATCTAACCCTAGCCCTCAACATAACCCTAACCCTAGGTCCAATCGGAAACATAACCGGATATCTAACCCTAGCCTCAACATAACCCTAACCCTAGGTCCAAACGGAACCCTAACAGGATCTCTAACCCTAGCGCTCAACATAAGCCCAACCCGAGGTTCAATCGGAACCCTAACCGGATCTCTAACCCTAGCCCTCAACATAACCCTAACCCTAGGTCCAATCGGAACCCTAACCAGAACTCTAACCCAAGCCCTCAAAATAACCCTAACCCTAGGTCCAATCGGAACCCTAACCGGATCTCTACCCCTCGCCCGCAACATAACCCTAAACCTTGGTCCAATCGGAACCCTAACCGGATATCTAACCCTAGCCCTCAACATAACCCTAACCGTAGGTCCAATAGGAACCCTAACCGGATCCCTAACCCTAGCTCTCAACGTAACCCTAACCCTAGGTCCAATCGGAACCCTAACCAGATCTCTAACCCTAGCCCTAAACATAACCCTAACCCTAGGTCCAATCGGAACCCTAACCGGATCTCTAACCCTCGCCCTCAACATAACACTAACCCTAGGTCCTATCGGAAACCTAACCGGATCTCTAAACCTAGCCCTGAACATAACCCTAACCCTAGGTCCAATCAGAACCCAAATAGGATCTCTACCCCGGCCCTCAACATAACCCTAACCCTAGGTCCAATCGGAACCCTAACCGGATCTCTATCCCTAGCCCTCAACATAACCTTAACCCTAGGTTCAATCGGAACCCTAACTGGATCTCTAACCCTAGCCCTCAACATAACCCTAACCCTAGGTCCAATCGGAACCCTAACCGGATCTCTAACCCTAGCCCTCAACATAACCCTAACCCTAGGTCCAATCGGAACCCTAACAGGATCTCTACCACAGCCCTCAACATAACCCTAACCCTAGGTCCAATCGGAACCCTTACTGGATCTGTACCCCTCGCACTCAACAAAACCCTAACCCTAGGTCCAATCGGAACCCTAACCGGATCTCTACCCCTCGCCCTCAACATAACTCTAACCCTTGGTCCAATCGGAACCCTAACCGAATATCTAACCCTAGCCCTCAACATAACCCTAACCCTAGGTCCAATCGGAACCCTAACCTGATCTCTACCCCTCGCCCTCAACATAACCCTAACCCTAGGTCCAATCGGAACTCTAACCGGAACTCTAAACCTAGCCCTCAACATAACCCTAACCCTAGGTCCAATCGGAACCCTAACCGGATATCTAACCCTATCCCTCAACATAACGCTAACCCTAGGTCCAATCGGAACCCTAACCGGATCTCTAAACCTAGCCCTGAACATAACCCTAACCCTAGGTCCAATCGGAACCCTAACCGGATCTCTAACCCTAGCCCTCAACATAACCCTAACCCTAGGTCCAATCGGAACCCTAACCGGATCTCTAACCCTCGCCCTCAACATAACACTAACCCTAGGTCCTATCGGAAACCTAACCGGATCTCTAAACCTAGCCCTGAACATAACCCTAACCCTAGGTCCAATCAGAACCCAAATAGGATCTCTACCCCAACCCTCAACATAACCCTAACACTAGGTCCAATCGGAACCCTAACCGGATCTCTATCCCTAGCCCTCAACATAACCTTAACCCTAGGTTCAATCGGAACCCTAACTGGATCTCTAACCCTAGCCCTCAACATAACCCTAACCCTAGGTCCAATCGGAACCCTAACCGGATCTCTAACCCTAGCCCTCAACATAACCCTAACCCTAGGTCCAATCGGAACCCTAACAGGATCTCTACCCCAGCCCTCAACATAACCCTAACCCTAGGTCCAATCGGAAGCCTTACTGGATCTGTACCCCTCGCACTCAACATAACCCTAACCCTAGGTCCAATCGGAACCCTAACCGGATCTCTACCCCTCGCCCTCAACATAACTCTAACCCTTGGTCCAATCGGAACCCTAACCGAATATCTAACCCTAGCCCTCAACATAACCCTAACCCTAGGTCCAATCGGAACCCTAACCTGATCTCTACCCCTCGCCCTCAACATAACCCTAACCATAGGTCCAATCGGAACTCTAACCGGAACTCTAAACCTAGCCCTCAACATAACCCTAACCCTAGGTCCAATCGGAACCCTAACCGGATATCTAACCCTATCCCTCAACATAACGCTAACCCTAGGTCCAATCGGAACCCTAACCGGATCTCTAAACCTAGCCCTGAACATAACCCTAACCCTAGGTCCAATCGGAACCCTAACCGGATCTCTAACCCTAGCCCTCAACATAACCCTAACCCTAGGTCCAATCTGAACCCTAACCGGATCTCTAACCCTAGCCCTCAACATAACCTTAACCCTAGGTCCAATCGGAACCCTAAACGGATATCTAAACCTAGCCCTCAACATAACCCTAACCCTAGGTCCAATCGGAACCCAAAACGGATATCTAACCCTAGCCCTCAACATAACCCTAACCCTAGGTCCAATCGGAAACCTAACCGAATATCTAACCCACGCCCTCAACATAACCCTAACCCTAGGTCCAGTCGGAACCCTAACTGGATTTCTAACCCTAGCCCTCAACATAACCCTAACCCTAGGTCCAATCAGAACCCAAATAGGATCTCTACCCCAGCCCTCAACATAACCCTAACCCTAGGTCCAATCGGAACCCAAAACGGATATCTAACCCTAGCCCTCAACATAACCCTAACCCTAGGTCCAATCGGAAACCTAACCGAATATCTAACCCACGCCCTCAACATAACCCTAACCCTAGGTCCAATCGGAACCCTAACTGGATTTCTAACCCTAGCCCTCAACATAACCCTAACCCTAGGTCCAATAGGAACCCTAACCAGATCCCTAACCCTAGCTCTCAACGTAACCCTAACCCTAGGTCCAATCGGAACCCTAACCAGATCTCTAACCCTAGCCCTAAACATAACCCTAACCCTAGGTCCAATCGGAACCCTAACCGGATCTCTAACCCTAGCCCTCAACATAACCCTAACACTAGGTCCAATCGGAACCCTAACCGGATCTCTAACCCTAGTCCTCAACATAACCTTAACCCTAGGTCCAATAGGAACCCTAACCGGACCTCTAACCCTAGCCCTCAACATAACCCTAACCCTAGGTCCAATCGGAACCCTAACTGGATTTCTAACCCTAGCCCTCAACATAACCCTAACCCTAGGTCCAAACGGAACCCTAACAGAATCTCTACCCCAGCCCTCAACATAACCCTAACCCTAGGTCCAATCGGAACCCTAACCGGATCTCTATCCCTAGCCCTCAACATATCCCTAACCCTAGGTCCAATCGGAACCCTAACCGGATCTCTACCCCTCGCCCTCAACATAACCCTAACCCTAGGTCCAATCGGAACTGTAACCGGAACTCTAAACCTAGCCCTCAACATAACCCTAACCCTAGGTCCAATCGGAACCCTAACCGTATATCTAACCCTAGCCCTCAACATAACCCTAACCCTAGGTCCAATCGGAACCCTAACCGGATCTCTAACCCTAGCCCTCAACATAACCTTAACCCTAGGTCCAATCGGAACCCTAACCGGATCTCTAACCCTAGCCCTCAACATTACCCTAACCCTAGGTCCAATCGGAACCCTAAACGGATATCTAAACCTAGCTCTCAAAATAACCCTAACCCTTGGTCCAATCGGAACCCAAAATTGATATCTAACCCTAACCCTCAGCATAACCCTAACCCTAGGTCCAATCGGAAACCTAACCGCATATCTAACCCACGCCCTCAACATAACCCTAAAACTAGGTCCAATCGGAACCCTACCCGGATCTCTAACCCTAGCCCTCAATATAAACCTAACCCTAGGTCCAATCGGAACCCTAACCGGATATCTAACCCTAACCCTCAACATAACCCTAACCCTAGGTCCAATCGGAACCCTAACCGGATCTTTATCCCTAGCCCTCAACATATCCCTAACCCTAGGTACAATCGGAACCCTAACTGGATTTCTAACCCTAGCCCTCAACATAACCCTAACCCTAGGTCCAATCAGAACCCAAAAAGGATCTCTACCCCAGCCCTCAACATAACCCTAACCCTAGGTCCAATCGGAACCCTAACCGGATCTCTACCCCTCGTCCTCAACATAACCATAACCCTTGGTCCAATCGGAACCCTAACGGGATATCTAACCCTAGCCCTCAACATAACCCTAACCCTAGGTCCAATAGGAACCCTAACCGGATCCCTAACCCTAGCTCTCAACGTAACCCTAACCCTAGGTCCAATCGGAACCCTAACCAGATCTCTAACCCTAGCCCTAAACATAACCCTAACCCTAGGTCCAATCGGAACCCTAACCGGATCTCTAACCCTAGCCCTCAACATAACCCTAACACTAGGTCCAATCGGAACCCTAACCGGATATCTACCCCTCGCCCTCAACATAACCCTAACCCTAGGTCCAATCGGAACTCTAACCGGAACTCTAAACCTAGCCCTCAACATAACCCTAACCCTAGGTCCAATCGGAACCCTAACCGTATATCTAACCCTAGCCCTCAACATAACCCTAACCCTAGGTCCAATCGGAACCCTAACAGGATATCTAACCCTAGCCCTCAACATAACCCTAACCCTAGGTCCAATCTGAACCCTAACCGGATCTCTAACCCTAGCCCTCAACATAACCCAACCCTAGGTCCAATCGGAACCCTAAACGGATATCTAACCCTAGCCCTCAACATAACCCTAACACTAGGTCCAATCGGAACCCTAACCGGATATCTAACCCTAGCCCTCAACATAACCTTAATCCTAGGTCCAATTGGAACCCTAACAGGATCTCTACCCAGCCCTCAACATAACCCTAACCCTAGGTCCAATCGGAACCCTAACCGGATCTCTACCCCTCGCCCTCCACATAACCCTAACCCTAGGTCCAATCGGAACTCTAACCGCACCTCTAACCCTAGCCCTCTACATAACCCTAACCCTAGGCCCAATCGGAACCCTAACCGGATATCTACCCTAGCCCTCAACATAACCCTAACCCTAGGTCCAAACGGAACCCTAACAGGATCTCTATCCCTAGCCCGCAACATAACCTTAACCCTAGGTCCAATCGGAACCCTAACTGGATCTCTAACCCTAGCCCTTAACATAACCCTAACCCTAGGTCCAATCGGAACCCTAACCGGATCTCTAACCCTAGCCCTCAACATAACCCTAACCCTAGGTCCAATCTGAACCCTAACCGGATCTCTAACCCTAGCCCTCAACATAACCCTAACCCTTGGTCCAATCGGAACCCTAACCGGATATCTAACCCTAGCCCTCAACATAACCCTAACCCTAGGTCCAATCGGAACCCTAAACGGATATCTAACCCTAGCCCTCAACATAACCCTAACACTAGGTCCAATCGGAACCCTAACCGGATATCTAACCCTAGCCCTCAACATAACCTTAATCCTAGGTCCAATTGGAACCCTAACAGGATCTCTACCCAGCCCTCAACATAACCCTAACCCTAGGTCCAATCGGAACCCTAACCGGATCTCTACCCCTCGCCCTCTACATAACCCTAACCCTAGGTCCAATCGGAACTCTAACCGCACCTCTAACCCTAGCCCTCTACATAACCCTAACCCTAGGCCCAATCGGAACCCTAACCGGATATCTAACCCTAGCCCTCAACATAACCCTAACCCTAGGTCCAATCAGAACCCTAACCGGATCTCTATCCCTAGCCCGCAACATAACCTTAACCCTAGGTCCAATCGGAACCCTAACTGGATCTCTAACCCTAGCCCTTAACATAACCCTAACCCTAGGTCCAATCGGAACCCTAACCGGATCTCTAACCCTAGCCCTCAACATAACCCTAACCCTAGGTCCAATGGGAACCCTAACAGGATCTCTACCCCAGCCCTCAACATAACCCTAACCCTAGGTCCAATCGGAACCCTAACCGGATCTCTACCCCTCGCCCTCAACATAACTCTAACCCTTGGTCCAATCGGAACGCTAACCGAATATCTAACCCTAGCCCTCAACATAACCCTAACCCTAGGTCCAATCGGAACCCTAACCAGATCTCTACCCCTCGCCCTCAACATAACCCTAACCCTAGGTCCAATCGGAACTCTAACCGGAACTCTAAACCTAGCCCTCAACATAACCCTAACCCTAGGTCCAATCGGAACCCTAACCGGATCTCTAAACCTAGCCCTGAACATAACCCTAACCCTAGGTCCAATCTGAACCCTAACCGGATCTCTATCCCTAGCCCTCAACATAACCTTAACCCTAGGTCCAATCGGAACCCTAACCGGATCTCTAACCCTAGCACTCAACATAACCCTAACCCTAGGTCCAATCGGAACCCTAAACGGATAAATAAACCTAGCCCTCAACATAACCCTAACCCTAGGTCCAATCGGAACCCAAAACGGATATCTAACCCTAGCCCTCAACATAACACTAACCCTAGGTCCAATCGGAAACCTAACCGAATATCTAACCCACGCCCTCAACATAACCCTAACCCTAGGTCCAATCGGAACCCTAACCGGATCTCTAACCCTAGCCCTCAACATAACCCTAACCCTAGGTCCAATCGGAACCCTAACCGGATCTCTAACCCTAGCCCTCAAAATAACCCTAACACTAGGTCCAATCGGAACCGTAACCGGATATCTAACCCTAGCCCTCAACATAACCCTAACCCTAGGTCCAATCGGAACCCTAACCGGATCTTCATCCCTAGCCCTCAACATATCCCTAACCCAAGGTCCAATCGGAACCCTAACCGGATCTCTAACCCTAGCCCTCAACATAACCCTAACACTAGGTCCAATCGGAACCCTAACCGGATCTCTAACCCTAGTCCTCAACATAACCTTAACCCTGGGTCCAATAGGAACCCTAACCGGATCCTAACCCTAGCCCTCAACATAACCCTAACCCTAGGTCGAATCGGAACCCTAACTGGATTTCTAACCCTAGCCCTCAACATAACCCTAACCCTAGGTCCAAACAGAACCCTAACAGGATCTCTACCCCAGCCCTCAACATAACCCTAACCCTAGGTCCAATCGGAACCCTAACCGGATCTCTACCCCTCGCCCTCAACATAACCCTAACCCTAGGTCCAATCGGAACCCTAACCGGATCTCTATCCCTAGCCCTCAACATATCCCTAACCCTAGGTCCAATCGGAACCCTAACCGGATCTCTACCCCTCGCCCTCAACATAACCCTAACCCGAGGTCCAATCGGAACTCTAACCGGAACTCTAAACCTAGCCCTCAAAATAACCCTAACCCTAGGTCCAATCGGAACCCTAACCGTATATCTAACCCTAGCCCTCAACATAACCCTAACCCTAGGTCCAATCGGAACCCTAACAGGATATCTAACCCTAGCCCTCAACATAACCCTAACCCTAGGTCCAATCGGAACCCTAACCGGATCTTTATCCCTAGCCCCCAACATATCCCTAAACCTAGGTCCAATCGGAACCCTAACTGGATTTCTAACCCTAGCCCTCAACATAACCCTAACCCTAGGTCCAATCAGAACCCAAATAGGATCTCTACCCCAGCCCTCAACATAACCCTAACCCTAGGTCCAATCAAAACCCTAACCGGATCTCTACCCCTCGCCCTCAACATAACCCTAACGCTTGGTCCAATCGGAACCCTAACCGGATATCTAACCCTAGCCCTCAACATAACCCTAACCGTTGGTCCAATAGGAACCCTAACCGGATCCCTAACCCTAGCTCTCAAAGTAACCCTAACCCTAGGTCCAATCGGAACCCTAACCAGATCTCTAACCCTAGCCCTAAACATAACCCTAACCCTAGGTCCATTCGGAACCCTAACCGGATCTCTAACCCTAGCCCTCAACATAACCCTAACACTAGGTCCAATCGGAACCCTAACCGGATCTCTACCCCTCGCCCTCAACATAACCCTAACCCTAGGTCCAATCGGAACTCTAACCGGAACTCTAAACCTAGCCCTCAACATAACCCTAACCCTAGGTCCAATCGGAACCCTAACCGTATATCTAACCCTAGCCCTCAACATAACCCTAACCCTAGGTCCAATCGGAACCCTAACAGGATATCTAACCCTAGCCCTCAACATAACCCTAACCCTAGGTCCAATCTGAACCCTAACCGGATCTCTAACCCTAGCCCTCAACATAACCCTAACCCTAGGTCCAATCGGAACCCTAAACGGATATCTAACCCTAACCCTCAACATAACCCTAACACTAGGTCCAATCGGAACCCTAACCGGATATCTAACCCAAGCCCTCAACATAACCTTAATCCTAGGTCCAATTGGAACCCTAACAGGATCTCTACCCAGCCCTCAACATAACCCTAACCCTAGGTCCAATCGGAACCCTAACCGGATCTCTACCCCTCGCCCTCCACATAACCCTAACCCTAGGTCTAATCGGAACTCTAACCGCACCTCTAACCCTAGCCCTCTACATAACCCTAACCCTAGGCCCAATGGGAACCCTAACCGGATATCTAACCCTAGCCCTCAACATAACCCTAACCCTAGGTCCAATCGGAGCCCTAACCGGATCTCTATCCGTAGCCCGCAACATAACCTTAACCCTAGGTCCAATCGGAACCCTAACCGGATCTCTAACCCTAGCCCTCAACATAACCCTAACCCTAGGTCCAATGGGAACCCTAACAGGATCTCTACCCCAGCCCTCAACATAACCCTAACCCTAGGTCCAATCGGAACCCTTACTGGATCTGTACCCCTCGCACTCAACATAACCCTAACCCTAGGTCCAATCGGAACCCTAACCGGATCTCTACCCCTCGCCCTCAACATAACTCTAACCCTTGGTCCAATCGGAACCCTAACCGAATATCTAACCCTAGCCCTCAACATAACCCTAACCCTAGGTCCAATCGGAACCCTAACCGGATCTCTACCCCTCGCCCTCAACATAACCCTAACCCTAGGTCCAATCGGAACTCTAACCGGAACTCTAAACCTAGCCCTCAACATAACCCTAACCCTAGGTCCAATCGGAACCCTAACCGGATCTCTAAACCTAGCCCTGAACATAACCCTAACCCTAGGTCCAATCTGAACCCTACCCGGATCTCTAACCCTAGCACTCAACATAACCCTAACCCTAGGTCCAATCGGAACCCTAAACGGATAACTAAACCTAGCCCTCAACATAACCCTAACCCTAGGTCCAATCGGAACCCAAAACGGATATCTAACCCTAGCCCTCAACATAACACTAACCCTAGATCCAATCGGAAACCTAACCGAATATCTAACCCACGCCCTCAACATAACCCTAACCCTAGGTCCAATTGGAACCCTAACCGGATCTCTAACCCTAGCCCTCAACATAACCCTAACCCTAGGTCCAATCGGAACCCTAACCGGATCTCTAACCCTAGCCCTCAAAATAACCCTAACACTAGGTCCAATCGGAACCGTAACCGGATATCTAACCCTAGCCCTCAACATAACCCTAACCCTAGGTCCAATCGGAACCCTAACCGGATCTTCATCCCTAGCCCTCAACATATCCCTAACCCTAGGTCCAATCGGAACCGTAACCGGATCTCTAACCCTAGCCCTCAACATAACCCTAACACTAGGTCCAATCGGAACCCTAACCGGATCTCTAACCCTAGTCCTCAACATAACCTTAACCCTGGGTCCAATAGGAACCCTAACCGGAACTCTAACCCTAACCCTCAACATAACCCTAACATTGGGTCCAATCGGAACCCTAACTGGATTTCTAACCCTAGCCCTCAACATAACCATAACCCTAGGTCCAAACAGAACCCAAACAGGATCTCTACCCCAGCCCTCAACATAACCCTAACCGTAGGTCCAATCGGAACCCTAACCGGATATCTACCCCTCGCCCTCAACATAACCCTAACCCTAGGTCCAATCGGAACCCTAACCGGATCTCTATCCCTAGCCCTCAACATATCCCTAACCCTAGGTCCAATCGGAACCCTAACCGGATCTCTACCCCTCGGCCTCAACATAACCCTAACCCGAGGTCCAATAGGAACTCTAACCGGAACTCTAAACCTAGCCCTCAACATAACCCTAACCCTAGGTCCAATCGGAACCCTAACCGTATATCTAACCCTAGCCCTCAACATAACCCTAACCCTAGGTCCAATCGGAACCCTAACAGGATATCTAACCCTAGCCCTCAACATAACCCTAACCCTAGGTCCAATCTGAACCCTAACCGGATCTCTAACCCTAGCCCTCATCATAACCTTAACCCTAGGTCCAATCGGAACCCTAACCGGATCTCTAACCCTAGCCCTCAACATTACCCTACCCCTAGGTCCAATCGGAACCCTAAACGGATATCTAAACCTAGCTCTCAACATAACCCTAACCCTTGGTCCAATCGGAACCCAAAACGGATATCTAACCCTAGCCCTCTACATAACCCTAACCCTAGGTCCAATCGGAAACCTAACCGCATATCTAACCCACGCCCTCAGCATAAGCCTAACCATAGGTCCAATCGGAACCCTAACCGGATCTCTAACCCTAGCCCTCAATATAACCCTAACCCTAGGTCCAATCGGAACCCTAACCGGATATCTAACCCTAGCCCTCAACATAACCCTAACCCTAGGTCCAATCGGAACCCTAACCGGAATTTTATCCCTAGCCCTCAACATATCCCTAACCCTAGGTCCAATCGGAACCCTAACTGGATTTCTAACCCTAGCCCTCAACATAACCCTAACCCTAGGTCCAATCAGAACCCAAATAGGATCTCTACCCCAGCCCTCAACATAACCCTAACCCTAGGTCCAATCGGAACCCTAACCGGATTTCTACCCCTCGCCCTCAACATAACCCTAACCCTTGGTCCAATCGGAACCCTAACCGGATATCTAACCCTAGCCGTCAACATAACCCTAACCGTAGGTCCAATAGGAACCCTAACCGGATCCCTAACCCTAGCTCTCAACGTAACCCTAACCCTAGGTCCAATCGGAACCCTAACCAGATGTCTAACCCTAGCCCTAAACATAACCCTAACACTAGGTCCAATCGGAACCCTAACCGGATCTCTAACCCTAGCCCTCAACATAACCCTAACACTAGGTCCAATCGGAACCCTAACCCGATCTCTAACCCTAGTCCTCAACATAACCTTAACCCTAGGTCCAATAGGAACCCTAACCGGATCTCTAACCCTAGCCCTCAACATAACCCTAACCCTAGGTCCAAACGGAACCCTAACAGGATCTCTACCCCAGCCCTCAACATAACCCTAACCCTAGGTCCAATCGGAACCCTAACCGGATCTCTACCCCTCGCCCTCAACATAACCCTAACCCTAGGTCCAATCGGAACCCTAACCGGATCTCTATCCCTAGCCCTCAACATATCCCTAACCCTAGGTCCAATCGGAACCCTAACCGGATCTCTACCCCTCGCCCTCAACATAACCCTAACCCTAGGTCCAATCGGAACTCTAACCGGAACTCTAAACCTAGCCCTCAACATAACCCTAACCCTAGGTCCAATCGGAACCCTAACCGTATATCTAACCCTAGCCCTCAACATAACCCTAACCCTAGGTCCAATCGGAACCCTAACAGGATATCTAACCCTAGCCCTCAACATAACCCTAACGTAGGTCCAATCTGAACCCTAACCGGATCTCTAACCCTAGCCCTCAACATAATCTTAACCCTAGGTCCAATCGGAACCCTAACCGGATCTCTAACCCTAGCCCTCAACATTACCCTAACCCTAGGTCCAATCGGAACCCTAAACGGATATCTAAACCTAGCCCTCAACATAACCCTAACACTAGGTCCAATCGGAACCCTAACCGGATATCTAACCCAAGCCCTCAACATAACCTTAATCCTAGGTCCAATTGGAACCCTAACAGGATCTCTACCCAGCCCTCAACATAACCCTAACCCTAGGTCCAATCGGAACCCTAACCGGATCTCTACCCCTCGCCCTCCACATAACCCTAACCCTAGGTCTAATCGGAACTCTAACCGCACCTCTAACCCTAGCCCTCTACATAACCCTAACCCTAGGCCAAATGGGAACCCTAACCGGATATCTAACCCTAGCCCTCAACATAACCCTAACCCTAGGTCCAATCGGAACCCTAACCGGATCTCTATCCGTAGCCCGCAACATAACCTTAACCCTAGGTCCAATCGGAACCCTAACCGGATCTCTAACCCTAGCCCTCAACATAACCCTAACCCTAGGTCCAATGGGAACCCTAACAGGATCTCTACCCCAGCCCTCAACATAACCCTAACCCTAGGTCCAATCGGAACCCTTACTGGATCTGTACCCCTCGCACTCAACATAACCCTAACCCTAGGTCCAATCGGAACCCTAACCGGATCTCTACCCCTCGCCCTCAACATAACTCTAACCCTTGGTCCAATCGGAACCCTAACCGAATATCTAACCCTAGCCCTCAACATAACCCTAACCCTAGGTCCAATCGGAACCCTAACCGGATCTCTACCCCTCGCCCTCAACATAACCCTAACCCTAGGTCCAATCGTCACCCTAACCGGATCTCTATCCCTAGCCCTCAACATATCCCTAACCCTAGGTCCAATCGGAACCCTAACCGGATCTCTACCCCTCGCCCTCAACATAACCCTAACCCTAGGTCCAATCGGAACTCTAACCGGAACTCTAAACCTAGCCCTCAACATAACCCTAACCCTAGGTCCAATCGGAACCCTAACCGTATATCTAACCCTAGCCCTCAACATAACCCTAACCCTAGGTCCAATCGGAACCCTAACAGGATATCTAACCCTAGCCCTCAACATAACCCTAACGTAGGTCCAATCTGAACCCTAACCGGATCTCTAACCCTAGCCCTCAACATAATCTTAACCCTAGGTCCAATCGGAACCCTAACCGGATCTCTAACCCTAGCCCTCAACATTACCCTAACCCTAGGTCCAATCGGAACCCTAAACGGATATCTAAACCTAGCCCTCAACATAACCCTAACACTAGGTCCAATCGGAACCCTAACCGGATATCTAACCCAAGCCCTCAACATAACCTTAATCCTAGGTCCAATTGGAACCCTAACAGGATCTCTACCCAGCCCTCAACATAACCCTAACCCTAGGTCCAATCGGAACCCTAACCGGATCTCTACCCCTCGCCCTCCACATAACCCTAACCCTAGGTCTACTCGGAACTCTAACCGCACCTCTAACCCTAGCCCTCTACATAACCCTAACCCTAGGCCCAATGGGAACCCTAACCGGATATCTAACCCTAGCCCTCAACATAACCCTAACCCTAGGTCCAATCGGAACCCTAACCGGATCTCTATCCGTAGCCCGCAACATAACCTTAACCCTAGGTCCAATCGGAACCCTAACCGGATCTCTAACCCTAGCCCTCAACATAACCCTAACCCTAGGTCCAATGGGAACCCTAACAGGATCTCTACCCCAGCAATCAACATAACCCTAACCCTAGGTCCAATCGGAACCCTTACTGGATCTGTACCCCTCGCACTCAACATAACCCTAACCCTAGGTCCAATCGGAACCCTAACCGGATCTCTACCCCTCGCCCTCAACATAACTCTAACCCTTGGTCCAATCGGAACCCTAACCGAATATCTAACCCTAGACCTCAACATAACCCTAACCCTAGGTCCAATCGGAACCCTAACCGGATCTCTACCCCTCGCCCTCAACATAACCCTAACCCTAGGTCCAATCGGAACTCTAACCGGAACTCTAAACATAGCCCTCAACATAACCCTAACCCTAGGTCCAATCGGAACCCTAACCGGATCTCTAAACCTAGCCCTGAACATAACCCTAACCCTAGGTCCAATCTGAACCCTAACCGGATCTCTAACCCTAGCACTCAACATAACCCTAACCCTAGGTCCAATCGGAACCCTAAACGGATAACTAAACCTAGCCCTCAACATAACCCTAACCCTAGGTCCAATCGGAACCCAAAACGGATATCTAACCCTAGCCCTCAACATAACACTAACCCTAGATCCAATCGGAAACCTAACCGAATATCTAACCCACGCCCTCAACATAACCCTAACCCTAGGTCCAATTGGAACCCTAACCGGATCTCTCACCCTAGCCCTCAACATAACCCTAACCCTAGGTCCAATCGGAACCCTAACCGGATCTCTAAGCCTAGCCCTCAAAATAACCCTAACACTAGGTCCAATCGGAACCGTAACCGGATATCTAACCCTAGCCCTCAACATAACCCTAACCCTAGGTCCAATCGGAACCCTAACCGGATCTTCATCCCTAGCCCTCAACATATCCCTAACCCTAGGTCCAATCGGAACCGTAACCGGATCTCTAACCCTAGCCCTCAACATAACCCTAACACTAGGTCCAATCGGAACCCTAACCGGATCTCTAACCCTAGTCCTCAACATAACCTTAACCCTGGGTCCAATAGGAACCCTAACCGGAACTCTAACCCTAACCCTCAACATAACCCTAACATTGGGTCCAATCGGAACCCTAACTGGATTTCTAACCCTAGCCCTCAACATAACCATAACCCTAGGTCCAAACAGAACCCAAACAGGATCTCTACCCCAGCCCTCAACATAACCCTAACCGTAGGTCCAATCGGAACCCTAACCGGATCTCTACCCCTCGCCCTCAACATAACCCTAACCCTAGGTCCAATCGGAACCCTAACCGGATCTCTATCCCTAGCCCTCAACATATCCCTAACCCTAGGTCCAATCGGAACCCTAACCGGATCTCTACCCCTCGGCCTCAACATAACCCTAACCCGAGGTCCAATAGGAACTCTAACCGGAACTCTAAACCTAGCCCTCAACATAACCCTAACCCTAGGTCCAATCGGAACCCTAACCGTATATCTAACCCTAGCCCTCAACATAACCCTAACCCTAGGTCCAATCGGAACCCTAACAGGATATCTAACCCTAGCCCTCAACATAACCCTAACCCTAGGTCCAATCTGAACCCTAACCGGATCTCTAACCCTAGCCCTCATCATAACCTTAACCCTAGGTCCAATCGGAACCCTAACCGGATCTCTAACCCTAGCCCTCAACATTACCCTAACCCTAGGTCCAATCGGAACCCTAAACGGATATCTAAACCTAGCTCTCAACATAACCCTAACCCTTGGTCCAATCGGAACCCAAAACGGATATCTAACCCTAGCCCTCTACATAACCCTAACCCTAGGTCCAATCGGAAACCTAACCGCATATCTAACCCACGCCCTCAGCATAAGCCTAACCATAGGTCCAATCGGAACCCTAACCGGATCTCTAACCCTAGCCCTCAATATAACCCTAACCCTAGGTCCAATCGGAACCCTAACCGGATATCTAACCCTAGCCCTCAACATAACCCTAACCCTAGGTCCAATCGGAACCCTAACCGGATTTTTATCCCTAGCCCTCAACATATCCCTAACCCTAGGTCCAATCGGAACCCTAACTGGATTTCTAACCCTAGCCCTCAACATAACCCTAACCCTAGGTCCAATCAGAACCCAAATAGGATCTCTACCCCAGCCCTCAACATAACCCTAACCCTAGGTCCAATCGGAACCCTAACCGGATTTCTACCCCTCGCCCTCAACATAACCCTAACCCTTGGTCCAATCGGAACCCTAACCGGATATCTAACCCTAGCCGTCAACATAACCCTAACCGTAGGTCCAATAGGAACCCTAACCGGATCCCTAACCCTAGCTCTCAACGTAACCCTAACCCTAGGTCCAATCGGAACCCTAACCAGATGTCTAACCCTAGCCCTAAACATAACCCTAACCCTAGGTCCAATCGGAACCCTAACCGGATCTCTAACCCTAGCCCTCAACATAACCCTAACACTAGGTCCAATCGGAACCCTAACCGGATCTCTAACCCTAGTCCTCAACATAACCTTAACCCTAGGTCCAATAGGAACCCTAACCGGATCTCTAACCCTAGCCCTCAACATAACCCTAACCCTAGGTCCAAACGGAACCCTAACAGGATCTCTACCCCAGCCCTCAACATAACCCTAACCCTAGGTCCAATCGGAACCCTAACCGGATATCTACCCCTCGCCCTCAACATAACCCTAACCCTAGGTCCAATCGGAACCCTAACCGGATCTCTATCCCTAGCCCTCAACATATCCCTAACCCTAGGTCCAATCGGAACCCTAACCGGATCTCTACCCCTCGCCCTCAACATAACCCTAACCCTAGGTCCAATCGGAACTCTAACCGGAACTCTAAACCTAGCCCTCAACATAACCCTAACCCTAGGTCCAATCGGAACCCTAACAGTATATCTAACCCTAGCCCTCAACATAACCCTAACCCTAGGTCCAATCGGAACCCTAACAGGATATCTAACCCTAGCCCTCAACATAACCCTAACGTAGGTCCAATCTGAACCCTAACCGGATCTCTAACCCTAGCCCTCAACATAATCTTAACCCTAGGTCCAATCGGAACCCTAACCGGATCTCTAACCCTAGCCCTCAACATTACCCTAACCCTAGGTCCAATCGGAACCCTAAACGGATATCTAAACCTAGCCCTCAACATAACCCTAACACTAGGTCCAATCTGAACCCTACCCGGATCTCTAACCCTAGCACTCAACATAACCCTAACCCTAGGTCCAATCGGAACCCTAAACGGATAACTAAACCTAGCCCTCAACATAACCCTAACCCTAGGTCCAATCGGAACCCAAAACGGATATCTAACCCTAGCCCTCAACATAACACTAACCCTAGATCCAATCGGAAACCTAACCGAATATCTAACCCACGCCCTCAACATAACCCTAACCCTAGGTCCAATTGGAACCCTAACCGGATCTCTAACCCTAGCCCTCAACATAACCCTAACCCTAGGTCCAATCGGAACCCTAACCGGATCTCTAACCCTAGCCCTCAACATAACCCTAACCCTAGGTCCAAACGGAACCCTAACAGGATCTCTACCCCAGCCCTCAACATAACCCTAACCCTAGGTCCAATCGGAACCCTAACCGGATCTCTACCCCTCGCCCTCAACATAACCCTAACCCTAGGTCCAATCGGAACCCTAACCGGATCTCTATCCCTAGCCCTCAACATATCCCTAACCCTAGGTCCAATCGGAACCCTAACCGGATCTCTACCCCTCGCCCTCAACATAACCCTAACCCTAGGTCCAATCGGAACTCTAACCGGAACTCTAAACCTAGCCCTCAACATAACCCTAACCCTAGGTCCAATCGGAACCCTAACCGTATATCTAACCCTAGCCCTCAACATAACCCTAACCCTAGGTCCAATCGGAACCCTAACAGGATATCTAACCCTAGCCCTCAACATAACCCTAACGTAGGTCCAATCTGAACCCTAACCGGATCTCTAACCCTAGCCCTCAACATAATCTTAACCCTAGGTCCAATCGGAACCCTAACCGGATCTCTAACCCTAGCCCTCAACATTACCCTAACCCTAGGTCCAATCGGAACCCTAAACGGATATCTAAACCTAGCCCTCAACATAACCCTAACACTAGGTCCAATCGGAACCCTAACCGGATATCTAACCCAAGCCCTCAACATAACCTTAATCCTAGGTCCAATTGGAACCCTAACAGGATCTCTACCCAGCCCTCAACATAACCCTAACCCTAGGTCCAATCGGAACCCTAACCGGATCTCTACCCCTCGCCCTCCACATAACCCTAACCCTAGGTCTAATCGGAACTCTAACCGCACCTCTAACCCTAGCCCTCTACATAACCCTAACCCTAGGCCCAATGGGAACCCTAACCGGATATCTAACCCTAGCCCTCAACATAACCCTAACCCTAGGTCCAATCGGAACCCTAACCGGATCTCTATCCGTAGCCCGCAACATAACCTTAACCCTAGGTCCAATCGGAACCCTAACCGGATCTCTAACCCTAGCCCTCAACATAACCCTAACCCTAGGTCCAATGGGAACCCTAACAGGATCTCTACCCCAGCCCTCAACATAACCCTAACCCTAGGTCCAATCGGAACCCTTACTGGATCTGTACCCCTCGCACTCAACATAACCCTAACCCTAGGTCCAATCGGAACCCTAACCGGATCTCTACCCCTCGCCCTCAACATAACTCTAACCCTTGGTCCAATCGGAACCCTAACCGAATATCTAACCCTAGCCCTCAACATAACCCTAACCCTAGGTCCAATCGGAACCCTAACCGGATCTCTACCCCTCGCCCTCAACATAACCCTAACCCTAGGTCCAATCGGAACTCTAACCGGAACTCTAAACCTAGCCCTCAACATAACCCTAACCCTAGGTCCAATCGGAACCCTAACCGGATCTCTAAACCTAGCCCTGAACATAACCCTAACCCTAGGTCCAATCTGAACCCTACCCGGATCTCTAACCCTAGCACTCAACATAACCCTAACCCTAGGTCCAATCGGAACCCTAAACGGATAACTAAACCTAGCCCTCAACATAACACTAACCCTAGGTCCAATCGGAACCCAAAACGGATATCTAACCCTAGCCCTCAACATAACACTAACCCTAGATCCAATCGGAAACCTAACCGAATATCTAACCCACGCCCTCAACATAACCCTAACCCTAGGTCCAATTGGAACCCTAACCGGATCTCTAACCCTAGCCCTCAACATAACCCTAACCCTAGGTCCAATCGGAACCCTAACCGGATCTCTAACCCTAGCCCTCAAAATAACCCTAACACTAGGTCCAATGGGAACCGTAACCGGATATCTAACCCTAGCCCTCAACATAACCCTAACCCTAGGTCCAATCGGAACCCTAACCGGATCTTCATCCCTAGCCCTCAACATATCCCTAACCCTAGGTCCAATCGGAACCGTAACCGGATCTCTAACCCTAGCCCTCAACATAACCCTAACACTAGGTCCAATCGGAACCCTAACCGGATCTCTAACCCTAGTCCTCAACATAACCTTAACCCTGGGTCCAATAGGAACCCTAACCGGAACTCTAACCCTAACCCTCAACATAACCCTAACATTGGGTCCAATCGGAACCCTAACTGGATTTCTAACCCTAGCCCTCAACATAACCATAACCCTAGGTCCAAACAGAACCCAAACAGGATCTCTACCCCAACCCTCAACATAACCCTAACCGTAGGTCCAATCGGAACCCTAACCGGATCTCTACCCCTCGCCCTCAACATAACCCTAACCCTAGGTCCAATCGGAACCCTAACCGGATCTCTATCCCTAGCCCTCAACATATCCCTAACCCTAGGTCCAATCGGAACCCTAACCGGATCTCTACCCCTCGGCCTCAACATAACCCTAACCCGAGGTCCAATCGGAACCCTAACCGGATCTCTATCCCTAGCCCTCAACATTACCCTAACCCTAGGTCCAATCGGAACCCTAACCGGATCTCTATCCCTAGCCCTCAACATTACCCTAACCCTAGGTCCAATCGGAACCCTAAACGGATATCTAAACCTAGCTCTCAACATAACCCTAACCCTTGGTCCAATCGGAACCCAAAACGGATATCTAACCCTAGCCCTCTACATAACCCTAACCCTAGGTCCAATCGGAAACCTAACCGCATATCTAACCCACGCCCTCAGCATAAGCCTAACCATAGGTCCAATCGGAACCCTAACCGGATCTCTAACCCTAGCCCTCAATATAACCCTAACCCTAGGTCCAATCGGAACCCTAACCGGATATCTAACCCTAGCCCTCAACATAACCCTAACCCTAGGTCCAATCGGAACCCTAACCGGATTTTTATCCCTAGCCCTCAACATATCCCTAACCCTAGGTCCAATCGGAACCCTAACTGGATTTCTAACCCTACCCCTCAACATAACCCTAACCCTAGGTCCAATCAGAACCCAAATAGGATCTCTACCCCAGCCCTCAACATAACCCTAACCCTAGGTCCAATCGGAACCCTAACCGGATTTCTACCCCTCGCCCTCAACATAACCCTAACCCTTGGTCCAATCGGAACCCTAACCGGATATCTAACCCTAGCCGTCAACATAACCCTAACCGTAGGTCCAATAGGAACCCTAACCGGATCCCTAACCCTAGCTCTCAACGTAACCCTAACCCTAGGTCCAATCGGAACCCTAACCAGATGTCTAACCCTAGCCCTAAACATAACCCTAACCCTAGGTCCAATCGGAACCCTAACCGGATCTCTAACCCTAGCCCTCAACATAACCCTAACACTAGGTCCAATCGGAACCCTAACCGGATCTCTACCCCTCGCCCTCAACATAACCCTAACCCTAGGTCCAATCGGAACCCTAACCGGATCTCTATCCCTAGCCCTCAACATATCCCTAACCCTAGGTCCAATCGGAACCCTAACCGGATCTCTACCCCTCGCCCTCAACATAACCCTAACCCTAGGTCCAATCGGAACTCTAACCGGAACTCTAAACCTAGCCCTCAACATAACCCTAACCCTAGGTCCAATCGGAACCCTAACCGTATATCTAACCCTAGCCCTCAACATAACCCTAACCCTATGTCCAATCGGAACCCTAACAGGATATCTAACCCTAGCCCTCAACATAACCCTAACGTAGGTCCAATCTGAACCCTAACCGGATCTCTAACCCTAGCCCTCAACATAATCTTAACCCTAGGTCCAATCGGAACCCTAACCGGATCTCTAACCCTAGCCCTCAACATTACCCTAACCCTAGGTCCAATCGGAACCCTAAACGGATATCTAAACCTAGCCCTCAACATAACCCTAACACTAGGTCCAATCGGAACCCTAACCGGATATCTAACCCAAGCCCTCAACATAACCTTAATCCTAGGTCCAATTGGAACCCTAACAGGATCTCTACCCAGCCCTCAACATAACCCTAACCCTAGGTCCAATCGGAACCCTAACCGGATCTCTACCCCTCGCCCTCCACATAACCCTAACCCTAGGTCTAATCGGAACTCTAACCGCACCTCTAACCCTAGCCCTCTACATAACCCTAACCCTAGGCCCAATGGGAACCCTAACCGGATATCTAACCCTAGCCCTCAACATAACCCTAACCCTAGGTCCAATCGGAACCCTAACCGGATCTCTATCCGTAGCCCGCAACATAACCTTAACCCTAGGTCCCATCGGAACCCTAACCGGATCTCTAACCCTAGCCCTCAACATAACCCTAACCCTAGGTCCAATGGGAACCCTAACAGGATCTCTACCCCAGCCCTCAACATAACCCTAACCCTAGGTCCAATCGGAACCCTTACTGGATCTGTACCCCTCGCACTCAACATAACCCTAACCCTAGGTCCAATCGGAACCCTAACCGGATCTCTACCCCTCGCCCTCAACATAACTCTAACCCTTGGTCCAATCGGAACCCTAACCGAATATCTAACCCTAGCCCTCAACATAACCCTAACCCTAGGTCCAATCGGAACCCTAACCGGATCTCTACCCCTCGCCCTCAACATAACCCTAACCCTAGGTCCAATCGGAACTCTAACCGGAACTCTAAACCTAGCCCTCAACATAACCCTAACCCTAGGTCCAATCGGAACCCTAACCGGATCTCTAAACCTAGCCCTGAACATAACCCTAACCCTAGGTCCAATCTGAACCCTACCCGGATCTCTAACCCTAGCACTCAACATAACCCTAACCCTAGGTCCAATCGGAACCCTAAACGGATAACTAAACCTAGCCCTCAACATAACCCTAACCCTAGGTCCAATCGGAACCCAAAACGGATATCTAACCCTAGCCCTCAACATAACACTAACCCTAGATCCAATCGGAAACCTAACCGAATATCTAACCCACGCCCTCAACATAACCCTAACCCTAGGTCCAATTGGAACCCTAACCGGATCTCTAACCCTAGCCCTCAACATAACCCTAACCCTAGGTCCAATCGGAACCCTAACCGGATCTCTAACCCTAGCCCTCAACATAACCCTAACCCTAGGTCCAAACGGAACCCTAACAGGATCTCTACCCCAGCCCTCAACATAACCCTAACCCTAGGTCCAATCGGAACCCTAACCGGATCTCTACCCCTCGCCCTCAACATAACCCTAACCCTAGGTCCAATCGGAACCCTAACCGGATCTCTATCCCTAGCCCTCAACATATCCCTAACCCTAGGTCCAATCGGAACCCTAACCGGATCTCTACCCCTCGCCCTCAACATAACCCTAACCCTAGGTCCAATCGGAACTCTAACCGGAACTCTAAACCTAGCCCTCAACATAACCCTAACCCTAGGTCCAATCGGAACCCTAACCGTATATCTAACCCTAGCCCTCAACATAACCCTAACCCTAGGTCCAATCGGAACCCTAACAGGATATCTAACCCTAGCCCTCAACATAACCCTAACGTAGGTCCAATCTGAACCCTAACCGGATCTCTAACCCTAGCCCTCAACATAATCTTAACCCTAGGTCCAATCGGAACCCTAACCGGATCTCTAACCCTAGCCCTCAACATTACCCTAACCCTAGGTCCAATCGGAACCCTAAACGGATATCTAAACCTAGCTCTCAACATAACCCTAACCCTTGGTCCAATCGGAACCCAAAACGGATATCTAACCCTAGCCCTCTACATAACCCTAACCCTAGGTCCAATCGGAAACCTAACCGCATATCTAACCCACGCCCTCAGCATAAGCCTAACCATAGGTCCAATCGGAACCCTAACCGGATCTCTAACCCTAGCCCTCAATATAACCCTAACCCTAGGTCCAATCGGAACCCTAACCGGATATCTAACCCTAGCCCTCAACATAACCCTAACCCTAGGTCCAATCGGAACCCTAACCGGATTTTTATCCCTAGCCCTCAACATATCCCTAACCCTAGGTCCAATCGGAACCCTAACTGGATTTCTAACCCTAGCCCTCAACATAACCCTAACCCTAGGTCCAATCAGAACCCAAATAGGATCTCTACCCCAGCCCTCAACATAACCCTAACCCTAGGTCCAATCGGAACCCTAACCGGATTTCTACCCCTCGCCCTCAACATAACCCTAACCCTTGGTCCAATCGGAACCCTAACCGGATATCTAACCCTAGCCGTCAACATAACCCTAACCGTAGGTCCAATAGGAACCCTAACCGGATCCCTAACCCTAGCTCTCAACGTAACCCTAACCCTAGGTCCAATCGGAACCCTAACCAGATGTCTAACCCTAGCCCTAAACATAACCCTAACCCTAGGTCCAATCGGAACCCTAACCGGATCTCTAACCCTAGCCCTCAACATAACCCTAACACTAGGTCCAATCGGAACCCTAACCGGATCTCTAACCCTAGTCCTCAACATAACCTTAACCCTAGGTCCAATAGGAACCCTAACCGGATCTCTAACCCTAGCCCTCAACATAACCCTAACCCTAGGTCCAAACGGAACCCTAACAGGATCTCTACCCCAGCCCTCAACATAACCCTAACCCTAGGTCCAATCGGAACCCTAACCGGATCTCTACCCCTCGCCCTCAACATAACCCTAACCCTAGGTCCAATCGGAACCCTAACCGGATCTCTATCCCTAGCCCTCAACATATCCCTAACCCTAGGTCCAATCGGAACCCTAACCGGATCTCTACCCCTCGCCCTCAACATAACCCTAACCCTAGGTCCAATCGGAACTCTAACCGGAACTCTAAACCTAGCCCTCAACATAACCCTAACCCTAGGTCCAATCGGAACCCTAACCGTATATCTAACCCTAGCCCTCAACATAACCCTAACCCTAGGTCCAATCGGAACCCTAACAGGATATCTAACCCTAGCCCTCAACATAACCCTAACGTAGGTCCAATCTGAACCCTAACCGGATCTCTAACCCTAGCCCTCAACATAATCTTAACCCTAGGTCCAATCGGAACCCTAACCGGATCTCTAACCCTAGCCCTCAACATTACCCTAACCCTAGGTCCAATCGGAACCCTAAACGGATATCTAAACCTAGCCCTCAACATAACACTAACCCTTGGTCCAATCGGAACCCAAAACGGATATCTAACCCTAGCCCTCAACATAACCCTAACACTAGGTAGAATTGGAAACCTAACCGCATATCTAACCCACGCCCTCAACATAACCCTAACCCTAGGTCCAATCGGAACCCTAACCGGATCTCTACCCCTCGCCCTCAACATAACCCTAACCCTAGGTCCAATCGGAACTCTAACCGGATCTCTAAACCTAGCCCTGAACATAACCCTAACCCTAGGTCCAATCTGAACCCTACCCGGATCTCTAACCCTAGCCCTCAACATAACCTTAACCCCAGGTCCAATCCGAACCCTAACAGGATCTCTAACCCTAGCACTCAACATAACCCTAACCCTAGGTCCAATCGGAACCCTAAACGGATAACTAAACCTAGCCCTCAACATAACCCTAACCCTAGGTACAATCGGAACCCAAAACGGATATCTAACCCTAGCCCTCAACATAACACTAACCCTAGATCCAATCGGAAACCTAACCGAATATCTAACCCACGCCCTCAACATAACCCTAACCCTAGGTCCAATTGGAACCCTAACCGGATCTCTAACCCTAGCCCTCAACATAACCCTAACCCTAGGTCCAATCGGAACCCTAACCGGATCTTCATCCCTCCCCTCAACATATCCCTAACCCTAGGTCCAATCGGAACCCTAACCGGATCTCTAACCCTAGCCCTCAACATAACCCTAACACTAGGTCCAATTGGAACCCTAACCGGATCTCTAACCCTAGTCCTCAACATAACCTTAACCCTGGGTCCAATAGGAACCCTAACCGGATCTCTAACCCTAGCCCTCAACATAACCCTAACCTTGGGTCCAATCGGAACCCTAACTGGATTTCTAACCCTAGCCCTCAACATAACCCTAACCCTAGGTCCAAACAGAACCCAAACAGGATCTCTACCCCAGCCCTCATCATAACCCTAACCCTAGGTCCAATCGGAACCCTAACCGGATCTCTACCCCTCGCCCTCAACATAACCCTAACCCTAGGTCCAATCGGAACCCTAACCGGATCTCTATCCCTAGCCCTCAACATATCCCTAACCCTAGGTCCAATCGGAACCCTAACCGGATCTCTACCCCTCGGCCTCAACATAACCCTAACCCGAGGTCCAATCGGAACTCTAACCGGAACTCTAAACCTAGCCCTCAACATAACCCTAACCCTAGGTCCAATCGGAACCCTAACGGTATATCTAACCCTAGCCCTCAACATAACCCTAACCCTAGGTCCAATCGGAACCCTAACAGGATATCTAACCCTAGCCCTCAACATAACCCTAACCCTAGGTCCAATCTGAACCCTAACCGGATCTCTAACCCTAGCCCTCATCATAACCTTAACCCTAGGTCCAATCGGAACCCTAACCGGATCTCTAACCCTAGCCCTCAACATTACCCTAACCCTAGGTCCAATCGGAACCCTAAACGGATATCTAAACCTAGCTCTCAACATAACCCTAACCCTTGGTCCAATCGGAACCCAAAACGGATATCTAACCCTAGCCCTCAACATAACCCTAACCCTAGGTCCAATCGGAAACCTAACCGCATATCTAACCCACGCCCTCAGCATAAGCCTAACCCTAGGTCCAATCGGAACCCTAACCGGATCTCTAACCCTAGCCCTCAATATAACCCTAACCCTAGGTCCAATCGGAACCCTAACCGGATATCTAACCCTAGCCCTCAACATAACCCTAACCCTAGGTCCAATCGGAACCCTAACCGGATCTTTATCCCTAGCCCTCAACATATCCCTAACCCTAGGTCCAATCGGAACCCTAACTGGATTTCTAAACCTAGCCCTCAACATAACCCTAACCCTAGGTCCAATCAGAACCCAAATAGGATCTCTACCCCAGCCCCCAACATAACACTAACCCTAGGTCCAATCGGAACCCTAACCGGATCTCTACACCTCGCCCTCAACATAACCCTAACCCTTGGTCCAATCGGAACCCTAACCGGATATCTAACCCTAGCCGTCAACATAACCCTAACCGTAGGTCCAATAGGAACCCTAACCGGATCCCTAACCCTAGCTCTCAACGTAACCCTAACCCTAGGTCCAATCGGAACCCTAACCAGATGTCTAACCCTAGCCCTAAACATAACCCTAACCCTAGGTCCAATCGGAACCCTAACCGGATCTCTAACCCTAGCCCTCAACATAACCCTAACACTAGGTCCAATCGGAACCCTAACCGGATCTCTAACCCTAGTCCTCAACATAACCTTAACCCTAGGTCCAATAGGAACCCTAACCGGATCTCTAACCCTAGCCCTCAACATAACCCTAACCCTAGGTCCAATCGGAACCCTAACTGGATTTCTAACCCTAGCCCTCAACATAACCCTAACCCTAGGTCCAAACGGAACCCTAACAGGATCTCTACCCCAGCCCTCAACATAACCCTAACCCTAGGTCCAATCGGAACCCTAACCGGATCTCTACCCCTCGCCCTCAACATAACCCTAACCCTAGGTCCAATCGGAACCCTAACCGGATCTCTATCCCTAGCCCTCAACATATCCCTAACCCTAGGTCCAATCGGAACCCTAACAGGATATCTAACCCCAGCCCTCAACATAACCCTAACGTAGGTCCAATCTGAACCCTAACCGGATCTCTAACCCTAGCCCTCAACATAATCTTAACCCTAGGTCCAATCGGAACCCTAACCGGATCTCTAACCCTAGCCCTCAACATTACCCTAACCCTAGGTCCAATCGGAACCCTAAACGGATATCTAACCCTAGCCCTCAACATAACCCTAACCCTAGGTCCAATCGGAAACCTAACCGCATATCTAACCCACGCCCTCAACATAACCCTAACCCTAGGTCCAATCGGAACCCTAACCGGATATCTACCCCTCGCCCTCAACATAACTCTAACCCTTGGTCCAATCGGAACCCTAACCGAATATCTAACCCTAGCCCTCAACATAACCCTAACCCTAGGTCCAATCGGAACCCTAACCGGATCTCTACCCCTCGCCCTCAACATAACCTTAACCCTAGGTCCAATCGGAACCCTAACCGGATCTTCATCCCTAGCCCTCAACATATCCCTAACCCTAGGTCCAATCGGAACCCTAACCGGATCTCTAACCCTAGCCCTGAACATAACCCTAACCCTAGGTCCAATCTGAACCCTACCCGCATCTCTAACCCTAGCCCTCAACATAACCTTAACCCTAGGTCCAATCCGAACCCTAACCGGATCTCTAACCCTAGCACTCAACATAACCCTAACCCTAGGTCCAATCGGAACCCTAAACGGATAACTAAACCTAGCCCTCAACATAACCCTAACCCTAGGTACAATCGGAACCCAAAACGGATATCTAACCCTAGCCCTCAACATAACACTAACCCTAGATCCAATCGGAAACCTAACCGAATATCTAACCCACGCCCTCAACATAACCCTAACCCTAGGTCCAATTGGAACCCTAACCGGATCTCTAACCCTAGCCCTCAACATAACCCTAACCCTAGGTCCAATCGGAACCCTAACCGGATCTCTAACCCTAGCCCTCAAAATAACCCTAACACTAGGTCCAATCGGAACCCTAACCGGATCTCTACCCCTCGCCCTCAACATAACCCTAACCCTAGGTCCAATCGGAACCCTATCCGGATCTCTATCCCTAGCCCTCAACATATCCCTAACACTAGGTCCAATCGGAACCCTAACCGGATCTCTAACCCTAGTCCTCAACATAACCTTAACCCTGGGTCCAATAGGAACCCTAACCGGATCTCTAACCCTAGCCCTCAACATAACCCTAACCTTGGGTCCAATCGGAACCCTAACTGGATTTCTAACCCTAGCCCTCAACATAACCCTAACCCTAGGTCCAAACAGAACCCAAACAGGATCTCTACCCCAGCCCTCAACATAACCCTAACCCTAGGTCCAATCGGAACCCTAACCGGATCTCTATCCCTAGCCCTCAACATATCCCTAACCCTAGGTCCAATCGGAACCCTAACCGGATCTCTACCCCTCGGCCTCAACATAACCCTAACCCGAGGTCCAATCGGAACTCTAACCGGAACTCTAAACCTAGCCCTCAACATAACCCTAACCCTAGGTCCAATCGGAACCCTAACCGGATCTCTAACCCTAGCCCTCAATATAACCCTAACCCTAGGTCCAATCGGAACCCTAACCGGATATCTAACCCTAGCCCTCAATATAACCCTAACCCTAGGTCCAATCTGAACCCTAACCGGATCTCTAACCCTAGCCCTCATCATAACCTTAACCCTAGGTCCAATCGGAACCCTAACCGGATCTCTAACCCTAGCCCTCAACATTACCCTAACCCTAGGTCCAATCGGAACCCTAAACGGATATCTAAACCTAGCTCTCAACATAACCCTAACCCTTGGTCCAATCGGAACCCAAAACGGATATCTAACCCTAGCCCTCAACATAAACCTAACCCTAGGTCCAATCGGAAACCTAACCGCATATCTAACCCACGCCCTCAGCATAAGCCTAACCCTAGGTCCAATCGGAACCCTAACCGGATCTCTAACCCTAGCCCTCAATATAACCCTAACCCTAGGTCCAATCGGAACCCTAACCGTATATCTAACCCTAGCCCTCAACATAACCCTAACCCTAGGTCCAATCGGAACCCTAACCGGATCTTTATCCCTAGCCCTCAACATATCCCTAACCCTAGGTCCAATCGGAACCCTAACTGGATTTCTAACCCTAGCCGTCAACTTAACCCTAACCCTAGGTCCAATCAGAACCCAAATAGGATCTCTACCCCAACCCTCAACATAACCCTAACCCTAGGTCCAATCGGAACCCTAACCGGATCTCTACCCCTCGCCCTCAACATAACCCTAACCCTTGGTCCAATCGGAACCCTAACCGGATCTCTACCCCTCGGCCTCAACATAACCCTAACCCGAGGTCCAATCGGAACTCTAACCGGAACTCTAAACCTAGCCCTCAACATAACCCTAACCCTAGGTCCAATCGGAACCCTAACCGTATATCTAACCCTGGCCCTCAACATAACCCTAACCCTAGGTCCAATCTGAACCCTAACCGGATCTCTAACCCTAGCCCTCATCATAACCTTAACCCTAGGTCCAATCGGAACCCTAACCAGATCTCTAACCCTAGCCCTCAACATTACCCTAACCCTAGGTCCAATCGGAACCCTAAACGGATATCTAAACCTAGCTCTCAACATAACCCTAACCCTTGGTCCAATCGGAACCCAAAACGGATATCTAACCCTAGCCCTCAACATAAACCTAACCCTAGGTCCAATCGGAAACCTAACCGCATATCTAACCCACGCCCTCAGCATAAGCCTAACCCTAGGTCCAATCGGAACCCTAACCGGATCTCTAACCCTAGCCCTCAATATAACCCTAACCCTAGGTCCAATCGGAACCCTAACAGGATATCTAACCCTAGCCCTCAACATAACCCTAACCCTAGGTCCAATCTGAACCCTAACCGGATCTCTAACCCTAGCCCTCATCATAACCTTAACCCTAGGTCCAATCGGAACCCTAACCGGATCTCTAACCCTAGCCCTCAACATTACCCTAACCCTAGGTCCAATCGGAACCCTAAACGGATATCTAAACCTAGCTCTCAACATAACCCTAACCCTTGGTCCAATCGGAACCCAAAACGGATATCTAACCCTAGCCCTCAACATAAACCTAACCCTAAGTCCAATCGGAAACCTAACCGCATATCTAACCCACGCCCTCAGCATAAGCATAACCCTAGGTCCAATCGGAACCCTAACCGGATCTCTAACCCTAGCCCTCTATATAACCCTAACCCTAGGTCCAATCGGAACCCTAACCGGATATCTAACCCTAGCCCTCAACATAACCCTAACCCTAGGTCCAATCGGAACCCTAACCGGATCTTTATCCCTAGCCCTCAACATATCCCTAACCCTAGGTCCAATCGGAACCCTAACTGGATTTCTAACCCTAGCCCTCAACTTAACCCTAACCCTAGGTCCAATCAGAACCCAAATAGGATCTCTACCCCAACCCTCAACATAACCCTAACCCTAGGTCCAATCGGAACCCTAACCGGATATCTAACCCTAGCCGTCAACATAACCCTAACCGTAGGTCCAATAGGAACCCTAACCGGATCCCTAACCCTAGCTCTCAACGTAACCCTAACCCTAGGACCAATCGGAACCCTAACCAGATGTCTAACCCTAGCCCTAAACATAACCCTAACCCTAGGTCCAATCGGAACCCTAACCGGATCTCTAACCCTAGCCCTCAACATAACCCTAACACTAGGTCCAATCGGAACCCTAACCGGATCTCTAACCCTAGTCCTCAACATAACCTTAACCCTAGGTCCAATAGGAACCCTAACCGGATCTCTAACCCTAGCCCTCAACATAACCCTAACCCTAGGTCCAATCGGAACCCTAACTGGATTTCTAACACTAGCCCTCAACATAACCCTAACCCTAGGTCCAAACGGAACCCTAACAGGATCTCTACCCCAGCCCTCAACATAACCCTAACCCTAGGTCCAATCGGAACCCTAACCGGATCTCTACCCCTCGCCCTCAACATAACCCTAACCCTAGGTCCAATCGGAACCCTAACCGGATCTCTATCCCTAGCCCTCAACATATCCCTAACCCTAGGTCCAATCGGAACCCTAACCGGATCTCTACCCCTCGCCCTCAACATAACCCTAACCCTAGGTCCAATCGGAACTCTAACCGGAACTCTAAACCTAGCCCTCAACATAACCCTAACCCTAGGTCCAATCGGAACCCTAACCGTATATCTAACCCTAGCCCTCAACATAACACTAACCCTAGGTCCAATCGGAACCCTAACAGGATATCTAACCCTAGCCCTCAACATAACCCTAACGTAGGTCCAATCTGAACCCTAACCGGATCTCTAACCCTAGCCCTCAACATAATCTTAACCCTAGGTCCAATCGGAACCCTAACCGGATCTCTAACCCTAGCCCTCAACATTACCCTAACCCTAGGGCCAATCGGAACCCTAAACGGATATCTAAACCTAGCCCTCAACATAACCCTAACCCTTGGTCCAATCGGAACCCAAAACGGATATCTAACCCTAGCCCTCAACATAACCCTAACCCTAGGTCCAATCGGAAACCTAACCGCATATCTAACCCACGCCCTCAACATAACCCTAACCCTAGGTCCAATCGGAACCCTAACCGGATCTCTAACCCTAGCCCTCAATATAACACTAACCCTAGGTCCAATCGGAACCCTAACCGGATCTTTATCCCTCGCCCTCAACATATCCCTAACCCTAGGTCCAATCGGAACCCTAACTGGATTTCTAACCCTAGCCCTCAACATAACCCTAACCCTAGGTCCAATCAGAACCCAAATAGGATCTCTACCCCAGCCCTCAATATAACCCTAACCCTAGGTCCAATCGGAACCCTAACCGGATCTCTACCCCTCGCCCTCAACATAACCCAAACCCTTGGTCCAATCGGAACCCTAACCGGATATCTAACCCTAGCCCTCAACATAACCCTAACCGTAGGTCCAATAGGAACCCTAACCGGATCCCTAACCCTAGCTCTCAACGTAACCCTAACCCTAGGTCCAATCGGAACCCTAACCAGATCTCTAACCCTAGCCCTAAACATAACCCTAACCCTAGGTCCAATCGGAACCCTAACCGGATCTCTAACCCTCGCCCTCAACATAACACTAACCCTAGGTCCTATCGGAACCCTAACCGGATCTCTAAACCTAGCCCTGAACATAACCCTAACGCTAGGTCCAATCGGAACCCTAACCGGATCTCTAACCCTAGCCCTCAACATAACCCTAACCCTAGGTCCAATCGGAACCCAAAACGGATATCTAACCCTAGCCCTCAACATAACCCTAACCCTAGGTCCAATCGGAAACATAACCGGATATCTAACCGTAGCCTCAACATAACCCTAACCCTAGGTCCAAACGGAACCCTAACAGGATCTCTAATCCTAGCGCTCAACATAAGCCCAACCCGAGGTCCAATCGGAACCCTAACCGGATCTCTAACCCTAGCCCTCAACATAACCCTAACCCTAGGTCCAATCGGAACCCTAACCAGAACTCTACCCCTCGCCCTCAACATAACCCTAACCCGAGGTCCAATCGGAACCCTAACCGGATCTCTAACCCTAGCCCTCAACATAACACTAACCCTAGGTACAAATGGAACCCTAACCGGAACTCTAACCCAAGCCCTCAAAATAACCCTAACCCTAGGTCCAATCGGATCCCTAACAGGATCTCTACCCCTTGCCCTCAACATAACCCTAACCCTAGGTCCAATCGGAAACCTAACCGGATATCTATCCCTAACCCTCAACATAAACCTAACCCTAAGTCCAATCGGAACCCTAACCGGATATCTAACCCTAGCCCTCAACACAACCCTAACCCTAGGTCCAATCGGAACCCTAACCGGATCTCTAACCCTAGCCCTCAACATAACCCTAACCCGAGGTCCAATCGGAACCCTAACTGGATTTCTAACCCTAGCCCTCAACATAACCCTAACCCTAGGTCCAAACGGAACCCTAACAGGATCTCTACTCCAGCCCTCAACATAAACCTAACCCTAGGTCCACTCGGAATCCTAACCGGATCTCTACGCCTCGCCCTCAACATAACCCTAACCCTAGGTCCAATCGGAACCGTAACCGGATCTCTATCCCTAGCCCTCAACATATCCCTAACCCTAGGTCCAATCGGAACCCTAACCGGATCTCTACCCCTCGCCCTCAACATAACCCTAACCCTAGGTCCAATCGGAACTCTAACCGGAACTCTAAACCTAGCCCTCAACATAACCCTAACCCTAGGTCCAATCGGAACCCTAACCGTATATCTAACCCTACCCCTCAACATAACCCTAACCCTAGGTCCAATCGGAACCGTAACAGGATATCTAACCCTAGCCCTCAACATAACCCTAACCCTAGGTCCAATCGGAACCCTAACCGGATCTCTAACCCTAGCCCTCAACATAACCCTAACCCTAGGTCCAATCGGAACCCTAACTGGATTTCTAACCCTAGCCCTCAACATAACCCTAACCCTAGGTCCAAACGGAACCCTAACAGGATCTCTACCCCAGCCCTCAACATAACCCTAACCCTAGGTCCAATCGGAACCCTAACCGGACCTCTACCCCTCGCCCTCAACATAACCCTAACCCTAGGTCCAATCGGAACCCTAACCGGATCTCTATCCCTAGCCCTCAACATATCCCTAACCCTAGGTCCAATCGGAACCCTAACCGGATCTCTACCGCTCGCCCTCAACATAACCCTAACCCTAGGTCCAATCGGAACTCTAACCGGAACTCTAAACCTAGCCCTCAACATAACCCTAACCCTAGGTCCAATCGGAACCCTAACCGTATATTTAACCCTAGCCCTCAACATAACACTAACCCTAGGTCCAATCGGAACCCTAACAGGATATCTAACCCTAGCCCTCAACATAACCCTAACGTAGGTCCAATCTGAACCCTAACCGGATCTCTAACCCTAGCCCTCAACATAATCTTAACCCTAGGTCCAATCGGAACCCTAACCGGATCTCTAACCCTAGCCCTCAACATTACCCTAACCCTAGGTCCAATCGGAACCCTAACCGGATCTCTATCCCTAGCCCTCAACATAACCCTAACCCTAGATCCAATCGGAACCCTAACCGGATCTCTACCCCTCGCCCTCAACATAACCCTAACCCTAGGTCCAATCGGAACTCTAACCGGAACTCTAAACCTAGCCCTGAACATAACCCTAACCCTAGGTCCAATCGGAACCCTAACCGGATCTCTAAACCTAGCCCTGAACATAACCCTAACCCTAGGTCCAATCTGAACCCTACCCGGATCTCTAACCCTAGCCCTCAACATAACCTTAACCCCAGGTCCAATCCGAACCCTAACAGGATCTCTAACCCTAGCACTCAACATAACCCTAACCCTAGGTCCAATCGGAACCCTAAACGGATAACTAAACCTAGCCCTCAACATAACCCTAACCCTAGGTACAATCGGAACCCAAAACGGATATCTAACCCTAGCCCTCAACATAACACTAACCCTAGATCCAATCGGAAACCTAACCGAATATCTAACCCACGCCCTCAACATAACCCTAACCCTAGGTCCAATTGGAACCCTAACCGGATCTCTAACCCTAGCCCTCAACATAACCCTAACCCTAGGTCCAATCGGAACCCTAACCGGATCTCTAAACCTAGCCCTCAAAATAACCCTAACACTAGGTCCAATCGGAACCGTAACGGGATATCTAACCCTAGCCCTCAACATAACCCTAACCCTAGGTCCAATCGGAACCCTAACCGGATCTTCATCCCTAGCCCTCAACATATCCCTAACCCTAGGTCCAATCGGAACCCTAACCGGATCTCTAACCCTAGCCCTCAACATAACCCTAACACTAGGTCCAATCGGAACCCTAACCGGATCTCTAACCCTAGTCCTCAACATAACCTTAACCCTGGGTCCAATAGGAACCCTAACCGGATCTCTAACCCTAGCCCTCAACATAACCCTAACCTTGGGTCCAATCGGAACCCTAACTGGATTTCTAACCCTAGCCCTCAACATAACCCTAACCCTAGGTCCAAACAGAACCCAAACAGGATCTCTACCCCAGCCCTCAACATAACCCTAACCCTAGGTCCAATCGGAACCCTAACCGGATCTCTACCCCTCGCCCTCAACATAACCCTAACCCTAGGTCCAATCGGAACCCTAACCGGATCTCTATCCCTAGCCCTCAACATATCCCTAACCCTAGGTCCAATCTGAACCCTAACCGGATCTCTACCCCTCGGCCTCAACATAACCCTAACCCGAGGTCCAATCGGAACTCTAACCGGAACTCTAAACCTAGCCCTCAACATAACCCTAACCCTAGGTCCAATCGGAACCCTAACCGTATATCAAACCCTAGCCCTCAACATAACCCTAACCCTAGGTCCAATCGGAACCCTAACAGGATATCTAACCCTAGCCCTCAACATAACCCTAACCCTAGGTCCAATCTGAACCCTAACCGGATCTCTAACCCTAGCCCTCATCATAACC
Source organism: Miniopterus natalensis (assembly GCF_054644295.1). Taxonomy (NCBI): domain Eukaryota; kingdom Metazoa; phylum Chordata; class Mammalia; order Chiroptera; family Miniopteridae; genus Miniopterus; species Miniopterus natalensis. The sequence continues at coordinate 2,076,681 of NC_142091.1, forward strand.
TTAACCCTAGGTCCAATCGGAACCCTAACCGGATCTCTAACCCTAGCCCTCAACATTACCCTAACCCTAGGTCCAATCGGAACCCTAAACGGATATCTAAACCTAGCTCTCAACATAACCCTAACCCTTGGTCCAATCGGAACCCAAAACGGATATCTAACCCTAGCCCTCAACATAACCCTAACCCTAGGTCCAATCGGAAACCTAACCGCATATCTAACCCACGCCCTCAGCATAAGCCTAACCCTAGGTCCAATCGGAACCCTAACCGGATCTCTAACCCTAGCCCTCAATATAACCCTAACCCTAGGTCCAATCGGAACCCTAACCGGATATCTAACCCTAGCCCTCAACATAACCCTAACCCTAGGTCCAATCGGAACCCTAACCGGATCTTTATCCCTAGCCCTCAACATAACCCTAACCCTAGGTCCAATCAGAACCCAAATAGGATCTCTACCCCAGCCCTCAACATAACACTAACCCTAGGTCCAATCGGAACCCTAACCGGAAATCTACCCCTCGCCCTCAACATAACCCTAACCCTTGGTCCAATCGGAACCCTAACCGGATATCTAACCCTAGCCGTCAACATAACCCTAACCGTAGGTCCAATAGGAACCCTAACCGGATCCCTAACCCTAGCTCTCAACGTAACCCTAACGCTAGGTCCAATCGGAACCCTAACCAGATGTCTAACCCTAGCCCTAAACATAACCCTAACCCTAGGTCCAATCGGAACCCTAACCGGATCTCTAACCCTAGCCCTCAACATAACCCTAACACTAGGTCCAATCGGAACCCTAACCGGATCTCTAACCCTAGTCCTCAACATAACCTTACCCTAGGTCCAATAGGAACCCTAACCGGATCTCTAACCCTAGCCCTCAACATAACCCTAACCCTAGGTCCAATCGGAACCCTAACTGGATTTCTAACCCTAGCCCTCAACATAACCCTAACCCTAGGTCCAAACGGAACCCTAACAGGATCTCTACCCCAGCCCTCAACATAACCCTAACCCTAGGTCCAATCGGAACCCTAACCGGATCTCTACCCCTCGCCCTCAACATAACCCTAACCCTAGGTCCAATCGGAACCCTAACCGGATCTCTATCCCTAGCCCTCAACATATCCCTAACCCTAGGTCCAATCGGAACCCTAACAGGATATCTAACCCCAGCCCTCAACATAACCCTAACGTAGGTCCAATCTGAACCCTAACCGGATCTCTAACCCTAGCCCTCAATATAATCTTAACCCTAGGTCCAATCGGAACCCTAACCGGATCTCTAACCCTAGCCTTCAACATTACCCTAACCCTAGGTCCAATCGGAACCCTAAACGGATATCTAAACCTAGCCCTCAACATAACCCTAACCCTTGGTCCAATCGGAACCCAAAACGGATATCTAACCCTAGCCCTCAACATAACCCTAACCCTAGGTCCAATCGGAAACCTAACCGCATATCTAACCCACGCCCTCAACATAACCCTAACCCTAGGTCCAATCGGAACCCTAACCGGATCTCGAACCCTCGCCCTCAACATAACTCTAACCCTTGGTCCAATCGGAACCCTAACCGAATATCTAACCCTAGCCCTCAACATAACCCTAACCCTAGGTCCAATCGGAACCCTAACCGGATCTCTACCCCTCGCCCTCAACATAACCTTAACCCTAGGTCCAATCGGAACCCTAACCGGATCTTCATCCCTAGCCCTCAACATATCCCTAACCCTAGGTCCAATCGGAACCCTACCCGCATCTCTAACCCTAGCCCTCAACATAACCTTAACCCTAGGTCCAATCCGAACCCTAACCGGATCTCTAACCCTAGCACTCAACATAACCCTAACCCTAGGTCCAATCTGAACCCTACCCGCATCTCTAACCCTAGCCCTCAACATAACCTTAACCCTAGGTCCAATCCGAACCCTAACCGGATCTCTAACCCTAGCACTCAACATAACCCTAACCCTAGGTCCAATCGGAACCCTAAACGGATAACTAAACCTAGCCCTCAACATAACCCTAACCCTAGGTACAATCGGAACCCAAAACGGATATCTAACCCTAGCCCTCAACATAACACTAACCCTAGATCCAATCGGAAACCTAAACGAATATCTAACCTACGCCCTCAACATAACCCTAACCCTAGGTCCAATTGGAACCCTAACCGGATCTCTAACCCTAGCCCTCAACATAACCCTAACCCTAGGTCCAATCGGAACCCTAACCGGATCTCTAACCCTAGCCCTCAAAATAACCCTACCACTAGGTCCAATCGGAACCGTAACCGGATATCTAACCCTAGCCCTCAACATAACCCTAACCCTAGGTCCAATCGGAACCCTAACCGGATCTTCATCCCTAGCCCTCAACATATCCCTAACCCTAGGTCCAATCGGAACCCTAACCGGATCTCTAACCCTAGCCCTCAACATAACCCTAACACTAGGTCCAATCGGAACCCTAACCGGATCTCTACCCCTCGCCCTCAACATAACCCTAACCCTAGGTCCAATCGGAACCCTAACCGGATCTCTATCCCTAGCCCTCAACATATCCCTAACCCTAGGTCCAATCGGAACCCTAACCGGATCTCTACCCCTCGGCCTCAACATAACCCTAACCCGAGGTCCAATCGGAACTCTAACCGGAACTCTAAACCTAGCCCTCAACATAACCCTAACCCTAGGTCCAATCGGAACCCTAACCGTATATCTAACCCTAGCCCTCAACATAACCCTAACCCTAGGTCCAATCGGAACCCTAACAGGATATCTAACCCTAGCCCTCAACATAACCCTAACCCTAGGTCCAATCTGAACCCTAACCGGATCTCTAACCCTAGCCCTCATCATAACCTTAACCCTAGGTCCAATCGGAACCCTAACCGGATCTCTAACCCTAGCCCTCAACATTACCCTAACCCTAGGTCCAATCGGAACCCTAAACGGATATCTAAACCTAGCTCTCAACATAACCCTAACCCTTGGTCCAATCGGAACCCAAAACGGATATCTAACCCTAGCCCTCAACATAACCCTAACCCTAGGTCCAATCGGAAACCTAACCGCATATCTAACCCACGCCCTCAGCATAAGCCTAACGCTAGGTCCAATCGGAACCCTAACCGGATCTCTAACCCTAGCCCTCAATATAACCCTAACCCTAGGTCCAATCGGAACCCTAACCGGATATCTAACCCTAGCCCTCAACATAACCCTAACCCTAGGTCCAATCGGAACCCTAACCGGATCTTTATCCCTAGCCCTCAACATATCCCTAACCCTAGGTCCAATCGGAACCCTAACTGGATTTCTAACCCTAGCCCTCAACATAACCCTAACCCTAGGTCCAATCAGAACCCAAATAGGATCTCTACCCCAGCCCTCAACATAACACTAACCCTAGGTCCAATCGGAACCCTAACCGGATCTCTACCCCTCGCCCTCAACATAACCCTAACCCTTGGTCCAATCGGAACCCTAACCGGATATCTAACCCTAGCCGTCAACATAACCCTAACCGTAGGTCCAATAGGAACCCTAACCGGATCCCTAACCCTAGCTCTCAACGTAACCCTAACCCAAGGTCCAATCGGAACCCTAACCAGATGTCTAACCCTAGCCCTAAACATAACCCTAACCCTAGGTCCAATCGGAACCCTAACCGGATCTCTAACCCTAGCCCTCAACATAACCCTAACACTAGGTCCAATCGGAACCCTAACCGGATCTCTAACCCTAGTCCTCAACATAACCTTAACCCTAGGTCCAATAGGAACCCTAACCGGATCTCTAACCCTAGCCCTCAACATAACCCTAACCCTAGGTCCAATCGGAACCCTAACTGGATTTCTAACCCTAGCCCTCAACATAACCCTAACCCTAGGTCCAAACGGAACCCTAACAGGATCTCTACCCCAGCCCTCAACATAACCCTAACCCTAGGTCCAATCGGAACCCTAACCGGATCTCTACCCCTCGCCCTCAACATAACCCTAACCCTAGGTCCAATCGGAACCCTAACCGGATCTCTATCCCTAGCCCTCAACATATCCCTAACCCTAGGTCCAATCGGAACCCTAACAGGATATCTAACCCCAGCCCTCAACATAACCCTAACGTAGGTCCAATCTGAACCCTAACCGGATCTCTAACCCTAGCCCTCAACATAATCTTAACCCTAGGTCCAATCGGAACCCTAACCGGATCTCTAACCCTAGCCCTCAACATTACCCTAACCCTAGGTCCAATCGGAACCCTAAACGGATATCTAAACCTAGCCCTCAACATAACCCTAACCCTTGGTCCAATCGGAACCCAAAACGGATATCTAACCCTAGCCCTCAACATAACCCTAACCCTAGGTCCAATCGGAAACCTAACCGCATATCGAACCCACGCCCTCAACATAACCCTAACCCTAGGTCCAATCGGAACCCTAACCGGATATCTACCCCTCGCCCTCAACATAACTCTAACCCTTGGTCCAATCGGAACCCTAACCGAATATCTAACCCTAGCCCTCAACATAACCCTAACCCTAGGTCCAATCGGAACCCTAACCGGATCTCTACCCCTCGCCCTCAACATAACCTTAACCCTAGGTCCAATCGGAACCCTAACCGGATCTTCATCCCTAGCCCTCAACATATCCCTAACCCTAGGTCCAATCGGAACCCTAACCGGATCTCTAACCCTAGCCCTGAACATAACCCTAACCCTAGGTCCAATCTGAACCCTACCCGCATCTCTAACCCTAGCCCTCAACATAACCTTAACCCTAGGTCCAATCCGAACCCTAACCGGATCTCTAACCCTAGCACTCAACATAACCCTAACCCTAGGTCCAATCGGAACCCTAAACGGATAACTAAACCTAGCCCTCAACATAACCCTAACCCTAGGTACAATCGGAACCCAAAACGGATATCTAACCCTAGCCCTCAACATAACACTAACCCTAGATCCAATCGGAAACCTAACCGAATATCTAACCCACGCCCTCAACATAACCCTAACCCTAGGTCCAATTGGAACCCTAACCGTATCTCTAACCCTAGCCCTCAACATAACCCTAACCCTAGGTCCAATCGGAACCCTAACCGGATCTCTAACCCTAGCCCTCAAAATAACCCTAACACTAGGTCCAATCGGAACCGTAACCGGATATCTAACCCTAGCCTTCAACATAACCCTAACCCTAGGTCCAATCGGAACCCTAACCGGATCTTCATCCCTAGCCCTCAACATATCCCTAACCCTAGGTCCAATCGGAACCCTAACCGGATCTCTAACCCTAGCCCTCAACATAACCCTAACACTAGGTCCAATCGGAACCCTAACCGGATCTCTAACCCTAGTCCTCAACATAACCTTAACCCTGGGTCCAATAGGAACCCTAACCGGATCTCTAACCCTAGCCCTCAACATAACCCTAACCTTGGGTCCAATCGGAACCCTAACTGGATTTCTAACCCTAGCCCTCAACATAACCCTAACCCTAGGTCCAAACAGAACCCAAACAGGATCTCTACCCCAGCCCTCAACATAACCCTAACCCTAGGTCCAATCGGAACCCTAACCGGATCTCTACCCCTCGCCCTCAACATAACCCTAACCCTAGGTCCAATCGGAACTCTAACCGGATCTCTATCCCTAGCCCTCAACATATCCCTAACCCTAGGTCCAATCGGAACCCTAACCGGATCTCTACCCCAACCCTCAACATAACCCTAACCCTATGTCCAATCGGAACCCTAACCGGATCTCTACCCCTCGCCCTCAACATAACCCTAACCCTTGGTCCAATCGGAACCCTAACCGGATCTCTACCCCTCGGCCTCAACATAACCCTAACCTGAGGTCCAATCGGAACTCTAACCGGAACTCTAAACCTAGCCCTCAACATAACCCTAACCCTAGGTCCAATCGGAACCCTAACCGTATATCTAACCCTAGCCCTCAACATAACCCTAACCCTAGGTCCAATCTGAACCCTAACCGGATCTCTAACCCTAGCCCTCATCATAACCTTAACCCTAGGTCCAATCGGAACCCTAACCAGATCTCTAACCCTAGCCCTCAACATTACCCTAACCCTAGGTCCAATCGGAACCCTAAACGGATATCTAAACCTAGCTCTCAACATAACCCTAACCCTTGGTCCAATCGGAACCCAAAACGGATATCTAACCCTAGCCCTCAACATAAACCTAACCCTAGGTCCAATCGGAAACCTAACCGCATATCTAACCCACGCCCTCAGCATAAGCCTAACCCTAGGTCCAATCGGAACCCTAACCGGATCTCTAACCCTAGCCCTCAATATAACCCTAACCCTAGGTCCAATCGGAACCCTAACAGGATATCTAACCCTAGCCCTCAACATAACCCTAACCCTAGGTCCAATCTGAACCCTAACCGGATCTCTAACCCTAGCCCTCATCATAACCTTAACCCTAGGTCCAATCGGAACCCTAACCGGATATCTAAACCTAGCTCTCAACATAACCCTAACCCTTGGTCCAATCGGAACCCAAAACGGATATCTAACCCTAGCCCTCAACATAAACCTAACCCTAAGTCCAATCGGAAACCTAACCGCATATCTAACCCACGCCCTCAGCATAAGCATAACCCTAGGTCCAATCGGAACCCTAACCGGATCTCTAACCCTAGCCCTCAATATAACCCTAACCCTAGGTCCAATCGGAACCCTAACCGGATATCTAACCCTAGCCCTCAACATAACCCTAACCCTAGGTCCAATCGGAACCCTAACCGGATCTTTATCCCTAGCCCTCAACATATCCCTAACCCTAGGTCCAATCGGAACCCTAACTGGATTTCTAACCCTAGCCCTCAACTTAACCCTAACCCTAGGTCCAATTAGAACCCAAATAGGATCTCTACCCCAACCCTCAACATAACCCTAACCCTAGGTCCAATCGGAACCCTAACCGGATCTCGACCCCTCGCCCTCAACATAACCCTAACCCTTGGTCCAATCGGAACCCTAACCGGATATCTAACCCTAGCCGTCAACATAACCCTAACCGTAGGTCCAATAGGAACCCTAACCGGATCCCTAACCCTAGCTCTCAACGTAACCCTAACCCTAGGTCCAATCGGAACCCTAACCAGATGTCTAACCCTAGCCCTAAACATAACCCTAACCCTAGGTCCAATCGGAACCCTAACCGGATCTCTAACCCTAGCCCTCAACATAACCCTAACACTAGGTCCAATCGGAACCCTAACCGGATCTCTAACCCTAGTCCTCAACATAACCTTAACCCTAGGTCCAATAGGAACCCTAACCGGATCTCTAACCCTAGCCCTCAACATAACCCTAACCCTAGGTCCAATCGGAACCCTAACTGGATTTCTAACCCTAGCCCTCAACATAACCCTAACCCTAGGTCCAAACGGAACCCTAACAGGATCTCTACCCCAGCCCTCAACATAACCCTAACCCTAGGTCCAATCGGAACCCTAACCGGATCTCTACCCCTCGCCCTCAACATAACCCTAACCCTAGGTCCAATCGGAACCCTAACCGGATCTCTATCCCTAGCCCTCAACATATCCCTAACCCTAGGTCCAATCGGAACCCTAACCGGATCTCTACCCCTCGCCCTCAACATAACCCTAACCCTAGGTCCAATCGGAACTCTAACCGGAACTCTAAACCTAGCCCTCAACATAACCATAACCCTAGGTCCAATCGGAACCCTAACCGTATATCTAACCCTAGCCCTCAACATAACACTAACCCTAGGTCCAATCGGAACCCTAACAGGATATCTAACCCTAGCCCTCAACATAACCCTAACGTAGGTCCAATCTGAACCCTAACCGGATCTCTAACCCTAGCCCTCAACATAATCTTAACCCTAGGTCCAATCGGAACCCTAACCGGATCTCTAACCCTAGCCCTCAACATTACCCTAACCCTAGGGCCAATCGGAATCTTAAACGGATATCTAAACCTAGCCCTCAACATAACCCTAACCCTTGGTCCAATCGGAACCCAAAACGGATATCTAACCCTAGCCCTCAACATAACCCTAACCCTAGGTCCAATCGGAAACCTAACCGCATATCTAACCCACGCCCTCAACATAACCCTAACCCTAGGTCCAATCGGAACCCTAACCGGATCTCTAACCCTAGCCCTCAATATAACACTAACCCTAGGTCCAATCGGAACCCTAACCGGATATCTAACCCTAGCCCTCAACATAACCCTAACCCTAGGTCCAATCGGAACCCTAACCGGATCTTTATACCTCGCCCTCAACATATCCCTAACCCTAGGTCCAATCGGAACCCTAACTGGATTTCTAACCCTAGCCCTCAACATAACCCTAACCCTAGGTCCAATCAGAACCCAAATAGGATGTCTACCCCAGCCCTCAACATAACCCTAACCCTAGGTCCAATCGGAACCCTAACCGGATATCTAACCCTAGCCCTCAACATAACCCTAACCGTAGGTCCAATAGGAACCCTAACCGGATCCCTAACCCTAGCTCTCAACGTAACCCTAACCCTAGGTCCAATCGGAACCCTAACCAGATCTCTAACCCTAGCCCTAAACATAACCCTAACCCTAGGTCCAATCGGAACCCTAACCGGATCTCTAACCCTCGCCCTCAACATAACACTAACCCTAGGTCCTATCGGAACCCTAACCGGATCTCTAAACCTAGCCCTGAACATAACCCTAACGCTAGGTCCAATCGGAACCCTAACCGGATCTCTAACCCTAGCCCTCAACATAACCCTAACCCTAGGTCCAATCGGAACCCAAAACGGATATCTAACCCTAGCCCTCAACATAACCCTAACCCTAGGTCCAATCGGAAACATAACCGGATATCTAACCCTAGCCTCAACATAACCCTAACCCTAGGTCCAAACGGAACCCTAACAGGATCTCTAATCCTAGCGCTCAACATAAGCCCAACCCGAGGTCCAATCGGAACCCTAACCAGAACTCTACCCCTCGCCCTCAACATAACCCTAACCCGAGGTCCAATCGGAAACCTAACCGGATCTCTATCCCTAGCCCTCAACATATCCCTAACCCTAGGTCCAATCGGAACCCTAACCGGATCTCTACCCCAACCCTCAACATAACCCTAACCTTGGGTCCAATCGGAACCCTAACTGGATTTCTAACCCTAGCCCTCAACATAACCCTAACCCTAGGTCCAAACAGAACCCAAACTGGATCTCTACACCAGCCCTCAACATAACCCTAACCCTAGGTCCAATCGGAACCCTAACCGGATCTCTACCCCTCGCCCTCAACATAACCCTAACCCTAGGTCCAATCGGAACCCTAACCGGATCTCTATCCCTAGCCCTCAACATATCCCTAACCCTAGGTCCATTCGGAACCCTAACCGGATCTCTACCCCAACCCTCAACATAACCCTAACCCTAGGTCCAATCGGAACCCTAACCGGATCTCTACCCCTCGCCCTCAACATAACCCTAACCCTTGGTCCAATCGGAACCCTAACCGGATCTCTACCCCTCGGCCTCAACATAACCCTAACCTGAGGTCCAATCGGAACTCTAACCGGAACTCTAAACCTAGCCCTCAACATAACCCTAACCCTAGGTCCAATCGGAACCCTAACCGTATATCTAACCCTAGCCCTCAACATAACCCTAACCCTAGGTCCAATCTGAACCCTAACCGGATCTCTAACCCTAGCCCTCATCATAACCTTAACCCTAGGTCCAATCGGAACCCTAACCAGATCTCTAACCCTAGCCCTCAACATTACCCTAACCCTAGGTCCAATCGGAACCCTAAACGGATATCTAAACCTAGCTCTCAACATAACCCTAACCCTTGGTCCAATCGGAACCCAAAGCGGATATCTAACCCTAGCCCTCAACATAAACCTAACCCTAGGTCCAATCGGAAACCTAACCGCATATCTAACCCACGCCCTCAGCATAAGCCTAACCCTAGGTCCAATCGGAACCCTAACCGGATCTCTAACCCTAGCCCTCAATATAACCCTAACCCTAGGTCCAATCGGAACCCTAACAGGATATCTAACCCTAGCCCTCAACATAACCCTAACCCTAGGTCCAATCTGAACCCTAACCGGATCTCTAACCCTAGCCCTCATCATAACCTTAACCCTAGGTCCAATCGGAACCCTAACCGGATCTCTAACCCTAGCCCTCAACATTACCCTAACCCTAGGTCCAATCGGAACCCTAAACGGATATCTAAACCTAGCTCTCAACATAACCCTAACCTTTGGTCCAATCGGAACCCAAAACGGATATCTAACCCTAGCCCTCAACATAAACCTAACCCTAAGTCCAATCGGAAACCTAACCGCATATCTAACCCACGCCCTCAGCATAAGCATAACCCTAGGTCCAATCGGAACCCTAACCGGATCTCTAACCCTAGCCCTCAATATAACCCTAACCCTAGGTCCAATCGGAACCCTAACCGGATATCTAACCCTAGCCCTCAACATAACCCTAACCCTAGGTCCAATCGGAACCCTAACCGGATCTTTATCCCTAGCCCTCAACATATCCCTAACCCTAGGTCCAATCGGAACCCTAACTGGATTTCTAACCCTAGCCCTCAACTTAACCCTAACCCTAGGTCCAATTAGAACCCAAATAGGATCTCTACCCCAACCCTCAACATAACCCTAACCCTAGGTCCAATCGGAACCCTAACCGGATCTCGACCCCTCGCCCTCAACATAACCCTAACCCTTGGTCCAATCGGAACCCTAACCGGATATCTATCCCTAGCCGTCAACATAACCCTAACCGTAGGTCCAATAGGAACCCTAACCGGATCCCTAACCCTAGCTCTCAACGTAACCCTAACCTAGGTCCAATCGGAACCCTAACCAGATGTCTAACCCTAGCCCTAAACATAACCCTAACCCTAGGTCCAATCGGAACCCTAACCGGATCTCTAACCCTAGCCCTCAACATAACCCTAACACTAGGTCCAATCGGAACCCTAACCGGATCTCTAACCCTAGTCCTCAACATAACCTTAACCCTAGGTCCAATAGGAACCCTAACCGGATCTCTAACCCTAGCCCTCAACATAACCCTAACCCTAGGTCCAATCGGAACCCTAACTGGATTTCTAACCCTAGCCCTCAACATAACCCTAACCCTAGGTCCAAACGGAACCCTAACAGGATCTCTACCCCAGCCCTGAACATAACCCTAACCCTAGGTCCAATCGGAACCCTAACCGGATCTCTACCCCTCGCCCTCAACATAACCCTAACCCTAGGTCCAATCGGAACCCTAACCGGATCTCTATCCCTAGCCCTCAACATATCCCTAACCCTAGGTCCAATCGGAACCCTAACCGGATCTCTACCCCTCGCCCTCAACATAACCCTAACCCTAGGTCCAATCGGAACTCTAACCGGAACTCTAAACCTAGCCCTCAACATAACCCTAACCCTAGGTCCAATCGGAACACTAACCGTATATCTAACCCTAGCCCTCAACATAACACTAACCCTAGGTCCAATCGGAACCCTAACAGGATATCTAACCCTAGCCCTCAACATAACCCTAACGTAGGTCCAATCTGAACCCTAACCGGATCTCTAACCCTAGCCCTCAACATAATCTTAACCCTAGGTCCAATCGGAACCCTAACCGGATCTCTAACCCTAGCCCTCAACATTACCCTAACCCTAGGGCCAATCGGAACCTTAAACGGATATCTAAACCTAGCCCTCAACATAACCCTAACCCTTGGTCCAATCGGAACCCAAAACGGATATCTAACCCTAGCCCTCAACATAACCCTAACCCTAGGTCCAATCGGAAACCTAACCGCATATCTAACCCACGCCCTCAACATAACCCTAACCCTAGGTCCAATCGGAACCCTAACCGGATCTCTAACCCTAGCCCTCAATATAACACTAACCCTAGGTCCAATCGGAACCCTAACCGGATATCTAACCCTAGCCCTCAACATAACCCTAACCCTAGGTCCAATCGGAACCCTAACCGGATCTTTATCCCTCGCCCTCAACATATCCCTAACCCTAGGTCCAATCGGAACCCTAACTGGATTTCTAACCCTAGCCCTCAACATAACCCTAACCCTAGGTCCAATCAGAACCCAAATAGGATCTCTACCCCAGCCCTCAACATAACCCTAACCCTAGGTCCAATCGGAACCCTAACCGGATCTCTACCCCTCGCCCTCAACATAACCCTTACCCTTGGTCCAATCGGAACCCTAACCGGATATCTAACCCTAGCCCTCAACATAACCCTAACCGTAGGTCCAATAGGAACCCTAACCGGATCCCTAACCCTAGCTCTCAACGTAACCCTAACCCTAGGTCCAATCGGAACCCTAACCAGATCTCTAACCCTAGCCCTAAACATAACCCTAACCCTAGGTCCAATCGGAACCCTAACCGGATCTCTAACCCTCGCCCTCAACATAACACTAACCCTAGGTCCTATCGGAACCCTAACCGGATCTCTAAACCTAGCCCTGAACATAACCCTAACGCTAGGTCCAATCGGAACCCTAACCGGATCTCTAACCCTAGCCCTCAACATAACCCTAACCCTAGGTCCAATCGGAACCCAAAACGGATATCTAACCCTAGCCCTCAACATAACCCTAACCCTAGGTCCAATCGGAAACATAACCGGATATCTAACCCTAGCCTCAACATAACCCTAACCCTAGGTCCAAACGGAACCCTAACAGGATCTCTAATCCTAGCGCTCAACATAAGCCCAACCCGAGGTCCAATCGGAACCCTAACCAGAACTCTACCCCTCGCCCTCAACATAACCCTAACCCGAGGTCCAATCGGAAACCTAACCGGATCTCTAACCCTAGCCCTCAACATAACACTAACCCTAGGTACAAATGGAACCCTAACCGGAACTCTAACCCAAGCCCTCAAAATAACCCTAACCCTAGGTCCAATCGGAACCCTAACAGGATCTCTACCCCTTGCCCTCAACATAACCCTAACCCTAGGTCCAATCGGAAACCTAACCGGATATCTATCCCTAACCCTCAACATAAACCTAACCCTAAGTCCAATCGGAACCCTAACCGGATCTCTAACCCTAGCCCTCAACACAACCCTAACCCTAGGTCCAATCGGAACCCTAACAAGATCTCTACTCCTCGCCCTCAACATAACCCTAACCCTAGGTCCAATCGGAACCCTAACCGTATATCTAACCCTACCCCTCAACATAACCCTAACCCTAGGTCCAATCAGAACCCTAACAGGATATCTAACCCTAGCCCTCAACATAACCCTAACCCTAGGTCCAATCGGAACCCTAACCGGATCTCTAACCCTAGCCCTCAACATAACCCTAACCCTAGGTCCAATCGGAACCCTAACTGGATTTCTAACCCTAGCCCTCAACATAACCCTAACCCTAGGTCCAAACGGAACCCTAACAGGATCTCTACCCCAGCCCTCAACATAACCCTAACCCTAGGTCCAATCGGAACCCTAACCGGATGTCTACCCCTCGCCCTCAACATAACCCTAACCCTAGGTCCAATCGGAACCCTAACCGGATCTCTATCCCTAGCCCTCAACATATCCCTAACCCTAGGTCCAATCGGAACCCTAACCGGATCTCTACCCCTCGCCCTCAACATAACCCTAACCCTAGGTCCAATCGGAACTCTAACCGGAACTCTAAACCTAGCCCTCAACATAACCCTAACCCTAGGTCCAATCGGAACCCTATCCGTATATTTAACCCTAGCCCTCAACATAACACTAACCCTAGGTCCAATCGGAACCCTAACAGGATATCTAACCCTAGCCCTCAACATAACCCTAACGTAGGTCCAATCTGAACCCTAACCGGATCTCTAACCCTAGCCCTCAACATAATCTTAACCCTAGGTCCAATCGGAACCCTAACCGGATCTCTAACCCTAGCCCTCAACAATACCCTAACCCTAGGGCCAATCGGAACCCTAAACGGATATCTAAACCTAGCCCTCAACATAACCCTAACCCTTGGTCCAATCGGAACCCAAAACGGATATCTAACCCTAGCCCTCAACATAACCCTAACCCTAGGTCCAATCGGAAACCTAACCGCATACCTAACCCACGCCCTCAACATAACCCTAACCCTAGGTACAAATGGAACCCTAACCGGAACTCTAACCCAAGCCCTCAAATAACCCTAACCCTAGGTCCAATCGGAACCCTAACAGGATCTCTACCCCTTGCCCTCAACATAACCCTAACCCTAGGTCCAATCGGAAACCTAACCGGATATCTATCCCTAACCCTCAACATAAACCTAACCCTAAGTCCAATCGGAACCCTAACCGGATCTCTAACCCTAGCCCTCAACACAACCCTAACACTAGGTCCAATCGGAACCCTAACAAGATCTCTACTCCTCGCCCTCAACATAACACTAACCCTAGGTCCAATCGGAACCCTAACCGGATCTCTAACCCTAGCCCTCAACATAACCCTAACCCGAGGTCCAATCGGAACCCTAACTGGATTTCTAACCTTAGCCCTCAACATAACCCTAACCCTAGGTCCAAACGGAACCCTACAGGATCTCTACTCCAGCCCTCAACATAACCCTAACCCTAGGTCCAATCGGAATCCTAACCGGATCTCTACCCCTCGCCCTCAACATAACCCTAACCCTAGGTCCAATCGGAACCCTAACCGGATCTCTATCCCTAGCCCTCAACATATCCCTAACCCTAGGTCCAATCGGAACCCTAACCGGATCTCTACCCCCCGCCCTCAACATAACCCTAACCCTAGGTCCAATCGGAACTCTAACCGGAACTCTAAACCTAGCCCTCAACATAACCCTAACCCTAGGTCCAATCGGAACCCTAACCGTATATCTAACCCTACCCCTCAACATAACCCTAACCCTAGGTCCAATCGGAACCCTAACAGGATATCTAACACTAGCCCTCAACATAACCCTAACCCTAGGTCCAATCGGAACCCTAACCGGATCTCTAAACCTAGCCCTCAACATTACCCTAACCCTAGGTCCAATCGGAACCCTAAACGGATACCTAAACCTAGCTCTCAACATAACCCTAACCCTTGGTCCAATCGGAACCCAAAACGGATATCTAACCCTAACCCTCAACATAACCCTAACCCTAGGTCCAATCGGAAACCTAACCGCATATCTAACCCACGCCCTCAACATAACCCTAACCCTAGGTCCAATCGGAACCCTAACCGGATCTCTAACCCTAGCCCTCAATATAACCCTAACCCTAGGTCCAATCGGAACCCTAACCGGATATCTAACCTTAGCCCTCAACATAACCCTAACCCTAGGTCCAATCGGAACCCTAACCGGATCTTTATCCCTAGCCCTCAACATATCCCTAACCCTAGGACAATCGGAACCCTAACTGGATTTCTAACCCTAGCCCTCAACATAACCCTAACCCTAGGTCCAATCAGAACCCAAATAGGATCTCTACCCCAGCCCTCAACATAACCCTAACCCTGGGTTCAATCGGAACCCTAACCGGATCTCTACCCCTCGCCCTCAACATAACCCTAACCCTTGGTCCAATCGGAACCCTAACCGGATATCTAACCCCAGCCCTCAACATAACCCTAACCCTAGGTCCAATCGTAACCCTAACCGGATCCCTAACCCTAGCTCTCAACGTAACCCTAACCCTAGGTCCATTCGGAACCCTAACCAGATCTCTAACCCTAGCCCTGAACATAACCCTAACCCTAGGTCCAATCGGAACTCTAACCGGATCTCTAACCCTAGCCCTCAACATAACCCTAACACTAGGTCCAATCGGAACCCTAACCGGATCTCTAACCCTAGTCCTCAACATAACCTTAACCCTAGGTCCAATAGGAACCCTAACCGGATCTCTAACCCTAGCCCTCAACATAACCCTAACCCTAGGTCCAATCGGAACCCTAACTGGATTTCTAACCCTAGCCCTCAACATAACCCTAACCCTAGGTCCAAACGGAACCCTAACAGGATCTCTACCCCAGCCCTCAACATAACCCTAACCCTAGGTCCAATCGGAACCCTAACCGGATCTCTACCCCTCGCCCTCAACATAACCCTAACCCTAGGTCCAATCGGAACCCTAACCGGATCTCTATCCCTAGCCCTCAACATATCCCTAACCCTAGGTCCAATCGGAACCCTAACCGGATCTCTACCCCTCGTCCTCAACATAACCCTAACCCTAGGTCGAATCGGAACTCTAACCGGAACTCTAAACCTAGCCCTCAACATAACCCTAACCCTAGGTCCAATCGGAACCCTAACCGTATATCTAACCCTAGCCCTCAACATAACCCTAACCCTAGGTCCAATCGGAACCCTAACAGGATATCTAACCCTAGCACTCAGCATAACCCTAACCCTAGGTCCAATCTGAACCCTAACCGGATCTCTAACCCTAGCCCTCAACATAACCTTAACCCTAGGTCCAATCGGAACCCTAACAGGATCTCTAACCCTAGCCCTCAACATTACCCTAACCCTAGGGCCAATCGGAACCCTAAACGGATATCAAACCTAGCCCTCAACATAACCGTAACCCTTGGTCCAATCGGAACCCAAAACGGATATCTAACCCTAGCCCTCAACATAACCCTAACCCTAGGTCCAATCGGAAACCTAACCGCATATCTAACCCACGCCCTCAACATAACCCTAACCCTCGGTCCAATCGGAACCCTAACCGGATCTCTAACCCTAGCCCTCAATATAACCCTAACCCTAGGTCCAATCGGAACCCTAACCGGATATCTAACCCTAGCCCTCAACATAACCCTAACCCTAGGTCCAATCGGAACCCTAACCGGATCTTTATCCCTAGCCCTCAACATATCCCTAACCCTAGGTCCAAACGGAACCCTAACAGGATCTCTAACCCTAGCGCTCAACATAAGCCCAACCCGAGATCCAATCGGAACCCTAACCGGAACTCTAACCCAAGCCCTCAAAATAACCCTAACCCTAGGTCCAATCGGAACCCTAACAGGATCTCTACGCCTTGCCCTCAACATAACCCTAACCCTAGGTCCAATCGGAAACCTAACCGGATATCTATCCCTAACCCTCAACATAAACCTAACCCTAAGTCCAATCGGAACCCTAACCGGATCTCTAACCCTAGCCCTCAACACAACCCTAACCCTAGGTCCAATCGGAACCCTAACAAGATCTCTACTCATCGCCCTCAACTTAACACTAACCCTAGGTCCAATCGGAACCCTAACCGGATCTCTAACCCTAGCCCTCAACATAACCCTAACCCTAGGTCCAATCGGAACCCTAACTGGATTTCTAACACTAGCCCTTAACATAACCCTAACCCTAGGTCCAAACGGAACCCTAACAGGATCTCTACCCCAGCCCTCAACATAACCCTAACCCTAGGTCCAATCGGAACCCTAACCGGATCTCTACCCCTCGCCCTCAACATAACCCTAACCCTAGGTCCAATCGGAACCCTAACCGGATCTCTATCCCTAGCCCTCAACATATCCCTAATCCTAGGTCCAATCGGATCCTAACCGGATCTCTACCCCTCGCCCTCAACATAACCCTAACCCTAGGTCCAATCGGAACCCTAACCGTATATCTAACCTTAGCCCTCAACATAACCCTAACCCTAGGTCCAATCGGAACCCTAACAGGATATCTAACCCTAGCCCTCAACATAACCTTAACCCTAGGTCCAATCAGAACCCTAACCGGATCTCTAACCCTAGCCCTCAACATTACCCTAACCCTAGGTCCAATCGGAACCCTAAACGGATATCTAAACCTAGCTCTCAACATAACCCTAACCCTTGGTCCAATCGGAACCCAAAACGGATATCTAACCCTAGCCCTCAACATAACCCTAACCCTAGGTCCAATCGGAAACCTAACCGCATATCTAACCCAAGCCCTCAGCATAACCCTAACCCTAGGTCCAATCGGAACCCTAACCGGATCTCTAACCCTAGCCCTCAATATAACCCTAACCCTAGGTCCAATCGGAACCCTAACCGGATATCTAACCCTAGCCCTCAACATAACCCTAACCCTAGGTCCAATCGGAACCCTAACCGGATCTTTATCCCTAGCCCTCAACATATCCCTAACCCTAGGTCCAATCGGAACCCTAACTGGATTTCTAACCCTAGCCCTCAACATAACCCTAACCCTAGGTCCAATCAGAACCCAAATAGGATCTCTACCCCAGCCCTCAACATAACCCTAACCCTAGGTCCAATCGGAACCCTAACCGGATATCTAACCCTAGCCCTCAACATAACCCTAACCGTAGGTACAATCGGAACCCTAACCGGATATCTAACCCTAGCCCTCAACATAACCCTAACCGTAGGTCCAATCGGAACCCTAACCGGATATCTAACCCTAGCCCTCAACATAACCCTAACCGTAGGTCCAATAGGAACCCTAACCAGATCTCTAACCCTAGCCCTAAACCTAACCCTAACCCTAGGTCCAATCGGAACCCTAACCGGATCTCTAACCCTCGCCCTCAACATAACACTAACCCTAGGTCCTATCGAAACCCTAACCGGATCTCTAAACCTAGCCCTGAACATAACCCTAACCCTAGGTCCAATCGGAACCCTAACCGGATCTCTAACCCTAGCCTCAACATAACCCTAACCCTAGGTCCAAACGGAACCCTAACAGGATCTCTAACCCTAGCGCTCAACATAAGCCCAACCCGAGGTCCAATCGGAACCCTAACCGGAACTCTAACCCAAGCCCTCAAAATAACCCTAACCCTAGGTCCAATCGGAACCCTAACAGGATCTCTACGCCTTGCCCTCAACATAACCCTAACCCTAGGTCCAATCGGAAACCTAACCGGATATCTATCCCTAACCCTCAACATAAACCTAACCCTAAGTCCAATCGGAACCCTAACCGGATCTCTAACCCTAGCCCTCAACACAACCCTAACCCTAGGTCCAATCGGAACCCTAACAAGATCTCTACTCATCGCCCTCAACATAACACTAACCCTAGGTCCAATCGGAACCCTAACCGGATCTCTAACCCTAGCCCTCAACATAACCCTAACCCTAGGTCCAATCGGAACCCTATCTGGATTTCTAACCCTAGCCCTTAACATAACCCTAACCCTAGGTCCAAACGGAACCCTAACAGGATCTCTATCCCAGCCCTCAACATAACCCTAACCCTAGGTCCAATCGGAACCCTAACCGGATCTCTATCCCTAGCCCTCAACATATCCCTAATCCTAGGTCCAATCGGAACCCTAACCAGATCTCTACCCCTGCCCTCAACATAACCCTAACCCTAGGTCCAATCGGAACTCTAACCGGAACTCTAAACCTAGCCCTCAACATAACCCTAACCCTAGGTCCAATCGGAACCCTAACCGGATCTCTAACCCTAGCCCTCAACATAACCCTAACCCTAGGTCCAATCGGAACCCTAACTGGATTTCTAACCCTAGCCCTCAACATAACCCTAACCCTAGGTCCAAACGGAACCCTAACAGGATCTCTACCCCAGCCCTCAACATAACCCTAACCCTAGGTCCAATCGGAACCCTAACCGGATGTCTACCCCTCGCCCTCAACATAACCCTAACCCTAGGTCCAATCGGAACCCTAACCGGATCTCTATCCCTAGCCCTCAACATATCCCTAACCCTAGGTCCAATCGGAACCCTAACCGGATCTCTACCCCTCGCCCTCAACATAACCCTAACCCTAGGTCCAATCGGAACTCTAACCGGAACTCTAAACCTAGCCCTCAACATAACCCTAACCCTAGGTCCAATCGGAACCCTATCCGTATATTTAACCCTAGCCCTCAACATAACACTAACCCTAGGTCCAATCGGAACCCTAACAGGATATCTAACCCTAGCCCTCAACATAACCCTAACGTAGGTCCAATCTGAACCCTAACCGGATCTCTAACCCTAGCCCTCAACATAATCTTAACCCTAGGTCCAATCGGAACCCTAACCGGATCTCTAACCCTAGCCCTCAACAATACCCTAACCCTAGGGCCAATCGGAACCCTAAACGGATATCTAAACCTAGCCCTCAACATAACCCTAACCCTTGGTCCAATCGGAACCCAAAACGGATATCTAACCCTAGCCCTCAACATAACCCTAACCCTAGGTCCAATCGGAAACCTAACCGCATACCTAACCCACGCCCTCAACATAACCCTAACCCTAGGTACAAATGGAACCCTAACCGGAACTCTAACCCAAGCCCTCAAATAACCCTAACCCTAGGTCCAATCGGAACCCTAACAGGATCTCTACCCCTTGCCCTCAACATAACCCTAACCCTAGGTCCAATCGGAAACCTAACCGGATATCTATCCCTAACCCTCAACATAAACCTAACCCTAAGTCCAATCGGAACCCTAACCGGATCTCTAACCCTAGCCCTCAACACAACCCTAACACTAGGTCCAATCGGAACCCTAACAAGATCTCTACTCCTCGCCCTCAACATAACACTAACCCTAGGTCCAATCGGAACCCTAACCGGATCTCTAACCCTAGCCCTCAACATAACCCTAACCCGAGGTCCAATCGGAACCCTAACTGGATTTCTAACCTTAGCCCTCAACATAACCCTAACCCTAGGTCCAAACGGAACCCTAACAGGATCTCTACTCCAGCCCTCAACATAACCCTAACCCTAGGTCCAATCGGAATCCTAACCGGATCTCTACCCCTCGCCCTCAACATAACCCTAACCCTAGGTCCAATCGGAACCCTAACCGGATCTCTATCCCTAGCCCTCAACATATCCCTAACCCTAGGTCCAATCGGAACCCTAACCGGATCTCTACCCCCCGCCCTCAACATAACCCTAACCCTAGGTCCAATCGGAACTCTAACCGGAACTCTAAACCTAGCCCTCAACATAACCCTAACCCTAGGTCCAATCGGAACCCTAACCGTATATCTAACCCTACCCCTCAACATAACCCTAACCCTAGGTCCAATCGGAACCCTAACAGGATATCTAACACTAGCCCTCAACATAACCCTAACCCTAGGTCCAATCGGAACCCTAACCGGATCTCTAAACCTAGCCCTCAACATTACCCTAACCCTAGGTCCAATCGGAACCCTAAACGGATACCTAAACCTAGCTCTCAACATAACCCTAACCCTTGGTCCAATCGGAACCCAAAACGGATATCTAACCCTAACCCTCAACATAACCCTAACCCTAGGTCCAATCGGAAACCTAACCGCATATCTAACCCACGCCCTCAACATAACCCTAACCCTAGGTCCAATCGGAACCCTAACCGGATCTCTAACCCTAGCCCTCAATATAACCCTAACCCTAGGTCCAATCGGAACCCTAACCGGATATCTAACCTTAGCCCTCAACATAACCCTAACCCTAGGTCCAATCGGAACCCTAACCGGATCTTTATCCCTAGCCCTCAACATATCCCTAACCCTAGGACAATCGGAACCCTAACTGGATTTCTAACCCTAGCCCTCAACATAACCCTAACCCTAGGTCCAATCAGAACCCAAATAGGATCTCTACCCCAGCCCTCAACATAACCCTAACCCTGGGTCCAATCGGAACCCTAACCGGATCTCTACCCCTCGCCCTCAACATAACCCTAACCCTTGGTCCAATCGGAACCCTAACCGGATATCTAACCCCAGCCCTCAACATAACCCTAACCCTAGGTCCAATCGTAACCCTAACCGGATCCCTAACCCTAGCTCTCAACGTAACCCTAACCCTAGGTCCAATCGGAACCCTAACCAGATCTCTAACCCTAGCCCTGAACATAACCCTAACCCTAGGTCCAATCGGAACTCTAACCGGATCTCTAACCCTAGCCCTCAACATAACCCTAACACTAGGTCCAATCGGAACCCTAACCGGATCTCTAACCCTAGTCCTCAACATAACCTTAACCCTAGGTCCAATAGGAACCCTAACCGGATCTCTAACCCTAGCCCTCAACATAACCCTAACCCTAGGTCCAATCGGAACCCTAACTGGATTTCTAACCCTAGCCCTCAACATAACCCTAACCCTAGGTCCAAACGGAACCCTAACAGGATCTCTACCCCAGCCCTCAACATAACCCTAACCCTAGGTCCAATCGGAACCCTAACCGGATCTCTACCCCTCGCCCTCAACATAACCCTAACCCTAGGTCCAATCGGAACCCTAACCGGATCTCTATCCCTAGCCCTCAACATATCCCTAACCCTAGGTCCAATCGGAACCCTAACCGGATCTCTACCCCTCGTCCTCAACATAACCCTAACCCTAGGTCGAATCGGAACTCTAACCGGAACTCTAAACCTAGCCCTCAACATAACCCTAACCCTAGGTCCAATCGGAACCCTAACCGTATATCTAACCCTAGCCCTCAACATAACCCTAACCCTAGGTCCAATCGGAACCCTAACAGGATATCTAACCCTAGCACTCAGCATAACCCTAACCCTAGGTCCAATCTGAACCCTAACCGGATCTCTAACCCTAGCCCTCAACATAACCTTAACCCTAGGTCCAATCGGAACCCTAACAGGATCTCTAACCCTAGCCCTCAATATTACCCTAACCCTAGGGCCAATCGGAACCCTAAACGGATATCAAACCTAGCCCTCAACATAACCGTAACCCTTGGTCCAATCGGAACCCAAAACGGATATCTAACCCTAGCCCTCAACATAACCCTAACCCTAGGTCCAATCGGAAACCTATCCGCATATCTAACCCACGCCCTCAACATAACCCTAACCCTCGGTCCAATCGGAACCCTAACCGGATCTCTAACCCTAGCCCTCAATATAACCCTAACCCTAGGTCCAATCGGAACCCTAACCGGATATCTAACCCTAGCCCTCAACATAACCCTAACCCTAGGTCCAATCGGAACCCTAACCGGATCTTTATCCCTAGCCCTCAACATATCCCTAACCCTAGGTCCAAACGGAACCCTAACAGGATCTCTAACCCTAGCGCTCAACATAAGCCCAACCCGAGATCCAATCGGAACCCTAACCGGAACTCTAACCCAAGCCCTCAAAATAACCCTAACCCTAGGTCCAATCGGAACCCTAACAGGATCTCTACGCCTTGCCCTCAACATAACCCTAACCCTAGGTCCAATCGGAAACCTAACCGGATATCTATCCCTAACCCTCAACATAAACCTAACCCTAAGTCCAATCGGAACCCTAACCGGATCTCTAACCCTAGCCCTCAACACAACCCTAACCCTAGGTCCAATCGGAACCCTAACAAGATCTCTACTCATCGCCCTCAACATAACACTAACCCTAGGTCCAATCGGAACCCTAACCGGATCTCTAACCCTAGCCCTCAACATAACCCTAACCCTAGGTCCAATCGGAACCCTAACTGGATTTCTAACACTAGCCCTTAACATAACCCTAACCCTAGGTCCAAACGGAACCCTAACAGGATCTCTACCCCAGCCCTCAACATAACCCTAACCCTAGGTCCAATCGGAACCCTAACCGGATCTCTACCCCTCGCCCTCAACATAACCCTAACCCTAGGTCCAATCGGAACCCTAACCGGATCTCTATCCCTAGCCCTCAACATATCCCTAATCCTAGGTCCAATCGGATCCTAACCGGATCTCTACCCCTCGCCCTCAACATAACCCTAACCCTAGGTCCAATCGGAACCCTAACCGTATATCTAACCTTAGCCCTCAACATAACCCTAACCCTAGGTCCAATCGGAACCCTAACAGGATATCTAACCCTAGCCCTCAACATAACCTTAACCCTAGGTCCAATCGGAACCCTAACCGGATCTCTAACCCTAGCCCTCAACATTACCCTAACCCTAGGTCCAATCGGAACCCTAAACGGATATCTAAACCTAGCTCTCAACATAACCCTAACCCTTGGTCCAATCGGAACCCAAAACGGATATCTAACCCTAGCCCTCAACATAACCCTAACCCTAGGTCCAATCGGAAACCTAACCGCATATCTAACCCAAGCCCTCAGCATAACCCTAACCCTAGGTCCAATCGGAACCCTAACCGGATCTCTAACCCTAGCCCTCAATATAACCCTAACCCTAGGTCCAATCGGAACCCTAACCGGATATCTAACCCTAGCCCTCAACATAACCCTAACCCTAGGTCCAATCGGAACCCTAACCGGATCTTTATCCCTAGCCCTCAACATATCCCTAACCCTAGGTCCAATCGGAACCCTAACTGGATTTCTAACCCTAGCCCTCAACATAACCCTAACCCTAGGTCCAATCAGAACCCAAATAGGATCTCTACCCCAGCCCTCAACATAACCCTAACCCTAGGTCCAATCGGAACCCTAACCGGATATCTAACCCTAGCCCTCAACATAACCCTAACCGTAGGTACAATCGGAACCCTAACCGGATATCTAACCCTAGCCCTCAACATAACCCTAACCGTAGGTCCAATCGGAACCCTAACCGGATATCTAACCCTAGCCCTCAACATAACCCTAACCGTAGGTCCAATAGGAACCCTAACCGGATCCCTAACCCTAGCTCTCAACATAACCCTAACCCTAGGTCCAATCGGAACCCTAACCAGATCTCTAACCCTAGCCCTAAACCTAACCCTAACCCTAGGTCCAATCGGAACCCTAACCGGATCTCTAACCCTCGCCCTCAACATAACACTAACCCTAGGTCCTATCGAAACCCTAACCGGATCTCTAAACCTAGCCCTGAACATAACCCTAACCCTAGGTCCAATCGGAACCCTAACCGGATCTCTAACCCTAGCCTCAACATAACCCTAACCCTAGGTCCAAACGGAACCCTAACAGGATCTCTAACCCTAGCGCTCAACATAAGCCCAACCCGAGGTCCAATCGGAACCCTAACCGGAACTCTAACCCAAGCCCTCAAAATAACCCTAACCCTAGGTCCAATCGGAACCCTAACAGGATCTCTACGCCTTGCCCTCAACATAACCCTAACCCTAGGTCCAATCGGAAACCTAACCGGATATCTATCCCTAACCCTCAACATAAACCTAACCCTAAGTCCAATCGGAACCCTAACCGGATCTCTAACCCTAGCCCTCAACACAACCCTAACCCTAGGTCCAATCGGAACCCTAACAAGATCTCTACTCATCGCCCTCAACATAACACTAACCCTAGGTCCAATCGGAACCCTAACCGGATCTCTAACCCTAGCCCTCAACATAACCCTAACCCTAGGTCCAATCGGAACCCTATCTGGATTTCTAACCCTAGCCCTTAACATAACCCTAACCCTAGGTCCAAACGGAACCCTAACAGGATCTCTATCCCAGCCCTCAACATAACCCTAACCCTAGGTCCAATCGGACCCTAACCGGATTTCTACCCCTCGCCCTCAACATAACCCTAACCCTAGGTCCAATCGGAACCCTAACCGGATCTCTATCCCTAGCCCTCAACATATCCCTAATCCTAGGTCCAATCGGAACCCTAACCAGATCTCTACCCCTGCCCTCAACATAACCCTAACCCTAGGTCCAATCGGAACTCTAACCGGAACTCTAAACCTAGCCCTCAACATAACCCTAACCCTAGGTCCAATCGGAACCCTAACCGGATCTTTATCCCTAGCCCTCAACATATCCCTAACCCTAGGTCCAATCGGAACCCTAACTGGATTTCTAACCCTAGCCCTCAACATAACCCTATCCCTAGGTCCAATCAGAATCCAAATAGGATCTCTACCCCAGCCCTCAACATAACCCTAACCCTAGGTCCAATCGGAACCCTAACCGGATCTCTAACCCTCGCCCTCAACATAACCCTAACCCTTGGTCCAATCGGAACCCTACCGGATATATAACCCTAGCCCTCAATATAACCCTAAGCCTAGGTCCAATCGGAACCCTAACTGGATTTCTAACCCTAGGCCTTAACATAACCCTAACCCTAGGTCCAAAAGGAACCCTAACAGGAACTCTACCCCAGCCCTCAACATAACCCTAACCCTAGGTCCAATCGGAACCCTTACCGGATCTCTACCCCTCGCCCTCAACATAACCCTAACCCTAGGTCCAATCGGAACCCTAACCGGATCTCTAACCCTAGCCCTCAATATAACCCTAACCCTAGGTCCAATCGGAACCCTAACCTGATATCTAACCCTAGCCCTCAACATAACCCTAACCCTAGGTCCAATCGGAACCCTAACCGGATCTTTATCCCTAGCCCTCAACATATCCCTAACCCTAGGTCCAATCGGAACCCTAACTGGATTTCTAACCCTAGCCCTCAACATAACCCTAACCCTAGGTCCAATCTGAACCCAAATAGGATCTCTACCCCAGCCCTCAACATAACCCTAACCCTAGGTCCAATCGGAACCCTAACCGGATATCTAACCCTAGCCCTCAACATAACCCTAACCGTAGGTCCAATCGGAACCCTAACCGGATATCTAACCCTAGCCCTCAACATAACCCTAACCGTAGGTCCAATCGGAACCCTAACCGGATATCTAACCCTAGCCCTCAACATAACCCTAACCGTAGGTCCAATAGGAACCCTAACCGGATCCCTAACCCTAGCTCTCAACATAACCCTAACCCTAGGTCCAATCGGAACCCTAACCAGATCTCGAACCCTAGCCCTAAACCTAACCCTAACCCTAGGTCCAATCGGAACCCCAACCGGATCTCTAACCCTCGCCCTCAACATAACACTAACCCTAGGTCCTATCGGAACCCTAACCGGATCTCTAAACCTAGCCCTGAACATAACCCTAACCCTAGGCCCAATCGGAACCCTAACCGGATCTCTAACCCTAGCCCTCAACATAACCCTAACCCTAGGTCCAATCGGAACCCAAAACGGATATCTAACCCTAGCCCTCAACATAACCCTAACCCTAGGTCCAATCGGAAACATAACCGGATATCTAACCCTAGCCTCAACATAACCCTAACCCTAGGTCCAAACGGAACCCTAACAGGATCTCTAACCCTAGCGCTCAACATAAGCCCAACCCGAGGTCCAATCGGAACCCTAACCGGATCTCTAACCCTAGCCCTCAACATAACCTTAACCCTAGGTCCAATCGGAAACATAACCGGATATCTAACCCTAGCCTCAACATAACCCTAACCCTAGGTCCAAACGGAACCCTAACAGGATCTCTAACCCTAGCGCTCAACATAAGCCCAACCCGAGGTCCAATCGGAACCCTAACCGGAACTCTAACCCAAGCCCTCAAAATAACCCTAACCCTAGGTCCAATCGGAACCCTAACAGGATCTCTACGCCTTGCCCTCAACATAACCCTAACCCTAGGTCCAATCGGAACCCTATCTGGATTTCTAACCCTAGCCCTTAACATAACCCTAACCCTAGGTCCAAACGGAACCCTAACAGGATCTCTATCCCAGCCCTCAACATAACCCTAACCCTAGGTCCAATCGGAACCCTAACCGGATCTCTACCCCTCGCCCTCAACATAACCCTAACCCTAGGTCCAATCTGAACCCTAACCGGATCTCTAACCCTAGCCCTCAACATAACCTTAACCCTAGGTCCAATCGGAACCCTAACCGGATCTCTAACCCTAGCCCTCAACATTACCCTAACCCTAGGTCCAATCGGAACCCTAAACGGATATCTAAACCTAGCTCTCAACATAACCCTAACCCTTGGTCCAATCGGAACCCAAAACGGATATCTAACCCTAGCCCTCAACATAACCCTAACCCTAGGTCCAATCGGAAACCTAACCGCATATCTAACCCACGCCCTCAGCATAACCCTAACCCTAGGTCCAATCGGAACCCTAACCGGATCTCTAACCCTAGCCCTCAATATAACCCTAACCCTAGGTCCAATCGGAACCCTAACCGGATATCTAACCCTAGCCCTCAACATAACCCTAACCCTAGGTCCAATCGGAACCCTAACCGGATCTTTATCCCTAGCCCTCAACATATCCCTAACCCTAGGTCCAATCGAAACCCTAACTGGATTTCTAACCCTAGCCCTCAACATAACCCTAACCCTAGGTCCAATCAGAACCCAAATAGGATCTCTACCCCAGCCCTCAACATAACCCTAACCCTAGGTCCAATCGGAACCCTAACCGGATCTCTACCCCTCGACCTCAACATAATCCTAACCCTTGGTCCAATCGGAACCCTAACCGGATATCTAACCCTAGCCCTCAACATAACCCTAACCGTAGGTCCAATAGGAACCCTAACCGGATCCCTAACCCTAGCTATCAACGTAACCCTAACCCTAGGTCCAATCGGAACCCTAACCAGATGTCTAACCCTAGCCCTAAACATAACCCTAACCCTAGGTCCAATCGGAACCCTAACCGGATCTCTAACCCTAGCCCTCAACATAACCCTAACACTAGGTCCAATCGGAACCCTAACCGGATCTCTAACCCTAGTCCTCAACATAACCTTAACCCTAGGTCCAATAGGAACCCTAACCGGATCGCTAACCCTAGCCCTCAACATAACCCTAACCCTAGGTCCAATTGGAACCCTAACTGGATTTCTAACCCTAGCCCTCAACATAACCCTAACCCTAGGTCCAAACGGAACCCTAACAGGATCTCTACGCCAGCCCTCAACATAACCCTAACCCTAGGTCCAATCGGAACCCTAACCGGATCTCTACCCCTCGCCCTCAACATAACCCTAACCCTAGGTCCAATCGGAACCCTAACCGGATCTCTATCCCTAGCCCTCAACATATCCCTAACCCTAGGTCCAATCGGAACCCTAACCGGATCTCTACCCCTCGCCCTCAATATAACCCTAACCCTAGGTCCAATCGGAACTCTAACCGGAACTCTAAACCTAGCCCTCAACATAACCCTAACCCTAGGTCCAATCGGAACCCTAACCGTATATCTAACCGTAGCCCTCAACATAGCCCTAACCCTAGGTCCAATCGGAACCCTAACAGGATATCTAACCCTAGCCCTCAACATAACCCTAACGTAGGTCCAATCTGAACCCTAACCGGATCTCTAACCCCAGCCCTCAACATAATCTTAACCCTAGGTCCAATCGGAACCCTAACCGGATCTCTAACCCTAGCCCTCAACATTACCCTAACCCTAGGTCCAATCGGAACCCTAAACGGATATCTAAACCTAGCCCTCAACATAACCCTAACCCTTGGTCCAATCGGAACCCAAAACGGATATCTAACCCTAGCCCTCAACATAACCCTAACCCTAGGTCCAATCGGAAACCTAACCGCATATCTAACCCACGCCCTCAACATAACCCTAACCCTAGGTCCAATCGGAACCCTAACCGGATCTCTAACCCTAGCCCTCAATATAAACCTAACCCTAGGTTCAATCGGAACCCTAACCGGATATCTAACCCTAGCCCTCAACATAACCCTAACTCTAGGTCCAATCGGAACCCTAACCGGATCTTTATCCCTAGCCCTCAACATATCCCTAACCCTAGGTCCAATCGGAACCCTAACTGGATTTCTAACCCTAGCCCTCAACATAACCCTAACCCTAGGTCCAATCAGAACCCAGATAGGATCTCTACCTCAGCCCTCAACATAACCCTAACCCTAGGTTTAATCGGAACCCTAACCGGATCTCTACCCCTCGCCCTCAACATAACCCTAACCCTTGGTCCAATCAGAACCCTAACCGGATATCTAACCCTAGCCCTCAACATAACCCTAACCGTAGGTCCAATAGGAACCCTAACCGGATCCCTAACCCTAGCTCTCAACGTAACCCTAACCCTAGGTCCAATCGGAACCCTAACCAGATCTCTAACCCTAGCCCTAAACATAACCCTAACCCTAGGTCCAATCGGAACCCTAACCGGATCTCTATCCCTAGCCCTCAACATAACCTTAACCCTAGGTTCAATCGGAACCCTAACTGGATCTCTAACCCTAGCCCTCAACATAACCCTAACCCTAGGTCCAATCGGAACCCTAACCGGATCTCTAACCCTAGCCCTCAACATAACCCTAACCCTAGGTCCAATCGGAACCCTAACAGGATCTCTACCCCAGCCCTCAACATAACCCTAACCCTAGGTCCAATCGGAACCCTTACTGGATCTGTACCCCTCGCACTCAACATAACCCTAACCCTAGGTCCAATCGGAACCCTAACCGGATATCAAACCCTAGCCCTCAACATAACCCAACCCTAGGTTCAATCGGAACCCTAACCGGATCTCTAAACCTACCCCTCAACATAACCCTAACCCTAGGTCCCATCAGAACCCTAACCGGATCTCTAACCCTAGCCCTCAACATAACCTTAACCCTAGGTCCAATCGGAACCCTAACCGGATCTCTACCCCTCGCCCTCAACATAACCCTAACCCTTGGTCCAATCGGAACACTAACCGGATATCTAACACTAGCCCTCAACATAACCCTAACCTTAGGTCCAATAGGAACCCTAACCGGATCTCTAACCCTAGCTCTCAACATAACCATAACCCTAGGTCCAATCGGAACCCTAACCAGATCTCTAACCCTATCCCTCAACATAACCCTAACCCTAGGTCCAATTGGAACCCTAACCGGATCTCTAACCCTCGCCCTAAACATAACACTAACCCTAGGTCCAATCGGAACCCTTACTGGGTCTCTACCCCTCGCCCTCAACATAACCCTAACCCTAGGTCCAATCGGAACCCTAACCGGATCTCTACCCCTCGCCCTCAACATAACTCTAACCCTTGGTCCAATCGGAACCCTAACCGAATATCTAACCCTAGCCCTCAACATAACCCTAACCCTAGGTCCAATCGGAACCCAAAACGGATATCTAACCCTAGCCCTCAACATAAGCCTAACCCTAGGTCCAATCAGAAACCTAACCGCATATCTAACCCACACCCTCAACATAACCCTAACCCTAGGTCCAATCGGAACCCTAACCGGAACTCTAACCCTAGCCCTCAAAATAACCCTAACCCTAGGTCCAATCGGAACCATAACCGGATATCTAAACCTAGCCCTCAACATAAACCTAAACCTAGGTCCAATCGGAACCCTAACCGGATCTTTATCCCTAGCCCTCAACATATCCCTAACCCTAGGTCCAATCGGAACCCTAACCGGATCTCTAACCCTAGCCCTCAACATAACCCTAACACTATGTCCAATCGGAACCCTAAACGGATCTCTAACCCTAGTCCTCAACATAACCTTAACCCTAGGTCCAATCGGAACCCTAACCGGATCTCTAACCCTAGCCCTCAACATAACCCTAACCCTAGGTCCAATCGGAACCCTAACTGGATTTGTAACCCTAGCCCTCAACATAACCCTAACCCTAGGTCCAATCGGAACCCTAACAGGATCTCTACCCCAGCCCTCAACATAACCCTAACCCTAGGTCCAATCGGAACCCTAACCGGATCTCTAACCCTAGCTCTCAACATAACCCTAACCCTAGGTCCAATCGGAACCCTAACCAGATCTCTAACCCTAGCCCTAAACATAACCCTAACCCTAGGTACAATCGAAACACTAACCGGATCTCTAACCCTCGCTCTCAACATAACACTAAACCTAGGTCCTATCGGAACCCTAACCGGATCTCTAAACCTAGCCCTCAAAATATCCCTAACCCTAGGTCCAATCGGAACCCTAACCGGATCTCTAACCCTAGCCCTCAACATAACCCTAACCCTAGGTCCAATCGGAACCCAAAACTGATATCTAACCCTAGCCCTCAACATAACCCTAACCCTAGGTCCAATCGGAACCCTAACCGGATCTCTATCCCTAGCCCTCAACATATCCCTAACCCTAGGTCCAATCGGAACCCTAACCGGATCTCTAACCCTAGCACTCAACATAACGCTACACCTAGGTCCAATCGGAACCCTAACCGTATCTCTAACCCTAGCCCTCAACATAACCATAACCTAGGTCCAATCGGAACCCTAAACGGATATCTAACCCTAACCCTTAACAAAACCCTAACCCTAGGTCCAATCGGAACCCTAAACTGATCTCTAACCCTAGCCCTCAACATGACCCTAACCCTAGGTCCAATCGGAACCCTAACCGGATCTTTATCCCTAGCCCTCAACATATCCCTAACCCTAGGTCCAATCGGAACCCTAACCGGATCTCTAACCCTAGCCCTCAACATAACCCTAACACTATGTCCAATCGGAACCCTAACCGGATCTCTAACCCTAGTCCTCAACATAACCTTAACCCTAGGTCCAATCGGAACCCTAACCGGATCTCTAACCCTAGCCCTCAACATAACCCTAACCCTAGGTCCAATCGGAACCCTAACAGGATCTCTACCCCAGCCCTCAACATAACCCTAACCCTAGGTCCAATCGGAACCCTAACCGGATCTCTAACCCTAGCTCTCAACATAACCCTAACCCTAGGTCCAATCGGAACCCTAACCAGATCTCTAACCCTAGCCCTAAACATAACCCTAACCCTAGGTACAATCGAAACACTAACCGGATCTCTAACCCTCGCTCTCAACATAACACTAAACCTAGGTCCTATCGGAACCCTAACCGGATCTCTAAACCTAGCCCTCAAAATATCCCTAACCCTAGGTCCAATCGGAACCCTAACCGGATCTCTAACCCTAGCCCTCAACATAACCCTAACCCTAGGTCCAATCGGAACCCAAAACTGATATCTAACCCTAGCCCTCAACATAACCCTAACCCTAGGTCCAATCGGAACCCTAACCGGATCTCTATCCCTAGCCCTCAACATATCCCTAACCCTAGGTCCAATCGGAACCCTAACCGGATCTCTAACCCTAGCACTCAACATAACGCTACACCTAGGTCCAATCGGAACCCTAACCGTATCTCTAACCCTAGCCCTCAACATAACCATAACCTAGGTCCAATCGGAACCCTAAACGGATATCTAACCCTAACCCTTAACAAAACCCTAACCCTAGGTCCAATCGGAACCCTAAACTGATCTCTAACCCTAGCCCTCAACATGACCCTAACCCTAGGTCCAATCGGAACCCTAACCGGATCTTTATCCCTAGCCCTCAACATATCCCTAACCCTAGGTCCAATCGGAACCCTAACCGGATCTCTAACCCTAGCCCTCAACATAACCCTAACACTATGTCCAATCGGAACCCTAACCGGATCTCTAACCCTAGTCCTCAACATAACCTTAACCCTAGGTCCAATCGGAACCCTAACCGGATCTCTAACCCTAGCCCTCAACATAACCCTAACCCTAGGTCCAATCGGAACCCTAACTGGATTTCTAACCCTAGTCCTCAACATAACCCTAACCCTAGGTCCAATCGCAACCCTAACAGGATCTCTACTCCAGCCCTCAACATAACCCTAACACTAGGTGCAATCGGAACCCTAACCGAATCTCTAACCCTAGCTCTCAACATAACCCTAACCCTAGGTCCAATCGGAACCCTAACCAGATCTCTAATCCTAGCCCTAAACATAACCCTAACCCTAGGTACAATCGGAACCCTAACCGGATCTCTAACCCTCGCCCTCAACCTAACACTAACCCTAGGTCCTATCGGAACCCTAACCGGATCTCTAAACCTAGCCCTCAACATAACCCTAACCCTAGGTCCAATCGGAACCCTAACCGGATCTCTAACCCTAGCCCTCAACATAACCCTAACCCTAGGTCCAATCGGAACCCAAAACTGATATCTAACCCTAGCCCTCAACATAACCCTAACCCTAGGTCCAATCGGAACCCTAACTGGATCTCTATCCCTAGCCCTCAACATATCCCTAACCCTAGGTCCAATCGGAACCCTAACCGGATCTCTAACCCTAGCACTCAACATAACGCTACACCTAGGTCCAATCGGAACCCTAACCGTATCTCTAACCCTAGCCCTCAACATAACCATAACCTAGGTCCAATCGGAACCCTAAACGGATATCTAACCTTAACCCTTAACATAACCCTAACCCTAGGTCCAATCGCAACCCTAACAGGATCTCTACCCCAGCCCTCAACATAACCCTAACACTAGGTCCAATCGGAACCCTAACCGGATCTCTAACCCTAGCTCTCAACATAACCCTAACCCTAGGTCCAATCGGAACCCTAACCAGATCTCTAACCCTAGCCCTAAACATAACCCTAACCCTAGGTACAATCGGAACCCTAACCGGATCTCTAACCCTCGCCGTCAACATAACACTAACCCTAGGTCCTATCGGAACCCTAACCGGATCTCTAAACCTAGCCCTCAACATAACCCTAACCCTAGGTCCATCGGAACCCTAACCGGATCTCTAACCCTAGCCCTCAACATAACCCTAACACTAGGTCCAATCGGAACCCTAACCGGATCTCTAACCCTAGTCCTCAACATAACCTTAACCCTAGGTCCAATAGGAACCCTAACCGGATCTCTAACCCTAGCCCTCAACATAACCCTAACCCTAGGTCCAATTGGAACCCTAACTGGATTTCTAACCCTAGCCCTCAACATAACCCTAACCCTAGGTCCAAACGGAACCCTAACAGGATCTCTACGCCAGCCCTCAACATAACCCTAACCCTAGGTCCAATCGGAACCCTAACCGGATCTCTACCCCTCGCCCTCAACATAACCCTAACCCTAGGTCCAATCGGAACCCTAACCGGATCTCTATCCCTAGCCCTCAACATATCCCTAACCCTAGGTCCAATCGGAACCCTAACCGGATCTCTACCCCTCGCCCTCAATATAACCCTAACCCTAGGTCCAATCGGAACTCTAACCGGAACTCTAAACCTAGCCCTCAACATAACCCTAACCCTAGGTCCAATCGGAACCCTAACCGTATATCTAACCGTAGCCCTCAACATAGCCCTAACCCTAGGTCCAATCGGAACCCTAACAGGATATCTAACCCTAGCCCTCAACATAACCCTAACGTAGGTCCAATCTGAACCCTAACCGGATCTCTAACCCCAGCCCTCAACATAATCTTAACCCTAGGTCCAATCGGAACCCTAACCGGATCTCTAACCCTAGCCCTCAACATTACCCTAACCCTAGGTCCAATCGGAACCCTAAACGGATATCTAAACCTAGCCCTCAACATAACCCTAACCCTTGGTCCAATCGGAACCCAAAACGGATATCTAACCCTAGCCCTCAACATAACCCTAACCCTAGGTCCAATCGGAAACCTAACCGCATATCTAACCCACGCACTCAACATAACCCTAACCCTAGGTCCAATCGGAACCCTAACCGGATCTCTAACCCTAGCCCTCAATATAACCCTAACCCTAGGTTCAATCGGAACCCTAATCGGATATCTAACCCTAGCCCTCAACATAACCCTAACTCTAGGTCCAATCGGAACCCTAACCGGATCTTTATCCCTAGCCCTCAACATATCCCTAACCCTAGGTCCAATCGGAACCCTAACTGGATTTCTAACCCTAGCCCTCAACATAACCCTAACCCTAGGTCCAATCAGAACCCAGATAGGATCTCTACCTCAGCCCTCAACATAACCCTAACCCTAGGTTTAATCGGAACCCTAACCGGATCTCTACCCCTCGCCCTCAACATAACCCTAACCCTTGGTCCAATCGGAACCCTAACCGGATATCTAACCCTAGCCCTCAACATAACCCTAACCGTAGGTCCAATAGGAACCCTAACCGGATCCCTAACCCTAGTTCTCAACGTAACCCTAACCCTAGGTCCAATCGGAACCCTAACCAGATCTCTAACCCTAGCCCTAAACATAACCCTAACCCTAGGTCCAATCGGAACCCTAACCGGATCTCTACCCCAGCCCTCAACATAACCCTAACCCTAGGTCCAATCGGAACCCTTACTGGATCTGTACCCCTCGCACTCAACATAACCCTAACCCTAGGTCCAATCGGAACCCTAACCGGATATCAAACCCTAGCCCTCAACATAACCCAACCCTAGGTCTAATCGGAACCCTAACCGGATCTCTAAACCTACCCCTCAACATAACCCTAAACCTAGGTCCCATCAGAACCCTAACCGGATCTCTAACCCTAGCCCTCAACATAACCTTAACCCTAGGTCCAATCGGAACCCTAACCGGATCTCTACCCCTCGCCCTCAACATAACCCTAACCCTTGGTCCAATCGGAACACTAACCGGATATCTAACACTAGCCCTCAACATAACCCTAACCTTAGGTCCAATAGGAACCCTAACCGGATCTCTAACCCTAGCTCTCAACATAACCATAACCCTAGGTCCAATCGGAACCCTAACCAGATCTCTAACCCTATCCCTCAACATAACCCTAACCCTAGGTCCAATTGGAACCCTAACCGGATCTCTAACCCTCGCCCTAAACATAACACTAACCCTACGTCCAATCGGAACCCTAACTGGATCTCTAAACCTAGCCCTCAACATAACCCTAACCCTAGGTCCAATCGGAACCCTAACCGGATCTCTAACCCTAGCCCTCAACATAACCCTAACCCTAGGTCCAATCGGAAACCTAACCGGATATCTAACCCTCTCCCTCAACATAACCCTAACCCTAGGTCCAATCGGAACCCTAACCGGATCTCTAACCCTAGCCCTCAAAATAACCCTAACCCTAGGTCCAATCGAAACCCTAACCGGATAACTAACCCTAGCCCTCAACATAACCCTAACCCTAGGTCTAATCGGAACCCTAACCGGAACTCTATCCCTAGCCCTCAACATATCCCTAACCCTAGGTCCAATCGGAACCCTAACCGGACCTCTAACCCTAGGCCTCAACATAACCCTAACCCTAGGTCCAATCGGAAACCTAACCGGATCTCTAACCCTAGCCCTCAACATAACCTTAACCCTAGGTCCAATCGGAACCCTAACCGAATATCTAACCCTAGCCCTCAACATAACCCTAACCCTAGGTCCAATCGGAACCCTAACCGGATCTCTAAACCTAGCCATCAACATAACCCTAACCCTAGGTCCAATCGGAACCCTAAAAGGATCTCTACCCCAGCCCTCAACATAACCCTAACCCTAGGTCCAATCGGAACCCTTACTGGGTCTCTACCCCTCGCCCTCAACATAACCCTAACCCTAGGTCCAATCGGAACCCTAACCGGATCTCTACCCCTCGCCCTCAACATAACTCTAACCCTTGGTCCAATCGGAACCCTAACCGAATATCTAACCTAGCCCTCAACATAACCCTAACCCTAGGTCCAATCGGAACCCAAAACGGATATCTAACCCTAGCCCTCAACATAAGCCTAACCCTAGGTCCAATCAGAAACCTAACCGCATATCTAACCCACACCCTCAACATAACCCTAACCCTAGGTCCAATTGGAACCCTAACCGGAACTCTTACCCTAGCCCTCAAAATAACCCTAACCCTAGGTCCAATCGGAACCATAACCGGATATCTAAACCTAGCCCTCAACATAAACCTAACCCTAGGTCCAATCGGAACCCTAACCGGATCTTTATCCCTAGCCCTCAACATATCCCTAACCCTAGGTCCAATCGGAACCCTAACCGGTTCTCTAACCCTAGCCCTCAACATAACCCTAACACTATGTCCAATCGGAACCCTAAACGGATCTCTAACCCTAGTCCTCAACATAACCTTAACCCTAGGTCCAATCGGAACCCTAACCGGATCTCTAACCCTAGCCCTCAACATAACCCTAACCCTAGGTCCAATCGGAACCCTAACTGGATTTGTAACCCTAGCCCTCAACATAACCCTAACCCTAGGTCCAATCGGAACCCTAACAGGATCTCTACCCCAGCCCTCAACATAACCCTAACCCTAGGTCCAATCGGAACCCTAACCGGATCTCTAACCCTAGCTCTCAACATAACCCTAACCCTAGGTCCAATCGGAACCCTAACCAGATCTCTAACCCTAGCCCTAAACATAACCCTAACCCTAGGTACAATCGAAACACTAACCGGATCTCTAACCCTCGCTCTCAACATAACACTAACCCTAGGTCCTATCGGAACCCTAACCGGATCTCTAAACCTAGCCCTCAAAATATCCCTAACCCTAGGTCCAATCGGAACCCTAACCGGATCTCTAACCCTAGCCCTCAACATAACCCTAACCCTAGGTCCAATCGGAACCCAAAACTGATATCTAACCCTAGCCCTCAACATAACCCTAACCCTAGGTCCAATCGGAACCCTAACCGGATCTCTATCCCTAGCCCTCAACATATCCCTAACCCTAGGTCCAATCGGAACCCTAACCGGATCTCTAACCCTAGCACTCAACATAACGCTACACCTAGGTCCAATCGGAACCCTAACCGTATCTCTAACCCTAGCCCTCAACATAACCATAACCTAGGTCCAATCGGAACCCTAAACGGATATCTAACCCTAACCCTTAACAAAACCCTAACCCTAGGTCCAATCGGAACCCTAAACTGATCTCTAACCCTAGCCCTCAACATGACCCTAACCCTAGGTCCAATCGGAACCCTAACCGGATCTTTATCCCTAGCCCTCAACATATCCCTAACCCTAGGTCCAATCGGAACCCTAACCGGATCTCTAACCCTAGCCCTCAACATAACCCTAACACTATGTCCAATCGGAACCCTAACCGGATCTCTAACCCTAGTCCTCAACATAACCTTAACCCTAGGTCCAATCGGAACCCTAACCGGATCTCTAACCCTAGCCCTCAACATAACCCTAACCCTAGGTCCAATCGGAACCCTAACTGGATTTCTAACCCTAGCCCTCAACATAACCTTAACCCTAGGTCCAATCGCAACCCTAACAGGATCTCTACCCCAGCCCTCAACATAACCCTAACACTAGGTGCGATCGGAACCCTAACCGAATCTCTAACCCTAGCTCTCAACATAACCCTAACCCTAGGTCCAATCGGAACCCTAACCAGATCTCTAACCCTAGCCCTAAACATAACCCTAACCCTAGGTACAATCGGAACCCTAACCGGATCTCTAACTCTCGCCCTCAACCTAACACTAACCCTAGGTCCTATCGGAACCCTAACCGGATCTCTAAACCTAGCCCTCAACATAACCCTAACCCTAGGTCCAATCGGAACCCTAACCGGATCTCTAACCCTAGCCCTCAACATAACCCTAACCCTAGGTCCAATCGGAACCCAAAACTGATATCTAACCCTAGCCCTCAACATAACCCTAACCCTAGGTCCAATCGGAACCCTAACCGGATCTCTATCCCTAGCCCTCAACATATCCCTAACCCTAGGTACAATCGGAACCCTAACCGGATCTCTAACCCTCGCCGTCAACATAACACTAACCCTAGGTCCTATCGGAACCCTAACCGGATCTCTAAACCTAGCCCTCAACATAACCCTAACCCTAGGTCCAATCGGAACCCTAACCGGATCTCTAACCCTAGACCTCAACATAACCCTAACCCTAGGTCCAATCGGAACCCAAAACTGATATCTAACCCTAGCCCTCAACATAACCCTAACCCTAGGTCCAATCGGAACCCTAACCGGATCTCTACCCCTCGCCCTCAACATAACCGTAACCTTAGGTCCAATCGGAACTCTAACCGGAACTCTAAACCTAGCTCTCAACATAACCCTAACCCTAGGTCCAATCGGAACCCTAACCGGATATCTAACCCTACCCCTCAACATAACCCTAACCCTAGGTCCAATCGGAACCCTAACCGGATCTCTATCCCTAGCCCTCAACATAACCTTAACCCTAGGTCCAATCGGAACCCTAACCGGATCTCTAACCCTAGCCCTCAACATAACCCTAACCCTAGGTCCAATCTGAACCCTAACCGGATCTCTAAGCCTAGCCCTCAACATATCCTTAACCCTAGGTCCAATCAGAACCCTAACCGGATCTCCAAGCCTAGCCCTCAACATAGCCCTAACCCTAGGTCCAATCGGAACCCTAACCGGATCTCTAAACCTAGCCCTCAACATAACCCTAACCCTAGGTCCAATCTGAACCCTAACCGGATCTCTAACCCCAGCCCTCAACATAACTTTAACCCTAGGTCCAATCGGAACCCTAACCGGATCTCTAACCCCAGCCCTCAACATAACCCTAACCCTAGGTCCAATCGGAACCCTAAACGGATATCTAAACCTAGCCCTCAACATAACCCTAACCCTAGGTCCAATCGGAACCCAAAACGGGTATCTAACCCTAGCCCTCAACATAACCCTAACCCTAGGTCCAATCGGAAACCTAACCGCATATCTAACCCACGCCCTCAACATAACCCTAACCCTAGGTCCAATCGGAACCCTAACCGGATCTCTAACCCTAGCCCTCAAAATAACCCTAACCCTAGGTCCAATCGGAACCCTAACCGGATATCTAACCCTAGCCCTCAACATAACCCTAACCCTAGGTACAATCGGAACCCTAACCGGATCTTTATCCCTAGCCCTCAACATATCCCTAACCCTAGGTCCAATCGGAACCCTAACCGGATATCTAACCCTAGCCCTCAACATAACCCTAACCCTAGGTACAATCGGAACCCTAACCGGATCTTTATCCCTAGCCCTCAACATATCCCTAACCCTAGGTCCAATCGGAACCCTAACCGGATCTCTAACCCTAGCCCTCAACATAACCCTAACACTATGTCCAATCGGAACCCTAAACGGATCTCTAACCCTAGTCCTCAACATAACCCTAACCCTAGGTCCAATCGGAACCCTAACTGGATTTGTAACCCTAGCCCTCAACATAACCCTAACCCTAGGTCCAATCGGGACCCTAACAGGATCTCTACCCCAGCCCTCA
The DNA here is from genome assembly GCF_054644295.1 of Miniopterus natalensis. NCBI lineage: Eukaryota > Metazoa > Chordata > Mammalia > Chiroptera > Miniopteridae > Miniopterus > Miniopterus natalensis. The sequence goes on from NC_142091.1 coordinate 2,117,568, forward strand.
ACATAACCCTAACCCTAGGTCCAATCGGAACCCTAACCGGATCTCTAACCCTAGCTCTCAACATAACCCTAACTCTAGGTCCAATCGGAACCCTAACCAGATCTCTAACCCTAGCCCTGAACATAACCCTAACCCTAGGTACAATCGGAACCCTAACCGGATCTCTAACCCTCGCTCTCAACATAACACTAACCCTAGGTCCTATCGGAACCCTAACCGGATCTCTAAACCTAGCCCTCAAAATATCCCTAACCCTAGGTCCAATCGGAACCCTAACAGGATCTCTAACCCTAGCCCTCAACATAACCCTAAACCTAGGTCCAATCGGAACCCAAAACTGATATCTAACCCTAGCCCTCAACATAACCCTAACCCTAGGTCCAATCGGAACCCTAACCGGATCTCTATCCCTAGCCCTCAACATATCCCTAACCCTAGGTCCAATCGGAACCCTAACCGGATCTCTACCCCTCGCCCTCAACATAACCCTAACCCTAGGTCCAATCGGAACTCTAACCGGAACTCTAAACCTAGCCCTCAACATAACCCTAACCCTAGATCCAATCGGAACCCTAACCGGATATCTAACCCTAGCCCTCAACATAACCCTAACCCTAGGTCCAATCGGAACCCTAACCGGATCTCTAACCCTAGCCCTCAACATAACCCTAACCCTAGGTCCAAACGGAACCCTAACTGGATTTCTAACCCTAGCCGTCAACATAACCCTAACCCTAGGTCCAATCGGAACCCTAACAGGATCTCTACCCAGCCCTCAACATAACCCTAACCCTAGGTCCAATCGGAACCCTTACTGGATCTCTACCCATCGCCCTCAACATAACCCTAACCCTAGGTCCAATCGGAACCCTAACCGCATCTCTACCCCTCGCCCTCAACATAACCCTAACCCTTGGTCCAATCGGAACCGTAACCGGATATCTAACCCTAGCCCTCAACATAACCCTAACCCTAGGTCCAATAGGAACCCTAACCGGATATATTACCCTAGCTCTCAACATAACCCTAACCCTAGGTACAATCGGAATCCTAACCAGATCTCTAACCCTAGCCCTAAACATAACCCTAACCCTAGGTCCAATCGGAACCCTAACAGGATCTCTAACCCTCGCCCTCAACATAACACAAACCCTAGGTCCAATCGGAAACCTAACCGGATATCTAACCCTCGCCCTCAACATAACCCTAACCCTAGGTCCAATCGGGACCCTAACCGGATCTCTAACCCTAACCCTCAACATAACCCTAACCCTAGGTCCAATCGGAACCCAAAACGGATATCTAACCCTAGCCCTCAACATAACCATAACCCTAGGTCCAATCGGAAACCTAACCGGATATCTAACCCTCGCCCTCAACATAACCCTAACCCTAGGTCCAATCGGGACCCTAACCGGATCTCTAACCCTAGCCCTCAAAATAACCCTAACCCTAGGTCCTATCGGAACCCTAACCGGATATCTAACCCTAGCCCTCAACATAACCCTAACCCTAGGTCCAATCGGAACCCTAACCGGATCTCTATCCCTAGCCCTCAACATATCCCTAACCCTAGGTCCAATCGGAACCCTAACCGGATCTCTAACCCTAGGCCTCAAAATAACCCTAACCCTAGGTCCAATCGGAACCCTAACCGGATCTCTAACCCTAGGCCTCAACATAACCCTAACCCTAGGTTCAATCTGAACCCTAACCGAATATCTAACCCTAGCCCTCAACATAACCTTAACCCTAGGTCCAATCGGAAACCTAAACGGATATCTAACCCTAGCCCTCAACATAACCGTAACCCTAGGTCCAATCGGAACCCTAAAAGGATATCTAACCCTAGCCCTCAACATATCCCTAACCCTAGGTCCAATCGGAACCCTAACCGGATCTCTAACCCTAGCCCTCAACATATCCCTAACCCTAGGTCCAATCGGAACCCTAACCGGATCTCTAACCCTAGGCCTCAACCTAACCCTAACCCTAGGTCCAATCGGAACCCTAACCGGATCTTTAACCCTGGCCCTCAACATAACCCTAACCCTAGGTTCAATCTGAACCCTAACCGAATATCTAACCCTAGCCCTCAACATAACCTTAACCCTAGGTCCAATCGGAAACCTAAACGGATATCTAACCCTAGCCCTCAACATAACCCTAACCCTAGGTCCAATCGGAACCCTAAAATGATATCTAACCCTAGCCCTCAACATAACCCTAACACTAGGTCCAATCGGAACCCTAACCGGATATCTAACCCTAGCCCTCAACATAACCTTAATCCTAGGTCCAATTGGAACCCTAACAGGATCTCTACCCAGCCCTCAACATAACCCTAACCCTAGGTCCAATCGGAACCCTAACCGGATCTCTACCCCTCGCCCTCCACATAACCCTAACCCTAGGTCCAATCGGAACTCTAACCGCACCTCTAACCCTAGCCCTCTACATAACCCTAACCCTAGGCACAATCGGAACCCTAACCGGATATCTAACCCTAGCCCTCAACATAACCCTAACCCTAGGTCCAATCGGAACCCTAACCGGATCTCTATCCCTAGCCCTCAACATAACCTTAACCCTAGGTCCAATCGGAACCCTAACCGGATCTCTAACCCTAGCCCTCAACATAACCCTAACCCTAGGTCCAATCGGAACCCTAACCGGATCTCTAACCCTAGCCCTCAAAATAACCCTAACCCTAGGTCCAATCGGAACCCTAACCGGATATCTAACCCTAGCCCTCAACATAACCCTAACCCTAGGTCCAATCGGAACCCTAACCGGATCTTTATCCCTAGCCCTCAACATATCCCTAACCCTAGGTCCAATCGTAACCCTAACCGGATCTCTAACCCTAGCCCTCAACATAACCCTAACACTAGGTCCAATCGGAACCCTAACCGGATCTCTAACCCTAGTCCTCAACATAACCTTAACCCTAGGTCCAATAGGAACCCTAACCGGATCTCTAACCCTAGCCCTCAACATAACCCTAACCCTAGGTCCAATCGGAACCCTAACTGGATTTCTAACCCTCGCCCTCAACATAACCCTAACCCTAGGTCCAAACGGAACCCTAACAGGATCTCTACCCCAGCCCTCAATATAACCCTAACCCTAGGTCCAATCGGAACCCTAACCGGATCTCTACCCCTCGCCCTCAACATAACCCTAACCCTAGGTCCAATCGGAACCCTAACCGGATCTCTATCCCTAGCCCTCAACATATCCCTAACCCTAGGTCCAATCGGAACCCTAACCGGATCTCTACCCCTCGCCCTCAACATAACCCTAACCCTAGGTCCAATCGGAACTCTAACCGGAACTCTAAATCTAGCAATCAACATAACCCTAACCCTAGATCCAATCGGAACCCTAACCGGATATCTAACCCTAGCCCTCAACATAACCCTAACCCTAGGTCCAATCGGAACCCTAACAGGATAACTAACCCTAGCCCTCAACATAACCCTAACCCTAGGTCCAGTCTGAACCCTAACCGGATCTCTAACCCTAGCCCTCAACATAACCCTAACCCTAGGTCCAATCGGAACCCTAACCGGATATCTAACCCTAGCCCTCAACATAACCCTAACCCTAGGTCCAATCGGAACCCTAACCGGATCTTTATCCCTAGCCCTCAACATATCCCTAACCCTAGGTCCAATCGGAACCCTAACTGGATTTCTAACCCTAGCCCTCAACATAACCCTAACCCTAGGTCCAATCAGAACCCAAATAGGATCTCTACCCCAGCCCTCAACATAACCCTAACCCTAGGTCCAATCGGAACCCTAACCGGATCTCTACCCCTCGACCTCAACATAACCCTAACCCTTGGTCCAATCGGAACCCTAACCGGATATCTAACCCTAGCCCTCAACATAACCCTAACCGTAGGTCCAATAGGAACCCTAACCGGATCCCTAACCCTAGCTCTCAACGTAACCCTAACCCTAGGTCCAATCGGAACCCTAACCAGATGTCTAACCCTAGCCCTAAACATAACCCTAACCCTAGGTCCAATCGGAACCCTAACCGGATCTCTAACCCTAGCCCTCAACATAACCCTAACCCTAGGTCCAATCGGAACCCTAACCGGATCTCTAACCCTAGCCCTCAACATAACCCTAACCCTAGGTCCAATCAGAACCCAAATTGGATCTCTACACCAGCCCTCAACATAACCCTAACCCTAGGTCCAATCGGAACCCTAACCGGATCTCTATCCCTAGCCCTCAACATAACCTTAACCCTAGGTCCAATCGGAACCCTAACTGGATCTCTAACCCTAGCCCTCAACATAACCCTAACCCTAGGTCCAATCGGAACCCTAACAGGATCTCTACCCCAGCCCTCAACATAACCCTAACCCTAGGTCCAATCGGAACCCTTACCGGATCTGTACCCCTCGCACTCAACATAACCATAACCCTAGGTCCAATCGGAACCCTAACCGGATCTCTACCCCTCGCCCTCAACATAACTCTAACCCTTGGTCCAATCGGAACCCTAACCGAATATCTAACCCTAGCCCTCAACATAACCCTAACCCTAGGTCCAATCGGAACCCTAAACGGATCTCTAACCCTAGCCCTCAACATAACCTTATCCCTAGGTCCAATCGGAACCCTAACCGGATCTCTAACCCTAGCACTCAACATAACCCTAACCCTAGGTCCAATCGGAACCCTAACCGGATCTCTAACCCTAGCACTCAACATAACCCTAACCCTAGGTCCAATCGGAACCCTAAACGGATATCTAAACCTAGCCCTCAACATAACCCTAACCCTAGGTCCAATCGGAACCCAAAATGGATATCTAACCCTAGCCCTCAACATAACCCTAACCCTAGGTCCAATCGGAAACCTAACCGAATATCTAACCCACGCCCTCAACATAACCCTAACCCTAGGTCCAATCGGAACCCTAACCGGATCTCTAACCCTAGCCCTCAACATAACCCTAACCCTAGGTCAAATCGGAACCCTAACCGGATCTCTAAACCTAGCCCTCAACATAACCCTAACCCTAGGTCCAATCGGAACCCTAACCGGATATCTAAACCTAGCCCTCAACATAACCCTAACCCTAGGTCCAATCGGAACCCTAACCGGATCTTTATCCCTAGCCCTCAACATATCCCTAACCCTAGGTCCAATCGGAACCCTAACCGGATCTCTAACCCTAGCCCTCAATATAACCCTAACCCTAGGTCCAATCGGAACCCTAACTGGATTTCTAACCCTAGCCCTCAACATAACCCTAACCCTAGGTCCAAACGGAACCCTAACAGGATCTCTACCCCAGCCCTCAACATAACCCTAACCCTAGGTCCAATCGGAACCCTAACCGGATCTCTACCCCTCGCCCTCAACATAACCCTAACCCTAGGTCCAATCGGAACCCTAACCGGATCTATCCCTAGCCCTCAACATATCCCTAACCCTAGGTCCAATCGGAACCCTAACCGGATCTCTACCCCTCGCCCTCAACATAACCCTAACCCTAGGTCCAATCGGAACTCTAACCGGAACTCTAAACCTAGCCCTCAACATAACCCTAACCCTAGGTCCAATCGGAACCCTAACCGTATATCTAACCCTAGCCCTCAACATAACCCTAACCCTAGGTCCAATCGGAACCCTAACAGGATATCTTAACCTAGCCCTCAACGTAACCCTAACCCTAGGTCCAATCGGAACCCTAACCGGATCTCTAACCCTAGCCCTCAACATAACCTTAACCCTAGGTCCAATCGGAACCCTAACCGGATCTCTAACCCTAGCACTCAACATAACCCTAACCCTAGGTCCAATCGGAACCCTAACCGGATCTCTAACCCTAGCCCTCAACATAACCTTAACCCTAGGTCCAATCGGAACCCTAACCGGATCTCTAACCCTAGCCCTCAACATAACCCTAACCCTAGGTCCAATCGGAAACCTAACCGCATATCTAACCCACGCCCTCAACATAACCCTAACCCTAGGTCCAATCGGAACCCTAACCGGATCTCTAACCCTAGCCCTCAACATAACCCTAACCCTAGGTCCATTCGGAACCCTAACCGGATATCTAACCCTAGCCCTCAACATAACCCTAAGCCTAGGTCCAATCGGAACCCTAACCGGATCTTTATCCCTAGCCCTCAACATATCCCTAACCCTAGGTCCAATCGGAACCCTAACTGGATTTCTAACCCTAGCCCTCAACATAACCCTAACCCTAGGTCCAATCAGAACCCAAATAGGATCTCTACCCCAGCCCTCAACATAACCCTAACCCTAGGTCCAATCGGAACCCTAACCGGATCTCTACCCCTCGCCCTCAACATAACCCTAACCCTTGGTCCAATCGGAACCCTAACCGGATATCTAACCCTAGCCCTCAACATAACCCTAACCCTAGGTCCAATAGGAACCCTAACCGGATCCCTAACCCTAGCTCTCAACGTAACCCTAACCCTAGGTCCAATCGGAACCCTAACCAGATCTCTAACCCTAGCCCTAAACATAACCCTAACCCTAGGTCCAATCGGAACCCTAACCGGATATCTAACCCTAGCCCTCAACATAACCCTAACACTAGGTCCAATCGGAACCCTAACCGGATCTCTAACCCTAGTCCTCAACATAACCTTAACCCTAGGTCCAATAGGAACCCTAACCGGATCTCTAACCCTAGCCCTCAACATAACCCTAACCCTAGGTCCAATCGGAAACCCTAACTGGATTTCTAACCCTAACCCTCAACATAACCCTAACCCTAGGTCCAAACGGAACCCTAACAGGATCTCTACCCCAGCCCTCAACATAACCCTAACCCTAGGTCCAATCGAAACCCTAACCGGATCTCTACCCCTCGCCCTTAACATAACCCTAACCCTAGGTCCAATCGGAACCCTAACCGGATCTCTATCCCTAGCCCTCAACATATCCCTAACCCTAGGTCCAATCGGAACCCTAACCGGATCTCTACCCCTCGCCCTCAACATAACCCTAACCCTAGGTCCAATCGGAACTCTAACCGGAACTCTAAACCTAGCCCTCAACATAACCCTAACCCTAGGTCCAATCGGAACCCTAACCGTATATCTAACCCTAGCTCTCAACATAACCCTAACCCTAGGTCCAATCGGAACCCTAACATGATATCTAACCCTAGCCCTCAACATAACCCTAACCCTAGGTCCAATCTGAACCCTAACCGGATCTCTAACCCTAGCCCTCAACATAACCTTAACCCTAGGTCCAATCGTAACCCTAACCGGATCTCTAACCCTAGCCCTCAACATTACCCTAACCCTAGGTCCAATCGGAACCCTAAACGGATATCTAAACCTAGCCCTCAACATAACCCTAACCCTTGGTCAAATCGAAACCCAAAACGGATATCTAACCCTAGCCCTCAACATAACCCTAACCCTAGGTCCAATCGGAAACCTAACCGCATATCTAACCCACGCCCTCAACATAACCCTAACCCTAGGTCCAATCGGAACCCTAACCGGATCTCTAACCCTAGCCCTCAATATAACCCTAACCCTAGGTCCAATCGGAACCCTAACCGGATATCTAAACCTAGCCCTCAACATAACCCTAACCCTAGGTCCAATCGGAACCCTAACCGGATCTTTATCCCTAGCCCTCAACATATCCCTAACCCTAGGTCCAATCGGAACCCTAACTGGATTTCTAACCCTAGCCCTCAACATAACCCTAACCCTAGGTCCAATCGGAACCCTAACCGGATCTCTAACCCTAGCCCTCAACATAACCCTAAACCTAGGTCCAATGGGAACCCTAACCGGATCTCTAACCCTAGCCCTCAACATAACCCAAACCTTAGGTCCAATCGGAACCCTAACCGGATCTCTAACCTTAGCCCTCAACATAACCCTAAACCTAGGTCCAATAGGAACCCTAACCGTAACTCTAACCCTAGCCCTCAACATAACCATAACCTAGGTCCAATCGGAACCCTAAACGGATATCTAACCCTAACCCTTAACAAAACCCTAACCCTAGGTCCAATCGGAACCCTAAACGGATCTCTAACCCTAGCCCTCAACATGACCCTAACCCTAGGTTCAATCGGAACCTAACCGGATATCTAATCCTAGCCCTCAACATGACCCTAACCCTAGGTCCAATCGGAACCCTAACAGGATCTCTACCCCTCGCCCTCAACATAACCCTAACCCTAGGTCCAATCGGAACCCTAACCGGATGTCTAACCCTAGCCCTCAACATAACCCTAACCCTAGGTCCCATCGGAACCCTAACCGAATCTATCCCTAGCCCTCAACATAACCCTAACCCTAGGTCCAATCGTATCCCTAACCGGATCTCTAACCCTAGCCCTCAACATAACCCTAACCCTAGGTCCAATCGGAACCCTAACTGGATCTCTAACCCTAGCCCTCAACATAACCTAACCCTAGGTCCAATCGGAACCCTAACCGGATCTCTATCCCTAGCCCTCAACATATCCCTAACCCTAGGTCCAATCGGAACCCTAACCTGAACTCTAACCCTAGCCCTCAAAATAACCCTAATCCTAGGTCCAATCGGAACCCTAACCGGATTTCTAACCCTAGCCCTCAACATAACCCTAACCCTAGGTCCAATCGGAACCCTAACCGGAACTCTAACCCTAGCACTCAACATAACCCTACCCCGAGGTCCAATCGGAACCCTAACCGGATCTCTAAACCTAGCTCTCAACATAACACTAACCCTAGGTCCAATCGGAACCCTAACCGGAACTCTAAACCTAGCCCTAAACATAACCCTAACTCCACGTCCAATCGGAACCCTAACCGGATCTCTAACCCTAGCCCTCAACATATCCCTAACCCTAGGTCCAATCGGAACCCTAACTGGATTTCTAACCCTAGCCCTCAACATAACCCTAACCCTAGGTCCAATCAGAACCCAAATAGGATCTCTACCCCAGCCCTCAACATAACCCTAACCCTAGGTCCAATCGGAACCCTAACCGGATCTCTACCCCTCGCCCTCAACATAACCCTAACCCTTGGTCCAATCGGAACCCTAACCGGATATCTAACCCTAGCCCTCAACATAACCCTAACCCTAGGTCCAATAGGAACCCTAACCGGATCCCTAACCCTAGCTCTCAACGTAACCCTAACCCTAGGTCCAATCGGAACCCTAACCAGATCTCTAACCCTAGCCCTAAACATAACCCTAACCCTAGGTCCAATCGGAACCCTCACCGGATCTCTAACCCTCGCCCTCAACATAACACTAACCCTAGGTCCTATCGGAACCCTAACCGGATCTCTAAACCTAGCCCTGAACATAACCCTAACCCTAGGTCCAATCGGAACCCTAACCGGATCTCTAACCCTAGCCCTCAACATAACCCTAACCCTAGGTCCAATCGGAACCCAAAACGGATATCTAACCCTAGCCCTCAACATAACCCTAACCCTAGGTCCAATCGGAAACATAACCGGATATCTAACCCTAGCCTCAACATAACCCTAACCCTAGGTCCAAACGGAACCCTAACAGGATCTCTAACCCTAGCGCTCAACATAAGCACAACCCGAGGTCCAATCGGAACCTTAACCGGATCTCTAACCCTAGCCCTCAACATAACCCTAACCCTAGGTCCAATCGGAACCCTAACCAGAACTCTAACCCTAGCCCTCAAAATAACCCTAACCCTAGGTCCAATCGGAACCTTAACCGGATCTCTACCCCTCGCCCTCAACATAACCCTAACCCGAGGTCCAATCGGAACCCTAACCGGATCTCTAACCCTAGCCCTCAACATAACACTTACCCTAGGTACAAACGGAACCCTAACCGGAACTCTAACACAAGCCCTCAAAATAACCCTAACCCTAGGTCCAATCGGAACCCTAACAGGATCTCTACCCCTTGCCCTCAACATAACCCCAACCCTAGTTCCAATCGGAACCCTAACCGGATATCTATCCCTAACCCTCAACATAAACCTAACCCTAAGTCCAATCGGAACCCTAACCGGATCTCTAACCCTATCCCTCTACAAAACCCTAACCTTAGGTCCAATCGGAACCCTAACCGGAACTCTAAACCTAGCCCTCAAAATAACCCTAACCCTAGGTCCAATCGGAACCCTAACTGGATCTCTAACCCTAGCCCTCAACATAACCTAACCCTAGGTCCAATCGGAACCCTAACCGGATCTCTATCCCTAGTCCTCAACATATCCCTAACCCTACGTCCAATCGGAACCGTAACCGGATCTCTAACCCTAACCCTCAAAATAACCCTAACCCTAGGTCCAATTGGAACCCTAACCGGATCTCTAACCCTAGCCCTCAACAAAACCCTAACCCTAGGTCCAATCGGAACCCTAACCGGATCTCTAACCCTAGCCCTCAACATAACCCTAAGCCTAGGTCCAATCGGAACCCTAACCGGATCTCTAACCCTAGCCCTCAACATAACCCTAAACCTAGGTCCAATAGGAACCCTAACCGGATCTCTAACCCTAGCCCTCAACATAACCCAAACCTCAGGTCCAATCGGAACCCTAACCGGATCTCTAACCCTAGCCCTCAACATAACCCTAAACCTAGGTCCAATAGGAACTCTAACCGGAACTCTAAATCTAGCCCTCAACATAACCCTAACCCTAGGTCCAATCGGAACCCTAACCGTATATCTAACCCTAGCCCTCAACATAACCCTAACCCTAGGTCCAATCGGAACCCTAACAGGATAACTAACCCTAGCCCTCAACATAACCCTAACCCTAGGTCCAATCTGAACCCTAACCGGATCTCTAACCCTAGCCCTCAACATAACCCTAACCCTAGGTCCAATCGGAACCCTAACCGGATATCTAACCCTAGCCCTCAACATAACCCTAACCCTAGGTCCAATCGGAACCCTAACCGGATCTTTATCCCTAGCCCTCAACATATCCCTAACCCTAGGTCCAATCGGAACCCTAACTGGATTTCTAACCCTGGCCCTCAACATAACCCTAACCCTAGGTCCAATCAGAACCCAAATAGGATCTCTACCCCAGCCCTCAACATAACCCTAACCCTAGGTCCAATCGGAACCCTAACCGGATCTCTACCCCTCGCCCTCAACATAACCCTAACCCTTGGTCCAATCGGAACCCTAACCGGATATCTAACCCTAGCCCTCAACATAACCCTAACCGTAGGTCCAATAGGAACCCTAACCGGATCCCTAACCCTAGCTCTCAACGTAACCCTAACCCTAGGTCCAATCGGAACCCTAACCAGATCTCTAACCCTAGCCCTAAACATAACCCTAACCCTAGGTCCAATCGGAACCCTAACCGGATATCTAACCCTAGCCCTCAACATAACCCTAACACTAGGTCCAATCGGAACCCTAACCGGATCTCTAACCCTAGTCCTCAACATAACCTTAACCCTAGGTCCAATAGGAACCCTAACCGGATCTCTAACCCTAGCCCTCAACATAACCCTAACCCTAGGTCCAATCGGAACCCTAACTGGATTTCTAACCCTAGCCCTCGACATAACCCTAACCCTAGGTCCAAACGGAACCCTAACAGGATCTCTACCCCAGCCCTCAACATAACCCTAACCCTAGGTCCAATCGGAACCCTAACCGGATCTCTACCCCTCGCCCTCAACATAACCCTTACCCTAGGTCCAATCGGAACCCTAACCGGATCTCTATCCCTAGCCCTCAACATATCCCTAACCCTAGGTCCAATCGGAACCCTAACCGGATCTCTAACCCTAGCCCTCAACATAACCCTAACCCTAGGTCCAATCGGAACCCTAACCGGATCTCTAACCCTAGCCCTCAACATAACCCTAACCCTAGGTCCAATCGGAACCCTAACCGTATATCTAACCCTAGCCCTCAACATAACACGAACCCTAGGTCCAATCGGAACCCTAACAGGATATCTAACCCTAGCCCTCAACATAACCCTAACCCTAGGTCCAATCTGAACCCTAACCGGATCTCTAACCCTAGCCCTCAACATAACCCTAACCCTAGGTCCAATCTGAACCCTAACCGGATCTCTAACCCTAGCCCTCAACATAACCTTAACCCTAGGTCCAATCGTAACCCTAACCGGATCTCTAACCCTAGCCCTCAACATTACCCTAACCCTAGGTCCAATCGGAACCCTAAACGGATATCTAAACCTAGCCCTCAACATAACCCTAACCCTTGGTCAAATCGAAACCCAAAACGGATATCTAACCCTAGCCCTCAACATAACCCTAACCCTAGGTCCAATCGGAAACCTAACCGCATATCTAACCCACGCCCTCAACATAACCCTAACCCTAGGTCCAATCGGAACCCTAACCGGATCTCTAACCCTAGCCCTCAATATAACCCTAACCCTAGGTCCAATCGGAACCCTAACCGGATATCTAAACCTAGCCCTCAACATAACCCTAACCCTAGGTCCAATCGGAACCCTAACCGGATCTTTATCCCTAGCCCTCAACATATCCCTAACCCTAGGTCCAATCGGAACCCTAACTGGATTTCTAACCCTAGCCCTCAACATAACCCTAACCCTAGGTCCAATCGGAACCCTAACCGGATCTCTAACCCTAGCCCTCAACATAACCCTAAACCTAGGTCCAATGGGAACCCTAACCGGATCTCTAACCCTAGCCCTCAACATAACCCAAACCTTAGGTCCAATCGGAACCCTAACCGGATCTCTAACCTTAGCCCTCAACATAACCCTAAACCTAGGTCCAATAGGAACCCTAACCGTAACTCTAACCCTAGCCCTCAACATAACCATAACCTAGGTCCAATCGGAACCCTAAACGGATATCTAACCCTAACCCTTAACAAAACCCTAACCCTAGGTCCAATCGGAACCCTAAACGGATCTCTAACCCTAGCCCTCAACATGACCCTAACCCTAGGTTCAATCGGAACCTAACCGGATATCTAATCCTAGCCCTCAACATGACCCTAACCCTAGGTCCAATCGGAACCCTAACAGGATCTCTACCCCTCGCCCTCAACATAACCCTAACCCTAGGTCCAATCGGAACCCTAACCGGATGTCTAACCCTAGCCCTCAACATAACCCTAACCCTAGGTCCCATCGGAACCCTAACCGAATCTATCCCTAGCCCTCAACATAACCCTAACCCTAGGTCCAATCGTATCCCTAACCGGATCTCTAACCCTAGCCCTCAACATAACCCTAACCCTAGGTCCAATCGGAACCCTAACTGGATCTCTAACCCTAGCCCTCAACATAACCTAACCCTAGGTCCAATCGGAACCCTAACCGGATCTCTATCCCTAGCCCTCAACATATCCCTAACCCTAGGTCCAATCGGAACCCTAACCTGAACTCTAACCCTAGCCCTCAAAATAACCCTAATCCTAGGTCCAATCGGAACCCTAACCGGATTTCTAACCCTAGCCCTCAACATAACCCTAACCCTAGGTCCAATCGGAACCCTAACCGGAACTCTAACCCTAGCACTCAACATAACCCTACCCCGAGGTCCAATCGGAACCCTAACCGGATCTCTAAACCTAGCTCTCAACATAACACTAACCCTAGGTCCAATCGGAACCCTAACCGGAACTCTAAACCTAGCCCTAAACATAACCCTAACTCCACGTCCAATCGGAACCCTAACCGGATCTCTAACCCTAGCCCTCAACATATCCCTAACCCTAGGTCCAATCGGAACCCTAACTGGATTTCTAACCCTAGCCCTCAACATAACCCTAACCCTAGGTCCAATCAGAACCCAAATAGGATCTCTACCCCAGCCCTCAACATAACCCTAACCCTAGGTCCAATCGGAACCCTAACCGGATCTCTACCCCTCGCCCTCAACATAACCCTAACCCTTGGTCCAATCGGAACCCTAACCGGATATCTAACCCTAGCCCTCAACATAACCCTAACCCTAGGTCCAATAGGAACCCTAACCGGATCCCTAACCCTAGCTCTCAACGTAACCCTAACCCTAGGTCCAATCGGAACCCTAACCAGATCTCTAACCCTAGCCCTAAACATAACCCTAACCCTAGGTCCAATCGGAACCCTCACCGGATCTCTAACCCTCGCCCTCAACATAACACTAACCCTAGGTCCTATCGGAACCCTAACCGGATCTCTAAACCTAGCCCTGAACATAACCCTAACCCTAGGTCCAATCGGAACCCTAACCGGATCTCTAACCCTAGCCCTCAACATAACCCTAACCCTAGGTCCAATCGGAACCCAAAACGGATATCTAACCCTAGCCCTCAACATAACCCTAACCCTAGGTCCAATCGGAAACATAACCGGATATCTAACCCTAGCCTCAACATAACCCTAACCCTAGGTCCAAACGGAACCCTAACAGGATCTCTAACCCTAGCGCTCAACATAAGCACAACCCGAGGTCCAATCGGAACCTTAACCGGATCTCTAACCCTAGCCCTCAACATAACCCTAACCCTAGGTCCAATCGGAACCCTAACCAGAACTCTAACCCTAGCCCTCAAAATAACCCTAACCCTAGGTCCAATCGGAACCTTAACCGGATCTCTACCCCTCGCCCTCAACATAACCCTAACCCGAGGTCCAATCGGAACCCTAACCGGATCTCTAACCCTAGCCCTCAACATAACACTTACCCTAGGTACAAACGGAACCCTAACCGGAACTCTAACACAAGCCCTCAAAATAACCCTAACCCTAGGTCCAATCGGAACCCTAACAGGATCTCTACCCCTTGCCCTCAACATAACCCCAACCCTAGTTCCAATCGGAACCCTAACCGGATATCTATCCCTAACCCTCAACATAAACCTAACCCTAAGTCCAATCGGAACCCTAACCGGATCTCTAACCCTATCCCTCTACAAAACCCTAACCTTAGGTCCAATCGGAACCCTAACCGGAACTCTAAACCTAGCCCTCAAAATAACCCTAACCCTAGGTCCAATCGGAACCCTAACTGGATCTCTAACCCTAGCCCTCAACATAACCTAACCCTAGGTCCAATCGGAACCCTAACCGGATCTCTATCCCTAGTCCTCAACATATCCCTAACCCTACGTCCAATCGGAACCGTAACCGGATCTCTAACCCTAACCCTCAAAATAACCCTAACCCTAGGTCCAATTGGAACCCTAACCGGATCTCTAACCCTAGCCCTCAACAAAACCCTAACCCTAGGTCCAATCGGAACCCTAACCGGATCTCTAACCCTAGCCCTCAACATAACCCTAAGCCTAGGTCCAATCGGAACCCTAACCGGATCTCTAACCCTAGCCCTCAACATAACCCTAAACCTAGGTCCAATAGGAACCCTAACCGGATCTCTAACCCTAGCCCTCAACATAACCCAAACCTCAGGTCCAATCGGAACCCTAACCGGATCTCTAACCCTAGCCCTCAACATAACCCTAAACCTAGGTCCAATAGGAACTCTAACCGGAACTCTAAATCTAGCCCTCAACATAACCCTAACCCTAGGTCCAATCGGAACCCTAACCGTATATCTAACCCTAGCCCTCAACATAACCCTAACCCTAGGTCCAATCGGAACCCTAACAGGATAACTAACCCTAGCCCTCAACATAACCCTAACCCTAGGTCCAATCTGAACCCTAACCGGATCTCTAACCCTAGCCCTCAACATAACCCTAACCCTAGGTCCAATCGGAACCCTAACCGGATATCTAACCCTAGCCCTCAACATAACCCTAACCCTAGGTCCAATCGGAACCCTAACCGGATCTTTATCCCTAGCCCTCAACATATCCCTAACCCTAGGTCCAATCGGAACCCTAACTGGATTTCTAACCCTGGCCCTCAACATAACCCTAACCCTAGGTCCAATCAGAACCCAAATAGGATCTCTACCCCAGCCCTCAACATAACCCTAACCCTAGGTCCAATCGGAACCCTAACCGGATCTCTACCCCTCGCCCTCAACATAACCCTAACCCTTGGTCCAATCGGAACCCTAACCGGATATCTAACCCTAGCCCTCAACATAACCCTAACCGTAGGTCCAATAGGAACCCTAACCGGATCCCTAACCCTAGCTCTCAACGTAACCCTAACCCTAGGTCCAATCGGAACCCTAACCAGATCTCTAACCCTAGCCCTAAACATAACCCTAACCCTAGGTCCAATCGGAACCCTAACCGGATATCTAACCCTAGCCCTCAACATAACCCTAACACTAGGTCCAATCGGAACCCTAACCGGATCTCTAACCCTAGTCCTCAACATAACCTTAACCCTAGGTCCAATAGGAACCCTAACCGGATCTCTAACCCTAGCCCTCAACATAACCCTAACCCTAGGTCCAATCGGAACCCTAACTGGATTTCTAACCCTAGCCCTCGACATAACCCTAACCCTAGGTCCAAACGGAACCCTAACAGGATCTCTACCCCAGCCCTCAACATAACCCTAACCCTAGGTCCAATCGGAACCCTAACCGGATCTCTACCCCTCGCCCTCAACATAACCCTTACCCTAGGTCCAATCGGAACCCTAACCGGATCTCTATCCCTAGCCCTCAACATATCCCTAACCCTAGGTCCAATCGGAACCCTAACCGGATCTCTAACCCTAGCCCTCAACATAACCCTAACCCTAGGTCCAATCGGAACCCTAACCGGATCTCTAACCCTAGCCCTCAACATAACCCTAACCCTAGGTCCAATCGGAACCCTAACCGTATATCTAACCCTAGCCCTCAACATAACACGAACCCTAGGTCCAATCGGAACCCTAACAGGATATCTAACCCTAGCCCTCAACATAACCCTAACCCTAGGTCCAATCTGAACCCTAACCGGATCTCTAACCCTAGCCCTCAACATAACCTTAACCCTAGGTCCAATCGGAACCCTAACCGGATCTCTAACCCTATCCCTCAACATTACCCTAACCCTAGGTCCAATCGGAACCCTAAACGGATATCTAAACCTAGCCCTCAACATAATCCTAACCCTTGGTCCAATCGGAACCCAAAACGGATATCTAACCCTAGCCCTCAACATAACCCTAACCCTAGGTCCAATCGGAAACCTAACCGCATATCTAACCCACGCCCTCAACATAACCCTAACCCTAGGTCCAATCGGAACCCTAACCGGATCTCTAACCCTAGCCCTCAATATAACCCTAACCCTAGGTCCAAACGGAACCCTAACCGGATATCTAACCCTAGCCCTCAACATAACCCTAACCCTAGGTCCAATCGGAACCCTAACCGGATCTTTATCCCTAGCCCTCAACATATCCCTAACCCTAGGTCCAATCGGAACCCTAACTGGATTTCTAACCCTAGCCCTCAACATAACCCTAACCCTAGGTCCAAACGGAACCCTAACAGGATCTCTACCCCAGCCCTCAACATAACCCTAACCCTAGGTCCAATCGGAACCCTAACCGGATCTCTACCCCTCGCCCACAACATAACCCTAACCCTAGGTCCAATCGGAACCCTAACCGGATCTCTATCCCTAGCCCTCAACATATCCCTAACCCTAGGTCCAATGGGAACCCTAACCGGATCTCTACCCCTCGCCCTCAACATAACCCTAACCCTAGGTCCAATCGGAACTCTAACCGGAACTCTAAACCTAGCCCTCAACATAACCCTAACCCTAGGTCCAATCGGAACCCTAACCGTATATCTAACCCTAGCCCTCAACATAACCCGAACCCTAGGTCCAATCGGAACCCTAACAGGATATCTAACCCTAGCCCTCAACATAACCCTAACCCTAGGTCCAATCGGAACCCTAACCGGATCTCTAACCCTAGCCCTCCACATTACCCTAACCCTAGGTCCAATCGGAACCCTAAACTGATATCTAAACCTAGCCCTCAACATAATCCTAACCCTTGGTCCAATCGGAACCCAAAACGGATATCTAACCCTAGCCCTCAACATAACCCTAACCCTAGGTCCAATCGGAAACCTAACCGCATATCTAACCCACGCCCTTAACATAACCCTAAACCTAGGTCCAATCGGAACCCTAACCGGATCTCTAACCCTAGCCCTCAATATAACCATAACCCTAGGTCCAAACGGAACCCTAACCGGATATCTAACCCTAGCCCTCAACATACCCTAACCCTAGGTCCAATCGGAACCCTAACCGGATCTTTATCCCTAGCCCTCAACATATCTCTAACCCTAGGTCCAATCGGAACCCTAACTGGATTTCTAACCCTAGCCCTCAACATAACCCTAACACTAGGTCCAATCAGAACCCAGATAGGATCTCTACCCCAGCCCTCAACATAACCCTAACCCTAGGTCCAATCGGAACCCTAACCGGATCTCTACCCCTCGCCCTCAACATAACCCTAACCCTTGGTCCAATCGGAACCCTAACCGGATATCTAACCCTAGCCCTCAACATAACCCTAACCGTAGGTCCAATAGGAACCCTAACCGGATCCCTAACTCTAGCTCTCAACGTAACCCTAACCCTAGGTCCAATCGGAACCCTAACCAGATCTCTAACCCTAGCCCTATACATAACCCTAACCCTAGGTCCAATCGGAACCCTAACCGGATCTCTAACCCTCGCCCTCAACATAACCCTAACCCTAGGTCCAATCGGAACCCTAACCGGATCTCTAACCCTAGCCCTCAACATAACCCTAACCCTAGGTCCAATAAGAACCCAAATTGGATCTCTACCCCAGCCCTCAACATAACCCTAACCCTAGGTCCAATCGGAACCCTAACCGGATCTCTATCCCTAGCCCTCAACATAACCTTAACCCTAGGTCCAATAGGAACCCTAACTGGATCTCTAACCCTAGCCCTCAACATAACCCTAACCCTAGGTCCAATCGGAACCCTAACAGGATCTCTACCCCAGCCCTCAACATAACCCTAACCCTAGGTCCAATCGGAACCCTTACTGGATCTGTACCCCTCGCACTCAACATAACCCTAACCCTAGGTCCAATCGGAACCCTAACCGGATCTCTACCCCTCGCCCTCAACATAACTCTAACCCTTGGTCCAATCGGAACCCTAACCGAATATCTAACCCTAGCCCTCAACATAACCCTAACCCTAGGTCCAATCGGAACCCTAACCGGATCTCTAACCCTAGCCCTCAACATAACCTTAACCCTAGGTCCAATCGGAACCCTAACCGGATCTCTAACCCTAGCACTCAACATAACCCTAACCCTAGGTCCAATCGGAACCCTAAACGGATATCTAAACCTAGCCCTCAACATAACCCTAACCCTAGGTCCAATCGGAACCCAAAACGGATATCTAACCCTAGCCCTCAACATAACCCTAACCCTAGGTCCAATCGGAAACCTAACCGAATATCTAACCCACGCCCTCAACATAACCCTAACCCTAGGTCCAATCGGAACCCTAACCGGATCTCTAACCCTAGCCCTCAACATAACCCTAACCCTAGGTCAAATCGGAACCCTAACCGGATCTCTAACCCTAGCCCTCAACATAACCCTAACCCTAGGTCCAATCGGAACCCTAAACGGATATCTAAACCTAGCTCTCAACATAACCCTAACCCTTGGTCCAATCGGAACCCAAAACGGATATCTAACCCTAGCCCTCAACATAACCCTAACCCTAGGTCCAATCGGAACCCTAACCGCATATCTAACCCACGCCCTCAACATAACCCTAACCCTAGGTCCAATCGGAACCCTAACCGTATCCCTAACCCTAGCTCTCAACGTAACCCTAACCCTAGGTCCAATCGGAACCCTAACCAGATCTCTAACCCTAGCCCTAAACATAACCCTAACCCTAGGTCCAATCGGAACCCTAACCGGATATCTAACCCTAGCCCTCAACATAACCCTAACACTAGGTCCAATCGGAACCCTAACCGGATCTCTAACCCTAGTCCTCAACATAACCTTAACCCTAGGTCCAATAGGAACCCTAACCGGATCTCTAACCCTAGCCCTCAACATAACCCTAACCCTAGGTCCAATCGGAACCCTAACTGGATTTCTAACCCTAGCCCTCGACATAACCCTAACCCTAGGTCCAAACGGAACCCTAACAGGATCTCTACCCCAGCCCTCAACATAACCCTAACCCTAGGTCCAATCGGAACCCTAACCGGATCTCTACCCCTCGCCCTCAACATAACCCTTACCCTAGGTCCAATCGGAACCCTAACCGGATCTCTATCCCTAGCCCTCAACATAACCCTAACCCTAGGTCCAATCGGAACCCTAACCGGATCTCTAACCCTAGCCCTCAACATAACCCTAACCCTAGGTCCAATCGGAACCCTAACCGGATCTCTAACCCTAGCCCTCAACATAACCCTAACCCTAGGTCCAATCGGAACCCTAACCGTATATCTAACCCTAGCCCTCAACATAACACGAACCCTAGGTCCAATCGGAACCCTAACAGGATATCTAACCCTAGCCCTCAACATAACCCTAACCCTAGGTCCATTCTGAACCCTAACCGGATCTCTAACCCTAGCCCTCAACATAACCTTAACCCTAGGTCCAATCGGAACCCTAACCGGATCTCTAACCCTATCCCTCAACATTACCCTAACCCTAGGTCCAATCGGAACCCTAAACGGATATCTAAACCTAACCCTCAACATAATCCTAACCCTTGGTCCAATCGGAACCCAAAACGGATATCTAACCCTAGCCCTCAACATAACCCTAACCCTAGGTCCAATCGGAAACCTAACCGCATATCTAACCCACGCCCTCAACATAACCCTAACCCTAGGTCCAATCGGAACCCTAACCGGATCTCTAACCCTAGCCCTCAATATAACCCTAACCCTAGGTCCAAACGGAACCCTAACCGGATATCTAACCCTAGCCCTCAACATAACCCTAACCCTAGGTCCAATCGGAACCCTAACCGGATCTTTATCCCTAGCCCTCAACATATCCCTAACCCTAGGTCCAATCGGAACCCTAACTGGATTTCTAACCCTAGCCCTCAACATAACCCTAACACTAGGTCCAATCAGAACCCAGATAGGATCTCTACCCCAGCCCTCAACATAACCCTAACCCTAGGTCCAATCGGAACCCTAACCGGATCTCTACCCCTCGCCCTCAACATAACCCTAACCCTTGGTCCAATCGGAACCCTAACCGGATATCTAACCCTAGCCCTCAACATAACCCTAACCGTAGGTCCAATAGGAACCCTAACCGGATCCCTAACCCTAGCTCTCAACTAACCCTAACCCTAGGTCCAATCGAAACCGTAACCAGATCTCTAACCCTAGCCCTCAACATAACCCTAACACTAGGTCCAATCGGAACCCTAACCGGATCTCTAACCCTCGCCCTCAACATAACACTAACCCTAGGTCCTATCGGAAACCTAACCTGATCTCTAAACCTAGCCCTGAACATAACCCTAACCCTAGGTCCAATCGGAACCCTAACCGGATCTCTAACCCTAGCCCTCAACATAACCCTAACCCTAGGTCCAATCAGAACCCATATTGGATCTCTACCCCAGCCCTCAACATAACCCTAACCCTAGGTCCAATCGGAACCCTAACCGGATCTCTATCCCTAGCCCTCAACATAACCTTAACCCTAGGTCCAATCGGAAACCTAACTGGATCTCTAACCCTAGCCCTCAACATAACCCTAACCCTAGGTCCAATCGGAACCCTAACAGGATCTCTACCCCAGCCCTCAACATAACCCTAACCCTAGGTCCAATCGGAACCCTTACTGGATCTGTACCCCTCGCACTCAACATAACCCTAACCCTAGGTCCAATCGGAACCCTAACCGGATCTCTACCCCTCGCCCTCAACATAACTCTAACCCTTGGTCCAATCGGAACCCTAACCGAATATCTAACCCTAGCCCTCAACATAACCCTAACCCTAGGTCCAATCGGAACCCTAACCGGATCTCTAACCCTAGCCCTCAACATAACCTTAACCCTAGGTCCAATCGGAACCCTAACCGGATCTCTAACCCTAGCACTCAACATAACCCTAACCCTAGGTCCAATCGGAACCCTAAACGGATATCTAAACCTAGCCCTCAACATAACCCTAACCCTAGGTCCAATCGGAACCCAAAACGGATATCTAACCCTAGCCCTCAACATAACCCTAACCCTAGGTCCAATCGGAAACCTAACCGAATATCTAACCCACGCCCTCAACATAACCCTAACCCTAGGTCCAATCGGAACCCTAACCGGATCTCTAACACTAGCCCTCAACATAACCCTAACCCTAGGTCAAATCGGAACCCTAACCGGATCTCTAAACCTAGCCCTCAACATAACCCTAACCCTAGGTCCAATCGGAACCCTAACCGGATATCTAAACCTAGCCCTCAACATAACCCTAACCCTAGGTCCAATCGGAACCCTAACCGGATCTTTATCCCTAGCCCTCAACATATCCCTAACCCTAGGTCCAATCGGAACCCTAACCGGATCTCTAACCCTAGCCCTCAATATAACCCTAACCCTAGGTCCAATCGGAACCCTAACTGGATTTCTAACCCTAGCCCTCAACATAACCCTAACCCTAGGTCTAAACGGAACCCTAACAGGATCTCTACCCCAGCCCTCAACATAACCCTAACCCTAGGTCCAATCGGAACCCTAACCGGATCTCTACCCCTCGCCCTCAACATAACCCTAACCCTAGGTCCAATCGGAACCCTAACCGGATCTCTATCCCTAGCCCTCAACATATCCCTAACCCTAGGTCCAATCGGAACCGTAACCGGATCTCTACCCCTCGCCCTAAACATAACCCTAACCCTAGGTCCAATCGGAACTCTAACCGGAACTCTAAACCTAGCCCTCAACATAACCCTAACCCTAGGTCCAATCGGAACCCTAACCGTATATCTAACCCTAGCCCTCAACATAACCCTAACCCTAGGTCCAATCGGAACCCTAACAGGATATCTAAACCTAGCCCTCAACGTAACCCTAACCCTAGGTCCAATCTGAACCCTAACCGGATCTCTAACCCTAGCCCTCAACATAACCTTAACCCTAGGTCCAATCGGAACCCTAACCGGATCTCTATCCCTAGACCTCAACATTACCCTAACCCTAGGTCCAATCGGAACCCTAAACGGATATCTAAACCTAGCTCTCAACATAACCCTAACCCTTGGTCCAATCGGAACCCAAAACGGATATCTAACCCTAGCCCTCAACATAACCCTAACCCTAGGTCCAATCGGAAACCTAACCGCATATCTAACCCACGCCCTCAACATAACCCTAACCCTAGGTCCAATCGGAACCCTAACCGGATCTCTAACCCTTGCCCTCAATATAACCCTAACCCTAGGTCCATTCGGAACCCTAACCGGATATCTAACCCTAGCCCTCAACATAACCCTAAACCTAGGTCCTTTCGGAACCCTAACCGGATCTTTATCCCTAGCCCTCAACATATCCCTAACCCTAGGTCCAATCGGAACCCTAACTGGATTTCTAACCCTAGCCCTCAACATAACCCTAACCCTAGGTCCAATCAGAACCCAAATAGGATCTCTACCCCAGCCCTCAACATAACCCTAACCCTAGGTCCAATCGGAACCCTAACCGGATCTCTACCCCTCGCCCTCAACATAACCCTAACCCTTGGTCCAATCGGAACCCTAACCGGATATCTAACCCTAGCCCTCAACATAACCCTAACCCTAGGTCCAATAGGAACCCTAACCGGATCCCTAACCCTAGCTCTCAACGTAACCCTAACCCTAGGTCCAATCGGAACATTAACCATGTCTCTAACCCTAGCCCTAAACATAACCCTAACCCTAGGTCCAATCGGAACCCTAACCGGATATCTAACCCTAGCCCTCAACATAACCCTAACACTAGGTCCAATCGGAACCCTAACCGGATCTCTAACCCTAGTCCTCAACATAACCTTAACCCTAGGTCCAATAGGAACCCTAACCGGATCTCTAACCCTAGCCCTCAACATAACCCTAACCCTAGGTCCAATCGGAAACCCTAACTGGATTTCTAACCCTAGCCCTCAACATAACCCTAACCCTAGGTCCAAACGGAACCCTAACAGGATCTCTACCCCAGCCCTCAACATAACCCTAACCCTAGGTCCATCCAATCGGAACCCTAACCAGATCTCTACCCCTCGCCCTCAACATAACCCTAACCCTAGGTCCAATCGGTACCCTAACCGGATCTCTATCCCTAGCCCTCAACATATCCCTAACCCTAGGTCCAATCGGAACCCTAACCGGATCTCTACCCCTCGCCCTCAACATTACCCTAACCCTAGGTCCAATCGGAACCCTAAACGGATATCTAAACCTAGCCCTCAACATAACCCTAACCCTAGGTCCAATCGGAACTCTAACCGGAACTCTAATCCTAGCCCTCAACATAACCCTAACCCTAGGTCCAATCGGAACCCTAACCGTATATCTACCCTAGCCCTCAACATAACCCTAACCCTAGGTCCAATCGGAACCCTAACAGGATATCTAACCCTAGCCCTCAAAATAACCCTAATCCTAGGTCCAATCGGAACCCTAACAGGATATCTAACCCTAGCCCTCAACATTACCCTAACCCTAGGTCCAATCGGAACCCTAAACGGATATCTAAACCTAGCCCTCAACATAACCCTAACCCTTGGTCCAATCGGAACCCAAAACGGATATCTAAGCCTAGCCCTCAACATAACCCTAACCCTAGGTCCAATCGGAAACCTAACCGCATATCTAACCCACGCCCTCAACATAACCCTAACCCTAGGTCCAATCGGAACCCTAACCGGATCTCTAACCCTAGCCCTCAATATAACCCTAACCCTAGGTCCAATCGGAACCCTAACCGGATATCTAACCCTAGCCCTCAACATAACCCTAACCCTAGGTCCAATCGGAACCCTAACCGGATCTTTATTCCTAGCCCTCAACATATCCCTAACCCTAGGTCCAATCGGAACCCTAACTGGATTTCTAACCCTAGCCCTCAACATAACCCTAACCCTAGGTCCAATCAGAACCCAAATAGGATCTCTACCCCAGCCCTCAACATAACCCTAACCCTAGGTCCAATCGGAACCCTAACCGGATCTCTACCCCTCGCCCTCAACATAACCCTAACCCTTGGTCCAATCGGAACCCTAACCGGATATCTAACCCTAGCCCTCAACATAACCCTAACCCTAGGTCCAATAGGAACCCTAACCGGATCCCTAACCCTAGCTCTCAACGTAACCCTAACCCTAGGTCCAATCGGAACCCTAACCATGTCTCTAACCCTAGCCCTAAACATAACCCTAACCCTAGGTCCAATCGGAACCCTAACCGGATATCTAACCCTAGCCCTCAACATAACCCTAACACTAGGTCCAATCGGAACCCTAACCGGATCTCTAACCCTAGTCGTCAACATAACCTTAACCCTAGGTCCAATAGGAACCCTAACCGGATCTCTAACCCTAGCCCTCAACATAACCCTAACCCTAGGTCCAATCGGAAACCCTAACTGGATTTCTAACCCTAGCCCTCAACATAACCCTAACCCTAGGTCCAAACGGAACCCTAACAGGATCTCTACCCCAGCCCTCAACATAACCCTAACCCTAGGTCCAATCGGAACCCTAACCGGATCTCTACCCCTCGCCCTCAACATAACCCTAACCCTAGGTCCAATCGGAACCCTAACCGGATCTCTATCCCTATCCCTCAACATATCCCTAACCCTAGGTCCAATCGGAACCCTAACCGGATCTCTACCCCTCGCCCTCAACATTACCCTAACCCTAGGTCCAATCGGAACCCTAAACGGATATCTAAACCTAGCCCTCAACATAACCCTAACCCTAGGTCCAATCGGAACTCTAACCGGAACTCTAATCCTAGCCCTCAACATAACCCTAACCCTAGGTCCAATCGGAACCCTAACCGTATATCTAACCCTAGCCCTCAACATAACCCTAACCCTAGGTCCAATCGGAACCCTAACAGGATATCTAACCCTAGCCCTCAACATAACCCTAATCCTAGGTCCAATCGGAACCCTAACAGGATATCTAACCCTAGCCCTCAACATTACCCTAACCCTAGGTCCAATCGGAACCCTAAACGGATATCTAAACCTAGCCCTCAACATAACCCTAACCCTTGGTCCAATCGGAACCCAAAACGGATATCTAACCCTAGCCCTCAACATAACCCTAACCCTAGGTCCAATCGGAAACCTAACCGCATATCTAACCCACGCCCTCAACATAACCCTAACCCTAGGTCCAATCGGAACCCTAACCGGATCTCTAAGCCTAGCCCTCAATATAACCCTAACCCTAGGTCCAATCGGAACCCTAACCGGATATCTAACCCTAGCCCTCAACATAACCCTAACCCTAGGTCCAATCGGAACCCTAACCGGATCTTTATCCCTAGCCCTCAACATATCCCTAACCCTAGGTCCAATCGGAAC
The DNA here is from genome assembly GCF_054644295.1 of Miniopterus natalensis. NCBI lineage: Eukaryota > Metazoa > Chordata > Mammalia > Chiroptera > Miniopteridae > Miniopterus > Miniopterus natalensis. Next base: position 2,144,077 of record NC_142091.1, read on the forward strand.
CCTAACTGGATTTCTAACCCTAGCCCTCAACATAACCCTAACCCTAGGTCCAATCAGAACCCAAATAGGATCTCTACCCCAGCCCTCAACATAACCCTAACCCTAGGTCCAATCGGAACCCTAACCGGATCTCTACCCCTCGCCCTCAACATAACCCTAACCCTTGGTCCAATCGGAACCCTAACCGGATATCTAACCCTAGCCCTCAACATAACCCTAACCGTAGGTCCAATAGGAACCCTAACCGGATCCCTAACCCTAGCTCTCAACGTAACCCTAACCCTAGGTCCAATCGGAACTCTAACCGGAACTCTAAACCTAGCCCTCAACATAACCCTAACCCTAGGTCCAATCGGAACCCTAACCGTATATCTAACCCTAGCCCTCAACATATCACGAACCCTAGGTCCAATCGGAACCCTAACAGGATATCTAACCCTAGCCCTCAACATAACCCTAACCCTAGGTCCAATCTGAACCCTAACCGGATCTCTAACCTAGCCCTCAACATAACCTTAACCCTAGGTCCAATCGGAACCCTAACCGGATCTCTAACCCTAGCCCTCAACATAACCCTAACCCTAGGTCCAATCGGAACCCTAAACGGATATCTAAACCTAGCCCTCAACATAATCCTAACCCTTGGTTCTATCGGAACCCAAAACGGATATCTATCCCTAGCCCTCAACATAACCCTAACCCTAGGTCCAATCGGAAACCTAACCGCATATCTAACCCACGCCCTCAACATAACCCTAACCCTAGGTCCAATCGGAACCCTAACCGGATCTCTAACCCTAGCCCTCAATATAACCCTAACCCTAGGTCCAAACGGAACCCTAACCGGATATCTAACCCTAGCCCTCAACATAACCCTAACCCTAGGTCCAATCTGAACCCTAACCGGATCTTTATCCCTAGCCCTCAACATATCCCTAACCCTAGGTCCAATCGGAACCCTAACTGGATTTCTAACCCTAGCCCTCAACATAACCCTAACACTAGGTCCAATCAGAACCCAGATAGGATCTCTACCCCAGCCCTCAACATAACCCTAACCCTAGGTCCAATCGGAACCCTAACCGGATCTCTACCCCTCGCCCTCAACATAACCCTAACCCTTGGTCCAATCGGAACCCTAACCGGATATCTAACCCTAGCCCTCAACATAACCCTAACCGTAGGTCCAATAGGAACCCTAACCGGATCCCTAACCCTAGCTCTCAACGTAACCCTAACCCTAGGTCCAATCGGAACCCTAACCAGATCTCTAACCCTAGCCCTAAACATAACCCTAACCCTAGGTCCAATCGGAACCCTAACCGGATCTCTAACCCTCGCCCTCAACATAACACTAACCCTAGGTCCTATCGGAAACCTAACCTGATCTCTAAACCTAGCCCTGAACATAACCCTAACCCTAGGTCCAATCGGAACCCTAACCGGATCTCTAACCCTAGCCCTCAACATAACCCTAACCCTAGGTCCAATCAGAACCCATATTGGATCTCTACCCCAGCCCTCAACATAACCCTAACCCTAGGTCCAATCGGAACCCTAACCGGATCTCTATCCCTAGCCCTCAACATAACCTTAACCCTAGGTCCAATCGGAACCCTAACTGGATCTCTAACCCTAGCCCTCAACATAACCCTAACCCTAGGTCCAATCGGAACCCTAACAGGATCTCTACCCCAGCCCTCAACATAACCCTAACCCTAGGTCCAATCGGAACCCTTACTGGATCTGTACCCCTCGCACTCAACATAACCCTAACCCTAGGTCCAATCGGAACCCTAACCGGATCTCTACCCCTCGCCCTCAACATAACTCTAACCCTTGGTCCAATCGGAACCCTAACCGAATATCTAACCCTAGCCCTCAACATAACCCTAACCCTAGGTCCAATCGGAACCCTAACCGGATCTCTAACCCTAGCCCTCAACATAACCTTAACCCTAGGTCCAATCGGAACCCTAACCGGATCTCTAACCCTAGCACTCAACATAACCCTAACCCTAGGTCCAATCGGAACCCTAAACGGATATCTATACCTAGCCCTCAACATATCCCTAACCCTAGGTCCAATCGGAACCCAAAACGGATATCTAACCCTAGCCCTCAACATAACCCTAACCCTAGGTCCAATATGAAACCTAAACGAATATCTAACCCACGCCCTCAACATAACCCTAACCCTAGGTCCAATCGGAACCCTAACCGGATCTCTAACCCTAGCCCTCAACATAACCCTAACCCTAGGTCAAATCGGAACCCTAACCGGATCTCTAAACCTAGCCCTCAACATAACCCTAACCCTAGGTCCAATCGGAACCCTAACCGGATATCTAAACCTAGCCCTCAACATAACCCTAACCCTAGGTCCAATCGGAACCCTAACCGGATCTTTATCCCTAGCCCTCAACATATCCCTAACCCTAGGTCCAATCGGAACCCTAACCGGATCTCTAACCCTAGCCCTCAATATAACCCTAACCCTAGGTCCAATCGGAACCCTAACTGGATTTCTAACCCTAGCCCTCAACATAACCCTAACCCTAGGTCCAAACGGAACCCTAACAGGATCTCTACCCCAGCCCTCAACATAACCCTAACCCTAGGTCCAATCGGAACCCTAACCGGATCTCTACCCCTTGCCCTCAACATAACCCTAACCCTAGGTCCAACGGAACCGTAACCGGATCTCTATCCCTAGCCCTCAACATATCCCTAACCCTAGGTCCAATCGGAACCCTAACCGGATCTCTACCCCTCGCCCTCAACATAACCCTAACCCAAGGTCCAATCGGAACTCTAACCGGAACTCTAAACCTAGCCCTCAACATAACCCTAACCTTAGGTCCAATCGGAACCCTAACCGTATATCTAACCCTAGCCCTCAACATAACCCTAACCCTAGGTCCAATCGGAACTCTAACAGGATATCTTAACCTAGCCCTCAACGTAACCCAAACCCTAGGTCCAATCTGAACCCTAACCGGATCTCTAACCCTAGCCCTCAACATAACCTTAACCCTAGGTCCAATCGGAACCCTAACCGGATCTCTAACCCTAGACCTCAACATTACCCTAACCCTAGGTCCAATCGGAACCCTAAACGGATATCTAAACCTAGCTCTCAACATAACCCTAACCCTTGGTCCAATCGGAACCCAAAACGGATATCTAACCCTAGCCCTCAACATAACCCTAACCCTAGGTCCAATCGGAAACCTAACCGCATATCTAACCCACGCCCTCAACATAACCCTAACCCTAGGTCCAATCGAAACCCTAACCGGATCTCTAACCCTAGCCCTCAATATAACCCTAACCCTAGGTCCATTCGGAACCCTAACCGGATATCTAACCCTAGCCCTCAACATAACCCTAAACCTAGGTCCAATCGGAACCCTAACCGGTTCTTTATACCTAGCCCTCAACATATCCCTAACCCTAGGTCCAATCGGAACCCTAACTGGATTTCTAACCCTAGCCCTCAACATAACCCTAACCCTAGGTCCAATCAGAACCCAAATAGGATCTCTACCCCAGCCCTCAACATAACCCTAACCCTAGGTCCAATCGGAACCCTAACCGGATCTCTACCCCTCGCCCTCAACATAACCCTAACCCTTGGTCCAATCGGAACCCTAACCGGATATCTAACCCTAGCCCTCAACATAACCCTAACCCTAGGTCCAATAGGAACCCTAACCGGATCCCTAACCCTAGCTCTCAACGTAACCCTAACCCTAGGTCCAATCGGAACCCTAACCAGATCTCTAACCCTAGCCCTAAACATAACCCTAACCCTAGGTCCAATCGGAACCCTAACCGGATATCTAACCCTAGCCCTCAACATAACCCTAACACTAGGTCCAATCGGAACCCTAACCGGATCTCTAACCCTAGTTCTCAACATAACCTTAACCCTAGGTCCAATAGGAACCCTAACCGGATCTCTAACCCTAGCCCTCAACATAACCCTAACCCTAGGTCCAATCGGAAACCCTAACTGGATTTCTAACCCTAGCCCTCAACATAACCCTAACCCTAGGTCCAAGCGGAACCCTAACAGGATCTCTACCCCAGCCCTCAACATAACCCTAACCCTAGGTCCAATCGAAACCCTAACCGGATCTCTACCCCTCGCCCTCAACATAACCCTAACCCTAGGTCCAATCGGAACCCTAACCGGATCTCTATCCCTAGCCCTCAACATATCCCTAACCCTAGGTCCAATCGGAACCGTAACCGGATCTCTACCCCTCGCCCTCAACATAACCCTAACCCTAGGTCCAATCGGAACTCTAACCGGAACTCTAAACCTAGCCCTCAACATAACCCTAACCCTAGGTCCAATCGGAACCCTAACCGTATATCTAACCCTAGCCCTCAACATAACCCTAACCCTAGGTCCAATCGGAACCCTAACAGGATATCTAACCCTAGCCCTCAACATAACCCTAACCCTAGGTCCAATCGGAACCCTAACAGGATATCTAACCCTAGCCCTAAACATAACCCTAACCCTAGGTCCAATCGGAACCCTCACCGGATCTCTAACCCTCGCCCTCAACATAACACTAACCCTAGGTCCTATCGGAACCCTAACCGGATCTCTAAACCTAGCCCTGAACATAAACCTAACCGTAGGTCCAATCGGAACCCTAACCGGATCTCTAACCCTAGCCCTCAACATAACCCTAACCCTAGGTCCAATCGGAACACAAAACGGATATCTAACCCTAGCCCTCAACATAACCCTAACCCTAGGTCCAACGGAAACATAAACGGATATCTAACCCTAGCCTCAACATAACCCTAACCCTAGGTCCAAACGGAACCCTAACAGGATCTCTAACCCTAGCGCTCAACATAAGCCCAACCCGAGGTCCAATCGGAACCCTAACCAGATCTCTAACCCTAGCCCTCAACATAACCCTAACCCTAGGTCCAATCGGAACCCTAACCAGAACTCTAACCCTAGCCCTCAAAATAACCCTAACCCTAGGTCCAATCGGAACCCTAACCGGATCTCTACTCCTCGCCCTCAACATAACCCTAACCCGAGGTCCAACCGGAACCCTAACCGGATCTCTAACCCTAGCCCTCAACATAACACTAACCCTAAGTCCAATCGGAACCCTAACCGGATCTCTAACCCTAGCCCTCAACACAACCCTAACCTTAGGTCCAATCGGAACCCTAAGAAGATCTCTACTCCTCGCCATCAACATAACACTAACCCTAGGTCCAATCGGAACCCTAACCGGATCTCTAACCCTAGCCCTCAACATAACCCTAAACCTAGGTCCAATCGGAACCCTAACCGGATCTCTAACCCTAGCCCTCAACATAACCCAAACTCTAGGTCCAATCGGAACCCTAACCAGATCTCTAACCCTAGCCCTCTACAAAACCCTAACCTTAGGTCCAATCGGAACCCTAACCGGAACTCTAAACCTAGCCCTGAAAATAACCCTAACCCTAGGTCCAATCGGAACCCTAACCGGATCTCTATCCCTAGCCCTCAACATATCCCTAACCCTACGTCCAATCGGAACCCTAACCGGATCTCTAACACTAACCTTCAAAATAACCCTAACCCTAGGTCCAATTGGAACCCTAACTGGATCTCTAACCCTAGCCCTCAACATAACCTAACCCTAGGTCCAATCGGAACCCTAACCGGATCTCTATCCCTAGCCCTCAACATATCCCTAACCCTACGTCCATTCGGAACCCTAACCGGATCTCTAACCCTAACCCTCAAAATAACCCTAACCCTAGGTCCAATTGGAACCCTAACCGGATCTCTAACCCTAGCCCTCAACAAAACCCTAACCCTAGGTCCAATCGGAACCCTACCCGGAATTCTAACCCTAACCCTCAAAATAACCCTAACCCTAGGGCCAATCGGAACCCTAACCGGAACTCTAACCCTAGCCCTCAAAATAACCCTAACCCTAGGTCCAATCGGAACCCTAACTGGATCTCTAACCCTAGCCCTCAACATAACCCTAAGCCTAGGTCCAATCGGAACCCTAACCGGATCTCTAAACCTAGCCCTCAACATAACCCTAAACCTAGGTCCAATGGGAACCCTAACCGGATCTCTAACCCTAGCCCTCAACATAACCCAAACCTTAGGTCCAATCGGAACCCTAACCGGATCTCTAACCCTAGCCCTCAACATAACCCTAAACCTAGGTCCAATAGGAACCCTAACCGTAACTCTAACCCTAGCCCTCAACATAACCATAACCTAGGTCCAATCGGAACCCTAAACGGATATCTAACCCTAACCCTTAACAAAACCCTAACCCTAGGTCCAATCGGAACCCTAAACTGATCTCTAACCCTAGCCCTCAACATGACCCTAACCCTAGGTTCAATCGGAACCTAACCGGATATCTAATCCTAGCCCTCAACATAACCCTAACCCTAGGTCCAATCGGAACCCTAACAGGATCTCTACCCCTCGCCCTCAACATAACCCTAACCCTAGGTCCAATCGGAACCCTAACCGGATGTCTAACCCTAGCCCTCAACATAACCCTAACCCTAGGTCCCATCGGAACCCTAACCGAATCTATCCCTAGCCCTCAACATAACCCTAACCCTAGGTCCAATCGGAACCCTAACTGGATCTCTAACCCTAGCCCTCAACATAACCTAACCCTAGGTCCAATCGGAACCCTAACCGGATCTCTATCCCTAGCCCTCAACATATCCCTAACCCTACGTCCAATCGGAACCCTAACCGGATCTCTAACCCTAACCCTCAAAATAACCCTATCCCTAGGTCCAATTGGAACCCTAACCGGATCTCTAACCCTAGCCCTCAACAAAACCCTAACCCTAGGTCCAATCGGAACCCTACCCGGAATTCTAACCCTAACCCTCAAAATAACCCTAACCCTAGGTCCAATCGGAACCCGAACCGGAACTCTAACCCTAGCCCTCAAAATAACCGTAACCCTAGGTCCAATCGGAACCCTAACTGGATCTCTAACCCTAGCCCTCAACATAACCCTAAGCCTAGGTCCAATCGGAACCCTAACCGGATCTCTAACCCTAGCCCTCAACATAACCCGAACCCTAGGTCCAATCTGAACCCTAAACGGATATCTAACCCTAGTCCTCAACATAACCCTAACCCTAGGTCCAATCGGAACCCTAAACGGATATCTAACCCTAGTCCTCAACATAACCCTAACCCTAGGTCCAATCGGAACCCTAAACGGATATCTAACCCTAGTCCTCAACATAACCCTAACCCTAGGTCCAAACGGAACCATAACCGGATATCTAACCATAGCCCTCAACATAACCCTTACCCTAGGTCCAATCGGAACTCTAACAGGATCTCTAACCCTAGCCCTCAACATAACCCTAACCCTAGGTCCAATGGGAACCCTAACCTGAACTCTAACCCTAGCCCTCAAAATAACCCTAATCCTAGGTCCAATCGGAACCCTAACCGGATTTCTAACCCTAGCCCTCAACATAACCCTAACCCTAGGTCCAATCGGAACCCTAACCGGAACTCTAACCCTAGCACTCAACATAACCCTACCCCGAGGTCCAATCGGAACCCTAACCGGATCTCTAAACCTAGCTCTCAACATAACACTAACCCTAGGTCCAATCGGAACCCTAACCGGAACTCTAAACCTAGCCCTAAACATAACCCTAACTCCACGTCCAATCGGAAACCTAACCGGATCTCTAACCCTAGCCCTCAACATAACCTAACCCTAGGTCCAATCGGAACCCTATCCGGATCTCTATCCCTAGCCCTCAACATATCCCTAACCCTACGTCCAATCGGAACCGTAACCGGATCTCTAACCCTAACCCTCAAAATAACCCTAACCCTAGGTCCAATTGGAACCCTAACCGGATCTCTAACCCTAGCCCTCAACAAAACACTAACCCTAGGTCCAATCGGAACCCTACCCGGAATTCTAAACCTAACCCTCAAAATAACCCTAACTCTAGGTCCAATCGGAACCCTAACCGGAACTCTAACCCTAGCCCTCAAAATAACCCTAACCCTAGGTCCAATCGGAACCCTAACCGGATCTCTAACCCTAGCCCTCAACATAACCCTAAACCTAGGTCCAATAGGAACCCTAACCGGATCTCTAACCCTAGCCCTCAACATAACCCAAACCTCAGGTCCAATCGGAACCCTAACCGGATCTCTAACCCTAGCCCTCAACATAACCCTAAACCTAGGTCCAATAGGAACCCTAACCGGATCTCTAACCCTAGCCCTCAACATAACCCTAACCCTAGGTCCAATCGGAACCCTAAACGGATATCTAACCCTAGTCCTCAACATAACCCTAACCCTAGGTCCAAACGGAACCATAACCGGATATCTAACCCTAGTCCTCAACATAACCCTAACCCTAGGTCCAATCGGAACTCTAACAGGATCTCTACCCCTCGCCCTCAACATAACCCTAACCCTAGGTCCAATCGGAACCCTAACCGGATATCTATCCCTAGCCCTCAACATAACCCTAACCCTACGGCCAATCTGAACCCTAACCGGATATCTAACCCTAGCCTCAACATAACCCTAACCCTAGGTCCAATCGGAACCCTAACAGGATCTCTAACCCTAGGGCTCAACATAAGCCCAACCCGAGGTCCAATCGGAACCCTAACCGAATCTCTAACCCTAGCCCTCAACATAACCCTAACCCTAGGTCCAATCGGAACCCTAACCAGAACTCTAACCCTAGCCCTCAACATAACCCTAACCCTAGGTCCAATCGGAACCCTAACAGGATCTCTACCCCTCGCCCTCAACATAACCCTAACCCTAGGTCCAATCGGAACCCTAACCGGATGTCTAACCCTAGCCCTCAACATAACCCTAACCCTAGGTCCCATCGGAACCCTAACCGAATCTATCCCTAGCCCTCAACATAACCCTAACCCTAGGTCCAATCGGAACCCTAACTGGATCTCTAACCCTAGCCCTCAACATAACCTAACCCTAGGTCCAATCGGAACCCTAACCGGATCTCTATCCCTAGCCCTCAACATATCCCTAACCCTACGTCCATTCGGAACCCTAACCGGATCTCTAACCCTAACCCTCAAAATAACCCTAACCCTAGGTCCAATTGGAACCCTAACCGGATCTCTAACCCTAGCCCTCAACAAAACCCTAACCCTAGGTCCAATCGGAACCCTACCCGGAATTCTAACCCTAACCCTCAAAATAACCCTAACCCTAGGTCCAATCGGAACCCTAACCGGAACTCTAACCCTAGCCCTCAAAATAACCCTAACCCTAGGTCCAATCGGAACCCTAACTGGATCTCTAACCCTAGCCCTCAACATAACCCTAAGCCTAGGTCCAATCGGAACCCTAACCGGATCTCTAAACCTAGCCCTCAACATAACCCTAAACCTAGGTCCAATGGGAACCCTAACCGGATCTCTAACCCTAGCCCTCAACATAACCCAAACCTTAGGTCCAATCGGAACCCTAACCGGATCTCTAACCCTAGCCCTCAACATAACCCTAAACCTAGGTCCAATAGGAACCCTAACCGTAACTCTAACCCTAGCCCTCAACATAACCATAACCTAGGTCCAATCGGAACCCTAACAGGATCTCTACCCCTCGCCCTCAACATAACCCTAACCCTAGGTCCAATCGGAACCCTAACCGGATGTCTAACCCTAGCCCTCAACATAACCCTAACCCTAGGTCCCATCGGAACCCTAACCGAATCTATCCCTAGCCCTCAACATAACCCTAACCCTAGGTCCAATCGGAACCCTAACTGGATCTCTAACCCTAGCCCTCAACATAACCTAACCCTAGGTCCAATCGGAACCCTAACCGGATCTCTATCCCTAGCCCTCAACATATCCCTAACCCTACGTCCAATCGGAACCCTAACCGGATCTCTAACCCTAACCCTCAAAATAACCCTATCCCTAGGTCCAATTGGAACCCTAACCGGATCTCTAACCCTAGCCCTCAACAAAACCCTAACCCTAGGTCCAATCGGAACCCTACCCGGAATTCTAACCCTAACCCTCAACATAACCCTAACCCTAGGTCCAATCGGAACCCGAACCGGAACTCTAACCCTAGCCCTCAAAATAACCCTAACCCTAGGTCCAATCGGAACCCTAACTGGATCTCTAACCCTAGCCCTCAACATAACCCTAAGCCTAGGTCCAATCGGAACCCTAACCGGATCTCTAACCCTAGCCCTCAACATAACCCGAACCCTAGGTCCAATCTGAACCCTAAACGGATATCTAACCCTAGTCCTCAACATAACCCTAACCCTAGGTCCAATCGGAACCCTAAACGGATATCTAACCCTAGTCCTCAACATAACCCTAACCCTAGGTCCAATCGGAACCCTAAACGGATATCTAACCCTAGTCCTCAACATAACCCTAACCCTAGGTCCAAACGGAACCATAACCGGATATCTAACCATAGCCCTCAACATAACCCTTACCCTAGGTCCAATCGGAACTCTAACAGGATCTCTAACCCTAGCCCTCAACATAACCCTAACCCTAGGTCCAATGGGAACCCTAACCTGAACTCTAACCCTAGCCCTCAAAATAACCCTAATCCTAGGTCCAATCGGAACCCTAACCGGATTTCTAACCCTAGCCCTCAACATAACCCTAACCCTAGGTCCAATCGGAACCCTAACCGGAACTCTAACCCTAGCACTCAACATAACCCTACCCCGAGGTCCAATCGGAACCCTAACCGGATCTCTAAACCTAGCTCTCAACATAACACTAACCCTAGGTCCAATCGGAACCCTAACCGGAACTCTAAACCTAGCCCTAAACATAACCCTAACTCCACGTCCAATCGGAAACCTAACCGGATCTCTAACCCTAGCCCTCAACATAACCTAACCCTAGGTCCAATCGGAACCCTATCCGGATCTCTATCCCTAGCCCTCAACATATCCCTAACCCTACGTCCAATCGGAACCGTAACCGGATCTCTAACCCTAACCCTCAAAATAACCCTAACCCTAGGTCCAATTGGAACCCTAACCGGATCTCTAACCCTAGCCCTCAACAAAACACTAACCCTAGGTCCAATCGGAACCCTACCCGGAATTCTAAACCTAACCCTCAAAATAACCCTAACTCTAGGTCCAATCGGAACCCTAACCGGAACTCTAACCCTAGCCCTCAAAATAACCCTAACCCTAGGTCCAATCGGAACCCTAACCGGATCTCTAACCCTAGCCCTCAACATAACCCTAAACCTAGGTCCAATAGGAACCCTAACCGGATCTCTAACCCTAGCCCTCAACATAACCCAAACCTCAGGTCCAATCGGAACCCTAACCGGATCTCTAACCCTAGCCCTCAACATAACCCTAAACCTAGGTCCAATAGGAACCCTAACCGGATCTCTAACCCTAGCCCTCAACATAACCCTAACCCTAGGTCCAATCGGAACCCTAAACGGATATCTAACCCTAGTCCTCAACATAACCCTAACCCTAGGTCCAAACGGAACCATAACCGGATATCTAACCCTAGTCCTCAACATAACCCTAACCCTAGGTCCAATCGGAACTCTAACAGGATCTCTACCCCTCGCCCTCAACATAACCCTAACCCTAGGTCCAATCGGAACCCTAACCGGATCTCTACCCCTCGCCCTCAACATAACCCTAACCCTAGGTCCAATCGGAACCCTAACCGGATCTCTACCCCTCGCCCTCAACATAACTCTAACCCTTGGTCCAATCGGAACCCTAACCGAATATCTAACCCTAGCCCTCAACATAACCCTAACACTAGGTCCAATCGGAACCCTAACCGGATCTCTACCCCTCGCCCTCAACATAACCCTAACCCTAGGTCCAATCGGAACTCTAACCGGAACTCTAAACCAAGCCCTCAACATAACCCTAACCCTAGGTCCAATCGGAACCCTAACCGGATATCTAACCCTAGCCCTCAACATAACCCTAACCCTAGGTCCAATCCGAACCCTAACCTGATCTCTATCCCTAGCCCTCAACATAACCCTAACCCTAGGTCCAATCGGAACCCTAACCGGATCTCTAACCCTAGCCCTCAACATAACCCTAACCCTAGGTCCAATCGGAACCCTAACCGGATCTCTAACCCCAGCCCTCAACATAACCCTAACCCTAGGTCCAATCGGAACCCTAAACGGATATCTAAACCTAGCCCTCAACATAACCCTAAACCTAGGTCCAATCGGAACCCAAAACGGATATCTAACCCTAGCCCTCAACATAACCCTAACCCTAGGTCCAATCGGAAACCTAACCGCATATCTAACCCACGCCCTCAACATAACTCTAACCCTAGGTCCAATCGGAACCCTAACCGGATCTCTAAACCTAGCCCTCAAAATAACCCTAACCCTAGGTCCAATCGGAACCCTAACCGGATATCTAACCCTAGCCCTCAACATAACCCTAACCCTAGGTCAAATCGGAACCCTAACCGGACCTTTATCCCTAGCCCTCAACATATCCCTAACCCTAGGTCCAATCGGAACCCTAACCGGATCTCTAACCCTAGTCCTCAACATAACCTTAACCCTAGGTCCAATCGGAACCCTAACCGGATCTCTAACCCTAGCCCTCAACATAACCCTAACCCTAGGTCCAATCGGAACCCTAACTGGATTTCTAACCCTAGCCCTCAACATAACCCTAACCCTAGGTCCAATCGGAACCCTAACAGGATCTCTACCCCAGCCCTCAACATAACCCTAACGCTAGGTCCAATCGGAACCCTAACCGGATATCTAAACCTAGCCCTCAACATAACCCTAACCCTAGGTCCAATCGGAACCCTAACCGGATCCATAACCCTAGCCCTCAACATAACCCTAACCCTAGGTCCAATCGGAACCCAAAACGGATATCTAACCCTAGCCCTCAACATAACCCCAACGCTAGGTCCAATCGGAAACCTAACCGGATATCTAACCCTAGCCCTCAACATAACCCTAACCCTCGGTCCAATCGGAACCCTAACCGGATCTCTACCCCTCGCCCTCCACATAACCCTAACCCTAGGTCCAATCGGAACTCTAACCGCACCTCTAACCCTAGCCCTCAACATAACCCTGACCCTAGGCCCAATCGGAACCCTAACCGGATATCTAACCCTAGCCCTCAACATAACCCTAACCCTAGGTCCAATCGGAACCCTAACCGGATCTCTAATCCTAGCCCTCAAAATAACCCTAACCCTAGGTCCAATCTGAACCCTAACCGGATCTCTAACCCTAGCCCTCAACATAACCCTAACCCTAGGTCCAATCGGAAACCTAACCGGATCTCAAACCCTAGCCGTCAACATAACCATAACCCTAGGTCCAATCTGAAACCTAAACGGATATCTAACCCTAGCCCTCAACATAACCCTAACGCTGGTCCAATCGGAACCCTAACCGGATCTCTAACCCTAGCTCTCAACATAACCCTAACCCTAGGTCCAATCGGAACCCTAACCGGATCTCTAACCCTAGCCCTCAACATAACCCTAACCCTAGGTCCAATCGGATCCCTAACCGGATCCCTAACCCTCGCCCTCAACATAACCCTGACCCTAGGTCCAATCGGAACCCTAACCGGATCTCTAACCATAGCCCTCAACATAACCCTAACCCTAGGTCCAATCGGAAACCTAACAGGATATCTAACCCTCGCCCTCAACATAACCCTAACCCTAGGTCCAATCGGAACCCTAACCGGATCTCTAACCCTAGCCCTCAAAATAACTCTAACCCTTGGTCCAATCGGAACCCTAACCGAATATCTTACCCTAGCTCTCAACATAACCCTAACACTAGGTCCAATCGGAACCCTAACCGGATCTCTAGCCCTCGCACGCAACATATCCCTAACCCTAGGTCCAATCGGAACTCTAACCGGAACTCTAAACCTAGCCCTCAACATAACCCTAACCCTAGGTCCAATCGGAACTCTAACCGGATATCTAACCCTAGCCCTCAACATAGCCCTAACCCTAGGTCCAATCGGAACCCTAACCGGATCTCTATCCCTAGCCCTCAACATAACCCTAACCCTAGGTCCAATCGGAACCCTAACCAGATCTCTAACCCTAGCCCTCAACATAACCCTAACCCTAGGTCCAATCGGAACCCTAAACGGATCTCTAACCCTAGCCCTCAACATAACCTTAACCCTAGGTCCAATCGGAACCCAAAACGGATATCTAACCCTAGCCCTCAACATAACCCTAACCCTAGGTCCAATCGGAAACCTAACCGCATATCTAACCCACGCCCTCAACATAACCCTAACCCTAGTTCCAATCGGAACCCTAACCGGATCTCTAACCCTAGCCCTCAAAATAACCCTAACCCTAGGTCCAATCGGAACCCTAACCGGATATCTAACCCTAGCCCTCAACATAACCCTAACCCTAGGCCCAATCGGAACCCTAACCGGATCTCTATCCCTAGCCCTCAACATATCCCTAACCCTAGGTCCAATCGGAACCCTAACCGGATCTCTAACTCTAGCCCTCAACATAACCCTAACACTATGTCCAATCGGAACCCTAAACGGATCTCTAACCCTTGTCCTCAACATAACCTTAACCCTAGGTCCAATCGGAACCCTAACCTGATCTCTAACCCTAGCCCTCAACATAACCCTAACCCTAGGTCCAATCGGAACCCTAACTGGATTTCTAACCCTAGCCCTCAACATTACCCTAACCCTAGGTCCAATCGGAACCCTAACCGGATATCTAACCCTAGCCCTCAACATAACCCTAACCCTCGGTCCAATCGGAACCCTAACCGGATCTCTACCCCTCGCCCTCCACATAACCCTAACCCTAGGTCCAATCGGAACTCTAACCGCACCTCTAACCCTAGCCCTCAACATAACCCTGACCCTAGGCCCAATCGGAACCCTAACCGGATATCTAACCCTAGCCCTCAACATAACCCTAACCCTAGGTCCAATCGGAACCCTAACCGGATCTCTAATCCTAGCCCTCAAAATAACCCTAACCCTAGGTCAAATCTGAACCCTAACCGGATCTCTAACCCTAGCCCTCAACATAACCCTAACCCTAGGTCCAATCGGAAACCTAACCGGATCTCAAACCCTAGCCCTCAACATAACCATAACCCTAGGTCCAATCTGAAACCTAAACGGATATCTAACCCTAGCCCTCAACATAACCCTAACGCTGGTCCAATCGGAACCCTAACCGGATCTCTAACCCTAGCTCTCAACATAACCCTAACCCTAGGTCCAATCGGAACCCTAACCGGATCTCTAACCCTAGCCCTCAACATAACCCTAACCCTAGGTCCAATCGGAACCCTAACCGGATCTCTAACCCTAGCCCTCAACATAACCTTAACCCTAGGTCCAATCGGAACCCAAAACGGATATCTAACCCTAGCCCTCAACATAACCCTAACCCTAGGTCCAATCGGAAACCTAACCGCATATCTAACCCACGCCCTCAACATAACCCTAACCCTAGTTCCAATCGGAACCCTAACCGGATCTCTAACCCTAGCCCTCAAAATAACCCTAACCCTAGGTCCAATCGGAACCCTAACCGGATATCTAACCCTAGCCCTCAACATAACCCTAACCCTAGGCCCAATCGGAACCCTAACCGGATCTCTATCCCTAGCCCTCAACATATCCCTAACCCTAGGTCCAATCGGAACCCTAACCGGATCTCTAACTCTAGCCCTCAACATAACCCTAACACTATGTCCAATCGGAACCCTAAACGGATCTCTAACCCTTGTCCTCAACATAACCTTAACCCTAGGTCCAATCGGAACCCTAACCTGAACTCTAACCCAAGCCCTCAACATAACCCTAACCCTAGGTCCAATCGGAACCCTAACTGGATTTCTAACCCTAGCCCTCAACATTACCCTAACCCTAGGTCCAATCGGAACCCTAACCGGATATCTAACCCTAGCCCTCAACATAACCCTAACCCTCGGTCCAATCGGAACCCTAACCGGATCTCTACCCCTCGCCCTCCACATAACCCTAACCCTAGGTCCAATCGGAACTCTAACCGCACCTCTAACCCTAGCCCTCAACATAACCCTGACCCTAGGCCCAATCGGAACCCTAACCGGATATCTAACCCTAGCCCTCAACATAACCCTAACCCTAGGTCCAATCGGAACCCTAACCGGATCTCTAATCCTAGCCCTCAAAATAACCCTAACCCTAGGTCAAATCTGAACCCTAACCGGATCTCTAACCCTAGCCCTCAACATAACCCTAACCCTAGGTCCAATCGGAAACCTAACCGGATCTCAAACCCTAGCCCTCAACATAACCATAACCCTAGGTCCAATCTGAAACCTAAACGGATATCTAACCCTAGCCCTCAACATAACCCTAACGCTGGTCCAATCGGAACCCTAACCGGATCTCTAACCCTAGCTCTCAACATAACCCTAACCCTAGGTCCAATCGGAACCCTAACCGGATCTCTAACCCTAGCCCTCAACATAACCCTAACCCTAGGTCCAATCGGATCCCTAACCGGATCCCTAACCCTCGCCCTCAACATAACCCTGACCCTAGGTCCAATCGGAACCCTAACCGGATCTCTAACCATAGCCCTCAACATAACCCTAACCCTAGGTCCAATCGGAAACCTAACAGGATATCTAACCCTCGCCCTCAACATAACCCTAACCCTAGGTCCAATCGGAACCCTAACCGGATCTCTAACCCTAGCCCTCAAAATAACTCTAACCCTTGGTCCAATCGGAACCCTAACCGAATATCTTACCCTAGCCCTCAACATAACCCTAACACTAGGTCCAATCGGAACCCTAACCGGATCTCTAGCCCTCGCACGCAACATATCCCTAACCCTAGGTCCAATCGGAACTCTAACCGGAACTCTAAACCTAGCCCTCAACATAACCCTAACCCTAGGTCCAATCGGAACCCTAACCGGATATCTAACCCTAGCCCTCAACATAGCCCTAACCCTAGGTCCAATCGGAACCCTAACCGGATCTCTATCCCTAGCCCTCAACATAACCCTAACCCTAGGTCCAATCGGAACCCTAACCAGATCTCTAACCCTAGCCCTCAACATAACCCTAACCCTAGGTCCAATCGGAACCCTAACCGGATCTCTAACCCTAGCCCTCAACATAACCTTAACCCTAGGTCCAATCGGAACCCAAAACGGATATCTAACCCTAGCCCTCAACATAACCCTAACCCTAGGTCCAATCGGAAACCTAACCGCATATCTAACCCACGCCCTCAACATAACCCTAACCCTAGGTCCAATCGGAACCCTAACCGGATCTCTAACCCTAGCCCTCAAAATAACCCTAACCCTAGGTCCAATCGGAACCCTAACCGGATATCTAACCCTAGCCCTCAACATAACCCTAACCCTAGGCCCAATCGGAACCCTAACCGGATCTCTATCCCTAGCCCTCAACATATCCCTAACCCTAGGTCCAATCGGAACCCTAACCGGATCTCTAACTCTAGCCCTCAACATAACCCTAACACTATGTCCAATCGGAACCCTAACCGGATCTCTAACCCTTGTCCTCAACATAACCTTAACCCTAGGTCCAATCGGAACCCTAACCTGATCTCTAACCCTAGCCCTCAACATAACCCTAACCCTAGGTCCAATCGGAACCCTAACTGTATTTCTAACCCTAGCCCTCAACATTACCCTAACCCTAGGTCCAATCGGAACCCTAACCGGATCTCTAACCCTAGCTCTCAACATAACCCTAACCCTAGGTCCAATCGGAACCCTAACCAGATCTCTAACCCTAGCCCTAAACATAACCCTAACCCTAGGTACAATCGGAACCCTAACCGGATCTCTAACCCTCGCCCTCAACATAACACTAACCCTAGGTCCTATCGGAACCCTAACCGGATCTCTAAACCTAGCCCTCAAAATAACCCTAAGCCTAGGTCCAATCGGAACCCTAACCGGATCTCTAAACCTAGCCCTCAACATAACCTTAACACTAGGTCCAATCGGAACCCAAAACTGATATCTAACCCTAGCCCTCAACATAACCCTAACCCTAAGTCCAATCGAAACCCTAACCGGATCTCTAACCCTAACCCTAACCCTAACCCTAACCCTAGGTCCAATCGGAACCCTAACCGGATCTCTAATCCTAGCCCTCAAAATAACCCTAACCCTAGGTCCAATCTGAACCCTAACCGGATCTCTAACCCTAGCCCTCAACATAACCCTAACCCTAGGTCCAATCGGAAACCTAACCGGATCTCAAACCCTAGCCCTCAACATAACCATAACCCTAGGTCCAATCGGAACCCTAACCGGATCTCTAATCCTAGCCCTCAAAATAACCCTAACCCTAGGTCCAATCTGAACCCTAACCGGATCTCTAACCCTAGCCCTCAACATAACCCTAACCCTAAGTCCAATCGGAAACCTAACCGGATCTCAAACCCTAGCCCTCAACATAACCATAACCCTAGGTCCAATCTGAAACCTAAACGGATATCTAACCCTAGCCCTCAACATAACCCTAACGCTGGTCCAATCGGAACCCTAACCGGATCTCTAACCCTAGCTCTCAACATAACCCTAACCCTAGGTCCAATCGGAACCCTAACCGGATCTCTAACCCTAGCCCTCAACATAACCCTAACCCTAGGTCCAATCGGATCCCTAACCGGATCCCTAACCCTCGCCCTCAACATAACCCTGACCCTAGGTCCAATCGGAACCCTAACCGGATCTCTAACCATAGCCCTCAACATAACCCTAACCCTAGGTCCAATCGGAAACCTAACAGGATATCTAACCCTCGCCCTCAACATAACCCTAACCCTAGGTCCAATCGGAACCCTAACCGGATCTCTAACCCTAGCCCTCAAAATAACTCTAACCCTTGGTCCAATCGGAACCCTAGCCGAATATCTTACCCTAGCCCTCAACATAACCCTAACCCTAGGTCCAATCGGAACCCTAACCAGATCTCTAACCCTAGCCCTAAACATAACCCTAACCCTAGGTCCAATCGGAACCCTAACCGGATCTCTAACCCTCGCCCTCAACATAACACAAACCCTAGGTCCTATCGGAACCCTAACCGGATCTCTAAACCTAGCCCTGAACATAACCCTAATGCTAGGTCCAATCGGAACCCTAACCGGATCTCTAACCCTAGCCCTCAACATAACCCTAACCCTAGGTCCAATCGGAACCCAAAACGGATATCTAACCCTAGCCCTCAACATAACCCTAACCCTAGGTCCAATCGGAAACATAACCGGATATCTAACCCTAGCCTCAACATAACCCTAACCCTAGGTCCAACCGGAACCCTAACAGGATCTCTAACCCTAGCGCTCAACATAAGCCCAACCCGAGGTCCAATCGGAACCCTAACCGGATCTCTAACCCTAGCCCTCAACATAACCCTAACCCTAGGTCCAATCGGAACCCTAACCAGAACTCTAACCCAAGCCCTCAAAATAACCCTAACCCTAGGTCCAATCGGAACCCTAACCGGATCTCTACCCTTCGCCCGCAACATAACCCTAAACCTTGGTCCAATCGGAACCCTACGGATATCTAACCCTAGCCCTCAACATAACCCTAACCATAGGTCCAATAGGAACCCTAACCGGATCCCTAACCCTAGCTCTCAACGTAACCCTAACCCTAGGTCCAATCGGACCCTAACCAGATCTCTAACCCTAGCCCTAAACATAACCCTAACCCTAGGTCCAATCGGAACCCTAACCGGATCTCTAACCCTCGCCCTCAACATAACACTAACCCTAGGTCCTATCGGAACCCTAACCGGATCTCTAAACCTAGCCCTGAACATAACCCTAATGCTAGGTCCAATCGGAACCCTAACCGGATCTCTAACCCTAGCCCTCAACATAACCCTAACCCTAGGTCCAATCGGAACCCAAAACGGATATCTAACCCTAGCCCTCAACATAACCCTAACCCTAGGTCCAATCGGAAACATAACCGGATATCTAGCCCTAGCCTCAACATAACCCTAACCCTAGGTCCAAACGGAACCCTAACAGGATCTCTAACCCTAGCGCTCAACATAAGCCCAACCCGAGGTCCAATCGGAACCCTAACCGGATCTCTAACCCTAGCCCTCAACATAACCCTAACCCTAGGTCCAATCGGAACCCTAACCAGAACTCTAACCCAAGCCCTCAAAATAACCCTAACCCTAGGTCCAATCGGAACCCTAACCGGATCTCTACCCCTCGCCCGCAACATAACCCTAAACCTTGGTCCAATCGGAACCCTAACCGGATATCTAACCCTAGCCCTCAACATAACCCTAACCCTAGGTCCAATCGGAACCCTAACCGGATCTCTAACCCTCGCCCTCAACATAACACTAACCCTAGGTCCTATCGGATACCTAACCGGATCTCTAAACCTAGCCCTGAACATAACCCTAACCCTAGGTCCAATCGGAACCCTAACCGGATCTCTAACCCTAGCCCTCAACATAACCCTAACCCTAGGTCCAATCAGAACCCAAATAGGATCTCTACCCCAGCCCTCAACATAACCCTAACCCTAGGTCCAATCGGAACCCTAACCGGATCTCTATCCCTAGCCCTCAACATAACCTTAACCCTAGGTTCAATCGGAACCCTAACTGGATCTCTAACCCTAGCCCTCAACATAACCCTAACCCTAGGTCCAATCGGAACCCTAACCGGATCTCTAACCCTAGCCCTCAACATAACCCTAACCCTAGGTCCAATCGGAACCCTAACAGGATCTCTACCCCAGCCCTCAACATAACCCTAACCCTAGGTCCAATCGGAACCCTTACTGGATCTGTACCCCTCGCACTCAACATAACCCTAACCCTAGGTCCAATCGGAACCCTAACCGGATCTCTAACCCTCGCCCTCAACATAACTCTAACCCTTGGTCCAATCGGAACCCTAACCGAATATCTAACCCTATCCCTCAACATAACCCTAACCCTAGGTCCAATCGGAACCCTAACCGGATCTCTACCCCTCGCCCTCAACATAACCCTAACCCTAGGTCCAATCGGAACCCTAACCGGATATCTAACCCTATCCCTCAACATAACGCTAACCCTAGGTCCAATCGGAACCCTAACCGGATCTCTAAACCTAGCCCTGAACATAACCCTAACCCTAGGTCCAATCGGAACCCTAACCGGATCTCTAACCCTAGCCCTCAACATAACCCTAACCCTAGGTCCAATCGGAACCCTAACCGGATATCTAACCCTATCCCTCAACATAACGCTAACCCTAGGTCCAATCGGAACCCTAACCGGATCTCTAAACCTAGCCCTGAACATAACCCTAACCCTAGGTCCAATCGGAACCCTAACCGGATCTCTAACCCTAGCCCTCAACATAACCCTAACCCTAGGTCCAATCTGAACCCTAACCGGATCTCTAACCCTAGCCCTCAACATAACCTTAACCCTAGGTCCAATAGGAACCCTAACCGGATCTCTAACCCTAGCCCTCAACATAACCCTAACCCTAGGTCCAATCGGAACCCTAAACGGATATCTAACCCTAGTCCTCAACATAACCCTAACCCTAGGTCCAAACGGAACCATAACCGGATATCTAACCATAGCCCTTAACATAACCCTAACCCTAGGTCCAATCGGAACTCTAACAGGATCTCTACCCCTCGCCCTCAACATAACCCTAACCCTAGGTCCAATCGGAACCCTAACCGGATTTCTAACCCTAGCCCTCAACATAACCCTAACCATAGGTCCAATCGGAACCCTAACCGGAACTCTAACCCTAGCCCTCAACATAACCCTAAACCTAGGTCCAATAGGAACCCTAACTGGATCTCAAACCCTAGCCCTCAACATAACCCTAACCCTTGGTCCAATTGGAACTCTAACCGGAACTCTAAACCTAGCCCTCAACATAAACCTAACCCTAGGTCCAATCGGAACCCTAACCGTATATCTAACCCTAGCCCTCAACATAACCCTAACCCTAGGTCCAATCGGAACCCTAACAGGATATCTAACCCTAGCCCTCAACATAACCCTAACCCTAGGTCCAATCTGAACCCTAACCGGATCTCTAACCCTAGCCCTCAACATAACCTTAACCCTAGGTCCAATCGGAACCCTAACCGGATCTCTATCCCTAGCCCTCAACATTACCCTAACCCTAGGTCCAATCGGAACCCTAAACGGATATCTAAACCTAGCTCTCAACATAACCCTAACCCTTGGTCCAATCGGAACCCAAAACAGATATCTAACCCTAACCCTCAACATAACCCTAACCCTAGGTCCAATCGGAAACCTAACCGCATATCTAGCCCACGCCCTCAACATAACCCTAACCCTAGGTCCAATCGGAACCCTAACCGGATCTCTAACCCTAGCCCTCAATATAACCCTAACCCTAGGTCCAATCGGAACCCTAACCGGATATCTAACCCTAGCCCTCAACATAGCCCTAACCCTAGGTCCAATAGGAACCCTAACCGGATCTTTATCCCTAGCCCTCAACATATCCCTAACCCTAGGTCCAATCGGAACCCTAACTGGATTTCTAACCCTAGCCCTCAACATAACCCTAACCCTAGGTCCAATCAGAACCCAAATACGATCTCTACCCCAGCCCTCAACATAACCCTAACCCTAGGTCCAATCGGAACCCTAACCGGATCTCTAACCCTAGCCCTCAACATAACCTTAACCCTAGGTCCAATCGGAACCCTAACCGGATCTCTAACCCTAGCCCTCAACATTACCCTAACCCTAGGTCCAATCGGAACCCTAAACGTATATCTAAACCTAGCTCTCAACATAACCCTAACCCTTGGTCCAATCGGAACCCAAAACGGATATCTAACCCTAACCCTCAACATAACCCTAACCCTAGGTCCAATCGGAAACCTAACCGCATCTCTAACCCTAGCCCTCAATATAACCCTAACCCTAGGTCCAATCGGAACCCTAACCGGATATCTAACCCTAGCCCTCAACATAGCCCTAACCCTAGGTCCAATAGGAACCCTAACCGGATCTTTATCCCTAGCCCTCAACATATCCCTAACCCTAGGTCCAATCGGAACCCTAACTGGATTTCTAACCCTAGCCCTCAACATAACACTAACCCTAGGTCCTATCGGAAACCTAACCGGATCTCTAAACCTAGCCCTGAACATAACCCTAACCCTAGGTCCAATCGGAACCCTAACCGGATCTCTAACCCTAGCCCTCAACATAACCCTAACCCTAGGTCCAATCAGAACCCAAATAGGATCTCTACCCCAGCCCTCAACATAACCCTAACCCTAGGTCCAATCGGAACCCTAACCGGATCTCTATCCCTAGCCCTCAACATAACCTTAACCCTAGGTTCAATCGAAACCCTAACTGGATCTCTAACCCTAGCCCTCAACATAACCCTAACCCTAGGTCCAATCGGAACCCTAACCGGATCTCTAACCCTAGCCCTCAACATAACCCTAACCCTAGGTCCAATCGGAACCCTAACAGGATCTCTACCCCAGCCCTCAACATAACCCTAACCCTAGGTCCAATCGGAACCCTTACTGGATCTGTACCCCTCGCACTCAACATAACCCTAACCCTAGGTCCAATCGGAACCCTAACCGGATCTCTACCCCTCGCCCTCAACATAACCCTAACCCTAGGTCGAATCGGAACTCTAACCGGAACTCTAAACCTAGCCCTCAACATAACCCTAACCCTAGGTCCAATCGGAACCCTAACCGTATATCTAACCCTAGCCCTCAACATAACCCTAACCCTAGGTCCAATCGGAACCCTAACAGGATATCTAACCCTAGCCCTCAACATAACCCTAACCCTAGGTCCAATCTGAAGCCTAACCGGATCTCTAACCCTAGCCCTCAACATAACCTTAACCCTAGGTCCAATCGGAACCCTAACCGGATCTCTAACCCTAGCCCTCAACATTACCCTAACCCTAGGGCCAATCGGAACCCTAAACGGATATCTAAACCTAGCCCTCAACATAACCCTAACCCTTGGTCCAATCGGAACTCAAAACGGATATCTAACCCTAGTCCTCAACATAACCCTAACCCTAGGTCCAATCGGAAACCTAACCGCATATCTAACCCACGCCCTCAACATAACCCTAACCCTAGGTCCAATCGGAACCCTAACCGGATCTCTAACCCTAGCCCTCAATATAACCCTAACCCTAGGTCCAATCGGAACCCTAACCGGATATCGAACCCTAGCCCTCAACATAACCCTAACCCTAGGTCCAATCGGAACCCTAACCGGATCTTTATCCCTCGCCCTCAACATATCCCTAACCCTAGGTCCAATCGGAACCCTAACTGGATTTCTAACCCTAGCCCTCAACATAACCCTAACCCTAGGTCCAATCAGAACCCAAATAGGATCTCTACCCCAGCCCTCAACACAACCCTAACCCTAGGTCCAATCGGAACCCTAACCGGATCTCTACCCCTCGCCCTCAACATAACCCTAACCCTTGGTCCAATCGGAACCCTAACCGGATATCTAACCCTAGCCCTCAACATAACCCTAACCGTAGGTCCAATAGGAACCCTAACCGGATCCCTAACCCTAGCTCTCAACGTAACCCTAACCCTAGGTCCAATCGGAACCCTAACCAGATCTCTAACCCTAGCCCTAAACATAACCCTAACCCTAGGTCCAATCGGAACCCTAACCGGATCTCTAACCCTCGCCCTCAACATAACACTAACCCTAGGTCCTATCGGAACCCTAACCGGATCTCTAAACCTAGCCCTGAACATAACCCTAATGCTAGGTCCAATCGGAACCCTAACCGGATCTCTAACCCTAGCCCTCAACATAACCCTAACCCTAGGTCCAATCGGAACCCAAAACGGATATCTAACCCTAGCCCTCAACATAACCCTAATCCTAGGTCCAATCGGAAACATAACCGGATATCTAACCCTAGCCTCAACATAACCCTAACCCTACGTCCAAACGGAACCCTAACAGGATCTCTAACCCTAGCGCTCAACATAAGCCCAACCCGAGGTCCAATCGGAACCCTAACCGGATCTCTAACCCTAGCCCTCAACATAACCCTAACCCTAGGTCCAATCGGAACCCTAACCAGAACTCTAACCCAAGCCCTCAAAATAACCCTAACCCTAGGTCCAATCGGAACCCTAACCGGATCTCTACCCCTCGCCCGCAACATAACCCTAAACCTTGGTCCAATCGGAACCCTAACCGGATATCTAACCCTAGCCCTCAACATAACCCTAACCGTAGGTCCAATAGGAACCCTAACCGGATACCTAACCCTAGCTCTCAACGTAACCCTAACCCTAGGTCCAATCGGAACCCTAACCAGATCTCTAACCCTAGCCCTAAACATAACCCTAACCCTAGGTCCAATCGGAACCCTAACCGGATCTCTAACCCTCGCCCTCAACATAACACTAACCCTAGGTCCTATCGGAAACCTAACCGGATCTCTAAACCCAGCCCTGAACATAACCCTAACCCTAGGTCCAATCGGAACCCTAACCGGATCTCTAACCCTAGCCCTCAACATAACCCTAACCCTAGGTCCAATCGGAACCCTAACCAGAACTCTAACCCAAGCCCTCAAAATAACCCTAACCCTAGGTCCAATCGGAACCCTAACCGGATCTCTACCCCTCGCCGGCAACATAACCCTAAACCTTGGTCCAATCGGAACCCTAACCGGATATCTAACCCTAGCCCTCAACATAACCCTAACCGTAGGTCCAATAGGAACCCTAACCGGATCCCTAACCCTAGCTCTCAACGTATCCCTAACCCTAGGTCCAATCGGAACCCTAACCGGATCTCTAACCCTCGCCCTCAACATAACACTAACCCTAGGTCCTATCGGAAACCTAACCGGATCTCTAAACCTAGCCCTGAACATAACCCTAACCCTAGGTCCAATCGGAACCCTAACCGGATCTCTAACCCTAGCCCTCAACATAACCGTAACCCTAGGTCCAATCAGAACCCAAATAGGATCTCTACCCCAGCCCTCAACATAACCCTAACCCTAGGTCCAATCGGAACCCTAACCGGATCTCTATCCCTAGCCCTCAACATAACCTTAAACCTAGGTTCAATCGAAACCCTAACTGGATCTCTAACCCTAGCCCTCAACATAACCCTAACCCTAGGTCCAATCGGAACCCTAACCGGATCTCTAACCCTAGCCCTCAACATAACCCTAACCCTAGGTCCAATCGGAACCCTAACAGGATCTCTACCCCAGCCCTCAACATAACCCTAACCCTAGGTCCAATCGGAACCCTTACTGGATCTGTACCCCTCGCCCTCAACATAACTCTAACCCTTGGTCCAATCGGAACCCTAACCGAATATCTAACCCTAGCCCTCAACATAACCCTAACCCTAGGTCCAATCGGAACCCTAACCGGATCTCTACCCCTCGCCCTCAACATAACCCTAACCCTAGGTCCAATCGGAACTCTAACCGGAACTCTAAACCTAGCCCTCAACATAACCCTAACCCTAGGTCCAATCGAAACCCTAACCGGATATCTAACCCTATCCCTCAACATAATGCTAACCCTAGGTCCAATCGGAACCCTAACCGGATCTCTAAACCTAGCCCTGAACATAACCCTAACCCTAGGTCCAATCGGAACCCTAACCGGAACTCTAACCCTAGCCCTCAACATAACCCTAACCCTAGGTCCAATCTGAACCCTAACCGGATCTCTAACCCTAGCCCTCAACATAACCTTAACCCTAGGTCCAATAGGAACCCTAACCGGATCTCTAACCCTAGCCCTCAACATAACCCTAACCCTAGGCCCAATCGGAACCCTAAACGGATATCTAACCCTAGTCCTGAACATAACCCTAACCCTAGGTCCAAACGGAACCATAACCGGATATCTAACCATAGCCCTTAACATAACCCTAACCCTAGGTCCAATCGGAACTCTAACAGGATCTCTACCCCTCGCCCTCAACATAACCCTAACCCTAGGTCCAATCGGAACCCTAACCGGATTTCAAACCCTAGCCCTCAACATAACCCTAACCCTAAGTCCAATCGGAACCCTAACCGGAACTCTAACCCTAGCCCTCAACATAACCCTAAACCTAGGTCCAATAGGAACCCTAACTGGATCTCTAACCCTAGCCCTCAACATAACCCTAACCCTTGGTCCAATCGGAACTCTAACCGGAACTCTAAACCTAGCCCTCAACATAACCCTAACCCTAGGTCCAATCGGAACCCTAACCGTATATCAAACCCTAGCCCTCAACATAACCCTAACCCTAGGTCCAATCGGAACCCTAACAGGATATCTAACCCTAGCCCTCAACATAACCCTAACCCTAGGTCCAATCTGAACCCTAACCGGATCTCTAACCCTAGCCCTCAACATAACCTTAACCCTAGGTCCAATCGGAACCCTAACCGGATCTCTAACCCTAGCCCTCAACATTACCCTAACCCTAGGTCCAATCGGAACCCTAAACGGATATCTAAACCTAGCTCTCAACATAACCCTAACCCTTGGTCCAATCGGAACCCAAAACAGATATCTAACCCTAACCCTCAACATAACCCTAACCCTAGGTCCAATCGGAAACCTAACCGCATATCTAACCCACGCCCTCAACATAACCCTAACCCTTGGTCCAATCGGAACCCTAACCGGATCTCTACCCCTCGCCCTCAACATAACCCTAACCCTTGGTCCAATCGGAACCCTAACCGGATATCTAACCCTAGCCCTCAACATAACCCTAACCCTAGGTCCAATAAGAACCCTAACCGGATCCCTAACCCTAGCTCTCAACGTAAGCCTAACCCTAGGTCCAATCGGAACCCTAACCAGATCTCTAACCCTAGCCCTAAACATAACCCTAACCCTAGGTCCAATCGGAACCCTAACCGGATCTCTAACCCTAGCCCTCAACATAAGCCGAACACTAGGTCCGATCGGAACCCTAACCGGATCTCTAACCCTAGTCCTCAACATAACCTTAACCCTAGGTCCAATAGGAACCCTAACCGGTTCTCTAACCCTAGCCCTCAACATAACCCTAACCCTAGGTCCAATCGGAACCCTAACTGGATTTCTAACCCTAGCCCTCAACGTAACCCTAACCCTGGGTCCAAACGGAACCCTAACAGGATCTCTACCCCAGCCCTCAACATAACCCTAACCCTAGGTCCAATCGGAACCCTAACCGGATCTCTACCCCTCGCCCTCAACATAACCCTAACCCTAGGTCGAATCGGAACTCTAACCGGAACTCTAAACCTAGCCCTCAACATAACCCTAACCCTAGGTCCAATCGGAACCCTAACAGGATATCTAACCCTAGCCCTCAACATAACCCTAACCCTAGGTCCAATCTGAACCCTAACCTGATCTCTAACCCTAGCCCTCAACATAACCTTAACCCTAGATCCAATCGGAACCCTAACCGGATCTCTAACCCTAGCCCTCAACATTACCCTAACCCTAGGGCCAATCGGAACCCTAAACGGATATCTAAACCTAGCCCTCAACATAACCCTAACCCTTGGTCCAATCGGAACTCAAAACGGATATCTAACCCTAGCCCTCAACATAACCCTAACCCTAGGTCCAATCGGAAACCTAACCGCATATCTAACCCACGCCCTCAACATAACCCTAACCCTAGGTCCAATCGGAACCCTAACCGGATCTCTAACCCTAGCCCTCAATATAACCCTAACCCTAGGTCCAATCGGAACCCTAACCGGATATCGAACCCTAGCCCTCAACATAACCCTAACCCTAGGTCCAATCGGAACCCTAACCGGATCTTTATCCCTCGCCCTCAACATATCCCTAACCCTAGGTCCAATCGGAACCCTAACCGGATCTCTAACCCTAGCCCTCAACATAACCCTAACCCTAGGTCCAATCAGAACCCAAATAGGATCTCTACCCCAGCCCTCAACATAACCCTAACCCTAGGTCCAATCGGAACCCTAACCGGATCTCTACCCCTCGCCCTCAACATAACTCTAACCCTTGGTCCAATCGGAACCCTAACCGGATATCTAACCCTAGCCCTCAACATAACCCTAACCGTAGGTCCAATAGGAACCCTAACCGGATACCTAAACCTAGCTCTCAACGTAACCCTAACCCTAGGTCCAATCGGAACCCTAACCAGATCTCTAACCCTAGCCCTAAACATAACCCTAACCCTAGGTCCAATCGGAACCCTAACCGGATCTCTAACCCTCGCCCTCAACATAACACTAACCCTAGGTCCTATCGGAACCCTAACCGGATCTCTAAACCTAGCCCTGAACATAACCCTAATGCTAGGTCCAATCGGAACCCTAACCGGATCTCTAACCCTAGCCCTCAACATAACCCTAACCCTAGGTCCAATCGGAACCCAAAACGGATATCTAACCCTAGCCCTCAACATAACCCTAACCCTACGTCCAATCGGAAACATAACCGGATATCTAACCCTAGCCTCAACATAACCCTAACCCTAGGTCCAAACGGAACCCTAACAGGATCTCTAACCCTAGCGCTCAACATAAGCCCAACCCGAGGTCCAATCGGAACCCTAACCGGATCTCTAACCCTAGCCCTCAACATAACCCTAACCCTAGGTCCAATCGGAACCCTAACCAGAAATCTAACCCAAGCCCTCAAAATAACCCTAACCCTAGGTCCAATCGGAACCCTAACCGGATCTCTACCCCTCGCCCGCAACATAACCCTAAACCTTGGTCCAATCGGAACCCTAACCGGATATCTAACCCTAGCCCTCAACATAACCCTAACCGTAGGTCCAATAGGAACCCTAACCGGATCCCTAACCCTAGCTCTCAACGTAACCCTAACCCTAGGTCCAATCGGAACCCTAACCAGATCTCTAACCCTAGCCCTAAACATAACCCTAACCCTAGGTCCAATCGGAACCCTAACCGGATCTCTAATCCTCGCCCTCAACATAACACTAACCCTAGGTCCTATCGGAAACCTAACCGGATCTCTAAACCTAGCCCTGAACATAACCCTAACCCTAGGTCCAATCGGAACCCTAACCGGATCTCTAACCCTAGCCCTCAACATAACCCTAACCCTAGGTCCAATCAGAACCCAAATAGGATCTCTACCCCAGCCCTCAACATAACCCTAACCCTAGGTCCAATCGGAACCCTAACCGGATCTCTATCCCTAGCCCTCAACATAACCTTAACCCTAGGTTCAATCGGAACCCTAACTGGATCTCTAACCATAGCCCTCAACATAACCCTAACCCTAGGTCCAATCGGAACCCTAACCGGATCTCTAACCCTAGCCCTCAACATAACCCTAACCCTAGGTCCAATCGGAACCCTAACAGGATTTCTACCCCAGCCCTCAACATAACCCTAACCCTAGGTCCAATCGGAACCCTTACTGGATCTGTACCCCTCGCACTCAACATAACCCTAACCCTAGGTCCAATCGGAACCCTAACCGGATCTCTACCCCTCGCCCTCAACATAACTCTAACCCTTGGTCCAATCGGAACCCTAACCGAATATCTAACCCTAGCCCTCAACATAACCCTAACCGTAGGTCCAATCGGAACCCTAACCGGATCTCTACCCCTCGCCCTCAACATAACCCTAACCCTAGGTCCAATCGGAACTCTAACCGGAACTCTAAACCTAGCCCTCAACATAACCCTAACCCTAGGTCCAATCGGAACCCTAATCGGATATCTAACCCTATCCCTCAACATAACGCTAACCCTAGGTCCAATCGGAACCCTAACCGGATCTCTAAACCTAGCCCTGAACATAACCCTAACCCTAGGTCCAATCGGAACCCTAACCGGATCTCTAACCCTAGCCCTCAACATAACCCTAACCCTAGGTCCAATCTGAACCCTAACCGGATCTCTAACCCTAGCCCTCAACATAACCTTAACCCTAGGTCCAATAGGAACCCTAACCGGATCTCTAACCCTAGCCCTCAACATAACCCTAACCCTAGGTCCAATCGGAACCCTAAACGGATATCTAACCCTAGTCCTCAACATAACCCTAACCCTAGGTCCAATCGGAACCCTAAACGGATATCTAACCCTAGTCCTCAACATAACCCTAACCCTAGGTCCAATCGGAACCCTAACCGGAACTCTAACCCTAGCCCTCAACATAACCCTAAACCTAGGTCCAATAGGAACCCTAACTGGATCTCTAACCCTAGCCCTCAACATAACCCTAACCCTTGGTCCAATCGGAACTATAACCGGAACTCTAAACCTAGCCCTCAACATAACCCTAACCCTAGGTCCAATCGGAACCCTAACCGTATATCTAACCCTAGCCCTCAACATAACCCTAACCCTAGGTCCAATCGGAACCCTAACAGGATATCTAACCCTAGCCCTCAACATAACCCTAACCCTAGGTCCAATCTGAACCCTAACCGGATCTCTAACCCTAGCCCTCAACATAACCTTAACCCTAGGTCCAATCGGAACCCTAACCGGATCTCTAACCCTAGCCCTCAACATTACCCTAACCCTAGATCCAATCGGAACCCTAAACGGATATCTAAACCTAGCTCTCAACATAACCCTAACCCTTGGTCCAATCGGAACCCAAAACAGATATCTAACCCTAACCCTCAACATAACCCTAACCCTAGGTCCAATCGGAAACCTAACCGCATATCTAACCCACGCCCTCAACATAACCCTAACCCTTGGTCCAATCGGAACCCTAACCGGATCTCTACCCCTCGCCCTCAACATAACCCTAACCCTTGGTCCAATCGGAACCCTAACCGGATATCTAACCCTAGCCCTCAACATAACCCTAACCCTAGGTCCAATAAGAACCCTAACCGGATCCCTAACCCTAGCTCTCAACGTAAGCCTA
This sequence comes from Miniopterus natalensis, assembly GCF_054644295.1. Classification (NCBI taxonomy): domain Eukaryota; kingdom Metazoa; phylum Chordata; class Mammalia; order Chiroptera; family Miniopteridae; genus Miniopterus; species Miniopterus natalensis. The sequence continues at coordinate 2,176,107 of NC_142091.1, forward strand.
ACCCTAGGTCCAATCGGAACCCTAACCAGATCTCTAACCCTAGCCCTAAACATAACCCTAACCCTAGGTCGAATCGGAACCCTAACCGGATCTCTAACCCTAGCCCTCAACATAAGCCTAACACTAGGTCCGTACGGAACCCTAACCGGATCTCTAACCCTAGTCGTCAACATAACCTTAACCCTAGGTCCAATAGGAACCCTAACCGGATCTCTAACCCTAGCCCTCAACATAACCCTAACCCTAGGTCCAATCGGAACCCTAACTGGATTTCTAACCCTAGCCCTCAACGTAACCCTAACCCTGGGTCCAAACGGAACCCTAACAGGATCTCTACCCCAGCCCTCAACATAACCCTAACCCTAGGTCCAATCGGAACCCTAACCGGATCTCTACCCCTCGCCCTCAACATAACCCTAACCCTAGGTCCAAGCGGAACCCTAACCGGATCTCTACCCCTCGCCCTCAACATAACCCTAACCCTAGGTCGAATCGGAACTCTAACCGGAACTCTAAACCTAGCCCTCAACATAACCCTAACCCTAGGTCCAATCGGAACCCTAACCGTATATCTAACCCTAGCCCTCAACATAACCCTAACCCTAGGTCCAATCGGAACCCTAACAGGATATCTAACCCTAGCCCTCAACATAACCCTAACCCTAGGTCCAATCTGAACCCTAACCGGATCTCTAACCCTAGCCCTCAACATAACCTTAACCCTAGGTCCAATCGGAACCCTAACCGGATCTCTAACCCTAGCCCTCAACATTACCCTAACCCTAGGGCCAATCGGAACCCTAAACGGATATCTAAACCTAGCCCTCAACATAACCCTAACCCTTGGTCCAATCGGAACTCAAAACGGATATCTAACCCTAGCCCTCAACATAACCCTAACCCTAGGTCCAATCGGAAACCTAACCGCATATCTAACCCACGCCCTCAACATAACCCTAACCCTAGGTCCAATCGGAACCCTAACCGGATCTCTAACCCTAGCCCTCAACATAACCCTAACCCTAGGTCCAATCGGAACCCTAACAGGATCTCTACCCCAGCCCTCAACATAACCCTAACCCTAGGTCCAATCGGAACCCTTACTGGATCTGTACCCCTCGCACTCAACATAACCCTAACCCTAGGTCCAATCGGAACCCTAACCGGATGTCTACCCCTCGCCCTCAACATAACTCTAACCCTTGGTCCAATCGGAACCCTAACCGAATATCTAACCCTAGCCCTCAACATAACCCTAACCCTAGGTCCAATCGGAACCCTAACCGGATCTCTACCCCTCGCCCTCAACATAACCCTAACCCTAGGTCCAATCGGAACTCTAACCGGAACTCTAATCCTAGCCCTCAACATAACCCTAACCCTAGGTCCAATCGGAACCCTAACCGGATATCTAACCCTATCCCTCAACATAACGCTAACCCTAGGTCCAATCGGAACCCTAACCGGATCTCTAAACCTAGCCCTGAACATAACCCTAACCCTAGGTCCAATCGGAACCCTAACCGGATCTCTAACCCTAGCCCTCAACATAACCCTAACCCTAGGTCCAATCTGAACCCTAACCGGATCTCTAACCCTAGCCCTCAACATAACCTTAACCCTAGGTCCAATAGGAACCCTAACCGGATCTCTAACCCTAGCCCTCAACATAACCCTAACCCTAGGTCCAATCGGAACCCTAAACGGATATCTAACCCTAGTCCTCAACATAACCCTAACCCTAGGTCCAAACGGAACCATAACCGGATATCTAACCATAGCCCTTAACATAACCCTAACCCTAGGTCCAATCGGAACTCTAAAAGGATCTCTACCCCTCGCCCTCAACATAACCCTAACCCTAGGTCCAATCGGAACCCTAACCGGATTTCTAACCCTAGCCCTCAACATAACCCTAACCGTAGGTCCAATCGGAACCCTAACCGGATCTCTACCCCTCGCCCTCAACATAACCCTAACCCTAGGTCCAATCGGAACTCTAACCGGAACTCTAAACCTAGCCCTCAACATAACCCTAACCCTAGGTCCAATCGGAACCCTAACCGGATATCTAACCCTATCCCTCAACATAACGCTAACCCTAGGTCCAATCGGAACCCTAACCGGATCTCTAAACCTAGCCCTGAACATAACCCTAACCCTAGGTCCAATCGGAACCCTAACCGGATCTCTAACCCTAGCCCTCAACATAACCCTAACCCTAGGTCCAATCTGAACCCTAACCGGATCTCTAACCCTAGCCCTCAACATAACCTTAACCCTAGGTCCAATAGGAACCCTAACCGGATCTCTAACCCTAGCCCTCAACATAACCCTAACCCTAGGTCCAATCGGAACCCTAAACGGATATCTAACCCTAGTCCTCAACATAACCCTAACCCTAGGTCCAAACGGAACCATAACCGGATATCTAACCAGAGCCCTTAACATAACCTTAACCCTAGGTCCAATCGGAACTCTAACAGGATCTCTACCCCTCGCCCTCAACATAACCCTAACCCTAGGTCCAATCGGAACCCTAACCGGATTTCTAACCCTAGCCCTCAACAAACCCTAACCCTAGGTCCAATCGGAACCCTAACCGGAACTCTAACCCTAGCCCTCAACATAACCCTAAACCTAGGTCCAATAGGAACCCTAACTGGATCTCTAACCCTAGCCCTCAACATAACCCTAACCCTTGGTCCAATCGGAACTATAACCGGAACTCTAAACCTAGCCCTCAACATAACCCTAACCCTAGGTCCAATCGGAACCCTAACCGTATATCTAACCCTAGCCCTCAACATAACCCTAACCCTAGGTCCAATCGGAACCCTAACAGGATATCTAACCCTAGCCCTCAACATAACCCTAACCCTAGGTCCAATCTGAACCCTAACCGGATCTCTAACCCTAACCCTCAACATAACCTTAACCCTAGGTCCAATCGGAACCCTATCCGGATCTCTAACCCTAGCCCTCAACATTACCCTAACCCTAGGTCCAATCGGAACCCTAAACGGATATCTAAACCTAGCTCTCAACATAACCCTAACCCTTGGTCCAATCGGAACCCAAAACAGATATCTAACCCTAACCCTCAACATAACCCTAACCCTAGGTCCAATCGGAAACCTAACCGCATATCTAACCCACGCCCTCAACATAACCCTAACCCTTGGTCCAATCGGATCCCTAACCGGATCTCTACCCCTCGCCCTCAACATAACCCTAACCCTTGGTCCAATCGGAACCCTAACCGGATATCTAACCCTAGCCCTCAACATAACCCTAACCCTAGGTCCAATAAGAACCCTAACCGGATCCCTAACCCTAGCTCTCAACGTAAGCCTAACCCTAGGTCCAATCGGAACCCTAACCAGATCTCTAACCCTAGCCCTAAACATAACCCTAACCCTAGGTCCAATCGGAACCCTAACCGGATCTCTAACCCTAGCCCTCAACATAAGCCTAACACTAGGTCCGTACGGAACCCTAACCGGATCTCTAACCCTAGTCCTCAACATAACCTTAACCCTAGGTCCAATAGGAACCCTAACCGGATCTCTAACCCTAGCCCTCAACATAACCCTAACCCTAGGTCCAATCGGAACCCTAACTGGATTTCTAACCCTAGCCCTCAACGTAACCCTAACCCTGGGTCCAAACGGAACCCTAACAGGATCTCTACCCCAGCCCTCAACATAACCCTAACCCTAGGTCCAATCGGAACCCTAACCGGATCTCTACCCCTCGCCCTCAACATAACCCTAACCCTAGGTCCAATCGGAACCCTAACCGGATCTCTACCCCTCGCCCTCAACATAACCCTAACCCTAGGTCGAATCGGAACTCTAACCGGAACTCTAAACCTAGCCCTCAACATAACCCTAACCCTAGGTCCAATCGGAACCCTAACCGTATATCTAACCCTAGCCCTCAACATAACCCTAACCCTAGGTCCAATCGGAACCCTAACAGGATATCTAACCCTAGCCCTCAACATAACCCTAACCCTAGGTCCAATCTGAACCCTAACCGGATCTCTAACCCTAGCCCTCAACATAACCTTAACCCTAGGTCCAATCGGAACCCTAACCGGATCTCTAACCCTAGCCCTCAACATTACCCTAACCCTAGGGCCAATCGGAACCCTAAACGGATATCTAAACCTAGCCCTCAACATAACCCTAACCCTTGGTCCAATCGGAACTCAAAACGGATATCTAACCCTAGCCCTCAACATAACCCTAACCCTAGGTCCAATCGGAAACCTAACCGCATATCTAACCCACGCCCTCAACATAACCCTAACCCTAGGTCCAATCGGAACCCTAACCGGATCTCTAACCCTAGCCCTCAACATAACCCTAACCCTAGGTCCAATCGGAACCCTAACAGGATCTCTACCCCAGCCCTCAACATAACCCTAACCCTAGGTCCAATCGGAACCCTTACTGGATCTGTACCCCTCGCACTCAACATAACCCTAACCCTAGGTCCAATCGGAACCCTAACCGGATGTCTACCCCTCGCCCTCAACATAACTCTAACCCTTGGTCCAATCGGAACCCTAACCGAATATCTAACCCTAGCCCTCAACATAACCCTAACCCTAGGTCCAATCGGAACCCTAACCGGATCTCTACCCCTCGCCCTCAACATAACCCTAACCCTAGGTCCAATCGGAACTCTAACCGGAACTCTAATCCTAGCCCTCAACATAACCCTAACCCTAGGTCCAATCGGAACCCTAACCGGATATCTAACCCTATCCCTCAACATAACGCTAACCCTAGGTCCAATCGGAACCCTAACCGGATCTCTAAACCTAGCCCTGAACATAACCCTAACCCTAGGTCCAATCGGAACCCTAACCGGATCTCTAACCCTAGCCCTCAACATAACCCTAACCCTAGGTCCAATCTGAACCCTAACCGGATCTCTAACCCTAGCCCTCAACATAACCTTAACCCTAGGTCCAATAGGAACCCTAACCGGATCTCTAACCCTAGCCCTCAACATAACCCTAACCCTAGGTCCAATCGGAACCCTAAACGGATATCTAACCCTAGTCCTCAACATAACCCTAACCCTAGGTCCAAACGGAACCATAACCGGATATCTAACCATAGCCCTTAACATAACCCTAACCCTAGGTCCAATCGGAACTCTAAAAGGATCTCTACCCCTCGCCCTCAACATAACCCTAACCCTAGGTCCAATCGGAACCCTAACCGGATTTCTAACCCTAGCCCTCAACATAACCCTAACCCTAGGTCCAATCGGAACCCTAACCGGAACTCTAACCCTAGCCCTCAACATAACCCTAAACCTAGGTCCAATAGGAACCCTAACTGGATCTCTAACCCTAGCCCTCAACATAACCCTAACCCTTGGTCCAATCGGAACTCTAACCGGAACTCTAAACCTAGCCCTCAACATAACCCTAACCCTAGGTCCAATCGGAACCCTAACCGTATATCTAACCCTAGCCCTCAACATAACCCTAACCCTAGGTCCAATCGGAACCCTAACAGGATATCTAACCCTAGCCCTCAACATAACCCTAACCCTAGGTCCAATCTGAACCCTAACCGGATCTCTAACCCTAGCCCTCAACATAACCTTAACCCTAGGTCCAATCGGAACCCTAACCGGATCTCTAACCCTAGCCCTCAACATTACCCTAACCCTAGGTCCAATCGGAACCCTAAACGGATATCTAAACCTAGCTCTCAACATAACCCTAACCCTTGGTCCAATCGGAACCCAAAACAGATATCTAACCCTAACCCTCAACATAACCCTAACCCTAGGTCCAATCGGAAACCTAACCGCATATCTAACCCTCGCCCTCAACATAACCCTAACCCTTGGTCCAATCGGAACACTAACCGGATCTCTACCCCTCGCCCTCAACATAACCCTAACCCTTATTCCAATCGGAACCCTAACCGGATATCTAACCCTAGCCCTCAACATAACCCTAACCCTAGGTCCAATAAGAACCCTAACCGGATCCCTAACCCTAGCTCTCAACGTAAGCCTAACCCTAGGTCCAATCGGAACCCTAACCAGATCTCTAACCCTAGCCCTAAACATAACCCTAACCCTAGGTCCAATCGGAACCCTAACCGGATCTCTAACCCTAGCCCTCAACATAAGCCTAACACTAGGTCCGATCGGAACCCTAACCGGATCTCTAACCCTAGCCCTCAACATAACCTTAACCCTAGGTCCAATAGGAACCCTAACCGGATCTCTAACCCTAGCCCTCAACATAACCCTAACCCTAGGTCCAATCGGAACCCTAACTGGATTTCTAACCCTAGCCCTCAACGTAACCCTAACCCTGGGTCCAAACGGAACCCTAACAGGATCTCTACCCCAGCCCTCAACATAACCCTAACCCTAGGTCCAATCGGAACCCTAACCGGATCTCTACCCCTCGCCCTCAACATAACCCTAACCCTAGGTCCAATCGGAACCCTAACCGGATCTCTACCCCTCGCCCTCAACATAACCCTAACCCTAGGTCGAATCGGAACTCTAACCGGAACTCTAAACCTAGCCCTCAACATAACCCTAACCCTAGGTCCAATCGGAACCCTAACCGTATATCTAACCCTAGCCCTCAACATAACCCTAACCCTAGGTCCAATCGGAACCCTAACAGGATATCTAACCCTAGCCCTCAACATAACCCTAACCCTAGGTCCAATAGGAACCCTAACCGGATCTCTAACCCTAGCCCTCAACATAACCTTAACCCTAGGTCCAATCGGAACCCTAACCGGATCTCTAACCCTAGCCCTCAACATTACCCTAACCCTAGGGCCAATCGGAACCCTAAACGGATATCTAAACCTAGCCCTCAACATAACCCTAACCCTTGGTCCAATCGGAACTCAAAACGGATATCTAACCCTAGCCCTCAACATAACCCTAACCCTAGGTCCAATCGGAAACCTAACCGCATATCTAACCCACGCCCTCAACATAACCCTAACCCTAGGTCCAATCGGAACCCTAACCGGATCTCTAACCCTAGCCCTCAATATAACCCTAACCCTAGGTCCAATCGGAACCCTAACCGGATATCGAACCCTAGCCCTCAACATAACCCTAACCCTAGGTCCAATCGGAACCCTAACCGGATCTTTATCCCTCGCCTTCAACATATCCCTAACCCTAGGTCCAATCGGAACCCTAACTGGATTTCTAACCCTAGCCCTCAACATAACCCTAAGCCTAGGTCCAATCAGAACCCAAATAGGATCTCTACCCCAGCCCTCAACATAACCCTAACCCTAGGTCCAATCGGAACCCTAACCGGATCTCTACCCCTCGCCCTCAACATAACCCTAACCCTTGGTCCAATCGGAACCCTAACCGGATATCTAACCCTAGCCCTCAACATAACCCTAACCGTAGGTCCAATAGGAACCCTAACCGGATCCCTAACCCTACCTCTCAACGTAACCCTAACCCTAGGTCCAATCGGAACCCTAACCAGATCTCTAACCCTAGCCCTAAACATAACCCTAACCCTACGTCCAATCGGAACCCTAACCGGATCTCTAACCCTCGCCCTCAACATAACACTAACCCTAGGTTCTATCGGAACCCTAACCGGATCTCTAAACCTAGCCCTGAACATAACCCTAATGCTAGGTCCAATCGGAACCCTAACCGGATCTCTAACCCTAGCCCTCAACATAACCCTAACCCTAGGTCCAATCGGAACCCAAAACGGATATCTAACCCTAGCCCTCAACATAACCCTAACCCTAGGTCCAATCGGAAACATAACCGGATATCTAACCCTAGCCTCAACATAACCCTAACCCTAGGTCCAAACGGAACCCTAACAGGATCTCTAACCCTAGCGCTCAACATAAGCCCAACCCGAGGTCCAATCGGAACCCTAACCGGATCTCTAACCCTAGCCCTCAACATAACCCTAACCCTAGGTCCAATCGGAACCCTAACCAGAACTCTAACCCAAGCCCTCAAAATAACCCTAACCCTAGGTCCAATCGGAACCCTAACCGGATCTCTACCCCTCGCCCGCAACATAACCCTAAACCGTGGTCCAATCGGAACCCTAACCGGATATCTAACCCTAGCCCTCAACATAACCCTAACCGTAGGTCCAATAGGAACCCTAACCGGATCTCTAACCCTAGCCCTCAACATAACCCTAACCCTAGGTCCAATCAGAACCCAAATAGGATCTCTACCCCAGCCCTCAACATAACCCTAACCCTAGGTCCAATCGGAACCCTAACCGGATCTCTATCCCTAGCCCTCAACATAACCTTAACCCTAGGTTCAATCGGAACCCTAACTGGATCTCTAACCCTAGCCCTCAACATAACCCTAACCCTAGGTCCAATCGGAACCCTAACCGGATCTCTAACCCTAGCCCTCAACATAACCCTAACCCTAGGTCCAATCGGAACCCTAACAGGATCTCTACCCCAGCCCTCAACATAACCCTAACCCTAGGTCCAATCGGAACCCTAACCGGATCTCTACCCCTCGCCCTCAACATAACCCTAACCCTAGGTCGAATCGGAACTCTAACCGGAACTCTAAACCTAGCCCTCAACATAACCCTAACCCTAGGTCCAATCGGAACCCTAACCGTATATCTAACCCTAGCCCTCAACATAACCCTAACCCTAGGTCCAATCGGAACCCTAACAGGATATCTAACCCTAGCCCTCAACATAACCCTAACCCTAGGTCCAATCTGAACCCTAACCGGATCTCTAACCCTAGCCCTCAACATAACCTTAACCCTAGGTCCAATCGGAACCCCAGCCGGATCTCTAAACCTAGCCCTCAACATTACCCTAACCCTAGGGCCAATCGGAACCCTAAACGGATATCTAAACCTAGCCCTCAACATAACCCTAACCCTTGGTCCAATCGGAACTCAAAACGGATATCTAACCCTAGCCCTCAACATAACCCTAACCCTAGGTCCAATCGGAAACCTAACCGCATATCTAACCCACGCCCTCAACATAACCCTAACCCTAGGTCCAATCGGAACCCTAACCGGATCTCTAACCCTAGCCCTCAATATAACCCTAACCCTAGGTCCAATCGGAACCCTAACCGGATATCGAACCCTAGCCCTCAACATAACCCTAACCCTAGGTCCAATCGGAACCCTAACCGGATCTTTATCCCTCGCCCTCAACATATCCCTAACCCTAGGTCCAATCGGAACCCTAACTGGATTTCTAACCCTAGCCCTCAACATAACCCTAACCCTAGGTCCAATCAGAACCCAAATAGGATCTCTACCCCAGCCCTCAACATAACCCTAACCCTAGGTCCAATCGGAACCCAAAACGGATATCTAACCCTAGCCCTCAACATAACCCTAACCCTAGGTCCAATCGGAAACCTAACCGCATATCAAACCCACGCCCTCAACATAACCCTAACCCTAGGTCCAATCGGAACCCTAACTGGATTTCTAACCCTAGTCCTCAACATAACCTTAACCCTAGGTCCAATCGGAACCCTAACCGGATCTCTAACCCTAGCCCTCAACATAACCCTAACCCTAGGTCCAATCGGAACCCTAACTGGATTTCTAACCCTAGCCCTCAACATAACCCTAACCCTAGGTCCAATCGGAACCCTAACAGGATCTCTACCCCAACCCTCAACATAACCCTAACGCTAGGTCCAATCGGAACCCTAACCGGATATCTATCCCTAACCCTCAACATAAACCTAACCCTAAGCCAATCGGAACGCTAACCGGATCTCTAACCCTAGCCCTCAACACAACCCTAACCCTGGGTTCAATCGGAACCCTAACAAGATCTCTACTCCTCGCCCTCAACATAACACTAACCCTAGGTCCAATCGGAACCCTAACCGGATCTCTAACCCTAGCCCTCAACATAACCCTAAACCTAGGTCCAATCGGAACCCTAACCGGATCTCTAACCCTAGCCGTCAAAATAACCCAAACCCTAGGTCCAATCGGAACCCTAACAGGATCTCTACCCCTCGCCCTCAACATAACCCTAACCCTAGGTCCAATCGGAACCCTAACCGGATCTCTAACCCTAGCACTCAACATAACGCTAAACCTAGGTCCAATCGGAACCCTAACCGTATCTCTAACCCTAGCCCTCAACAAAACCATAACCTAGGTCCAATCGGATCCCTAAACGGATATCTAACCCTAACCCTTAACAAAACCCTAACCCTAGGTCCAATCGGAACCCTAAACTGATCTCTATCCCTAGCCCTCAACATGACCCTAACCCTAGGTCCAATCGGAACCTAACCGGACATCTAATCCTAGCCCTCAACATAACCCTAACCCTAGGTCCAATCGGAACCCTAACAGGATCTCTACCCCTCGCCCTCAACATAACCCTAACCCTAGGTCCAATCGGAACCCTAACCGGATGTCTAACCCTAGCCCTCAACCTAACCCTAACCCTAGGTCCCATCGGAACCCTAACCGAATCTATCCCTAGCCCTCAACATAACCCTAACCCTAGGTCCAATCTTATCCCTAACCGGATCTCTAACCCTAGCCCTCAACATAACCCTAACCTTGGTCCAATCGGAACCCTAACCAGATCTCTAACCCTATCCTTCTACAAAACCCTAACCTTAGGTCCAATCGGAACCCTAACCGGAACTCTAAACCTAGCCCTCAAAATAACCATAACCCTAGGTCCAATCGGAACCCTAACTGGATCTCTAACCCTAGCCCTCAACATAACCTAACCCTAGGTCCAATCGGAACCCTATCCGGATCTCTATCCCTAGCCCTCAACATATCCCTAACCCTACGTCCAATCGGAACCGTAACCGGATCTCTAACCCTAACCCTCAAAATAACCCTAACCCTAGGTCCAATTGGAACCCTAACCGGATCTCTAACCCTAGCCCTCAACAAAACACTAACCCTAGGTCCAATCGGAACCCTACCCGGAATTCTAAACCTAACCCTCAAAATAACCCTAACTCTAGGTCCAATCGGAACCCTAACCGGAACTCTAACCCTAGCCCTCAAAATAACCCTAACCCTAGGTCCAATCGGAACCCTAACCGGATCTCTAACCCTAGCCCTCAACATAACCCTAAACCTAGGTCCAATAGGAACCCTAACCGGATCTCTAACCCTAGCCCTCAACATAACCCAAACCTCAGGTCCAATCGGAACCCTAACCGGATCTCTAACCCTAGCCCTCAACATAACCCTAAACCTAGGTCCAATAGGAACCCTAACCGGATCTCTAACCCTAGCCCTCAACATAACCTTAACCCTAGGTCCAATCGGAACCCTAAACGGATATCTAACCCTAGTCCTCAACATAACCCTAACCCTAGGTCCAAACGGAACCATAACCGGATATCTAACCCTAGTCCTCAACATAACCCTAACCCTAGGTCCAATCGGAACTCTAACAGGATCTCTACCCCTCGCACTCAACATAACCCTAACCCTAGGTCCAATCGGAACCCTAACCGGATATCTATCCCTAGCCCTCAACATAACCCTAACCCTACGGCCAATCTGAACCCTAACCGGATATCTAACCCTAGCCTCAACATAACCCTAACCCTAGGTCCAATCTGAACCCTAACAGGATCTCTAACCCTAGGGCTCAACATAAGCCCAACCCGAGGTCCAATCGGAACTCAAAACGGATATCTAACCCTAGCCCTCAACATAACCCTAATCCTAGGTCCAATCGGAACCCTAACCAGAACTCTAACCCTAGCCCTCAAAATAACCCTAACCCTAGGTCCAATCGGAACCCTAACCGGATTTCTAACCCTAGCCCTCAACATAACCCTAACCCTAGGTCCAATCGGAACCCTAACCGGAACTCTAACCCTAGCACTCAACATAACCCTAACTCAGGGCCAATCGGAACTCTAACCGGAACTCTAAACCTAGCCCTCAACATAACCCTAACCCTAGGTCCAATCGGAACCCTAACCGGATATCTAACCCCAGCCCTCAACGTAACCCTAACCCTAGGTCCAATCGGAACCCTTACTGGATCTCTACCCCTCGCCCTCAACATAACCCTAACCCTAGGTCCAATCGGAACCCTAACCGGATCTCTACCCCTCGCCCTCAACATAACTCTAACCCTTGGTCCAATCGGAACCCTAACCGAATATCTAACCCTAGCCCTCAACATAACCCTAACACTAGGTCCAATCCGAACCCTAACCGGATCTCTACCCCTCGCCCTCAACATAACCCTAACCCTAGGTCCAATCGGAACTCTAACCGGAACTCTAAACCAAGCCCTCAACATAACCCTAACCCTAGGTCCAATCGGAACCCTAACCGGATATCTAACCCTAGCCCTCAACATAACCCTAACCCTAGGTCCAATCCGAACCCTAACCGGATCTCTATCCCTAGCCCTCAACATAACCCTAACCCTAGGTCCAATCGGAACCCTAACCGGATCTCTAACCCTAGCCCTCAACATAACCCTAACCCTAGGTCCAATCGGAACCCTAACCGGATCTCTAACCCCAGCCCTCAACATAACCCTAACCCTAGGTCCAATCGGAACCCTAAACGGATATCTAAACCTAGCCCTCAACATAACCCTAAACCTAGGTCCAATCGGAACCCAAAACGGATATCTAACCCTAGCCCTCAACATAACCCTAACCCTAGGTCCAATCGGAAACCTAACCGCATATCTAACCCACGCCCTCAACATAACTCTAACCCTAGGTCCAATCGGAACCCTAACCGGATCTCTAACCCTAGCCCTCAAAATAACCCTAACCCTAGGTCCAATCGGAACCCTAACCGGATATCTAACCCTAGCCCTCAACATAACCCTAACCCTAGGTCAAATCGGAACCCTAACCGGATCTTTATCCCTAGCCCTCAACATATCCCTAACCCTAGGTCCAATCGGAACCCTAACCGGATCTCTAACCCTAGTCCTCAACATAACCTTAACCCTAGGTCCAATCGGAACCCTAACCGGATCTCTAACCCTAGCCCTCAACATAACCCTAACCCTAGGTCCAATCGGAACCCTAACTGGATTTCTAACCCTAGCCCTCAACATAACCCTAACCCTAGGTCCAATCGGAACCCTAACAGGATCTCTACCCCAGCCCTCAACATAACCCTAACGCTAGGTCCAATCGGAACCCTAACCGGATATCTAAACCTAGCCCTCAACATAACCCTAACCCTAGGTCCAATCGGAACCCTAACCGGATCCATAACCCTAGCCCTCAACATAACCCTAACCCTAGATCCAATCGGAACCCAAAACGGATATCTAACCCTAGCCCTCAACATAACCCCAACGCTAGGTCCAATCGGAAACCTAACCGGATATCTAACCCTAGCCCTCAACATAACCCTAACCCTCGGTCCAATCGGAACCCTAACCGGATCTCTACCCCTCGCCCTCCACATAACCCTAACCCTAGGTCCAATCGGAACTCTAAACGCACCTCTAACCCTAGCCCTCAACATAACCCTGACCCTAGGCCCAATCGGAACCCTAACCGGATATCTAACCCTAGCCCTCAACATAACCCTAACCCTAGGTCCAATCGGAACCCTAACCGGATCTCTAATCCTAGCCCTCAAAATAACCCTAACCCTAGGTCCAATCTGAACCCTAACCGGATCTCTAACCCTAGCCCTCAACATAACCCTAACCCTAGGTCCAATCGGAAACCTAACCGGATCTCAAACCCTAGCCCTCAACATAACCATAACCCTAGGTCCAATCTGAAACCTAAACGGATATCTAACCCTAGCCCTCAACATAACCCTAACGCTGGTCCAATCGGAACCCTAACCGGATCTCTAACCCTAGCTCTCAACATAACCCTAACCCTAGGTCCAATCGGAACCCTAACCGGATCTCTAACCCTAGCCCTCAACATAACCCTAACCCTAGGTCCAATCGGATCCCTAACCGGATCCCTAACCCTCGCCCTCAACATAACCCTGACCCTAGGTCCAATCGGAACCCTAACCGGATCTCTAACCATAGCCCTCAACATAACCCTAACCCTAGGTCCAATCGGAAACCTAACAGGATATCTAACCCTCGCCCTCAACATAACCCTAACCGTAGGTCCAATCGGAACCCTAACCGGATCTCTAACCCTAGCCCTCAAAATAACTCTAACCCTTGGTCCAATCGGAACCCTAACCGAATATCTTACCCTAGCCCTCAACATAACCCTAACACTAGGTCCAATCGGAACCCTAACCGGATCTCTAGCCCTCGCACGCAACATATCCCTAACCCTAGGTCCAATCGGAACTCTAACCGGAACTCTAAACCTAGCCCTCAACATAACCCTAACCCTAGGTCCAATCGGAACCCTAACCGGATATCTAACCCTAGCCCTCAACATAGCCCTAACCCTAGGTCCAATCGGAACCCTAACAGGATCTCTATCCCTAGCCCTCAACATAACCCTAACCCTAGGTCCAATCGGAACCCTAACCAGATCTCTAACCCTAGCCCTCAACATAACCCTAACCCTAGGTCCAATCGGAACCCTAACCGGATCTCTAACCCTAGCCCTCAACATAACCTTAACCCTAGGTCCAATCGGAACCCAAAACGGATATCTAACCCTAGCCCTCAACATAACCCTAACCCTAGGTCCAATCGGAAACCTAACCGCATATCTAACCCACGCCCTCAACATAACCCTAACCCTAGGTCCAATCGGAACCCTAACCGGATCTCTAACCCTAGCCCTCAAAATAACCCTAACCCTAGGTCCAATCGGAACCCTAACCGGATATCTAACCCTAGCCCTCAACATAACCCTAACCCTAGGCCCAATCGGAACCCTAACCGGATCTCTATCCCTAGCCCTCAACATATCCCTAACCCTAGGTCCAATCGGAACCCTAACCGGATCTCTAACTCTAGCCCTCAACATAACCCTAACACTATGTCCAATCGGAACCCTAACCGGATCTCTAACCCTAGCCCTCAACATAACCCTAACCCTAGGTCCAATCGGAACCCTAACCGGATATCTAACCCTAGCCCTCAACATAACCCTAACCCTAGGTCCAATCGGAACCCTAACCGGATCTCTAATCCTAGCCCTCAAAATAACCCTAACCCTAGGTCCAATCTGAACCCTAACCGGATCTCTAACCCTAGCCCTCAACATAACCCTAACCCTAGGTCCAATCGGAAACCTAACCGGATCTCAAACCCTAGCCCTCAACATAACCATAACCCTAGGTCCAATCTGAAACCTAAACGGATATCTAACCCTAGCCCTCAACATAACCCTAACGCTGGTCCAATCGGAACCCTAACCGGATCTCTAACCCTAGCTCTCAACATAACCCTAACCCTAGGTCCAATCGGAACCCTAACCGGATCTCTAACCCTAGCCCTCAACATAACCCTAACCCTAGGTCCAATCGGATCCCTAACCGGATCCCTAACCCTCGCCCTCAACATAACCCTGACCCTAGGTCCAATCGGAACCCTAACCGGATCTCTAACCATAGCCCTCAACATAACCCTAACCCTAGGTCCAATCGGAAACCTAACAGGATATCTAACCCTCGCCCTCAACATAACCCTAACCGTAGGTCCAATCGGAACCCTAACCGGATCTCTAACCCTAGCCCTCAAAATAACTCTAACCCTTGGTCCAATCGGAACCCTAACCGAATATCTTACCCTAGCCCTCAACATAACCCTAACACTAGGTCCAATCGGAACCCTAACCGGATCTCTAGCCCTCGCACGCAACATATCCCTAACCCTAGGTCCAATCGGAACTCTAACCGGAACTCTAAACCTAGCCCTCAACATAACCCTAACCCTAGGTCCAATCGGAACCCTAACCGGATATCTAACCCTAGCCCTCAACATAGCCCTAACCCTAGGTCCAATCGGAACCCTAACAGGATCTCTATCCCTAGCCCTCAACATAACCCTAACCCTAGGTCCAATCGGAACCCTAACCAGATCTCTAACCCTAGCCCTCAACATAACCCTAACCCTAGGTCCAATCGGAACCCTAACCGGATCTCTAACCCTAGCCCTCAACATAACCTTAACCCTAGGTCCAATCGGAACCCAAAACGGATATCTAACCCTAGCCCTCAACATAACCCTAACCCTAGGTCCAATCGGAAACCTAACCGCATATCTAACCCACGCCCTCAACATAACCCTAACCCTAGGTCCAATCGGAACCCTAACCGGATCTCTAACCCTAGCCCTCAAAATAACCCTAACCCTAGGTCCAATCGGAACCCTAACCGGATATCTAACCCTAGCCCTCAACATAACCCTAACCCTAGGCCCAATCGGAACCCTAACCGGATCTCTATCCCTAGCCCTCAACATATCCCTAACCCTAGGTCCAATCGGAACCCTAACCGGATCTCTAACTCTAGCCCTCAACATAACCCTAACACTATGTCCAATCGGAACCCTAACCGGATCTCTAACCCTTGTCCTCAACATAACCTTAACCCTAGGTCCAATCGGAACCCTAACCTGATCTCTAACCCTAGCCCTCAACATAACCCTAACCCTAGGTCCAATCGGAACCCTAACTGGATTTCTAACCCTAGCCCTCAACATTACCCTAACCCTAGGTCCAATCGGAACCCTAACCGGATATCTAACCCTAGCCCTCAACTTAACCCTAACCCTCGGTCCAATCGGAACCCTAACCGGATCTCTACCCCTCGCCCTCCACATAACCCTAACCCTAGGTCCAATCGGAACTCTAACCGCACCTCTAACCCTAGCCCTCAACATAACCCTGACCCTAGGCCCAATCGGAACCCTAACCGGATATCTAACCCTAGCCCTCAACATAACCCTAACCCTAGGTCCAATCGGAACCCTAACCGGGTCTCTAATCCTAGCCTTCAAAATAACCCTAACCCTAGGTCCAATCTGAACCCGAACCGGATCTCTAACCCTAGCCCTCAACATAACCCTAACCCTAGGTCCAATCGGAAACCTAACCGGATCTCAAACCCTAGCCCTCAACATAACCATAACCCTAGGTCCAATCTGAAACCTAAACGGATATCTAACCCTAGCCCTCAACATAACCCTAACGCTGGTCCAATCGGAACGCTAACCGGATCTCTAACCCTAGCTCTCAACATAACCCTAACCCTAGGTCCAATCGGAACCCTAACCGGATCTCTAACCCTAGCTCTCAACATAACCCTAACCCTAGGTCCAATCGGAACCCTAACCAGATCTCTAACCCTAGCCCTAAACATAACCCTAACCCTAGGTACAATGGAACCCTAACCGGATCTCTAACCCTCGACCTCAACATAACACTAACCCTAGGTCCTATCGGAACCCTAACCGGATCTCTAAACCTAGCCCTCAAAATAACCCTAAGCCTAGGTCCAATCGGAACCCTAACCGGATCTCTAAACCTAGCCCTCAACATAACCTTAACCCTAGGTCCAATCGGAACCCAAAACTGATATCTAACCCTAGCCCTCAACATAACCCTAACCCTAAGTCCAATCGAAACCCTAACCGGATCTCTAACCCTAACCCTAACCCTAACCCTAACCCTAGGTCCAATCGGAACCCTAACCGGATCTCTAATCCTAGCCCTCAAAATAACCCTAACCCTAGGTCCAATCTGAACCCTAACCGGATCTCTAACCCTAGCCCTCAACATAACCCTAACCCTAGGTCCAATCGGAAACCTAACCGGATCTCAAACCCTAGCCCTCAACATAACCATAACCCTAGGTCCAATCGGAACCCTAACCGGATCTCTAATCCTAGCCCTCAAAATAACCCTAACCCTAGGTCCAATCTGAACCCTAACCGGATCTCTAACCCTAGCCCTCAACATAACCCTAACCCTAAGTCCAATCGGAAACCTAACCGGATCTCAAACCCTAGCCCTCAACATAACCATAACCCTAGGTCCAATCTGAAACCTAAACGGATATCTAACCCTAGCCCTCAACATAACCCTAACGCTGGTCCAATCGGAACCCTAACCGGATCTCTAACCCTAGCTCTCAACATAACCCTAACCCTAGGTCCAATCGGAACCCTAACCGATCTCTAACCCTAACCCTCAACATAACCCTAACCCTAGGTCCAATCGGATCCCTAACCGGATCCCTAACCCTCGCCCTCAACATAACCCTGACCCTAGGTCCAATCGGAACCCTAACCGGATCTCTAACCATAGCCCTCAACATAACCCTAACCCTAGGTCCAATCGGAAACCTAACAGGATATCTAACCCTCGCCCTCAACATAACCCTAACCCTAGGTCCAATCGGAACCCTAACCGGATCTCTAACCCTAGCCCTCAAAATAACTCTAACCCTTGGTCCAATTGGAACCCTAACCGAATATCTTACCCTAGCCCTCAACATAACCCTAACACTAGGTCCAATCGGAACCCTAACCGGATCTCTAGCCCTCGCACGCAACATATCCCTAACCCTAGGTCCAATCGGAACTCTAACCGGAACTCTAAACCTAGCCCTCAACATAACCCTAACCCTAGGTCCAATCGGAACCCTAACCGGATATCTAACCCTAGCCCTCAACATAGCCCTAACCCTAGGTCCAATCGGAACCCTAACCGGATCTCTATCCCTAGCCCTCAACATAACCCTAACCCTAGGTCCAATCGGAACCCTAACCAGATCTCTAACCCTAGCCCTCAACATAACCCTAACCCTAGGTCCAATCGGAACCCTAACCGGATCTCTAACCCTAGCCCTCAACATAACCTTAACCCTAGGTCCAATCGGAACCCAAAACGGATATCTAACCCTAGCCCTCAACATAACCCTAACCCTAGGTCCAATCGGAAACCTAACCGCATATCTAACCCACGCCCTCAACATAACCCTAACCCTAGGTCCAATCGGAACCCTAACCGGATCTCTAACCCTAGCCCTCAAAATAACCCTAACCCTAGGTCCAATCGGAACCCTAACTGGATATCTAACCCTAGCCCTCAACATAACCCTAACCCTAGGCCCAATCGGAACCCTAACCGGATCTCTATCCCTAGCCCTCAACATATCCCTAACCCTAGGTCCAATCGGAACCCTAACCGGATCTCTAACTCTAGCCCTCAACATAACCCTAACACTATGTCCAATCGGAACCCTAACCGGATCTCTAACCCTTGTCCTCAACATAACCTTAACCCTAGGTCCAATCGGAACCCTAACCTGATCTCTAACCCTAGCCCTCAACATAACCCTAACCCTAGGTCCAATCGGAACCCTAACTGGATTTCTAACCCTAGCCCTCAACATTACCCTAACCCTAGGTCCAATCGGAACCCTAACCGGATCTCTAACCCTAGCTCTCAACATAACCCTAACCCTAGGTCCAATCGGAACCCTAACCAGATCTCTAACCCTAGCCCTAAACATAACCCTAACCCTAGGTACAATCGGAACCCTAACCGGATCTCTAACCCTCGACCTCAACATAACACTAACCCTAGGTCCTATCGGAACCCTAACCGGATCTCTAAACCTAGCCCTCAAAATAACCCTAAGCCTAGGTCCAATCGGAACCCTAACCGGATCTCTAAACCTAGCCCTCAACATAACCTTAACCCTAGGTCCAATCGGAACCCAAAACTGATATCTAACCCTAGCCCTCAACATAACCCTAACCCTAAGTCCAATCGAAACCCTAACCGGATCTCTAACCCTAACCCTAACCCTAACCCTAACCCTAGGTCCAATCGGAACCCTAACCGGATCTCTAATCCTAGCCCTCAAAATAACCCTAACCCTAGGTCCAATCTGAACCCTAACCGGATCTCTAACCCTAGCCCTCAACATAACCCTAACCCTAGGTCCAATCGGAAACCTAACCGGATCTCAAACCCTAGCCCTCAACATAACCATAACCCTAGGTCCAATCGGAACCCTAACCGGATCTCTAATCCTAGCCCTCAAAATAACCCTAACCCTAGGTCCAATCTGAACCCTAACCGGATCTCTAACCCTAGCCCTCAACATAACCCTAACCCTAAGTCCAATCGGAAACCTAACCGGATCTCAAACCCTAGCCCTCAACATAACCATAACCCTAGGTCCAATCTGAAACCTAAACGGATATCTAACCCTAGCCCTCAACATAACCCTAACGCTGGTCCAATCGGAACCCTAACCGGATCTCTAACCCTAGCTCTCAACATAACCCTAACCCTAGGTCCAATCGGAACCCTAACCGGATCTCTAACCCTAGCCCTCAACATAACCCTAACCCTAGGTCCAATCGGATCCCTAACCGGATCCCTAACCCTCGCCCTCAACATAACCCTGACCCTAGGTCCAATCGGAACCCTAACCGTATCTCTAACCATAGCCCTCAACATAACCCTAACCCTAGGTCCAATCGGAAACCTAACAGGATATCTAACCCTCGCCCTCAACATAACCCTAACCCTAGGTCCAATCGGAACCCTAACCGGATCTCTAACCCTAGCCCTCAAAATAACTCTAACCCTTGGTCCAATCGGAACCCTAACCGAATATCTTACCCTAGCCCTCAACATAACCCTAACACTAGGTCCAATCGGAACCCTAACCGGATCTCTAGCCCTCGCACGCAACATATCCCTAACCCTAGGTCCATTCGGAACTCTAACCGGAACTCTAAACCAGGCCCTCAACATAACCCTAACCCTAGGTCCAATCGGAACCCTAACCGGATATCTAACCCTAGCCCTCAACATAGCCCTAACCCTAGGTCCAATCGGAACCCTAACCGGATCTCTATCCCTAGCCCTCAACATAACCCTAACCCTAGGTCCAATCGGAACCCTAACCAGATCTCTAACCCTAGCCCTCAACATAACCCTAACCCTAGGTCCAATCGGAACCCTAACCGGATCTCTAACCCTAGCCCTCAACATAACCTTAACCCTAGGTCCAATCGGAACCCAAAACGGATATCTAACCCTAGCCCTCAACATAACCCTAACCCTAGGTCCAATCGGAAACCTAACCGCATATCTAACCCACGCCCTCAACATAACCCTAACCCTAGGTCCAATCGGAACCCTAACCGGATCTCTAACCCTAGCCCTCAAAATAACCCTAACCCTAGGTCCAATCGGAACCCTAACCGGATATCTAACCCTAGCCCTCAACATAACCCTAACCCTAGGCCCAATCGGAACCCTAACCGGATCTCTAACTCTAGCCCTCAACATAACCCTAACACTATGTCCAATCGGAACCCTAACCGGATCTCTAACCGTTGTCCTCAACATAACCTTAACCCTAGGTCCAATCGGAACCCTAACCTGATCTCTAACCCTAGCCCTCAACATAACCCTAACCCTAGGTCCAATCGGAACCCTAACTGGATTTCTAACCCTAGCCCTCAACATTACCCTAACCCTAGGTCCAATCGGAACCCTAACCGGATCTCTAACCCTAGCTCTCAACATAACCCTAACCCTAGGTCCAATCGGAACCCTAACCAGATCTCTAACCCTAGCCCTAAACATAACCCTAACCCTAGGTACAATCGGAACCCTAACCGGATCTCTAACCCTCGCCCTCAACATAACACTAACCCTAGGTCCTATCGGAACCCTAACCGGATCTCTAAACCTAGCCCTCAAAATAACCCTAAGCCTAGGTCCAATCGGAACCCTAACCGGATCTCTAAACCTAGCCCTCAACATAACCTTAACCCTAGGTCCAATCGGAACCCAAAACTGATATCTAACCCTAGCCCTCAACATAACCCTAACCCTAAGTCCAATCGAAACCCTAACCGGAACTCTATCCCTAGCCCTCAACATATCCCTAACCCTAGGTCCAATCGGAACCCTAACCGGATCTCTACCCCTCGCCCTCAACATAACCCTAACCCTAGGTCCAATCGGAACTCTAACCGGAACTCTAAACCTCGCTCTCAACATAACCCTAACCCTAGGTCCAATGGGAACCCTAACCGGATATCTAACCCTAGCCCTCAACATAACCCTAACCCTAGGTCCAATCGGAACCCTAACCGGATCTCTATCCCTAGCCCTCAACATAACCTTAACCCTAGGTCCAATCGGAACCCTAACCGGATCTCTAACCCTAGCCCTCAACATAACCCTAACCCTAGGTCCAATCTGAACCCTAACCTGATCTCTAACCCTAGCCCTCAACATAACCTTAACCCTAGGTCCAATCGGAACCCTAACCGGATCTCTAAGCCTAGCCCTCAACATAACCCTAACCCTAGGTCCAATCGGAACCCTAACCGGATCTCTAACACTAGCCCTCAACATAACCCTAACCCTAGGTCCAATCTCAACCCTAACCGGATCTCTAACCCTAGCCCTCAACATAACCTTAACCCTAGGTCCAATCGGAACCCTAACCGGATCTCTAACCCCAGCCCTCAACATAACCCTAACCCTAGGTCCAATCGGAACCCTAACTGGATCTCTAACCCTAGCCCTCAACATAACCCGAAGCCTAGGTCCAATCGGAACCCTAACCGGATCTCTAACCCTAGCCCTCAACATAACCCTAAACCTAGGTCCAATGGGAACCCTAACCGGATCTCTAACCCTAGCCCTCAACATAACCCGAACCTTAGGTCCAATCGGAACCCTAACCGGATCTCTAACCCTAGCCCTCAACATAACCCTAAACCTAGGTCCAATAGGAACCCTAACCGGATCTCTAACCCTAGCCCTCAACATAACCCTAACCCTAGGTCCAATCGGAACCCTAAACGGATATCTAACCCTAGTCCTCAACATAACCCTAACCCTAGGTCCAAACGGAACCATAACCGGATATCTAACCATAGCCCTTAACATAACCCTAACCCTAGGTCCAATCGGAACTCTAACAGGATCTCTACCCCTCGCCCTCAACATAACCCTAACCCTAGGTCCAATCGGAACCCTAACCGGATATCTATCCCTAGCCCTCAACATAACCCTAACCCTACGTCCAATCGGAACCCTAACCGGATATCTAACCCTAGCCTCAACATAACCCTAATTCTAGGTCCAATCGGAACCCTAACAGGATCTCTAACCCTAGCGCTCAACATAACCCTAACCCTAGGTCCAATCGGAAACCTAACCGGATCTCAAACCCTAGCCCTCAACATAACCATAACCCTAGGTCCAATCGGAACCCTAACCGGATCTCTAATCCTAGCCCTCAAAATAACCCTAACCCTAGGTCCAATCTGAACCCTAACCGGATCTCTAACCCTAGCCCTCAACATAACCCTAACCCTAAGTCCAATCGGAAACCTAACCGGATCTCAAACCCTAGCCCTCAACATAACCATAACCCTAGGTCCAATCTGAAACCTAAACGGATATCTAACCCTAGCCCTCAACATAACCCTAACGCTGGTCCAATCGGAACCCTAACCGGATCTCTAACCCTAGCTCTCAACATAACCCTAACCCTAGGTCCAATCGGAACCCTAACCGGATCTCTAACCCTAGCCCTCAACATAACCCTAACCCTAGGTCCAATCGGATCCCTAACCGGATCCCTAACCCTCGCCCTCAACATAACCCTGACCCTAGGTCCAATCGGAACCCTAACCGTATCTCTAACCATAGCCCTCAACATAACCCTAACCCTAGGTCCAATCGGAAACCTAACAGGATATCTAACCCTCGCCCTCAACATAACCCTAACCCTAGGTCCAATCGGAACCCTAACCGGATCTCTAACCCTAGCCCTCAAAATAACTCTAACCCTTGGTCCAATCGGAACCCTAACCGAATATCTTACCCTAGCCCTCAACATAACCCTAACACTAGGTCCAATCGGAACCCTAACCGGATCTCTAGCCCTCGCACGCAACATATCCCTAACCCTAGGTCCAATCGGAACTCTAACCGGAACTCTAAACCAGGCCCTCAACATAACCCTAACCCTAGGTCCAATCGGAACCCTAACCGGATATCTAACCCTAGCCCTCAACATAGCCCTAACCCTAGGTCCAATCGGAACCCTAACCGGATCTCTATCCCTAGCCCTCAACATAACCCTAACCCTAGGTCCAATCGGAACCCTAACCAGATCTCTAACCCTAGCCCTCAACATAACCCTAACCCTAGGTCCAATCGGAACCCTAACCGGATCTCTAACCCTAGCCCTCAACATAACCTTAACCCTAGGTCCAATCGGAACCCAAAACGGATATCTAACCCTAGCCCTCAACATAACCCTAACCCTAGGTCCAATCGGAAACCTAACCGCATATCTAACCCACGCCCTCAACATAACCCTAACCCTAGGTCCAATCGGAACCCTAACCGGATCTCTAACCCTAGCCCTCAAAATAACCCTAACCCTAGGTCCAATCGGAACCCTAACCGGATATCTAACCCTAGCCCTCAACATAACCCTAACCCTAGGCCCAATCGGAACCCTAACCGGATCTCTAACTCTAGCCCTCAACATAACCCTAACACTATGTCCAATCGGAACCCTAACCGGATCTCTAACCGTTGTCCTCAACATAACCTTAACCCTAGGTCCAATCGGAACCCTAACCTGATCTCTAACCCTAGCCCTCAACATAACCCTAACCCTAGGTCCAATCGGAACCCTAACTGGATTTCTAACCCTAGCCCTCAACATTACCCTAACCCTAGGTCCAATCGGAACCCTAACCGGATCTCTAACCCTAGCTCTCAACATAACCCTAACCCTAGGTCCAATCGGAACCCTAACCAGATCTCTAACCCTAGCCCTAAACATAACCCTAACCCTAGGTACAATCGGAACCCTAACCGGATCTCTAACCCTCGCCCTCAACATAACACTAACCCTAGGTCCTATCGGAACCCTAACCGGATCTCTAAACCTAGCCCTCAAAATAACCCTAAGCCTAGGTCCAATCGGAACCCTAACCGGATCTCTAAACCTAGCCCTCAACATAACCTTAACCCTAGGTCCAATCGGAACCCAAAACTGATATCTAACCCTAGCCCTCAACATAACCCTAACCCTAAGTCCAATCGAAACCCTAACCGGAACTCTATCCCTAGCCCTCAACATATCCCTAACCCTAGGTCCAATCGGAACCCTAACCGGATCTCTACCCCTCGCCCTCAACATAACCCTAACCCTAGGTCCAATCGGAACTCTAACCGGAACTCTAAACCTCGCTCTCAACATAACCCTAACCCTAGGTCCAATGGGAACCCTAACCGGATATCTAACCCTAGCCCTCAACATAACCCTAACCCTAGGTCCAATCGGAACCCTAACCGGATCTCTATCCCTAGCCCTCAACATAACCTTAACCCTAGGTCCAATCGGAACCCTAACCGGATCTCTAACCCTAGCCCTCAACATAACCCTAACCCTAGGTCCAATCTGAACCCTAACCTGATCTCTAACCCTAGCCCTCAACATAACCTTAACCCTAGGTCCAATCGGAACCCTAACCGGATCTCTAAGCCTAGCCCTCAACATAACCCTAACCCTAGGTCCAATCGGAACCCTAACCGGATCTCTAACACTAGCCCTCAACATAACCCTAACCCTAGGTCCAATCTCAACCCTAACCGGATCTCTAACCCTAGCCCTCAACATAACCTTAACCCTAGGTCCAATCGGAACCCTAACCGGATCTCTAACCCCAGCCCTCAACATAACCCTAACCCTAGGTCCAATCGGAACCCTAACTGGATCTCTAACCCTAGCCCTCAACATAACCCGAAGCCTAGGTCCAATCGGAACCCTAACCGGATCTCTAACCCTAGCCCTCAACATAACCCTAAACCTAGGTCCAATGGGAACCCTAACCGGATCTCTAACCCTAGCCCTCAACATAACCCGAACCTTAGGTCCAATCGGAACCCTAACCGGATCTCTAACCCTAGCCCTCAACATAACCCTAAACCTAGGTCCAATAGGAACCCTAACCGGATCTCTAACCCTAGCCCTCAACATAACCCTAACCCTAGGTCCAATCGGAACCCTAAACGGATATCTAACCCTAGTCCTCAACATAACCCTAACCCTAGGTCCAAACGGAACCATAACCGGATATCTAACCATAGCCCTTAACATAACCCTAACCCTAGGTCCAATCGGAACTCTAACAGGATCTCTACCCCTCGCCCTCAACATAACCCTAACCCTAGGTCCAATCGGAACCCTAACCGGATATCTATCCCTAGCCCTCAACATAACCCTAACCCTACGTCCAATCGGAACCCTAACCGGATATCTAACCCTAGCCTCAACATAACCCTAATTCTAGGTCCAATCGGAACCCTAACAGGATCTCTAACCCTAGCGCTCAACATAAGCCCAACCCGAGGTCCAGTCGGAACCCTAACCGGATCTGTAACCCTAGCCCTCAACATAACCCTAACCCTAGGTCCAATCGGAACCCTAACCAGAACTCTAACCCTAGCCCTCAAAATAACCCTAACCCTAGGTCCAATCGGAACCCTAACCGGATTTCTAACCCTAGCCCTCAACATAACCCTAACCCTAGGTCCAATCGGAACCCTAACCGGAACTCTAACCCTAGCCCTCAACATAACCCTAAACCTAGGTCCAATAGGAACCCTAACTGGATCTCTAACCCTAGCCCTCAACATAACCCTAACACTTGGTCCAATCGGAACTCTAACCGGAACTCTAAACCTAGCCCTCAACATAACCCTAACCCTAGGTCCAATCGGAACCCTAACCGTATATCTAACCCTAGCCCTCAACATAACCCTAACTCTAGGTCCAATCGGAACCCTTACAGGATATCTAACCCTAGCCCTCAACATAACCCTAACCCTAGGTCCAATCTGAACCCTAACCGGATCTCTAACCCTAGCCCTCAACATAACCTTAACCCTAGGTCCAATCGGAACCCTAACCGGATCTCTAACCCTAGCCCTCAACATTACCCTAACCCTAGGTCCAATCGGAACCCTAAACGGATATCTAAACCTAGCTCTCAACATAACCCTAACCCTTGGTCCAATCGGAACCCAAAACGGATATCTAACCCTAACCCTCAACATAACCCTAAGCCTAGGTCCAATCGGAAACCTAACCGCATATCTAACCCACGCCCTCAACATAACCCTAACCCTAGGTCCAATCGGAACCCTAACCGGATCTCTAACCCTAGCCCTCAATATAACCCTAACCCTAGGTCCAATCGGAACCCTAACCGGATATCTAACCCTAGCCCTCAACATAGCCCTAACCCTAGGTCCAATAGGAACCCTAACCGGATCTTTATCCCTAGCCCTCAACATATCCCTAAGCCTAGGTCCAATCGGAACCCTAACTGGATTTCTAACCCTAGCCCTCAACATAACCCTAACCCTAGGTCCAATCGGAACCCTAACCAGATCTCTAACCCTAGCCCTAAACATAACCCTAACCCTAGTTCCAATCGGAACCCTAACCGGATCTCTAACCCTAGCCCTCAACATAAGCCTAACACTAGGTCCGATCGGAACCCTAACCGGATCTCTAACCCTAGTCCTCAACATAACCCTAACCCTAGGTCCAATCGGAACCCTAACTGGATTTCTAACCCTAGCCCTCAACATAACCCTAACCCTGGGTCCAAACGGAACCCTAACAGGATCTCTACCCCAGCCCTCAACATAACCCTAACCCTAGGTCCAATCGGAACCCTAACCGGATCTCTACCCCTCGCCCTCAACATAACCCTAACCCTAGGTCCAATCGGAACCCTAACCGGATCTCTATCCCTAGCCCTCAACATATCCCTAACCCTAGGTCCAATCGGAACCCTAACCGGATCTCTACCCCTCGCCCTCAACATAACCCTAACCCTAGGTCGAATCGGAACTCTAACCGGAACTCTAAACCTAGCCCTCAACATAACCCTAACCCTAGGTCCAATCGGAACCCTAACCGTATATCTAACCCTAGCCCTCAACATAACCCTAACCCTAGGTCCAATCGGAACCCTAACAGGATATCTAACCCTAGCCCTCAACATAACCCTAACCCTAGGTCCAATCTGAACCCTAACCGGATCTCTAACCCTAGCCCTCAACATAACCTTAACCCTAGGTCCAATCGGAACCCTAACCGGATCTCTAACCCTAGCCCTCAACATTACCCTAACCCTAGGGCCAATCGGAACCCTAAACGGATATCTAAACCTAGCCCTCAACATAACCCTAACCCTTGGTCCAATCGGAACTCAAAACGGATATCTAACCCTAGCCCTCAACATAACCTTAACCCTAGGTCCAATCGGAAACCTAACCGCATATCTAACCCACGCCCTCAACATAACCCTAACCCTAGGTCCAATCGGAACCCTAACCGGATCTCTAACCCTAGCCCTCAATATAACCCTAACCCTAGGTCCAATCGGAACCCTAACCGGATATCGAACCCTAGCCCTCAACATAACCCTAACCCTAGGTCCAATCGGAACCCTAACCGGATCTTTATCCCTCGCCCTCAACATATCCCTAACCCTAGGTCCAATCGGAACCCTAACTGGATTTCTAACCCTAGCCCTCAACATAACCCTAACCCTAGGTCCAATCAGAACCCAAATAGGATCTCTACCCCAGCCCTCAACATAACCCTAACCGTAGGTCCAATAGGAACCCTAACCGGATCCCTAACCCTAGCTCTCAACGTAACCCTAACCCTAGGTCCAATCGGAACCCTAACCAGATCTCTAACCCTAGCCCTAAACATAACCCTAACCCTAGGTCCAATCGGAACCCTAACCGGATCTCTAACCCTCGCCCTCAACATAACACAAACCCTAGGTCCTATCGGAACCCTAACCGGATCTCTAAACCTAGCCCTGAACATAACCCTAATGCTAGGTCCAATCGGAACCCTAACCGGATCTCTAACCCTAGCCCTCAACATAACCCTAACCCTAGGTCCAATCGGAACCCAAAACGGATATCTAACCCTAGCCCTCAACATAACCCTAACCCTAGGTCCAATCGGAAACATAACCGGATATCTAACCCTAGCCTCAACATAACCCTAACCCTAGGTCCAAACGGAACCCTAACAGGATCTCTAACCCTAGCGCTCAACATAAGCCCAACCCGAGGTCCAATCGGAACCCTAACCGGATCTCTAACCCTAGCCCTCAACATAACCCTAACCCTTGGTCCAATCGGAACCCAAAACAGATATCTAACCCTAACCCTCAACATAACCCTAACCCTAGGTCCAATCGGAAACCTAACCGCATATCTAACCCACGCCCTCAACATAACCCTAACCCTTGGTCCAATCGGAACCCTAACCGGATATCTAACCCTAGCCCTCAACATAACCCTAACCCTAGGTCCAATAAGAACCCTAACCGGATCTCTAACCCTAGCTCTCAACGTAAGCCTAACCCTAGGTCCAATCGGAACCCTAACCAGATCTCTAACCCTAGCCCTAAACATAACCCTAACCCTAGGTCCAATCGGAACCCTAACCGGATCTCTAACCCTAGCCCTCAACATAAGCCTAACACTTGGTCCGATCGGAACCCTAACCGGATCTCTAACCCTAGTCCTCAACATAACCTTAACCCTAGGTCCAATAGGAACCCTAACCGGATCTCTAACCCTAGCCCTCAACATAACCCTAACCCTAGGTCCAATCGGAACCCTAACTGGATTTCTAACCCTAGCCCTCAACGTAAACCTAACCCTGGGTCCAAACGGAACCCTAACAGGATCTCTACCCCAGCCCTCAACATAACCCTAACCCTAGGTCCAATCGGAACCCTAACCGGATCTCTACCCCTCGCCCTCAACATAACCCTAACCCTAGGTCCAATCGGAACCCTAACCGGATCTCTACCCCTCGCCCTCAACATAACCCTAACCCTAGGTCGAATCGGAACTCTAACCGGAACTCTAAACCTAGCCCTCAACATAACCCTAACCCTAGGTCCAATCGGAACCCTAACCGTATATCTAACCCTAGCCCTCAACATAACCCTAACCCTAGGTCCAATCGGAACCCTAACAGGATATCTAACCCTAGCCCTCAACATAACCCTAACCCTAGGTCCAATCTGAACCCTAACCGGATCTCTAACCCTAGCCCTCAACATAACCTTAACCCTAGGTCCAATCGGAACCCTAACCGGATATCTAACCCTAGCCCTCAACATAACCCTAACCCTAGGTCCAATAAGAACCCTAACCGGATCTCTAACCCTAGCTCTCAACGTAAGCCTAACCCTAGGTCCAATCGGAACCCTAACCAGATCTCTAACCCTAGCCCTAAACATAACCCTAACCCTAGGTCCAATCGGAACCCTAACCGGATCTCTAACCCTAGCCCTCAACATAAGCCTAACACTAGGTCCGATCGGAACCCTAACCGGATCTCTAACCCTAGTCCTCAACATAACCTTAACCCTAGGTCCAATAGGAACCCTAACCGGATCTCTAACCCTAGCCCTCAACATAACCCTAACCCTAGGTCCAATCGGAACCCTAACTGGATTTCTAACCCTAGCCCTCAACGTAAACCTAACCCTGGGTCCAAACGGAACCCTAACAGGATCTCTACCCCAGCCCTCAACATAACCCTAACCCTAGGTCCAATCGGAACCCTAACCGGATCTCTACCCCTCGCCCTCAACATAACCCTAACCCTAGGTCCAATCGGAACCCTAACCGGATCTCTACCCCTCGCCCTCAACATAACCCTAACCCTAGGTCGAATCGGAACTCTAACCGGAACTCTAAACCTAGCCCTCAACATAACCCTAACCCTAGGTCCAATCGGAACCCTAACCGTATATCTAACCCTAGCCCTCAACATAACCCTAACCCTAGGTCCAATCGGAACCCTAACAGGATATCTAACCCTAGCCCTCAACATAACCCTAACCCTAGGTCCAATCTGAACCCTAACCGGATCTCTAACCC
Source organism: Miniopterus natalensis (assembly GCF_054644295.1). NCBI lineage: Eukaryota > Metazoa > Chordata > Mammalia > Chiroptera > Miniopteridae > Miniopterus > Miniopterus natalensis. The sequence goes on from NC_142091.1 coordinate 2,207,070, forward strand.
TAGCCCTCAACATAACCTTAACCCTAGGTCCAATCGGAACCCTAACCGGATCTCTAACCCTAGCCCTCAACATTACCCTAACCCTAGGGCCAATCGGAACTCTAAACGGATATCTAAACCTAGCCCTCAACATAACCCTAACCCTTGGTCCAATCGGAACTCAAAACGGATATCTAACCCTAGCCCTCAACATAACCCTAACCCTAGGTCCAATCGGAAACCTAACCGCATATCTAACCCACGCCCTCAACATAACCCTAACCCTAGGTCCAATCGGAACCCTAACCGGATCTCTAACCCTAGCCCTCAATATAACCCTAACCCTAGGTCCAATCGGAACCCTAACCGGATCTCTAACCCTAGCCCTCAACATAACCCTAACCCTAGGTCCAATCGGAACCCTAACCGGATCTTTATCCCTCGCCCTCAACATATCCCTAACCCTAGGTCCAATCGGAACCCTAACTGGATTTCTAACCCTAGCCCTCAACATAACCCTAACCCTAGGTCCAATCAGAACCCAAATAGGATCTCTACCCCAGCCCTCAACATAACCCTAACCCTAGGTCCAATCGGAACCCTAACCGGATCTCTACCCCTCGCCCTCAACATAACCCTAACCCTTGGTCCAATCGGAACCCTAACCGGATATCTAACCCTAGCCCTCAACATAACCCTAACCGTAGGTCCAATAGGAACCCTAACCGGATCCCTAACCCTAGCTCTCAACGTAACCCTAACCCTAGGTCCAATCGGAACCCTAACCAGATCTCTAACCCTAGCCCTAAACATAACCCTAACCCTAGGTCCAATCGGAACCCTAACCGGATCTCTAACCCTCGCCCTCAACATAACACTAACCCTAGGTCCTATCGGAACCCTAACCGGATCTCTAAACCTAGCCCTGAACATAACCCTAATGCTAGGTCCAATCGGAACCCTAACCGGATCTCTAACCCTAGCCCTCAACATAACCCTAACCCTTGGTCCAATCGGAACCCAAAACAGATATCTAACCCTAACCCTCAACATAACCCTAACCCTAGGTCCAATCGGAAACCTAACCGCATATCTAACCCACGCCCTCAACATAACCCTAACCCTTGGTCCAATCGGAACCCTAACCGGATATCTAACCCTAGCCCTCAACATAACCCTAACCCTAGGTCCAATAAGAACCCTAACCGGATCTCTAACCCTAGCTCTCAACGTAAGCCTAACCCTAGGTCCAATCGGAACCCTAACCAGATCTCTAACCCTAGCCCTAAACATAACCCTAACCCTAGGTCCAATCGGAACCCTAACCGGATCTCTAACCCTAGCCCTCAACATAAGCCTAACACTAGGTCCGATCGGAACCCTAACCGGATCTCTAACCCTAGTCCTCAACATAACCTTAACCCTAGGTCCAATAGGAACCCTAACCGGATCTCTAACCCTAGCCCTCAACATAACCCTAACCCTAGGTCCAATCGGAACCCTAACTGGATTTCTAACCCTAGCCCTCAACGTAAACCTAACCCTGGGTCCAAACGGAACCCTAACAGGATCTCTACCCCAGCCCTCAACATAACCCTAACCCTAGGTCCAATCGGAACCCTAACCGGATCTCTACCCCTCGCCCTCAACATAACCCTAACCCTAGGTCCAATCGGAACCCTAACCGGATCTCTACCCCTCGCCCTCAACATAACCCTAACCCTAGGTCGAATCGGAACTCTAACCGGAACTCTAAACCTAGCCCTCAACATAACCCTAACCCTAGGTCCAATCGGAACCCTAACCGTATATCTAACCCTAGCCCTCAACATAACCCTAACCCTAGGTCCAATCGGAACCCTAACAGGATATCTAACCCTAGCCCTCAACATAACCCTAACCCTAGGTCCAATCTGAACCCTAACCGGATCTCTAACCCTAGCCCTCAACATAACCTTAACCCTAGGTCCAATCGGAACCCTAACCGGATCTCTAACCCTAGCCCTCAACATTACCCTAACCCTAGGGCCAATCGGAACTCTAAACGGATATCTAAACCTAGCCCTCAACATAACCCTAACCCTTGGTCCAATCGGAACTCAAAACGGATATCTAACCCTAGCCCTCAACATAACCCTAACCCTAGGTCCAATCGGAAACCTAACCGCATATCTAACCCACGCCCTCAACATAACCCTAACCCTAGGTCCAATCGGAACCCTAACCGGATCTCTAACCCTAGCCCTCAATATAACCCTAACCCTAGGTCCAATCGGAACCCTAACCGGATATCGAACCCTAGCCCTCAACATAACCCTAACCCTAGGTCCAATCGGAACCCTAACCGGATCTTTATCCCTCGCCCTCAACATATCCCTAACCCTAGGTCCAATCGGAACCCTAACTGGATTTCTAACCCTAGCCCTCAACATAACCCTAACCCTAGGTCCAATCAGAACCCAAATAGGATCTCTACCCCAGCCCTCAACATAACCCTAACCCTAGGTCCAATCGGAACCCTAACCGGATCTCTACCCCTCGCCCTCAACATAACCCTAACCCTTGGTCCAATCGGAACCCTAACCGGATATCTAACCCTAGCCCTCAACATAACCCTAACCGTAGGTCCAATAGGAACCCTAACCGGATCCCTAACCCTAGCTCTCAACGTAACCCTAACCCTAGGTCCAATCGGAACCCTAACCAGATCTCTAACCCTAGCCCTAAACATAACCCTAACCCTAGGTCCAATCGGAACCCTAACCGGATCTCTAACCCTCGCCCTCAACATAACACTAACCCTAGGTCCTATCGGAACCCTAACCGGATCTCTAAACCTAGCCCTGAACATAACCCTAATGCTAGGTCCAATCGGAACCCTAACCGGATCTCTAACCCTAGCCCTCAACATAACCCTAACCCTAGGTCCAATCGGAACCCAAAACGGATATCTAACCCTAGCCCTCAACATAACCCTAACCCTAGGTCCAATCGGAAACATAACCGGATATCTAACCCTAGCCTCAACATAACCCTAACCCTAGGTCCAAACGGAACCCTAACAGGATCTCTAACCCTAGCGCTCAACATAAGCCCAACCCGAGGTCCAATCGGAACCCTAACCGGATCTCTATCCCTAGCCCTCAACATAACCTTAACCCTAGGTTCAATCGAAACCCTAACTGGATCTCTAACCCTAGCCCTCAACATAACCCTAACCCTAGGTCCAATCTGAACCCTAACCGGATCTCTAACCCTAGCCCTCAACATAACCTTAACCCTAGGTCCAATCGGAACCCTAACCGGATCTCTAACCCTAGCCCTCAACATTACCCTAACCCTAGGTCCAATCGGAACCCTAAACGGATATCTAAACCTAGCTCTCAACATAACCCTAACCCTTGGTCCAATCGGAACCCAAAACAGATATCTAACCCTAACCCTCAACATAACCCTAACCCTAGGTCCAATCGGAAACCTAACCGCATATCTAACCCACGCCCTCAACATAACCCTAACCCTTGGTCCAATCGGAACCCTAACCGGATATCTAACCCTAGCCCTCAACATAACCCTAACCCTAGGTCCAATCGGAACTCTAACCGGAACTCTAATCCTAGCCCTCAACATAACCCTAACCCTAGGTCCAATCGGAACCCTAACCGGATATCTAACCCTATCCCTCAACATAACGCTAACCCTAGGTCCAATCGGAACCCTAACCGGATCTCTAAACCTAGCCCTGAACATAACCCTAACCCTAGGTCCAATCGGAACCCTAACCGGATCTCTAACCCTAGCCCTCAACATAACCCTTACCCTAGGTCCAGTCGTAAGCATAACCGGATCTCCAACCCTAACCCTCAACATAATCCTAACCCTAGGTCCAATCATAACCCTAACCGGATCTCTAACCCTAGCCCTCAACATAACCCTAACCCTAGGTCCAATCGTAACCCTAACCGGATCTCTACACCCTAGCCCTCAACATAACCCTAACCCTAGGTCCAGTCGTAAGCATAACCGGATCTCCAACCCTAGGCCTCAACATAACCCTAACCCTAGGTCCAATCGTAACCCTAACCGGATCTCTAACCCTAGCCCTCAACATAACCCTAACCCTAGGTCCAATCGTAAGCATAACCGGATCTCTAACCCTAGCCCTCAACATAACCCTAACCCTAGGTCCAATCGTAACTCTAACCGGATCTCTAAAACTAGCCCTCAACATAACCCTAACCCTAGGTCCAATCTTAACCCTAATCGGATCTCTAACCCTAGCCCTCAACATAACCCTAATCTTAGGTCCAATCGTAACCCTAATAGGATCTCTAACCCTAGCCCTCAACATAACCCTAACTCTAGGTCCAATCTTACCCCTAACCGGATCTCTAACCCTAACCCTCAACATAACCCTAACCCTAGGTCCAATCGAAACCCTAACCGGATCTCTGACCCTAGCCCTCAACATAACCCTAACCCTAGGTCCAATCGTAACTCTAACCAGATCTCTAAAACTAGCCCTCAACATAACAATAATCCTAGGTCCAATCGTAACCCTAACCCGATCTCTAACCCTAGCCCTCAACATCACCCTAACCCTAGGTCCAATCGTAACCCTAACTGGATCTCTAACCCTAGCCCTCAACATCACCCTAACCCTAGGTCCAATCGTAACCCTAACCCGATCTCTAACCCTAGCCCTCAACATAACCCTAACCCTAGGTCCAATCGTCACCCTAACCGGATCTCTAACCCTAGCCCTCAACATAACCCTAACCCTAGGTCCAATCGTAACCCTAACCAGATCTCTAACCCTAGCCCTCAACATAACCCTAACCCTAGGTCCAATCGTAACCCTAACCGGATCTCTAACCCTAGCCCTCAACATAACCCTAACCCTATGTCCAATCGTAACCCTAACCGGATCTCTAACCCTAGCCCTCAACATAACCCTAACCCTGGGTCCAATCGTAAGCATAACCGGATCTCTAACCCTAGCCCTCAACATAACCCTAACCCTAGGTCCAGTCGTAACCCTAACCGGATCTCTAACCCTAGCCCTCAACATAACCCTAACCCTAGGTCCAGTCGTAAGCATAACCGGATCTCCAACCCTAGCCCTCAACATAACCCTAACCCTAGGTCCAATCGTAACCCTAACCGGATCTCTAACCCTAGCCCTCAACATAACCCTAACCGTAGGTCCAATTGTAACCCTAACCGGATCTCCAACCCTATCCCTCAACATAACCCTAACGCTAGGTCCCATTGTAACCCTAACCGGATCGCTAACCCTAGCCCTCAACATAACCCTAACCCTAGGTCCAATCGTAAGCATAACCGGATCTCTAACCCTACCCTCAACATAACCCTAACCCTAGGTCCAATCGTAAGCATAACCGGATCTCTAACCCTAGCCCTCAACATAACCCTAACCCTAGGTCCAATCGTAATCCTAACCGGATCTCTAACCCTAGCCCTCAACATAACCCTAACCCTAGGTCCAATCGTAACCCTAACCGGATCTCTAACCCTAGCCCTCAACATAACCCTAACCCTAGGTCCAATCGTAACCCTAACCGGATCTCTAACCCTAGCCCTCAACATAACCCTAACCCTAGGTCCAATCGTAACCCTAACCGGATCTCCAACCCTAGCCCTCAACATAACCCTAACCCTAGGTCCAATCATAACCCTAACCGTATCTGTAACCCTAGTCCTCAACATAACCCTAACCCTAGGTCCAAACGTAACCCTAACCGGATCTCTAACCCTAGCCCTCAACATAACCCTAACCCTAGGTCCAATCGTAAGCATAACCGGATCTCTAACCCTAGCCCTCAACATAACCCTAACCCTAGGTCCAATCGTACCCTAACCGGATCTCTAACCCTAGCCCTCAATATAACCCTAACCCGAGGTCCAATTGTAAGCATAACCGGATCTCTAACCCTAGCCCTCAACATAACCCTAACCCTAGGTCCAATCGTAACCCTAACTTGATCTCTAACCCTAGCCCTCAACATAACCCTAACCCTAGGTCCAATCGTACCCTAACCGGATCTCTAACCCTAGCCCTCAACATAACCCTAACCCTTGGTCCAATCGGAACCCTAACCGGATATCTAACCCTAGCCCTCAACATAACCCTAACCCTAGGTCCAATAAGAACCCTAACCGGATCTCTAACCCTAGCTCTCAACGTAAGCCTAACCCTAGGTCCAATCGGAACCCTAACCAGATCTCTAACCCTAGCCCTAAACATAACCCTAACCCTAGGTCCAATCGGAACCCTAACCGGATCTCTAACCCTAGCCCTCAACATAAGCCTAACACTAGGTCCGATCGGAACCCTAACCGGATCTCTAACCCTAGTCCTCAACATAACCTTAACCCTAGGTCCAATAGGAACCCTAACCGGATCTCTAACCCTAGCCCTCAACATAACCCTAACCCTAGGTCCAATCGGAACCCTAACTGGATTTCTAACCCTAGCCCTCAACGTAAACCTAACCCTGGGTCCAAACGGAACCCTAACAGGATCTCTACCCCAGCCCTCAACATAACCCTAACCCTAGGTCCAATCGGAACCCTAACCGGATCTCTACCCCTCGCCCTCAACATAACCCTAACCCTAGGTCCAATCGGAACCCTAACCGGATCTCTACCCCTCGCCCTCAACATAACCCTAACCCTAGGTCGAATCGGAACTCTAACCGGAACTCTAAACCTAGCCCTCAACATAACCCTAACCCTAGGTCCAATCGGAACCCTAACCGTATATCTAACCCTAGCCCTCAACATAACCCTAACCCTAGGTCCAATCGGAACCCTAACAGGATATCTAACCCTAGCCCTCAACATAACCCTAACCCTAGGTCCAATCTGAACCCTAACCGGATCTCTAACCCTAGCCCTCAACATAACCTTAACCCTAGGTCCAATCGGAACCCTAACCGGATCTCTAACCCTAGCCCTCAACATTACCCTAACCCTAGGGCCAATCGGAACTCTAAATGGATATCTAAACCTAGCCCTCAACATAACCCTAACCCTTGGTCCAATCGGAACTCAAAACGGATATCTAACCCTAGCCCTCAACATAACCCTAACCCTAGGTCCAATCGGAAACCTAACCGCATATCTAACCCACGCCCTCAACATAACCCTAACCCTAGGTCCAATCGGAACCCTAACCGGATCTCTAACCCTAGCCCTCAATATAACCCTAACCCTAGGTCCAATCGGAACCCTAACCGGATCTCTAACCCTAGCCCTCAACATAACCCTAACCCTAGGTCCAATCGGAACCCTAACCGGATCTTTATCCCTCGCCCTCAACATATCCCTAACCCTAGGTCCAATCGGAACCCTAACTGGATTTCTAACCCTAGCCCTCAACATAACCCTAACCCTAGGTCCAATCAGAACCCAAATAGGATCTCTACCCCAGCCCTCAACATAACCCTAACCCTAGGTCCAATCGGAACCCTAACCGGATCTCTACCCCTCGCCCTCAACATAACCCTAACCCTTGGTCCAATCGGAACCCTAACCGGATATCTAACCCTAGCCCTCAACATAACCCTAACCGTAGGTCCAATAGGAACCCTAACCGGATCCCTAACCCTAGCTCTCAACGTAACCCTAACCCTAGGTCCAATCGGAACCCTAACCAGATCTCTAACCCTAGCCCTAAACATAACCCTAACCCTAGGTCCAATCGGAACCCTAACCGGATCTCTAACCCTCGCCCTCAACATAACACTAACCCTAGGTCCTATCGGAACCCTAACCGGATCTCTAAACCTAGCCCTGAACATAACCCTAATGCTAGGTCCAATCGGAACCCTAACCGGATCTCTAACCCTAGCCCTCAACATAACCCTAACCCTTGGTCCAATCGGAACCCAAAACAGATATCTAACCCTAACCCTCAACATAACCCTAACCCTAGGTCCAATCGGAAACCTAACCGCATATCTAACCCACGCCCTCAACATAACCCTAACCCTTGGTCCAATCGGAACCCTAACCGGATATCTAACCCTAGCCCTCAACATAACCCTAACCCTAGGTCCAATAAGAACCCTAACCGGATCTCTAACCCTAGCTCTCAACGTAAGCCTAACCCTAGGTCCAATCGGAACCCTAACCAGATCTCTAACCCTAGCCCTAAACATAACCCTAACCCTAGGTCCAATCGGAACCCTAACCGGATCTCTAACCCTAGCCCTCAACATAAGCCTAACACTAGGTCCGATCGGAACCCTAACCGGATCTCTAACCCTAGTCCTCAACATAACCTTAACCCTAGGTCCAATAGGAACCCTAACCGGATCTCTAACCCTAGCCCTCAACATAACCCTAACCCTAGGTCCAATCGGAACCCTAACTGGATTTCTAACCCTAGCCCTCAACGTAAACCTAACCCTGGGTCCAAACGGAACCCTAACAGGATCTCTACCCCAGCCCTCAACATAACCCTAACCCTAGGTCCAATCGGAACCCTAACCGGATCTCTACCCCTCGCCCTCAACATAACCCTAACCCTAGGTCCAATCGGAACCCTAACCGGATCTCTACCCCTCGCCCTCAACATAACCCTAACCCTAGGTCGAATCGGAACTCTAACCGGAACTCTAAACCTAGCCCTCAACATAACCCTAACCCTAGGTCCAATCGGAACCCTAACCGTATATCTAACCCTAGCCCTCAACATAACCCTAACCCTAGGTCCAATCGGAACCCTAACAGGATATCTAACCCTAGCCCTCAACATAACCCTAACCCTAGGTCCAATCTGAACCCTAACCGGATCTCTAACCCTAGCCCTCAACATAACCTTAACCCTAGGTCCAATCGGAACCCTAACCGGATATCTAACCCTAGCCCTCAACATAACCCTAACCCTAGGTCCAATAAGAACCCTAACCGGATCTCTAACCCTAGCTCTCAACGTAAGCCTAACCCTAGGTCCAATCGGAACCCTAACCAGATCTCTAACCCTAGCCCTAAACATAACCCTAACCCTAGGTCCAATCGGAACCCTAACCGGATCTCTAACCCTAGCCCTCAACATAAGCCTAACACTAGGTCCGATCGGAACCCTAACCGGATCTCTAACCCTAGTCCTCAACATAACCTTAACCCTAGGTCCAATAGGAACCCTAACCGGATCTCTAACCCTAGCCCTCAACATAACCCTAACCCTAGGTCCAATCGGAACCCTAACTGGATTTCTAACCCTAGCCCTCAACGTAAACCTAACCCTGGGTCCAAACGGAACCCTAACAGGATCTCTACCCCAGCCCTCAACATAACCCTAACCCTAGGTCCAATCGGAACCCTAACCGGATCTCTACCCCTCGCCCTCAACATAACCCTAACCCTAGGTCCAATCGGAACCCTAACCGGATCTCTACCCCTCGCCCTCAACATAACCCTAACCCTAGGTCGAATCGGAACTCTAACCGGAACTCTAAACCTAGCCCTCAACATAACCCTAACCCTAGGTCCAATCGGAACCCTAACCGTATATCTAACCCTAGCCCTCAACATAACCCTAACCCTAGGTCCAATCGGAACCCTAACAGGATATCTAACCCTAGCCCTCAACATAACCCTAACCCTAGGTCCAATCTGAACCCTAACCGGATCTCTAACCCTAGCCCTCAACATAACCTTAACCCTAGGTCCAATCGGAACCCTAACCGGATCTCTAACCCTAGCCCTCAACATTACCCTAACCCTAGGGCCAATCGGAACTCTAAACGGATATCTAAACCTAGCCCTCAACATAACCCTAACCCTTGGTCCAATCGGAACTCAAAACGGATATCTAACCCTAGCCCTCAACATAACCCTAACCCTAGGTCCAATCGGAAACCTAACCGCATATCTAACCCACGCCCTCAACATAACCCTAACCCTAGGTCCAATCGGAACCCTAACCGGATCTCTAACCCTAGCCCTCAATATAACCCTAACCCTAGGTCCAATCGGAACCCTAACCGGATCTCTAACCCTAGCCCTCAACATAACCCTAACCCTAGGTCCAATCGGAACCCTAACCGGATCTTTATCCCTCGCCCTCAACATATCCCTAACCCTAGGTCCAATCGGAACCCTAACTGGATTTCTAACCCTAGCCCTCAACATAACCCTAACCCTAGGTCCAATCAGAACCCAAATAGGATCTCTACCCCAGCCCTCAACATAACCCTAACCCTAGGTCCAATCGGAACCCTAACCGGATCTCTACCCCTCGCCCTCAACATAACCCTAACCCTTGGTCCAATCGGAACCCTAACCGGATATCTAACCCTAGCCCTCAACATAACCCTAACCGTAGGTCCAATAGGAACCCTAACCGGATCCCTAACCCTAGCTCTCAACGTAACCCTAACCCTAGGTCCAATCGGAACCCTAACCAGATCTCTAACCCTAGCCCTAAACATAACCCTAACCCTAGGTCCAATCGGAACCCTAACCGGATCTCTAACCCTCGCCCTCAACATAACACTAACCCTAGGTCCTATCGGAACCCTAACCGGATCTCTAAACCTAGCCCTGAACATAACCCTAATGCTAGGTCCAATCGGAACCCTAACCGGATCTCTAACCCTAGCCCTCAACATAACCCTAACCCTTGGTCCAATCGGAACCCAAAACAGATATCTAACCCTAACCCTCAACATAACCCTAACCCTAGGTCCAATCGGAAACCTAACCGCATATCTAACCCACGCCCTCAACATAACCCTAACCCTTGGTCCAATCGGAACCCTAACCGGATATCTAACCCTAGCCCTCAACATAACCCTAACCCTAGGTCCAATAAGAACCCTAACCGGATCTCTAACCCTAGCTCTCAACGTAAGCCTAACCCTAGGTCCAATCGGAACCCTAACCAGATCTCTAACCCTAGCCCTAAACATAACCCTAACCCTAGGTCCAATCGGAACCCTAACCGGATCTCTAACCCTAGCCCTCAACATAAGCCTAACACTAGGTCCGATCGGAACCCTAACCGGATCTCTAACCCTAGTCCTCAACATAACCTTAACCCTAGGTCCAATAGGAACCCTAACCGGATCTCTAACCCTAGCCCTCAACATAACCCTAACCCTAGGTCCAATCGGAACCCTAACTGGATTTCTAACCCTAGCCCTCAACGTAAACCTAACCCTGGGTCCAAACGGAACCCTAACAGGATCTCTACCCCAGCCCTCAACATAACCCTAACCCTAGGTCCAATCGGAACCCTAACCGGATCTCTACCCCTCGCCCTCAACATAACCCTAACCCTAGGTCCAATCGGAACCCTAACCGGATCTCTACCCCTCGCCCTCAACATAACCCTAACCCTAGGTCGAATCGGAACTCTAACCGGAACTCTAAACCTAGCCCTCAACATAACCCTAACCCTAGGTCCAATCGGAACCCTAACCGTATATCTAACCCTAGCCCTCAACATAACCCTAACCCTAGGTCCAATCGGAACCCTAACAGGATATCTAACCCTAGCCCTCAACATAACCCTAACCCTAGGTCCAATCTGAACCCTAACCGGATCTCTAACCCTAGCCCTCAACATAACCTTAACCCTAGGTCCAATCGGAACCCTAACCGGATCTCTAACCCTAGCCCTCAACATTACCCTAACCCTAGGGCCAATCGGAACTCTAAACGGATATCTAAACCTAGCCCTCAACATAACCCTAACCCTTGGTCCAATCGGAACTCAAAACGGATATCTAACCCTAGCCCTCAACATAACCCTAACCCTAGGTCCAATCGGAAACCTAACCGCATATCTAACCCACGCCCTCAACATAACCCTAACCCTAGGTCCAATCGGAACCCTAACCGGATCTCTAACCCTAGCCCTCAATATAACCCTAACCCTAGGTCCAATCGGAACCCTAACCGGATATCGAACCCTAGCCCTCAACATAACCCTAACCCTAGGTCCAATCGGAACCCTAACCGGATCTTTATCCCTCGCCCTCAACATATCCCTAACCCTAGGTCCAATCGGAACCCTAACTGGATTTCTAACCCTAGCCCTCAACATAACCCTAACCCTAGGTCCAATCAGAACCCAAATAGGATCTCTACCCCAGCCCTCAACATAACCCTAACCCTAGGTCCAATCGGAACCCTAACCGGATCTCTACCCCTCGCCCTCAACATAACCCTAACCCTTGGTCCAATCGGAACCCTAACCGGATATCTAACCCTAGCCCTCAACATAACCCTAACCGTAGGTCCAATAGGAACCCTAACCGGATCCCTAACCCTAGCTCTCAACGTAACCCTAACCCTAGGTCCAATCGGAACCCTAACCAGATCTCTAACCCTAGCCCTCAACATAACCCTAACCCTAGGTCCAATCGGAACCCTAACCGGATCTCTAACCCTAGCCCTCAATATAACCCTAACCCTAGGTCCAATCGGAACCCTAACCGGATATCGAACACTAGCCCTCAACATAACCCTAACCCTAGGTCCAATCGGAACCCTAACCGGATCTTTATCCCTCGCCCTCAACATATCCCTAACCCTAGGTCCAATCGGAACCCTAACTGGATTTCTAACCCTAGACCTCAACATAACCCTAACCCTAGGTCCAATCAGAACCCAAATAGGATCTCTACCCCAGCCCTCAACATAACCCTAACCCTAGGTCCAATCGGAACCCTAACCGGATCTCTACCCCTCGCCCTCAACATAACCCTAACCCTTGGTCCAATCGGAACCCTAACCGGATATCTAACCCTAGCCCTCAACATAACCCTAACCGTAGGTCCAATAGGAACCCTAACCGGATCCCTAACCCTAGCTCTCAACGTAACCCTAACCCTAGGTCCAATCGGAACCCTAACCAGATCTCTAACCCTAGCCCTAAACATAACACTAACCCTAGGTCCTATCGGAACCCTAACCGGATCTCTAAACCTAGCCCTGAACATAACCCTAATGCTAGGTCCAATCGGAACCCTAACCGGATCTCTAACCCTAGCCCTCAACATAACCCTAACCCTAGGTCCAATCGGAACCCAAAACGGATATCTAACCCTAGCCCTCAACATAACCCTAACCCTAGGTCCAATCGGAAACATAACCGGATATCTAACCCTAGCCTCAACATAACCCTAACCCTAGGTCCAAACGGAACCCTAACAGGATCTCTAACCCTAGCGCTCAACATAAGCCCAACCCGAGGTCCAATCGGAACCCTAACCGGATCTCTATCCCTAGCCCTCAACATAACCTTAACCCTAGGTTCAATCGAAACCCTAACTGGATCTCTAACCCTAGCCCTCAACATAACCCTAACCCTAGGTCCAATCTGAACCCTAACCGGATCTCTAACCCTAGCCCTCAACATAACCTTAACCCTAGGTCCAATCGGAACCCTAACCGGATCTCTAACCCTAGCCCTCAACATTACCCTAACCCTAGGTCCAATCGGAACCCTAAACGGATATCTAAACCTAGCTCTCAACATAACCCTAACCCTTGGTCCAATCGGAACCCAAAACAGACATCTAACCCTAACCCTCAACATAACCCTAACCCTAGGTCCAATCGGAAACCTAACCGCATATCTAACCCACGCCCTCAACATAACCCTAACCCTTGGTCCAATCGGAACCCTAACCGGATATCTAACCCTAGCCCTCAACATAACCCTAACCCTAGGTCCAATCGGAACTCTAACCGGAACTCTAATCCTAGCCCTCAACATAACCCTAACCCTAGGTCCAATCGGAACCCTAACCGGATATCTAACCCTATCCCTCAACATAACGCTAACCCTAGGTCCAATCGGAACCCTAACCGGATCTCTAAACCTAGCCCTGAACATAACCCTAACCCTAGGTCCAATCGGAACCCTAACCGGATCTCTAACCCTAGCCCTCAACATAACCCTTACCCTAGGTCCAGTCGTAAGCATAACCGGATCTCCAACCCTAGCCCTCAACATAATCCTAACCCTAGGTCCAATCATAACCCTAACCGGATCTCTAACCCTAGCCCTCAACATAACCCTAACCCTAGGTCCAATCGTAACCCTAACCGGATCTCTACACCCTAGCCCTCAACATAACCCTAACCCTAGGTCCAGTCGTAAGCATAACCGGATCTCCAACCCTAGGCCTCAACATAACCCTAACCCTAGGTCCAATCGTAACCCTAACCGGATCTCTAACCCTAGCCCTCAACATAACCCTAACCCTAGGTCCAATCGTAAGCATAACCGGATCTCTAACCCTAGCCCTCAACATAACCCTAACCCTAGGTCCAATCGTAACTCTAACCGGATCTCTAAAACTAGCCCTCAACATAACCCTAACCCTAGGTCCAATCTTAACCCTAATCGGATCTCTAACCCTAGCCCTCAACATAACCCTAATCTTAGGTCCAATCGTAACCCTAATAGGATCTCTAACCCTAGCCCTCAACATAACCCTAACTCTAGGTCCAATCTTACCCCTAACCGGATCTCTAACCCTAGCCCTCAACATAACCCTAACCCTAGGTCCAATCGAAACCCTAACCGGATCTCTGACCCTAGCCCTCAACATAACCCTAACCCTAGGTCCAATCGTAACTCTAACCAGATCTCTAAAACTAGCCCTCAACATAACCCTAATCCTAGGTCCAATCGTAACCCTAACCGGATCTCTAACCCTAGCCCTCAACATCACCCTAACCCTAGGTCCAATCGTAACCCTAACTGGATCTCTAACCCTAGCCCTCAACATCACCCTAACCCTAGGTCCAATCGTAACCCTAACCCGAACTCTAACCCTAGCCCTCAACATAACCCTAACCCTAGGTCCAATCGTCACCCTAACCGGATCTCTAACCCTAGCCCTCAACATAACCCTAACCCTAGGTCCAATCGTAACCCTAACCAGATCTCTAACCCTAGCCCTCAACATAACCCTAACCCTAGGTCCAATCGTAACCCTAACCGGATCTCTAACCCTAGCCCTCAACATAACCCTAACCCTATGTCCAATCGTAACCCTAACCGGATCTCTAACCCTAGCCCTCAACATAACCCTAACCCTGGGTCCAATCGTAAGCATAACCGGATCTCTAACCCTAGCCCTCAACATAACTCTAACCCTAGGTCCAGTCGTAACCCTAACCGGATCTCTAACCCTAGCCCTCAACATAACCCTAACCCTAGGTCCAGTCGTAAGCATAACCGGATCTCCAACCCTAGCCCTCAACATAACCCTAACCCTAGGTCCAATCGTAACCCTAACCGGATCTCTAACCCTAGCCCTCAACATAACCCTAACCGTAGGTCCAATTGTAACCCTAACCGGATCTCCAACCCTATCCCTCAACATAACCCTAACGCTAGGTCCCATTGTAACCCTAACCGGATCGCTAACCCTAGCCCTCAACATAACCCTAACCCTAGGTCCAATCGTAAGCATAACCGGATCTCTAACCCTACCCTCAACATAACCCTAACCCTAGGTCCAATCGTAAGCATAACCGGATCTCTAACCCTAGACCTCAACATAACCCTAACCCTAGGTCCAATCGTAATCCTAACCGGATCTCTAACCCTAGCCCTCAACATAACCCTAACCCTAGGTCCAATCGTAACCCTAACCGGATCTCTAACCCTAGCCCTCAACATAACCCTAACCCTAGGTCCAATCGTAACCCTAACCGGATCTCTAACCCTAGCCCTCAACATAACCCTAACCCTAGGTCCAATCGTAACCCTAACCGGATCTCCAACCCTAGCCCTCAACATAACCCTAACCCTAGGTCCAATCATAACCCTAACCGTATCTGTAACCCTAGTCCTCAACATAACCCTAACCCTAGGTCCAAACGTAACCCTAACCGGATCTCTAACCCTAGCCCTCAACATAACCCTAACCCTAGGTCCAATCGTAAGCATAACCGGATCTCTAACCCTAGCCCTCAACATAACCCTAACCCTAGGTCCAATCGTACCCTAACCGGATCTCTAACCCTAGCCCTCAATATAACCCTAACCCGAGGTCCAATTGTAAGCATAACCGGATCTCTAACCCTAGCCCTCAACATAACCCTAACCCTAGGTCCAATCGTAACCCTAACTTGATCTCTAACCCTAGCCCTCAACATAACCCTAACCCTAGGTCCAATCGTACCCTAACCGGATCTCTAACCCTAGCCCTCAACATAACCCTAACCCTTGGTCCAATCGGAACCCTAACCGGATATCTAACCCTAGCCCTCAACATAACCCTAACCCTAGGTCCAATAAGAACCCTAACCGGATCTCTAACCCTAGCCCTAAACATAACCCTAACCCTAGGTCCAATCGGAACCCTAACCAGATCTCTAACCCTAGCCCTAAACATAACCCTAACCCTAGGTCCAATCGGAACCCTAACCGGATCTCTAACCCTAGCCCTCAACATAAGCCTAACACTAGGTCCGATCGGAACCCTAACCGGATCTCTAACCCTAGTCCTCAACATAACCTTAACCCTAGGTCCAATAGGAACCCTAACCGGATCTCTAACCCTAGCCCTCAACATAACCCTAACCCTAGGTCCAATCGGAACCCTAACTGGATTTCTAACCCTAGCCCTCAACGTAAACCTAACCCTGGGTCCAAACGGAACCCTAACAGGATCTCTACCCCAGCCCTCAACATAACCTAACCCTAGGTCCAATCGGAACCCTAACCGGATCTCTACCCCTCGCCCTCAACATAACCCTAACCCTAGGTCCAATCGGAACCCTAACCGGATCTCTACCCCTCGCCCTCAACATAACCCTAACCCTAGGTCGAATCGGAACTCTAACCGGAACTCTAAACCTAGCCCTCAACATAACCCTAACCCTAGGTCCAATCGGAACCCTAACCGTATATCTAACCCTAGCCCTCAACATAACCCTAACCCTAGGTCCAATCGGAACCCTAACAGGATATCTAACCCTAGCCCTCAACATAACCCTAACCCTAGGTCCAATCTGAACCCTAACCGGATCTCTAACCCTAGCCCTCAACATAACCTTAACCCTAGGTCCAATCGGAACCCTAACCGGATCTCTAACCCTAGCCCTCAACATTACCCTAACCCTAGGGCCAATCGGAACTCTAAACGGATATCTAAACCTAGCCCTCAACATAACCCTAACCCTTGGTCCAATCGGAACTCAAAACGGATATCTAACCCTAGCCCTCAACATAACCCTAACCCTAGGTCCAATCGGAAACCTAACCGCATATCTAACCCACGCCCTCAACATAACCCTAACCCTAGGTCCAATCGGAACCCTAACCGGATCTCTAACCCTAGCCCTCAATATAACCCTAACCCTAGGTCCAATCGGAACCCTAACCGGATCTCTAACCCTAGCCCTCAACATAACCCTAACCCTAGGTCCAATCGGAACCCTAACCGGATCTTTATCCCTCGCCCTCAACATATCCCTAACCCTAGGTCCAATCGGAACCCTAACCGGATCTCTAACCCTAGCCCTCAACATAACCCTAACCCTAGGTCCAATCGGAACCCTAACCGGATCTTTATCCCTCGCCCTCAACATATCCCTAACCCTAGGTCCAATCAGAACCCAAATAGGATCTCTACCCCAGCCCTCAACATAACCCTAACCCTAGGTCCAATCGGAACCCTAACCGGATCTCTACCCCTCGCCCTCAACATAACCCTAACCCTTGGTCCAATCGGAACCCTAACCGGATATCTAACCTAGCCCTCAACATAACCCTAACCGTAGGTCCAATAGGAACCCTAACCGGATCCCTAACCCTAGCTCTCAACGTAACCCTAACCCTAGGTCCAATCGGAACCCTAACCAGATCTCTAACCCTAGCCCTAAACATAACCCTAACCCTAGGTCCAATCGGAACCCTAACCGGATCTCTAACCCTCGCCCTCAACATAACACTAACCCTAGGTCCTATCGGAACCCTAACCGGATCTCTAAACCTAGCCCTGAACATAACCCTAATGCTAGGTCCAATCGGAACCCTAACCGGATCTCTAACCCTAGCCCTCAACATAACCCTAACCCTTGGTCCAATCGGAACCCAAAACAGATATCTAACCCTAACCCTCAACATAACCCTAACCCTAGGTCCAATCGGAAACCTAACCGCATATCTAACCCACGCCCTCAACATAACCCTAACCCTTGGTCCAATCGGAACCCTAACCGGATATCTAACCCTAGCCCTCAACATAACCCTAACCCTAGGTCCAATAAGAACCCTAACCGGATCTCTAACCCTAGCTCTCAACGTAAGCCTAACCCTAGGTCCAATCGGAACCCTAACCGGATCTCTAACCCTCGCCCTCAACATAACACTAACCCTAGGTCCTATCGGAACCCTAACCGGATCTCTAAACCTAGCCCTGAACATAACCCTAATGCTAGGTCCAATCGGAACCCTAACCGGATCTCTAACCCTAGCCCTCAACATAACCCTAACCCTAGGTCCAATCGGAACCCAAAACGGATATCTAACCCTAGCCCTCAACATAACCCTAACCCTAGGTCCAATCGGAAACATAACCGGATATCTAACCCTAGCCTCAACATAACCCTAACCCTAGGTCCAAACGGAACCCTAACAGGATCTCTAACCCTAGCGCTCAACATAAGCCCAACCCGAGGTCCAATCGGAACCCTAACCGGATCTCTATCCCTAGCCCTCAACATAACCTTAACCCTAGGTTCAATCGAAACCCTAACTGGATCTCTAACCCTAGCCCTCAACATAACCCTAACCCTAGGTCCAATCTGAACCCTAACCGGATCTCTAACCCTAGCCCTCAACATAACCTTAACCCTAGGTCCAATCGGAACCCTAACCGGATCTCTAACCCTAGCCCTCAACATTACCCTAACCCTAGGTCCAATCGGAACCCTAAACGGATATCTAAACCTAGCTCTCAACATAACCCTAACCCTTGGTCCAATCGGAACCCAAAACAGATATCTAACCCTAACCCTCAACATAACCCTAACCCTAGGTCCAATCGGAAACCTAACCGCATATCTAACCCACGCCCTCAACATAACCCTAACCCTTGGTCCAATCGGAACCCTAACCGGATATCTAACCCTAGCCCTCAACATAACCCTAACCCTAGGTCCAATCGGAACTCTAACCGGAACTCTAATCCTAGCCCTCAACATAACCCTAACCCTAGGTCCAATCGGAACCCTAACCGGATATCTAACCCTATCCCTCAACATAACGCTAACCCTAGGTCCAATCGGAACCCTAACCGGATCTCTAAACCTAGCCCTGAACATAACCCTAACCCTAGGTCCAATCGGAACCCTAACCGGATCTCTAACCCTAGCCCTCAACATAACCCTAACCCTAGGTCCAATCTGAACCCTAACCGGATCTCTAACCCTAGCCCTCAACATAACCTTAACCCTAGGTCCAATAGGAACCCTAACCGGATCTCTAACCCTAGCCCTCAACATAACCCTAACCCTAGGTCCAATCGGAACCCTAAACGGATATCTAACCCTAGTCCTCAACATAACCCTAACCCTAGGTCCAAACGGAACCATAACCGGATATCTAACCATAGCCCTTAACATAACCCTAACCCTAGGTCCAATCGGAACTCTAAAAGGATCTCTACCCCTCGCCCTCAACATAACCCTAACCCTAGGTCCAATCGGAACCCTAACCGGATTTCTAACCCTAGCCCTCAACATAACCCTAACCCTAGGTCCAATCGGAACCCTAACCGGAACTCTAACCCTAGCCCTCAACATAACCCTAACCCTAGGTCCAATCGGAACCCTAACCGGAACTCTAACCCTAGCCCTCAACATAACCCTAAACCTAGGTCCAATAGGAACCCTAACTGGATCTCTAACCCTAGCCCTCAACATAACCCTAACCCTTGGTCCAATCGGAACTCTAACCGGAACTCTAAACCTAGCCCTCAACATAACCCTAACCCTAGGTCCAATCGGAACCCTAACCGTATATCTAACCCTAGCCCTCAACATAACCCTAACCCTAGGTCCAATCGGAACCCTAACAGGATATCTAACCCTAGCCCTCAACATAACCCTAACCCTAGGTCCAATCTGAACCCTAACCGGATCTCTAACCCTAGCCCTCAACATAACCTTAACCCTAGGTCCAATCGGAACCCTAACCGGATCTCTAACCCTAGCCCTCAACATTACCCTAACCCTAGGTCCAATCGGAACCCTAAACGGATATCTAAACCTAGCTCTCAACATAACCCTAACCCTTGGTCCAATCGGAACCCAAAACAGATATCTAACCCTAACCCTCAACATAACCCTAACCCTAGGTCCAATCGGAAACCTAACCGCATATCTAACCCACGCCCTCAACATAACCCTAACCCTTGGTCCAATCGGAACCCTAACCGGATATCTAACCCTAGCCCTCAACATAACCCTAACCCTAGGTCCAATAAGAACCCTAACCGGATCTCTAACCCTAGCTCTCAACGTAAGCCTAACCCTAGGTCCAATCGGAACCCTAACCAGATCTCTAACCCTAGCCCTAAACATAACCCTAACCCTAGGTCCAATCGGAACCCTAACCGGATCTCTAACCCTAGCCCTCAACATAAGCCTAACACTAGGTCCGATCGGAACCCTAACCGGATCTCTAACCCTAGTCCTCAACATAACCTTAACCCTAGGTCCAATAGGAACCCTAACCGGATCTCTAACCCTAGCCCTCAACATAACCCTAACCCTAGGTCCAATCGGAACCCTAACTGGATTTCTAACCCTAGCCCTCAACGTAAACCTAACCCTGGGTCCAAACGGAACCCTAACAGGATCTCTACCCCAGCCCTCAACATAACCCTAACCCTAGGTCCAATCGGAACCCTAACCGGATCTCTACCCCTCGCCTTCAACATAACCCTAACCCTAGGTCCAATCGGAACCCTAACCGGATCTCTACCCCTCGCCCTCAACATAACCCTAACCCTAGGTCGAATCGGAACTCTAACCGGAACTCTAAACCTAGCCCTCAACATAACCCTAACCCTAGGTCCAATCGGAACCCTAACCGTATATCTAACCCTAGCCCTCAACATAACCCTAACCCTAGGTCCAATCGGAACCCTAACAGGATATCTAACCCTAGCCCTCAACATAACCCTAACCCTAGGTCCAATCTGAACCCTAACCGGATCTCTAACCCTAGCCCTCAACATAACCTTAACCCTAGGTCCAATCGGAACCCTAACCGGATCTCTAACCCTAGCCCTCAACATTACCCTAACCCTAGGGCCAATCGGAACCCTAAAGGGATATCTAAACCTAGCCCTCAACATAACCCTAACCCTTGGTCCAATCGGAACTCAAAACGGATATCTAACCCTAGCCCTCAACATAACCCTAACCCTAGGTCCAATCGGAAACCTAACCGCATATCTAACCCACGCCCTCAACATAACCCTAACCCTAGGTCCAATCGGAACCCTAACAGGATCTCTACCCCAGCCCTCAACATAACCCTAACCCTAGGTCCAATCGGAACCCTTACTGGATCTGTACCCCTCGCACTCAACATAACCCTAACCCTAGGTCCAATCGGAACCCTAACCGGATGTCTACCCCTCGCCCTCAACATAACTCTAACCCTTGGTCCAATCGGAACCCTAACCGGATCTCTACCCCTCGCCCTCAACATAACCCTAACCCTAGGTCCAATCGGAACTCTAACCGGAACTCTAATCCTAGCCCTCAACATAACCCTAACCCTAGGTCCAATCGGAACCCTAACCGGATATCTAACCCTATCCCTCAACATAACGCTAACCCTAGGTCCAATCGGAACCCTAACCGGATCTCTAAACCTAGCCCTGAACATAACCCTAACCCTAGGTCCAATCGGAACCCTAACCGGATCTCTAACCCTAGCCCTCAACATAACCCTAACCCTAGGTCCAATCTGAACCCTAACCGGATCTCTAACCCTAGCCCTCAACATAACCTTAACCCTAGGTCCAATAGGAACCCTAACCGGATCTCTAACCCTAGCCCTCAACATAACCCTAACCCTAGGTCCAATCGGAACCCTAAACGGATATCTAACACTAGTCCTCAACATAACCCTAACCCTAGGTCCAAACGGAACCATAACCGGATATCTAACCATAGCCCTTAACATAACCCTAACCCTAGGTCCAATCGGAACTCTAAAAGGATCTCTACCCCTCGCCCTCAACATAACCCTAACCCTAGGTCCAATCGGAACCCTAACCGGATTTCTAACCCTAGCCCTCAACATAACCCTAACCCTAGGTCCAATCGGAACCCTAACCGGAACTCTAACCCTAGCCCTCAACATAACCCTAACCCTAGGTCCAATCGGAACCCTAACCGGAACTCTAACCCTAGCCCTCAACATAACCCTAAACCTAGGTCCAATAGGAACCCTAACTGGATCTCTAACCCTAGCCCTCAACATAACCCTAACCCTTGGTCCAATCGGAACTCTAACCGGAACTCTAAACCTAGCCCTCAACATAACCCTAACCCTAGGTCCAATCGGAACCCTAACCGTATATCTAACCCTAGCCCTCAACATAACCCTAACCCTAGGTCCAATCGGAACCCTAACAGGATATCTAACCCTAGCCCTCAACATAACCCTAACCCTAGGTCCAATCTGAACCCTAACCGGATCTCTAACCCTAGCCCTCAACATAACCTTAACCCTAGGTCCAATCGGAACCCTAACCGGATCTCTAACCCTAGCCCTCAACATTACCCTAACCCTAGGTCCAATCGGAACCCTAAACGGATATCTAAACCTAGCTCTCAACATAACCCTAACCCTTGGTCCAATCGGAACCCAAAACAGATATCTAACCCTAACCCTCAACATAACCCTAACCCTAGGTCCAATCGGAAACCTAACCGCATATCTAACCCACGCCCTCAACATAACCCTAACCCTTGGTCCAATCGGAACCCTAACCGGATATCTAACCCTAGCCCTCAACATAACCCTAACCCTAGGTCCAATAAGAACCCTAACCGGATCTCTAACCCTAGCTCTCAACGTAAGCCTAACCCTAGGTCCAATCGGAACCCTAACCAGATCTCTAACCCTAGCCCTAAACATAACCCTAACCCTAGGTCCAATCGGAACCCTAACCGGATCTCTAACCCTAGCCCTCAACATAAGCCTAACACTAGGTCCGATCGGAACCCTAACCGGATCTCTAACCCTAGTCCTCAACATAACCTTAACCCTAGGTCCAATAGGAACCCTAACCGGATCTCTAACCCTAGCCCTCAACATAACCCTAACCCTAGGTCCAATCGGAACCCTAACTGGATTTCTAACCCTAGCCCTCAACGTAAACCTAACCCTGGGTCCAAACGGAACCCTAACAGGATCTCTACCCCAGCCCTCAACATAACCCTAACCCTAGGTCCAATCGGAACCCTAACCGGATCTCTACCCCTCGCCCTCAACATAACCCTAACCATAGGTCCAATCGGAACCCTAACCGGATCTCTACCCCTCGCCCTCAACATAACCCTAACCCTAGGTCGAATCGGAACTCTAACCGTATATCTAACCCTAGCCCTCAACATAACCCTAACCCTAGGTCCAATCGGAACCCTAACAGGATATCTAACCCTAGCCCTCAACATAACCCTAACCCTAGGTCCAATCGGAACCCTAACCGTATATCTAACCCTAGCCCTCAACATAACCCTAACCCTAGGTCCAATCGGAACCCTAACAGGATATCTAACCCTAGCCCTCAACATAACCCTAACCCTAGGTCCAATCTGAACCCTAACCGGATCTCTAACCCTAGCCCTCAACATAACCTTAACCCTAGATCCAATCGGAACCCTAACCGGATCTCTAACCCTAGCCCTCAACATTACCCTAACCCTAGGGACAATCGGAACCCTAAACGGATATCTAAACCTAGCCCTCAACATAACCCTAACCCTTGGTCCAATCGGAACTCAAAACGGATATCTAACCCTAGCCCTCAACATAACCCTAACCCTAGGTCCAATCGGAAACCTAACCGCATATCTAACCCACGCCCTCAACATAACCCTAACCCTAGGTCCAATCGGAACCCTAACCGGATCTCTAACCCTAGCCCTCAATATAACCCTAACCCTAGGTCCAATCGGAACCCTAACCGGATATCGAACCCTAGCCCTCAACATAACCCTAACCCTAGGTCCAATCGGAACCCTAACCGGATCTTTATCCCTCGCCCTCAACATATCCCTAACCCTAGGTCCAATCGGAACCCTAACTGGATTTCTAACCCTAGCCCTCAACATAACCCTAACCCTAGGTCCAATCAGAACCCAAATAGGATCTCTACCCCAGCCCTCAACATAACCCTAACCCTAGGTCCAATCGGAACCCTAACCGGATCTCTACCCCTCGCCCTCAACATAACCCTAACCCTTGGTCCAATCGGAACCCTAACCGGATATCTAACCCTAGCCCTCAACATAACCCTAACCGTAGGTCCAATAGGAAACCTAACCGGATACCTAAACCTAGCTCTCAACGTAACCCTAACCCTAGGTCCAATCGGAACCCTAACCAGATCTCTAACCCTAGCCCTAAACATAACCCTAACCCTAGGTCCAATCGGAACCCTAACCGGATCTCTAACCCTCGCCCTCAACATAACACTAACCCTAGGTCCTATCGGAACCCTAACCGGATCTCTAAACCTAGCCCTGAACATAACCCTAATGCTAGGTCCAATCGGAACCCTAACCGGATCTCTAACCCTAGCCCTCAACATAACCCTAACCCTAGGTCCAATCGGAACCCAAAACGGATATCTAACCCTAGCCCTCAACATAACCCTAACCCTAGGTCCAATCGGAAACATAACCGGATATCTAACCCTAGCCTCAACATAACCCTAACCCTAGGTCCAAACGGAACCCTAACAGGATCTCTAACCCTAGCGCTCAACATAAGCCCAACCCGAGGTCCAATCGGAACCCTAACCGGATCTCTAACCCTAGCCCTCAACATAACCCTAACCCTAGGTCCAATCGGAACCCTAACCAGAACTCTAACCCAAGCCCTCCAAATAACCCTAACCCTAGGTCCAATCGGAACCCTAACCGGATCTCTACCCCTCGCCCGCAACATAACCCTAAACCTTGGTCCAATCGGAACCCTAACCGGATATCTAACCCTAGCCCTCAACATAACCCTAACCGTAGGTCCAATAGGAACCCTAACCGGATCCCTAACCCTAGCTCTCAACGTAACCCTAACCCTAGGTCCAATCGGAACCCTAACCAGATCTCTAACCCTAGCCCTAAACATAACCCTAACCCTAGGTCCAATCGGAACCCTAACCGGATCTCTAATCCTCGCCCTCAACATAACACTAACCCTAGGTCCTATCGGAAACCTAACCGGATCTCTAAACCTAGCCCTGAACATAACCCTAACCCTAGGTCCAATCGGAACCCTAACCGGATCTCTAACCCTAGCCCTCAACATAACCCTAACCCTAGGTCCAATCAGAACCCAAATAGGATCTCTACCCCAGCCCTCAACATAACCCTAACCCTAGGTCCAATCGGAACCCTAACCGGATCTCTATCCCTAGCCCTCAACATAACCTTAACCCTAGGTTCAATCGGAACCCTAACTGGATCTCTAACCATAGCCCTCAACATAACCCTAACCCTAGGTCCAATCGGAACCCTAACCGGATCTCTAACCCTAGCCCTCAACATAACCCTAACCCTAGGTCCAATCGGAACCCTAACAGGATTTCTACCCCAGCCCTCAACATAACCCTAACCCTAGGTCCAATCGGAACCCTTACTGGATCTGTACCCCTCGCACTCAACATAACCCTAACCCTAGGTCCAATCGGAACCCTAACCGGATCTCTACCCCTCGCCCTCAACATAACCCTAACCCTAGGTCCAATCGGAACTCTAACCGGAACTCTAAACCTAGCCCTCAACATAACCCTAACCCTAGGTCCAATCGGAACCCTAACCGGATATCTAACCCTATCCCTCAACATAACGCTACCCCTAGGTCCAATCGGAACCCTAACCGGAACTCTAACCCTAGCCCTCAACATAACCCTAAACCTAGGTCCAATAGGAACCCTAACTGGATCTCTAACCCTAGCCCTCAACATAACCCTAACCCTTGGTCCAATCGGAACTCTAACCGGAACTCTAAACCTAGCCCTCAACATAACCCTAACCCTAGGTCCAATCGGAACCCTAACCGTATATCTAACCCTAGCCCTCAACATAACCCTAACCCTAGGTCCAATCGGAACCCTAACAGGATATCTAACCCTAGCCCTCAACATAACCCTAACCCTAGGTCCAATCTGAACCCTAACCGGATCTCTAACCCTAGCCCTCAACATAACCTTAACCCTAGGTCCAATCGGAACCCTAACCGGATCTCTAACCCTAGCCCTCAACATTACCCTAACCCTAGGTCCAATCGGAACCCTAAACGGATATCTAAACCTAGCTCTCAACATAACCCTAACCCTTGGTCCAATCGGAACCCAAAACAGATATCTAACCCTAACCCTCAACATAACCCTAACCCTAGGTCCAATCGGAAACCTAACCGCATATCTAACCCACGCCCTCAACATAACCCTAACCCTTGGTCCAATCGGAACCCTAACCGGATCTCTACCCCTCGCCCTCAACATAACCCTAACCCTTGGTCCAATCGGAACCCTAACCGGATATCTAACCCTAGCCCTCAACATAACCCTAACCCTAGGTCCAATAAGAACCCTAACCGGATCCCTAACCCTAGCTCTCAACGTAAGCCTAACCCTAGGTCCAATCGGAACCCTAACCAGATCTCTAACCCTAGCCCTAAACATAACCCTAACCCTAGGTCCAATCGGAACCCTAACCGGATCTCTAACCCTAGCCCTCAACATAAGCCTAACACTAGGTCCGATCGGAACCCTAACCGGATCTCTAACCCTAGTCCTCAACATAACCTTAACCCTAGGTCCAATAGGAACCCTAACCGGATCTCTAACCCTAGCCCTCAACATAACGCTAACCCTAGGTCCGATCGGAACCCTAACCGGATCTCTAACCCTAGTCCTCAACATAACCCCACCCTAGGTCCAATCGGAACCCTAACCGGATATCTAACCCTATCCCTCAACATAACGCTAACCCTAGGTCCAATCGGAACCCTAACCGGATCTCTAAACCTAGCCCTGAACATAACCCTAACCCTAGGTCCAATCGGAACCCTAACCGGATCTCTAACCCTAGCCCTCAACATAACCCTAACCCTAGGTCCAATCTGAACCCTAACCGGATCTCTAACCCTAGCCCTCAACATAACCTTAACCCTAGGTCCAATAGGAACCCTAACCGGATCTCTAACCCTAGCCCTCAACATAACCCTAACCCTAGGTCCAATCGGAACCCTAAACGGATATCTAACCCTAGTCCTCAACATAACCCTAACCCTAGGTCCAAACGGAACCATAACCGGATATCTAACCATAGCCCTTAACATAACCCTAACCCTAGGTCCAATCGGAACTCTAAAAGGATCTCTACCCCTCGCCCTCAACATAACCCTAACCCTAGGTCCAATCGGAACCCTAACCGGATTTCTAACCCTAGCCCTCAACATAACCCTAACCCTAGGTCCAATCGGAACCCTAACCGGAACTCTAACCCTAGCCCTCAACATAACCCTAAACCTAGGTCCAATAGGAACCCTAACTGGATCTCTAACACTAGCCCTCAACATAACCCTAACCCTTGGTCCAATCGGAACTCTAACCGGAACTCTAAATCTAGCCCTCAACATAACCCTAACCCTAGGTCCAATCGGAACCCTAACCGTATATCTAACCCTAGCCCTCAACATAACCCTAACCCTAGGTCCAATCGGAACCCTAACAGGATATCTAACCCTAGCCCTCAACATAACCCTAACCCTAGGTCCAATCTGAACCCTAACCGGATCTCTAACCCTAGCCCTCAACATAACCTTAACCCTAGGTCCAATCGGAACCCTAACCGGATCTCTAACCCTAGCCCTCAACATTACCCTAACCCTAGGTCCAATCGGAACCCTAAACGGATATCTAAACCTAGCTCTCAACATAACCCTAACTCTTGGTCCAATCGGAACCCAAAACAGATATCTAACCCTAACCCTCAACATAACCCTAACCCTAGGTCCAATCGGAAACCTAACCGCATATCTAACCCACGCCCTCAACATAACCCTAACCCTTGGTCCAATCGGAACACTAACCGGATCTCTACCCCTCGCCCTCAACATAACCCTAACCCTTGGTCCAATCGGAACCCTAACCGGATATCTAACCCTAGCCCTCAACATAACCCTAACCCTAGGTTCAATAAGAACCCTAACCGGATCCCTAACCCTAGCTCTCAACGTAAGCCTAACCCTAGGTCCAATCGGAACCCTAACCAGATCTCTAACCCTAGCCCTAAACATAACCCTAACCCCAGGTCCAATCGGAACCCTAACCGGATCTCTAACCCTAGCCCTCAACATAAGCCTAACACTAGGTCCGATCGGAACCCTAACCGGATCTCTAACCCTAGTCCTCAACATAACCTTAACCCTAGGTCCAATAGGAACCCTAACCGGATCTCTAACCCTAGTCCTCAACATAACCCTAACCCTAGGTCGAATCGGAACTCTAACAGGAACTCTAAACCTAGCCCTCAACATAACCCTAACCCTAGGTCCAATCGGAACCCTAACCGTATATCTAACCCTAGCCCTCAACATAACCCTAACCCTAGGTCCAATCGGAACCCTAACAGGATATCTAACCCTAGCCCTCAACATAACCCTAACCCTAGGTCCAATCTGAACCCTAACCGGATCTCTAACCCTAGCCCTCAACATAACCTTAACCCTAGGTACAATCGGAACCCTAACCGGATCTCTAACCCTAGCCCTCAACATTACCCTAACCCTAGGGCCAATCGGAACCCTAAACGGATATCTAAACCTAGCCCTCAACATAACCCTAACCCTTGGTCCAATCGGAACTCAAAACGGATATCTAACCCTAGCCCTCAACATAACCCTAACCCTAGGTCCAATCGGAAACCTAACCGCATATCTAACCCACGCCCTCAACATAACCCTAACCCTAGGTCCAATCGGAACCCTAACCGGATCTCTAACCCTAGCCCTCAATATAACCCTAACCCTAGGTCCAATCGGAACCCTAACCGGATATCGAACCCTAGCCCTCAACATAACCCTAACCCTAGGTCCAATCGGAACCCTAACCGGATCTTTATCCCTCGCCCTCAACATATCCCTAACCCTAGGTCCAATCGGAACCCTAACTGGATTTCTAACCCTAGCCCTCAACATAACCCTAACCCTAGGTCCAATCAGAACCCAAATAGGATCTCTACCCCAGCCCTCAACATAACCCTAACCCTAGGTCCAATCGGAACCCTAACCGGATCTCTACCCCTCGCCCTCAACATAACCCTAACCCTTGGTCCAATCGGAACCCTAACCGGATATCTATCCCTAGCCCTCAACATAACCCTAACCGTAGGTCCAATAGGAACCCTAACCGGATCCCTAACCCTAGCTCTCAACGTAACCCTAACCCTAGGTCCAATCGGAACCCTAACCAGATCTCTAACCCTAGCCCTAAACATAACCCTAACCCTACGTCCAATCAGAACCCTAACCGGATCTCTAACCCTCGCCCTCAACATAACCCTAACCCTAGGTCCAAACGGAACCCTAACAGGATCTCTAACCCTAGCGCTCAACATAAGCCCAACCCGAGGTCCAATCGGAACCCTAACCGGATCTCTAACCCTAGCCCTCAACATAACCCTAACCCTAGGTCCAATCGGAACCCTAACCAGAACTCTAACCCAAGCCCTCAAAATAACCCTAACCCTAGGTCCAATCGGAACCCTAACCGGATCTCTACCCCTCGCCCGCAACATAACCCTAAACCGTGGTCCAATCGGAACCCTAACCGGATATCTAACCCTAGCCCTCAACATAACCCTAACCGTAGGTCCAATAGGAACCCTAACCGGATCCCTAACCCTAGCTCTCAACGTAACCCTAACCCTAGGTCCAATCGGAACCCTAACCAGATCTCTAACCCTAGCCCTAAACATAACCCTAACCCTAGGTCCAATCGGAACCCTAACCGGATCTCTAATCCTCGCCCACAACATAACACTAACCCTAGGTCCAATCGGAACCCTAACCGGATCTCTATCCCTAGCCCTCAACATAACCTTAACCCTAGGTTCAATCGGAACCCTAACTGGGTCTCTAACCCTAGCCCTCAACATAACCCTAACCCTAGGTCCAATCGGAACCCTAACCGGATCTCTAACCCTAGCCCTCAACATAACCCTAACCCTAGGTCCAATCGGAACCCTAACAGGATCTCTACCCCAGCCCTCAACATAACCCTAACCCTAGGTCCAATCGGAACCCTAACCGGATCTCTACCCCTCGCCCTCAACATAACCCTAACCCTAGGTCGAATCGGAACTCTAACCGGAACTCTAAACCTAGCCCTCAACATAACCCTAACCCTAGGTCCAATCGGAACCCTAACCGTATATCTAACCCTAGCCCTCAACATAACCCTAACCCTAGGTCCAATCGGAACCCTAACAGGATATCTAACCCTAGCCCTCAACATAACCCTAACCCTAGGTCCAATCTGAACCCTAACCGGATCTCTAACCCTAGCCCTCAACATAACCTTAACCCTAGGTCCAATCGGAACCCTAACCGGATCTCTACCCCTCGCCCTCAACATAACTCTAACCCTTGGTCCAATCGGAACCCTAACCGAATATCTAACCCTAGCCCTCAACATAACCCTAACCCTAGGTCCAATCGGAACCCTAACCGGATCTCTACCCCTCGCCCTCAACATAACCCTAACCCTAGGTCCAATCGGAACTCTAACCGGAACTCTAAACCTAGCCCTCAACATAACCCTAACCCTAGGTCCAATCGGAACCCTAACCGGATATCTAACCCTATCCCTCAACATAACGCTAACCCTAGGTCCAATCGGAACCCTAACCGGATCTCTAAACCTAGCCCTGAACATAACCCTAACCCTAGGTCCAATCGGAACCCTAACCGGATCTCTAACCCTAGCCCTCAACATAACCCTAACCCTAGGTCCAATCGGAACCCTAAACGGATATCTAACCCTAGTCCTCAACATAACCCTAACCCTAGGTCCAAACGGAACCATAACCGGATATCTAACCATAGCCCTTAACATAACCCTAACCCTAGGTCCAATCGGAACTCTAACAGGTTCTCTACCCCTCGCCCTCAACATAACCCTAACCCTAGGTCCAATCGGAACCCTAACCGGATTTCTAACCCTAGCCCTCAACATAACCCTAACCCTAGGTACAATCGGAACCCTAACCGGAACTCTAACCCTAGCCCTCAACATAACCCTAAACCTAGGTCCAATAGGAACCCTAACTGGATCTCTAACCCTAGCCCTCAACATAACCCTAACCCTTGGTCCAATCGGAAGTCTAACCGGAACTCTAAACCTAGCCCTCAACATAACCCTAACCCTAGGTCCAATCGGAACCCTAACCGTATATCTAACCCTAGCCCTCAACATAACCCTAACCCTAGGTCCAATCGGAACCCTAACAGGATATCTAACCCTAGCCCTCAACATAACCCTAACCCTAGGTCCAATCTGAACCCTAACCGGATCTCTAACCCTAGCCCTCAACATAACCTTAACCCTAGGTCCAATCGGAACCCTAACCGGATCTCTAACCCTAGCCCTCAACATTACCCTAACCCTAGGTCCAATCGGAACCCTAAACGGATATCTAAACCTAGCTCTCAACATAACCCTAACCCTTGGTCCAATCGGAACCCAAAACAGATATCTAACCCTAACCCTCAACATAACCCTAACCCTAGGTCCAATCGGAAACCTAACCGCATATCTAACCCAAGCCCTCAACATAACCCTAACCCTTGGTCCAATCGGAACCCTAACTGGATCTCTACCCCTCGCCCTCAACATAACCCTAACCCTTGGTCCAATCGGAACCCTAACCGGATATCTAACCCTAGCCCTCAACATAACCCTAACCCTAGGTCCAATAAGAACCCTAACCGGATCCCTAACCCTAGCTCTCAACGTAAGCCTAACCCTAGGTCCAATCGGAACCCTAACCAGATCTCTAACCCTAGCCCTAAACATAACCCTAACCCTAGGTCCAATCGGAACCCTAACCGGATCTCTAACCCTAGCCCTCAACATAAGCCTAACACTAGGTCCGATCGGAACCCTAACCGGATCTCTAACCCTAGTCCTCAACATAACCTTAACCCTAGGTCCAATAGGAACCCTAACCGGATCTCTAATCCTAGCCCTCAACATAACCCTAACCCTAGGTCCAATCGGAACCCTAACTGGATTTCTAACCCTAGCCCTCAACATAACCCTAACCCTGGGTCCAAACGGAACCCTAACAGGATCTCTACCCCAGCCCTCAACATAACCCTAACCCTAGGTCCAATCGGAACCCTAACCGGATCTCTACCCCTCGCCCTCAACATAACCCTAACCCTAGGTCCAATCGGAACCCTAACCGGATCTCTACCCCTCGCCCTCAACATAACCCTAACCCTAGGTCGAATCGGAACTCTAACCGGAACTCTAAACCTAGCCCTCAACATAACCCTAACCCTAGGTCCAATCGGAACCCTAACCGTATTTCTAACCCTAGCCCTCAACATAACCCTAACCCTAGGTCCAATCGGAACCCTAACAGGATATCTAACCCTAGCCCTCAACATAACCCTAACCCTAGGTCCAATCTGAACCCTAACCGGATCTCTAACCCTAGCCCTCAACATAACCTTAACCCTAGGTCCAATCGGAACCCTAACCGGATCTCTAACCCTAGCCCTCAACATTACCCTAACCCTAGGTCCAATCGGAACCCTAAACGGCTATCTAAACCTAGCTCTCAGCATAACCCTAACCCTTGGTCCAATCGGAACCCAAAACAGATATCTAACCCTAACCCTCAACATAACCCTAACCCTAGGTCCAATCGGAAACCTAACCGCATATCTAACCCACGCCCTCAACATAACCCTAACCCTTGGTCCAATCGGAACCCTAACCGGATCTCTAACCCTAGCCCTCAATATAACCCTAACCCTAGGTCCAATCGGAACCCTAACCGGATATCTAACCCTAGCCCTCAACATAGCCCTAACCCTAGGTCCAATAGGAACCCTAACCGGATCTTTATCCCTAGCCCTCAACATATCCCTAACCCTAGGTCCAATCGGAACCCTAACTGGATTTCTAACCCTAGCCCTCAACATAACCCTAACCCTAGGTCCAATCAGAACCCAAATACGATCTCTACCCCAGCCCTCAACATAACCCTAACCCTAGGTCCAATCGGAACCCTAACCGGTTCTCTACCCCTCGCCCTCAACATAACCCTAACCCTTGGTCCAATCGGAACCCTAACCGGATATCTAACCCTAGCCCTCAACATAACCCTAACCCTAGGTCCAATAAGAACCCTAACCGGATACCTAAACCTAGCTCTCAACGTAAGCCTAACCCTAGGTCCAATCGGAACCCTAACCAGATCTCTAACCCTAGCCCTAAACATAACCCTAACCCTAGGTCCAATCGGAACCCTAACCGGATCTCTAACCCTAGCCCTCAACATAAGCCTAACACTAGGTCCGATCGGAACCCTAACCGGATCTCTAACCCTAGTGCTCAACATAACCTTAACCCTAGGTCCAATAGGAACCCTAACCGGATCTCTAACCCTGGCCCTCAACATAACCCTAACCCTAGGTCCAATCGGAACCCTAACTGGATTTCTAACCCTAGCCCTCAACATAACCCTAACCCTGGGTCCAAACGGAACCCTAACAGGATCTCTACCCCAGCCCTCAACATAACCCTAACCCTAGGTCCAATCGGAACTCTAACCGGAACTCTAAACCTAGCCCTCAACATAACCCTAACCCTTGGTCCAATCGGAACTCAAAACGGATATCTAACCCTAGCCCTCAACATAACCCTAACCCTAGGTCCAATCGGAACCCTAACCGGATCTCTAACCCTAGCCCTCAACATAACCCTAACCCTAGGTCCAATCGGAACCCTAACCGGATATCTAACCCTAGCCCTCAACATAACCTTAATCCTAGGTCCAATTGGAACCCTAACAGGATCTCTACCCAGCCCTCAACATAACCCTAACCCTAGGTCCAATCGGAACCCTAACCGGATCTCTACCCCTCGCCCTCCACATAACCCTAACCCTAGGTCTAATCAGAACTCTAACCGCACCTCTAACCCTAGCCCTCTACATAACCCTAACCCTAGGCCCAATCGGAACCCTAACCGGATCTGTAACCCTAGCCCTCAACATAACCCTAACCCTAGGTCCAATCGGAACCCTAACCAGAACTCTAACCCTAGCCCTCAAAATAACCCTAACCCTAGGTCCAATCGGAACCCTAACCAGATCTCTAACCCTAGCCCTAAACATAACCCTAACCCTAGGTCCAATCGGAACCCTAACCGGATCTCTAACCCTAGCCCTCAACATAACCCTAACACTAGGTCCAATCGGAACCCTAACCGGATCTCTAACCCTAGTCCTCAACATAACCTTAACCCTAGGTCCAATAGGAACCCTAACCGGATCTCTAACCCTAGCCCTCAACATAACCCTAACCCTAGGTCCAATCGGAACCCTAACTGGATTTCTAACCCTAGCCCTCAACATAACCCTAACCCTAGGTCCAAACGGAACCCTAACAGGATCTCTACCCCAGCCCTCAACATAACCCTAACCCTAGGTCCAATCGGAACCCTAACCGGATCTCTACCCCTCGCCCTCAACATAACCCTAACCCTAGGTCCAATCGGAACCCTAACCGGATCTCTATCCCTAGCCCTCAACATATCCCTAACCCTAGGTCCAATCGGAACCCTAACCGGATCTCTACCCCTCGCCCTCAACATAACCCTAACCCTAGGTCCAATCGGAACTCTAACCGGAACTCTAAACCTAGCCCTCAACATAACCCTAACCCTAGGTCCAATCGGAACCCTAACCGTATATCTAACCCTAGCCCTCAACATAACCCTAACCCTAGGTCCAATCGGAACCCTAACCGGATCTCTAACCCTAGCCCTCAACATAACCCTAACACTAGGTCCAATCGGAACCCTAACCGGATCTCTAACCCTAGTCCTCAACATAACCTTAACCCTAGGTCCAATAGGAACCCTAACCGGATCTCTAACCCTAGCCCTCAACATAACCCTAACCCTAGGTCCAATCAGAACCCTAACTGGATTTCTAACCCTAGCCCTCAACATAACCCTAACCCTAGGTCCAAACGGAACCCTAACAGGATCTCTACCCCAGCCCTCAACATAACCCTAACCCTAGGTCCAATCGGAACCATAACCGGATCTCTAACCCTCGCCCTCAACATAACCCTAACCCTAGGTCCAATCGGAACCCTAACCGGATCTCTATCCCTAGCCTTCAACATAACCCTAACCCTAGGGCCAATCGGAACCCTAAACGGATATCTAAACCTAGCCCTCAACCTAACCCTAACCCTTGGTCCAATCGGAACTCAAAACGGATATCTAACCCTAGCCCTCAACATAACCCTAACCCTAGGTCCAATCGGAAACCTAACCGCATATCTAACCCACGCCCTCAACATAACCCTAACCCTAGGTCCAATCGGAACCCTAACCGGATCTCTAACCCTAGCCCTCAATATAACCCTAACCCTAGGTCCAATCGGAACCCTAACCGGATATCTAACCCTAGCCCTCAACATAACCCTAACCCTAGGTCCAATCGGAACCCTAACCGGAACTTTATCCCTTGCCCTCAACATATCCCTAACCCTAGGTCCAATCGGAACCCTAACTGGATTTCTAACCCTAGCCCTCAACATAACCCTAACCCTAGGTCCAATCAGAACCCAAATAGGATCTCTACCCCAGCCCTCAACATAACCCTAACCCTAGGTCCAATCGGACCCCTAACCGGATCTCTACCCCTTGCCCTCAACATAACCCTAACCCTTGGTCCAATCGGAACCCTAACCGGATATCTAACCCTAGCCCTCCACATAACCCTAAGCGTAGGTCCAATAGGAACCCTAACCGGATCCCTAACCCTAGCTCTCAACGTAACCCTAACCCTAGGTCCAATCGGAACCCTAACCAGATCTCTAACCCTAGCCCTAAACATAACCCTAACCCTAGGTCCAATCGGAACCCTAACCGGATCTCTAACCCTCGCCCTCAACATAACACTAACCCTAGGTCCTATCGGAACCCTAACCGGATCTCTAAACCTAGCCCTGAACATAACCCTAATGCTAGGTCCAATCGGAACCCTAACCGGATCTCTAACCCTAGCCCTCAACATAACCCTAACCCTAGGTCCAATCGGAACCCAAAACGGATATCTAACCCTAGCCCTCAACATAACCCTAACCCTAGGTCCAATCGGAACCCTAACCGGATCTCTAACCCTAGCCCTCAACATAAGCCTAACACTAGGTCCGATCGGAACCCTAACCGGATCTCTAACCCTAGTCCTCAACATAACCTTAACCCTAGGTCCAATAGGAACCCTAACCGGATCTCTAACCCTAGCCCTCAACATAACCCTAACCCTAGGTCCAATCGGAACCCTAACTGGATTTCTAACCCTAGCCCTCAACGTAACCCTAACCCTGGGTCCAAACGGAACCCTAACAGGATCTCTACCCCAGCCCTCAACATAACCCTAACCCTAGGTCCAATCGGAACCCTAACCGGATCTCTACCCCTCGCCCTCAACATAACCCTAACCCTAGGTCCAATCGGAACCCTAACCGGATCTCTACCCCTCGCCCTCAACATAACCCTAACCCTAGGTCGAATCGGAACTCTAACCGGAACTCTAAACCTAGCCCTCAACATAACCCTAACCCTAGGTCCAATCGGAACCCTAACCGTATATCTAACCCTAGCCCTCAACATAACCCTAACCCTAGGTCCAATCGGAACCCTAACAGGATATCTAACCCTAGCCCTCAACATAACCCTAACCCTAGGTCCAATCTGAACCCTAACCGGATCTCTAACCCTAGCCCTCAACATAACCTTAACCCTAGGTCCAATCGGAACCCTAACCGGATCTCTAACCCTAGCCCTCAACATTACCCTAACCCTAGGGCCAATCGGAACCCTAAACGGATATCTAAACCTAGCCCTCAACATAACCCTAACCCTTGGTCCAATCGGAACTCAAAACGGATATCTAACCCTAGCCCTCAACATAACCCTAACCCTAGGTCCAATCGGAAACCTAACCGCATATCTAACCCACGCCCTCAACATAACCCTAACCCTAGGTCCAATCGGAACCCTAACCAGATCTCTAACCCTAGCCCTCAACATAACCCTAACCCTAGGTCCAATCGGAACCCTAACAGGATCTCTACCCCAGCCCTCAACATAACCCTAATCCTAGGTCCAATCGGAACCCTTACTGGATCTGTACCCCTCGCACTCAACATAACCCTAACCCTAGGTCCAATCGGAACCCTAACCGGATGTCTACCCCTCGCCCTCAACATAACTCTAACCCTTGGTCCAATCGGAACCCTAACCGAATATCTAACCCTAGCCCTCAACATAACCCTAACCCTAGGTCCAATCGGAACCCTAACCGGATCTCTACCCCTCGCCCTCAACATAACCCTAACCCTAGGTCCAATCGGAACTCTAACCGGAACTCTAATCCTAGCCCTCAACATAACCCTAACCCTAGGTCCAATCGGAACCCTAACCGGATATCTAACCCTATCCCTCAACATAACGCTAACCCTAGGTCCAATCGGAACCCTAACCGGATCTCTAAACCTAGCCCTGAACATAACCCTAACCCTAGGTCCAATCGGAACCCTAACCGGATCTCTAACCCTAGCCCTCAACATAACCCTAACCCTAGGTCCAATCTGAACCCTAACCGGATCTCTAACCCTAGCCCTCAACATAACCTTAACCCTAGGTCCAATAGGAACCCTAACCGGATCTCTAACCCTAGCCCTCAACATAACCCTAACCCTAGGTCCAATCGAACCCTAAACGGATATCTAACCTAGTCCTCAACATAACCCTAACCCTAGGTCCAAACGGAACCATAACCGGATATCTAACCATAGCCCTTAACATAACCCTAACCCTAGGTCCAATCGGAACTCTAAAAGGATCTCTACCCCTCGCCCTCAACATAACCCTAACCCTAGGTCCAATCGGAACCCTAACCGGATTTCTAACCCTAGCCCTCAACATAACCCTAACCCTAGGTCCAATCGGAACCCTAACCGGAACTCTAACCCTAGCCCTCAACATAACCCTAAACCTAGGTCCAATAGGAACCCTAACTGGATCTCTAACCCTAGCCCTCAACATAACCCTAACCCTTGGTCCAATCGGAACTCTAACCGGAACTCTAAACCTAGCCCTCAACATAACCCTAACCCTAGGTCCAATCGGAACCCTAACCGTATATCTAACCCTAGCCCTCAACATAACCCTAACCCTAGGTCCAATCGGAACCCTAACAGGATATCTAACCCTAGCCCTCAACATAACCCTAACCCTAGGTCCAATCTGAACCCTAACCGGATCTCTAACCCTAGCCCTCAACATAACCTTAACCCTAGGTCCAATCGGAACCCTAACCGGATCTCTAACCCTAGCCCTCAACATTACCCTAACCCTAGGTCCAATCGGAACCCTAAACGGATATCTAAACCTAGCTCTCAACATAACCCTAACCCTTGGTCCAATCGGAACCCAAAACAGATATCTAACCCTAACCCTCAACATAACCCTAACCCTAGGTCCAATCGGAAACCTAATCGCATATCTAACCCACGCCCTCAACATAACCCTAACCCTTGGTCCAATCGGAACACTAAGCGGATCTCTACCCCTCGCCCTCAACATAACCCTAACCCTTGGTCCAATCGGAACCCTAACCGGATATCTAACCCTAGCCCTCAACATAACCCTAACCCTAGGTCCAATAAGAACCCTAACCGGATCCCTAACCCTAGCTCTCAACGTAAGCCTAACCCTAGGTCCAATCGGAACCCTAACCAGATCTCTAACCCTAGCCCTAAACATAACCCTAACCCTAGGTCCAATCGGAACCCTAACCGGATCTCTAACCCTAGCCCTCAACATAAGCCTAACACTAGGTCCGATCGGAACCCTAACCGGATCTCTAACCCTAGTCCTCAACATAACCTTAACCCTAGGTCCAATAGGAACCCTAACCGGAACTCTAACCCTAGCCCTCAACATAACCCTAACCCTAGGTCCAATCGGAACCCTAACTGGATTTCTAACCCTAGCCCTCAACGTAATTCTAACCCTGGGTCCAAACGGAACCCTAACAGGATCTCTACCCCAGCCCTCAACATAACCCTAACCCTAGGTCCAATCGGAACCCTAACCGGATCTCTACCCCTCGCCCTCAACATAACCCTAACCCTAGGTCCAATCGGAACCCTAACCGGATCTCTACCGCTCGCCCTCAACATAACCCTAACCCTAGGTCGAATATGAACTCTAACCGGAACTCTAAACCTAGCCCTCAACATAACCCTAACCCTAGGTCCAATCGGAACCCTAACCGTATATCTAACCCTAGCCCTCAACATAACCCTAACCCTAGGTCCAATCGGAACCCTAACAGGATATCTAACCCTAGCCCTCAACATAACCCTAACCCTAGGTCCAATCTGAACCCTAACCGGATCTCTAACCCTAGCCCTCAACATAACCTTAACCCTAGGTCCAATCGGAACCCTAACCGGATCTCTAACCCTAGCCCTCAACATTACCCTAACCCTACGGCCAATCGGAACCCTAAACGGATATCTAAACCTAGCCCTCAACATAACCCTAACCCTTGGTCCAATCGGAACTCAAAACGGATATCTAACCCTAGCCCTCAACATAACCCTAACCCTAGGTCCAATCGGAAACCTAACCGCATATCTAACCCACGCCCTCAACATAACCCTAACCCTAGGTCCAATCGGAACCCTAACCGGATCTCTAACCCTAGCCCTCAATATAACCCTAACCCTAGGTCCAATCGGAACCCTAACCGGATATCGAACCCTAGCCCTCAACATAACCCTAACCCTAGGTCCAATCGGAACCCTAACCGGATCTTTATCCCTCGCCCTCAACATATCCCTAACCCTAGGTCCAATCGGAACCCTAACTGGATTTCTAACCCTAGCCCTCAACATAACCCTAACCCTAGGTCCAATCAGAACCCAAATAGGATCTCTACCCCAGCCCTCAACATAACCCTAACCCTAGGTCCAATCGGAACCCTAACCGGATCTCTACCCCTCGCCCTCAACATAACACTAACCCTTGGTCCAATCGGAACCCTAACCGGATATCTAACCCTAGCCCTCAACATAACCCTAACCGTAGGTCCAATAGGAACCCTAACCGGATCCCTAACCCTAGCTCTCAACGTAACCCTAACCCTAGGTCCAATCGGAACCCTAACCAGATCTCTAACCCTAGCCCTAAACATAACCCTAACCCTACGTCCAATCGGAACCCTAACCGGATCTCTAACCCTCGCCCTCAACATAACACTAACCCTAAGTCCTATCGGAACCCTAACCGGATCTCTAAACCTAGCCCTGAACATAACCCTAATGCTAGGTCCAATCGGAACCCTAACCGGATCTCTAACCCTAGCCCTCAACATAACCCTAACCCTAGGTCCAATCGGAACCCAAAACGGATATCTAACCCTAGCCCTCAACATAACCCTAACCCTAGGTCCAATCGGAAACATAACCGGATATCTAACCCTAGCCTCAACATAACCCTAACCCTAGGTCCAAACGGAACCCTAACAGGATCTCTAACCCTAGCGCTCAACATAAGCCCAACCCGAGGTCCAATCGGAACCCTAACCGGATCTCTAACCCTAGCCCTCAACATAACCCTAACCCTAGGTCCAATCGGAACCCTAACCAGAACTCTAACCCAAGCCCTCAAAATAACCCTAACCCTAGGTCCAATCGGAACCCTAACCGGATCTCTACCCCTCGCCCGCAACATAACCCTAAACCGTGGTCCAATCGGAACCCTAACCGGATATCTAACCCTAGCCCTCAACATAACCCTAACCGTAGGTCCAATAGGAACCCTAACCGGATCCCTAACCCTAGCTCTCAACGTAACCCTAACCCTAGGTCCAATCGGAACCCTAACCAGATCTCTAACCCTAGCCCTAAACATAACCCTAACCCTAGGTCCAATCGGAACCCTAACCGGATCTCTAATCCTCGCCCACAACATAACACTAACCCTAGGTCCTATCGGAAACCTAACCGGATCTCTAAACCTAGCCCTGAACATAACCCTAACCCTAGGTCCAATCGGAACCTAACCGGATCTCTAACCCTAGCCCTCAACATAACCCTAACCCTAGGTCCAATCAGAACCCAAATAGGATCTCTACCCCAGCCCTCAACATAACCCTAACCCTAGGTCCAATCGGAACCCTAACCGGATCTCTATCCCTAGCCCTCAACATAACCTTAACCTTAGGTTCAATCGGAACCCTAACTGGATCTCTAACCCTAGCCCTCAACATAACCCTAACCCTAGGTCCAATCGGAACCCTAACCGGATCTCTAACCCTAGCCCTCAACATAACCCTAACCCTAGGTCCAATCGGAACCCTAACAGGATCTCTACCCCAGCCCTCAACATAACCCTAACCCTAGGTCCAATCGGAACCCTAACCGGATCTCTACCCCTCGCCCTCAACATAACCCTAACCCTAGGTCGAATCGGAACTCTAACCGGAACTCTAAACCTAGCCCTCAACATAACCCTAACCCTAGGTCCAATCGGAACCCTAACCGTATATCTAAACCTAGCCCTCAACATAACCCTAACCCTAGGTCCAATCGGAACCCTAACAGGATATCTAACCCTAGCCCTCAACATAACCCTAACCCTAGGTCCAATCTGAACCCTAACCGGATCTCTAACCCTAGCCCTCAACATAACCTTAACCCTAGGTCCAATCGGAACCCTAACCGGATCTCTAAACCTAGCCCTCAACATTACCCTAACCCTAGGGCCAGTCGGAACCCTAAACGGATATCTAAACCTAGCCCTCAACATAACCCTAACCCTTGGTCCAATCGGAACTCAAAACGGATATCTAACCCTAGCCCTCAACATAACCCTAACCCTAGGTCCAATCGGAAACCTAACCGCATATCTAACCCACGCCCTCAACATAACCCTAACCCTAGGTCCAATCGGAACCCTAACCGGATCTCTAACCCTAGCCCTCAACATAACCCTAACCCTAGGTCCAATCGGAACCCTAACCGGATCTTTATCCCTCGCCCTCAACATATCCCTAACCCTAGGTCCAATCGGAACCCTAACTGGATTTCTAACCCTAGCCCTCAACATAACCCTAACCCTAGGTCCAATCAGAACCCAAATAGGATCTCTACCCCAGCCCTCAACATAACCCTAACCCTAGGTCCAATCGGAACCCTAACCGGATCTCTACCCCTCTCCCTCAACATAACCCTAACCCTTGGTCCAATCGGAACCCTAACCGGATATCTAACCCTAGCCCTCAACATAACCCTAACCGTA
Source organism: Miniopterus natalensis (assembly GCF_054644295.1). Lineage (NCBI taxonomy): Eukaryota > Metazoa > Chordata > Mammalia > Chiroptera > Miniopteridae > Miniopterus > Miniopterus natalensis. The sequence continues at coordinate 2,249,945 of NC_142091.1, forward strand.
GGTCCAATAGGAACCCTAACCGGATCCCTAACCCTAGCTCTCAACGTAACCCTAACCCTAGGTCCAATCGGAACCCTAACCAGATCTCTAACCCTAGCCCTAAACATAACCCTAACCCTAGGTCCAATCGGAACCCTAACCGGATCTCTAACCCTCGCCCTCAACATAACACTAACCCTAGGTCCTATCGGAACCCTAACCGGATCTCTAAACCTAGCCCTAAACATAACCCTAATGCTAGGTCCAATCGGAACCCTAACCGGATCTCTAACCCTAGCCCTCAACATAACCCTAACCCTAGGTCCTATCGGAACCCAAAACGGATATCTAACCCTAGCCCTCAACATAACCCTAACCCTAGGTCCAATCGGAAACATAACCGGATATCTAACCCTAGCCTCAACATAACCCTAACCCTAGGTCCAAACGGAACCCTAACAGGATCTCTAACCCTAGCGCTCAACATAAGCCCAACCCGAGGTCCAATCGGAACCCTAACCGGATCTCTAACCCTAGCCCTCAACATAACCCTAACCCTAGGTCCAATCGGAACCCTAACCAGAACTCTAACCCAAGCCCTCAAAATAACCCTAACCCTAGGTCCAATTGGAACCCTAACCGGATCTCTACCCCTCGCCCGCAACATAACCCTAAACCTTGGTCCAATCGGAACCCTAACCGGATATCTAACCCTAGCCCTCAACATAACCCTAACCGTAGGTCCAATAGGAACCCTAACCGGATCCCTAACCCTAGCTCTCAACGTAACCCTAACCCTAGGTCCAATCGGAACCCTAACCAGATCTCTAACCCTAGCCCTAAACATAACCCTAACCCTAGGTCCAATCGGAACCCTAACCGGATCTCTAACCCTCGCCCTCAACATAACACTAACCCTAGGTCCTATCGGAAACCTAACCGGATCTCTAAACCTAGCCCTGAACATAACCCTAACCCTAGGTCCAATCGGAACCCTAACCGGATCTCTAACCCTAGCCCTCAACAAAACCCTAACCCTAGGTCCAATCAGAACCCAAATAGGATCTCTACCCCAGCCCTCAACATAACCCTAACCCTAGGTCCAATCGGAACCCTAACCGGATCTCTATCCCTAGCCCTCAACATAACCTTAACCCTAGGTTCAATCGAAACCCTAACTGGATCTCTAACCCTAGCCCTCAACATAACCCTAACCCTAGATCCAATCGGAACCCTAACCGGATCTCTAACCCTAGCCCTCAACATAACCCTAACCCTAGGTCCAATCGGAACCCTAACAGGAACTCTACCCCAGCCCTCAACATAACCCTAACCCTAGGTCCAATCGGAACCCTTACTGGATCTGTACCCCTCGCACTCAACATAACCCTAACCCTAGGTCCAATCGGAACCCTAACCGGATCTCTACCCCTCGCCCTCAACATAACTCTAACCCTTGGTCCAATCGGAACCCTAACCGAATATCTAACCCTAGCCCTCAACATAACCCTAACCCTAGGTCCAATCGGAACCCTAACCGGATCTCTACCCCTCGCCCTCAACATAACCCTAACCCTAGGTCCAATCGGAACTCTAACCGGAACTCTAAACCTAGCCCTCAACATAACCCTAACCCTAGGTCCAATCGGAACCCTAACCGGATATCTAACCCTATCCCTCAACATAACGCTAACCCTAGGTCCAATCGGAACCCTAACCGGATCTCTAAACCTAGCCCTGAACATAACCCTAACCCTAGGTCCAATCGGAACCCTAACCGGATCTCTAACCCTAGCCCTCAACATAACCCTAACCCTAGGTCCAATCGGAACCCTAAACGGATATCTAACCCTAGTACTCAACATAACCCTAACCCTAGGTCCAAACGGAACCATAACCGGATATCTAACCATAGCCCTTAACATAACCCTAACCCTAGGTCCAATCGGAACTCTAACAGGTCCTCTACCCCTCGCCCTCAACATAACCCTAACCCTAGGTCCAATCGGAACCCTAACCGGATTTCTAACCCTAGCCCTCAACATAACCCTAACCCTAGGTACAATCGGAACCCTAACCGGAACTCTAACCCTAGCCCTCAACATAACCCTAAACCTAGGTCCAATAGGAACCCTAACTGGATGTCTAACCCTAGCCCTCAACATAACCCTAACCCTTGGTCCAATCGGAAGTCTAACCGGAACTCTAAACCTAGCCCTCAACATAACCCTAACCCTAGGTCCAATCGGAACCCTAACCGTATATCTAACCCTAGCCCTCAACATAACCCTAACCCTAGGTCCAATCGGAACCCTAACAGGATATCTAACCCTAGCCCTCAACATAACCCTAACCCTAGGTCCAATCTGAACCCTAACCGGATCTCTAACCCTAGCCCTCAACATAACCTTAACCCTAGGTCCAATCGGAACCCTAACCGGATCTCTAACCCTAGCCCTCAACATTACCCTAACCCTAGGTCCAATCGGAACCCTAAACGGATATCTAAACTTAGCTCTCAACATAACCCTAACCCTTGGTCCAATCGGAACCCAAAACAGATATCTAACCCTAACCCTCAACATAACCCTAACCCTAGGTCCAATCGGAAACCTAACCGCATATCTAACCCACGCCCTCAACATAACCCTAACCCTTGGTCCAATCGGAACCCTAACTGGATCTCTACCCCTCGCCCTCAACATAACCCTAACCCTTGGTCCAATCGGAACCCTAACCGGATATCTAACCCTAGCCCTCAACATAACCCTAACCCTAGGTCCAATAAGAACCCTAACCGGATCCCTAACCCTAGCTCTCAACGTAAGCCTAACCCTAGGTCCAATCGGAACCCTAACCAGATCTCTAACCCTAGCCCTAAACATAACCCTAACCCTAGGTCCAATCGGAACCCTAACCGGATCTCTAACCCTAGCCCTCAACATAAGCCTAACACTAGGTCCGATCGGAACCCTAACCGGATCTCTAACCCTAGTCCTCAACATAACCTTAACCCTAGGTCCAATAGGAACCCTAACCGGATCTCTAATCCTAGCCCTCAACATAACCCTAACCCTAGGTCCAATCGGAACCCTAACTGGATTTCTAACCCTAGCCCTCAACATAACCCTAACCCTGGGTCCAAACGGAACCCTAACAGGATCTCTACCCCAGCCCTCAACATAACCCTAACCCTAGGTCCAATCGGAACCCTAACCGGATCTCTACCCCTCGCCCTCAACATAACCCTAACCCTAGGTCCAATCGGAACCCTAACCGGATCTCTACCCCTCGCCCTCAACATAACCCTAACCCTAGGTCGAATCGGAACTCTAACCGGAACTCTAAACCTAGCCCTCAACATAACCCTAACCCTAGGTCCAATCGGAACCCTAACCGTATATCTAACCCTAGCCCTCAACATAACCCTAACCCTAGGTCCAATCGGAACCCTAACAGGATATCTAACCCTAGCCCTCAACATAACCCTAACCCTAGGTCCAATCTGAACCCTAACCGGATCTCTACCCCTCGCCCTCAACATAACCCTAACCCTTGGTCCAATCGGAACCCTAACCGGATATCTAACCCTAGCCCTCAACATAACCCTAACCCTAGGTCCAATAAGAACCCTAACCGGATACCTAACCCTAGCTCTCAACGTAAGCCTAACCCTAGGTCCAATCGGAACCCTAACCAGATCTCTAACCCTAGCCCTAAACATAACCCTAACCCTAGGTCCAATCGGAACCCTAACCGGATCTCTAACCCTAGCCCTCAACATAAGCCTAACACTAGGTCCGATCGGAACCCTAACCGGATCTCTAACCCTAGTCCTCAACATAACCTTAACCCTAGGTCCAATAGGAACCCTAACCGGATCTCTAATCCTGGCCCTCAACATAACCCTAACCCTAGGTCCAATCGGAACCCTAACTGGATTTCTAACCCTAGCCCTCAACATAACCCTAACCCTGGGTCCAAACGGAACCCTAACAGGATCTCTACCCCAGCCCTCAACATAACCCTAACCCTAGGTCCAATCGGAACTCTAACCGGAACTCTAAACCTAGCCCTCAACATAACCCTAACCCTTGGTCCAATCGGAACTCAAAACGGATATCTAACCCTAGCCCTCAACATAACCCTAACCCTAGGTCCAATCGGAACCCTAACCGGATCTCTAACCCTAGCCCTCAACATAACCCTAACCCTAGGTCCAATCGGAACCCTAACCGGATATCTAACCCTAGCCCTCAACATAACCTTAATCCTAGGTCCAATTGGAACCCTAACAGGATCTCTACCCAGCCCTCAACATAACCCTAACCCTAGGTCCAATCGGAACCCTAACCGGATCTCTACCCCTCGCCCTCCACATAACCCTAACCCTAGGTCCAATCAGAACCCTAACCGCACCTCTAACCCTAGCCCTCAACATAACCCTAACCCTAGGCCCAATCGGAACCCTAACCGGATCTGTAACCCTAGCCCTCAACATAACCCTAACCCTAGGTCCAATCGGAACCCTAACCAGAACTCTAACCCTAGCGCTCAAAATAACCCTAACCCTAGGTCCAATCGGAACCCTAACCAAATCTCTAACCCTAGCCCTAAACATAACCCTAACCCTAGGTCCAATCGGAACCCTAACCGGATCTCTAACCCTAGCCCTCAACATAACCCTAACACTAGGTCCAATCGGAACCCTAACCGGATCTCTAACCCTAGTCCTCAACATAACCTTAACCCTAGGTCCAATAGGAACCCTAACCGGATCTCTAACCCTAGCCCTCAACATAACCCTAACCCTAGGTCCAATCGGAACCCTAACTGGATTTCTAACCCTAGCCCTCAACATAACCCTAACCCTAGGTCCAAACGGAACCCTAACAGGATCTCTACCCCAGCCCTCAACATAACCCTAACCCTAGGTCCAATCGGAAACATAACCGGATATCTAACCCTAGCCACAACATAACCCTAACCCTAGGTCCAAACGGAACCCTAACAGGATCTCTAACCCTAGCGCTCAACATAAGCCCAACCCGAGGTCCAATCGGAACCCTAACCGGATCTCTAACCCTAGCCCTCAACATAACCCTAACCCAAGGTCCAATCGGAACCCTAACCAGAACTCTAACCCAAGCCCTCCAAATAACCCTAACCCTAGGTCCAATCGGAACCCTAACCGGATCTCTACCCCTCGCCCGCAACATAACCCTAAACCTTGGTCCAATCGGAACCCTAATCGGATATCTAACCCTAGCCCTCAACATAACCCTAACCGTAGGTCCAATAGGAACCCTAACCGGATCCCTAACCCTAGCTCTCAAAGTAACCCTAAACCTAGGTCCAATCGGAACCCTAACCAGATCTCTAACCCTAGCCCTAAACATAACCCTAACCCTAGGTCCAATCGGAACCCTAACCGGATCTCTAACCCTCGCCCTCAACATAACACTAACCCTAGGTCCTATCGGAAACCTAACCGGATCTCTAAACCTAGCCCTGAACATAACCCTAACCCTAGGTCCAATCGGAACCCTAACCGGATCTCTAACCCTAGCCCTCAACATAACCCTAACCCTAGGTCCAATCAGAACCCAAATAGGATCTCTACCCCAGCCCTCAACATAACCCTAACCCTAGGTCCAATCGGAACCCTAACCGGATCTCTATCCCTAGCCCTCAACATAACCTTAACCCTAGGTTCAATCGGAACCCTAACTGGATCTCTAACCCTAGCCCTCAACATAACCCTAACCCTAGGTCCAATCGGAACCCTAACCGGATCTCTAACCCTAGCCCTCAACATAACCCTAACCCTAGGTCCAATCGGAACCCTAACAGTATCTGTACCCCAGCCCTCAACATAACCCTAACCATAGGTCCAGTCGGAACCCTTACTGGATCTGTACCCCTCGCAACCAACATAACCCTAACCTTAGGTCCAATCGGAACCCTAACCGGATCTCTACCCCTCGCCCTCAACATAACTCTAACCCTTGGTCCAATCGGAACCCTAACCGAAATCTAACCCTAGCCCTCAACATAACCCTAACCCTAGGTCCAATCGGAACCCTAACCGGATCTCTACCCCTCGCCCTCAACATAACCCTAACTCTAGGTCCAATCGGAACTCTAACCGGAACTCTAAACCTAGCCCTCAACATAACCCTAACCCTAGGTCCAATCGGAACCCTAACCGGATCTCTAAACCTAGCCCTGAACATAACCCTAACCCTAGGTCCAATCGGAACCCTAACCGGATCTCTAACCCTAGCCCTCAACATAACCCTAACCCTAGGTCCAATCTGAACCCTAACCGGATCTCTAACCCTAGCCCTCAACATAACCTTAACCCTAGGTCCAATAGGAACCCTAACCGGATCTCTAACCCTAGCCCTCAACATAACCCTAACCCTAGGTCCAATCGGAACCCTAAACGGATATCTAACCCTAGTCCTCAACATAACCCTAACCCTAGGTCCAAACGGAACCATAACCGGATATCTAACCATAGCCCTTAACATAACCCTAACCCTAGGTCCAATCGGAACTCTAACAGGATCTCTACCCCTCGCCCTCAACATAACCCTAACCCTAGGTCCAATCGGAACCCTAACCGGATATCTATCCCTAGCCCTCAACATAACCCTAACCCTACGACCAATCGGAACCCTAACCAGAACTCTAACCCTAGCCCTCAAAATAACCCTAACCCTAGGTCCAATCGGAACCCTAACCAGATCTCTAACCCTAGCCCTAAACATAACCCTAACCCTAGGTCCAATCGGAACCCTAACCGGATCTCTAACCCTAGCCCTCAACATAACCCTAACACTAGGTACAATCGGAACCCTAACCGGATCTCTAACCCTAGTCCTCAACATAACCTTAACCCTAGGTCCAATAGGAACCCTAACCGGATCTCTAACCCTAGCCCTCAACATAACCCTAACCCTAGGTCCAATCGGAACCCTAACTGGATTTCTAACCCTAGCCCTCAACATAACCCTAACCCTAGGTCCAAACGGAACCCTAACAGGATCTCTACCCCAGCCCTCAACATAACCCTAACCCTAGGTCCAATCGGAACCCTAACCGGATCTCTACCCCTCGCCTTCAACATAACCCTAACCCTAGGTCCAATCGGAACCCTAACCGGATCTCTATCCCTAGCCCTCAACATATCCCTAACCCTAGGTCCAATCGGAACCCTAACCGGATCTCTACCCCTCGCCCTCAACATAACCCTAACCCTAGGTCCAATCGGAACTCTAACCGGAACTCTAAACCTAGCCCTCAACATAACCCTAACCCTAGGTCCAATCGGAACCCTAACCTTATATCTAACCCTAGCCCTCAACATAACCCTAACCCTAGGTCCAATCGGAACCCTAACCGGATCTCTAACCCTAGCCCTCAACATAACCCTAACACTAGGTCCAATCGGAACCCTAACCGGATCTCTAACCCTAGTCCTCAACATAACCTTAACCCTAGGTCCAATAGGAACCCTAACCGGATCTCTAACCCTAGCCCTCAACATAACCCTAACCCTAGGTCCAAACGGAACCCTAACAGGATCTCTACCCCAGCCCTCAACATAACCCTAACCCTAGGTCCAATCGGAACCATAACCGGATCTCTAACCCTCGCCCTCAACATAACCCTAACCCTAGGTCCAATCGGAACCCTAACCGGATCTCTATCCCTAGCCCTCAACATAACCCTAACCCTAGGGCCAATCGGAACCCTAAACGGATATCTAAACCTAGCCCTCAACATAACCCTAACCCTTGGTCCAATCGGAACTCAAAACGGATATCTAACCCTAGCCCTCAACATAACCCTAACCCTAGGTCCAATCGGAAACCTAACCGCATATCTAACCCACGCCCTCAACATAACCCTAACCCTAGGTCCAATCGGAACCCTAACCGGATCTCTAACCCTAGCCCTCAACATAACCCTAACCCTAGGTCCAATCGGAACCCAAAACGGATATCTAACCCTAGCCCTCAACATAACCCTAACCCTAGGTCCAATCGGAAACATAACCGGATATCTAACCCTAGCCACAACATAACCCTAACCGTAGGTCCAAACGGAACCCTAACAGGATCTCTAACCCTAGCGCTCAACATAAGCCCAACCCGAGGTCCAATCGGAACCCTAACCGGATCTCTAACCCTAGCCCTCAACATAACCCTAACCCTAGGTCCAATCGGAACCCTAACCAGAACTCTAACCCAAGCCCTCAAAATAACCCTAACCCTAGGTCCAATCGGAACCCTAACCGGATCTCTACCCCTCGCCCGCAACATAACCCTAAACCTTGGTCCAATCGGAACCCTAATCGGATAGCTAACCCTAGCCCTCAACATAACCCTAACCGTAGGTCCAATAGGAACCCTAACCGGATCCCTAACCCTAGCTCTCAAAGTAACCCTAACCCTAGGTCCAATCGGAACCCTAACCAGATCTCTAACCCTAGCCCTCAACATAACACTAACCCTAGGTCCTATCGGAAACCTAACCGGATCTCTAAACCTAGCCCTGAGCATAACCCTAACCCTAGGTCCAATCGGAACCCTAACCGGATCTCTAACCCTAGCCCTCAACATAACCCTAACCCTAGGTCCAATCAGAACCCAAATAGGATCTCTACCCCAGCCCTCAACATAACCCTAACCCTAGGTCCAATCGGAACCCTTACTGGATCTGTACCCCTCGCAACCAACATAACCCTAACCTTAGGTCCAATCGGAACCCTAACCGGATCTCTACCCCTCGCCCTCAACATAACTCTAACCCTTGGTCCAATCGGAACCCTAACCGAAATCTAACCCTAGCCCTCAACATAACCCTAACCCTAGGTCCTATCGGAACCCTAACCGGATCTCTAAACCTAGCCCTGAACATAACCCTAATGCTAGGTCCAATCGGAACCCTAACAGGATCTCTAACCCTAGCGCTCAACATAAGCCCAACCCGAGGTCCAATCGGAACCCTAACCGGATCTCTAACCCTAGCCCTCAACATAACCCTAACCCTAGGTCCAATCGGAACCCTAACCAGAACTCTAACCCAAGCCCTCAAAATAACCCTAACCCTAGGTCCAATCGGAACCCTAACCGGATCTCTACCCCTCGCCCGCAACATAACCCTAAACCTTGGTCCAATCGGAACCCTAATCGGATAGCTAACCCTAGCCCTCAACATAACCCTAACCGTAGGTCCAATAGGAACCCTAACCGGATCCCTAACCCTAGCTCTCAAAGTAACCCTAACCCTAGGTCCAATCGGAACCCTAACCAGATCTCTAACCCTAGCCCTAAACATAACCCTAACCCTAGGTCCAATCGGAACCTTAAACGGATCTCTAACCCTCGCCCTCAACATAACACTAACCCTAGGTCCTATCGGAAACCTAACCGGATCTCTAAACCTAGCCCTGAACATAACCCTAACCCTAGGTCCAATCGGAACCCTAACCGGATCTCTAACCCTAGCCCTCAACATAACCCTAACCCTAGGTCCAATCAGAACCCAAATAGGATCTCTACCCCAGCCCTCAACATAACCCTAACCCTAGGTCCAATCGGAACCCTAACCGGATCTCTATCCCTAGCCCTCAACATAACCTTAACCCTAGGTTCAATCGGAACCCTAACTTGATCTCTAACCCTAGCCCTCAACATAACCCTAACCCTAGGTCCAATCGGAACCCTAACCGGATCTCTAACCCTAGCCCTCAACATAACCCTAACCCTAGGTCCAATCGGAACCCTAACAGGATCTCTACCCCAGCCCTCAACATAACCCTAACCCTAGGTCCAATCGGAACCCTTACTGGAACTGTACCCCTCGCACTCAACATAACCCTAACCTTAGGTCCAATCGGAACCCTAACCGGATCTCTACCCCTCGCCCTCAACATAACTCTAACCCTTGGTCCAATCGGAACCCTAACCGAATATCTAACCCTAGCCCTCAACATAACCCTAACCCTAGGTCCAATCGGAACCCTAACCGGATCTCTACCCCTCGCCCTCAACATAACCCTAACCCTAGGTCCAATCGGAACTCTAACCGGAACTCTAAACCTAGCCCTCAACATAACCCTAACCCTAGGTCCAATCGGAACCCTAACCGGATCTCTAAACCTAGCCCTGAACATAACCCTAACCCTAGGTCCAATCGGAACCCTAACCGGATCTCTAACCCTAGCCCTCAACATAACCCTAACCCTAGGTCCAATCTGAACCCTAACCGGATCTCTAACCCTAGCCCTCAACATAACCTTAACCCTAGGTCCAATAGGAACCCTAACCGGATCTCTAACCCTAGCCCTCAACATAACCCTAACCCTAGGTCCAATCGGAACCCTAAACGGATATCTAACCCTAGTCCTCAACATAACCCTAACCCTAGGTCCAAACGGAACCATAACCGGATATCTAACCATAGCCCTTAACATAACCCTAACCCTAGGTCCAATCGGAACTCTAACAGGATCTCTACCCCTCGCCCTCAACATAACCCTAACCCTAGGTCCAATCGGAACCCTAACCGGATATCTATCCCTAGCCCTCAACATAACCCTAACCCTACGTCCAATCGGAACCCTAACCGGATATCTAACCCTAGCCTCAACATAACCCTAACCCTAGGTCCAATCGGAACCCTAACAGGATCTCTAACCCTAGCGCTCAACATAAGCCCAACCCGAGGTCCAGTCGGAACCCTAACCGGATCTGTAACCCTAGCCCTCAACATAACCCTAACCCTAGGTCCAATCGGAACCCTAACCAGAACTCTAACCCTAGCCCTCAAAATAACCCTAACCCTAGGTCCAATCGGAACCCTAACCAGATCTCTAACCCTAGCCCTAAACATAACCCTAACCCTAGGTCCAATCGGAACCCTAACCGGATCTCTAACCCTAGCCCTCAACATAACCCTAACACTAGGTCCAATCGGAACCCTAACCGGATCTCTAACCCTAGTCCTCAACATAACCTTAACCCTAGGTCCAATAGGAACCCTAACCGGATCTCTAACCCTAGCCCTCAACATAACCCTAAACCTAGGTCCAATCGGAACCCTAACTGGATTTCTAACCCTAGCCCTCAACATAACCCTAACCCTAGGTCCAAACGGAACCCTAACAGGATCTCTACCCCAGACCTCAACATAACCCTAACCCTAGGTCCAATCGGAACCCTAACCGGATCTCTACCCCTCGCCCTCAACATAACCCTAACCCTAGGTCCAATCGGAACCCTAACCGGATCTCTATCCCTAGCCCTCAACATATCCCTAACCCTAGGTCCAATCGGAACCCTAACCGGATCTCTACCCCTCGCCCTCAACATAACCCTAACCCTAGGTCCAATCGGAACTCTAACCGGAACTCTAAACCTAGCCCTCAACATAACCCTAACCCTAGGTCCAATCGGAACCCTAACCGTATATCTAACCCTAGCCCTCAACATAACCCTAACCCTAGGTCCAATCGGAACCCTAACATGATATCTAACCCTAGCCCTCAACATAACCCTAACCCTAGGTCCAATCTGAACCCTAACCGGATCTCTAACCCTAGCCCTCAACATAACCTTAACCCTAGGTCCAATCGGAACCCTAACCGGATCTCTAACCCTAGCCCTCAACATTACCCTAACCCTAGGTCCAATCGGAACCCTAAACGGATATCTAAACCTAGCTCTCAACATAACCCTAACCCTTGGTCCAATCGGAACCCAAAACGGATATCTATCCCTAACTCTCAACATAACCCTAACCCTAGGTCCAATCGGAAACCTAACCGCATATCTAACCCACGCCCTCAACATAACCCTAACCCTAGGTCCAATCGGAACCCTACCCGGATCTCTAACCCTAGCCCTCAATATAACCCTAACCCTAGGTCCAATCGGAACCCTAACCAGATCTCTAACCCTAGCCCTAAACATAACCCTAACCCTAGGTCCAATCTGAACCCTAACCGGATCTCTAACCCTAGCCCTCAACATAACCTTAACCCTAGGTCCAATCGGAACCCTAACCGGATCTCTAACCCTAGCCCTCAACATTACCCTAACCCTAGGTCCAATCGGAACCCTAAACGGATATCTAAACCTAGCTCTCAACATAACCCTAACCCTTGGTCCAATCGGAACCCAAAACGGATATCTAACCCTAACCCTCAACATAACCCTAACCCTAGGTCCAATCGGAAACCTAACCGCATATCTAACCCACGCCCTCAACATAACCCTAACCCTAGGTCCAATCGAACCCTACCCGGATCTCTAACCCTAGCCCTCAATATAACCCTAACCCTAGGTCCAATCGGAACCCTAACCAGATCTCTAACCCTAGCCCTAAACATAACCCTAACCCTAGGTCCAATCGGAACCCTAACCGGATCTCTAACCCGAGCCCTCAACATAACCTTAACCATAGGTCCAATCGGAACCCTAACCGGATCTCTAACCCTAGCCCTCAACATTACCCTAACCCTAGGTCCAATCGGAACCCTAAACGGATATCTAAACCTAGCTCTCAACATAACCCTAACCCTTGGTCCAATCGGAACCCAAAACGGATATCTAACCCTAACCCTCAACATAACCCTAACCCTAGGTCCAATCGGAAACCTAACCGCATATCTAACCCACGCCCTCAACATAACCCTAACCCTAGGTCCAATCGGAACCCTACCCGGATCTCTAACCCTAGCCCTCAATATAACCCTAACCCTAGGTCCAATCGGAACCCTAACCAGATCTCTAACCCTAGCCCTAAACATAACCCTAACCCTAGGTCCAATCTGAACCCTAACCGGATCTCTAACCCTAGCCCTCAACATTACCCTAACCCTAGGTCCAATCGGAACCCTAAACGGATATCTAAACCTAGCTCTCAACATAACCCTAACCCTTGGTCCAATCGGAACCCAAAACGGATATCTAACCCTAACCCTCAACATAACCCTAACCCTAGGTCCAATCGGAACCCTACCCGGATCTCTAACCCTAGCCCTCAATATAACCCTAACCCTAGGTCCAATCGGAACCCTAACCAGATCTCTAACCCTAGCCCTAAACATAACCCTAACCCTAGGTCCAATCGGAACCCTAACCGGATCTCTAACCCTAGCCCTCAACATAACCCTAACACTAGGTCCAATCGGAACCCTAACCGGATCTCTAACCCTAGCCCTCAACATAACCCTAACACTAGGTCCAATCGGAACCCTAACCGGATCTCTAACCCTAGTCCTCAACATAACCTTAACCCTAGGTCCAATAGGAACCCTAACCGGATCTCTAACCCTAGCCCTCAACATAACCCTAACCCTAGGTCCAATCGGAACCCTACCCGGATCTCTAACCCTAGCCCTCAATATAACCCTAACCCTAGGTCCAATCGGAACCCTAACCAGATCTCTAACCCTAGCCCTAAACATAACCCTAACCCTAGGTCCAATCTGAACCCTAACCGGATCTCTAACCCTAGCCCTCAACATTACCCTAACCCTAGGTCCAATCGGAACCCTAAACGGATATCTAAACCTAGCTCTCAACATAACCCTAACCCTTGGTCCAATCGGAACCCAAAACGGATATCTAACCCTAACCCTCAACATAACCCTAACCCTAGGTCCAATCGGAAACCTAACCGCATATCTAACCCACGCCCTCAACATAACCCTAACCCTAGGTCCAATCGGAACCCTACCCGGATCTCTAACCCTAGCCCTCAATATAACCCTAACCCTAGGTCCAATCGGAACCCTAACCAGATCTCTAACCCTAGCCCTAAACATAACCCTAACCCTAGGTCCAATCGGAACCCTAACCGGATCTCTAACCCTAGCCCTCAACATAACCCTAACACTAGGTCCAATCGGAACCCTAACCGGATCTCTAACCCTAGTCCTCAACATAACCTTAACCCTAGGTCCAATAGGAACCCTATCCGGATCTCTAACCCTAGCCCTCAACATAACCCTAACCCTAGGTCCAATCGGAACCCTAACTGGATTTCTAACCCTAGCCCTCAACATAACCCTAACCCTAGGTCCAAACGGAACCCTAACAGGATCTCTACCCCAGCCCTCAACATAACCCTAACCCTAGGTCCAATCGGAACCCTAACCGGATCTCTACCCCTCGCCCTCAACATAACCCTAACCCTAGGTCCAATCGGAACCCTAACCGGATCTCTATCCCTAGCCCTCAACATATCCCTAACCCTAGGTCCAATCGGAACCCTAACCGGATCTCTACCCCTCGCCCTCAACATAACCCTAACCCTAGGTCCAATCGGAACTCTAACCGGAACTCTAAACCTAGCCCTCTACATAACCCTAACCCTAGGTCCAATCGGAACCCTAACCGTATATCTAACCCTAGCCCTCAACATAACCCTAACCCTAGGTCCAATCGGAACCCTAACATGATATCTAACCCTAGCCCTCAACATAACCCTAACCCTAGGTCCAATCTGAACCCTAACCGGATCTCTAACCCTAGCCCTCAACATAACCTTAACCCTAGGTCCAATCGGAACCCTAACCGGATCTCTAACCCTAGCCCTCAACATTACCCTAACCCTAGGTCCAATCGGAACCCTAAACGGATATCTAAACCTAGCTCTCAACATAACCCTAACCCTTGGTCCAATCGGAACCCAAAACGGATATCTAACCCTAACCCTCAACATAACCCTAACCCTAGGTCCAATCGGAAACCTAACCGCATATCTAACCCACGCCCTCAACATAACCCTAACCCTAGGTCCAATCGGAACCCTACCCGGATCTCTAACCCTAGCCCTCAACATAACCCTAACCCTAGGTCCAATCGGAACCCTAACCGGATCTTTATCCCTAGCCCTCAACATATCCCTAACCCTAGGTCCAATCGGAACCCTAACTGGATTTCTAACCCTAGCCCTCAACATAACCCTAACCCTAGGTCCAATCAGAACCCAAAAAGGATCTCTACCCCAGCCCTCAACATAACCCTAACCCTAGGTCCAATCGGAACCCTAACCGGATCTCTACCCCTCGCCCTCAACATAACCATAACCCTTGGTCCAATCGGAACCCTAACGAGATATCTAACCCTAGCCCTCAACATAACCCTAACCCTAGGTCCAATAGGAACCCTAACCGGATCCCTAACCCTAGCTCTCAACGTAACCCTAACCCTAGGTCCAATCGGAACCCTAACCAGATCTCTAACCCTAGCCTTAAACATAACCCTAACCCTAGGTCCAATCGGAAACCTAACCGGATCTCTAACCCTAGCCCTCAACATAACCCTAACACTAGGTCCAATCGGAACCCTAACCGGATCTCTACCCCTCGCCCTCAACATAACCCTAACCCTAGGTCCAATCGGAACTCTAACCGGAACTCTAAACCTAGCCCTCAACATAATCCTAACCCTAGGTCCAATCGGAACCCTAACCGTATATCTAAACCTAGCCCTCAACATAACCTTAACCCTAGGTCCAATAGGAACCCTAACCGGATCTCTAACCCTAGCCCTCAACATAACCCTAACCCTAGGTCCAATCGGAACCCTAAACGGATATCTAACCCTAGTCCTCAACATAACCCTAACCCTAGGTCCAAACGGAACCATAACCGGATATCTAACCATAGCCCTTAACATAACCCTAACCCTAGGTCCAATCGGATCTCTAACAGGATCTCTACCCCTCGCCCTCAACATAACCCTAACCCTAGGTCCAATCGGAACCCTAACCGGATATCTATCCCTAGCCCTCAACATAACCCTAACCCTACGTCCAAACGGAACCCTAACCAGAACTCTAACCCTAGTCCTCAAAATAACCCTAACCCTAGGTCCAATCGGAACCCTAACCAGATCTCTAACCCTAGCCCTAAACATAACCCTAACCCTAGGTCCAATCGGAACCCTAACCGGATCTCTAACCCTAGCCCTCAACATAACCCTAACACTAGGTCCAATCGGAACCCTAACCGGATCTCTAACCCTAGTCCTCAACATAACCTTAACCCTAGGTCCAATAGGAACCCTAACCGGATCTCTAACCCTAGCCCTCAACATAACCCTAACCCTAGGTCCAATCGGAACCCTAACTGGATTTCTAACCCTAGCCCTCAACATAACCCTAACCCTAGGTCCAAACGGAACCCTAACAGGATCTCTACCCCAGCCCTCAACATAACCCTAACCCTAGGTCCAATCGGAACCCTAACCGGATCTCTACCCCTCGCCCTCAACATAACCCTAACCCTAGGTCCAATCGGAACCCTAACCGGATCTCTATCCCTAGCCCTCAACATATCCCTAACCCTAGGTCCAATCGGAACCCTAACCGGATCTCTACCCCTCGCCCTCAACATAACCCTAACCCTAGGTCCAATCGGAACTCTAACCGGAACTCTAAACCTAGCCCTCAACATAACCCTAACCCTAGGTCCAATCGGAACCCTAACCTTATATCTAACCCTAGCCCTCAACATAACCCTAACCCTAGGTCCAATCGGAACCCTAACCGGATCACTAACCCTAGCCCTCAACATAACCCTAACACTAGGTCCAATCGGAACCCTAACCGGATCTCTAACCCTAGTCCTCAACATAACCTTAACCCTAGGTCCAATAGGAACCCTAACCGGATCTCTAACCCTAGCCCTCAACATAACCCTAACCCTAGGTCCAATCGGAACCCTAACTGGATTTCTAACCCTAGCCCTCAACATAACCCTAACCCTAGGTCCAAACGGAACCCTAACAGGATCTCTACCCCAGCCCTCAACATAACCCTAACCCTAGGTCCAATCGGAACCATAACCGGATCTCTAACCCTCGCCCTCAACATAACCCTAACCCTAGGTCCAATCGGAACCCTAACCGGATCTCTATCCCTAGCCCTCAACATAACCCTAACCCTAGGGCCAATCGGAACCCTAAACGGATATCTAAACCTAGCCCTCAACATAACCCTAACCCTTGGTCCAATCGGAACTCAAAACGGATATCTAACCCTAGCCCTCAACATAACCCTAACCCTAGGTCCAATCGGAAACCTAACCGCATATCTAACCCACGCCCTCAACATAACCCTAACCCTAGGTCCAATCGGAACCCTAACCGGATCTCTAACCCTAGCCCTCAATATAACCCTAACCCTAGGTCCAATCGGAACCCTAACCGGATATCTAACCCTAGCCCTCAACATAACCCTAACCCTAGGTCCAATCGGAACCCTAACCGGAACTTTATCCCTTGCCCTCAACATATCCCTAACCCTAGGTAGAATCGGAACCCTAACTGGATTTCTAACCCTAGCCCTCAACATAACCCTAACCCTAGGTCCAATCAGAACCCAAATAGGATCTCTACCCCAGCCCTCAACATAACCCTAACCCTAGGTCCAATCGGAACCCTAACCGGATCTCTACTAATCGCCCTCAACATAACACTAACCCTTGGTCCAATCGGAACCCTAACCGGATATCTAACCCTAGCCCTCAACATAACCCTAACCGTAGGTCCAATAGGAACCCTAACCGGATCCCTAACCCTAGCTCTCAACGTAACCCTAACCCTAGGTCCAATCGGAACCCTAACCAGATCTCTAACCCTAGCCCTAAACATAACCCTAACCCTAGGTCCAATCGGAACCCTAACCGGATCTCTAACCCTCGCCCTCAACATAACACTAACCCTAGGTCCTATCGGAACCCTAACCGGATCTCTAAACCTAGCCCTGAACATAACCCTAATGCTAGGTCCAATCGGAACCCTAACCGGATCTCTAACCCTAGCCCTCAACATAACCCTAACCCTAGGTCCAATCGGAACCCAAAACGGATATCTAACCCTAGCCCTCAACATAACCCTAACCCTAGGTCCAATCGGAAACATAACCGGATATCTAACCCTAGCCACAACATAACCCTAACCCTAGGTCCAAACGGAACCCTAACAGGATCTCTAACCCTAGCGCTCAACATAAGCCCAACCCGAGGTCCAATCGGAACCCTAACCGGATCTCTAACCCTAGCCCTCAACATAACCCTAACCCTAGGTCCAATCGGAACCCTAACCAGAACTCTAACCCAAGCCCTCAAAATAACCCTAACCCTAGGTCCAATCGGAACCCTAACCGGATCTCTACCCCTCGCCCGCAACATAACCCTAAACCTTGGTCCAATCGGAACCCTAATCGGATAGCTAACCCTAGCCCTCAACATAACCCTAACCGTAGGTCCAATAGGAACCCTAACCGGATCCCTAACCCTAGCTCTCAAAGTAACCCTAACCCTAGGTCCAATCGGAACCCTAACCAGATCTCTAACCCTAGCCCTCAACATAACACTAACCCTAGGTCCTATCGGAAACCTAACCGGATCTCTAAACCTAGCCCTGAGCATAACCCTAACCCTAGGTCCAATCGGAACCCTAACCGGATCTCTAACCCTAGCCCTCAACATAACCCTAACCCTAGGTCCAATCAGAACCCAAATAGGATCTCTACCCCAGCCCTCAACATAACCCTAACCCTAGGTCCAATCGGAACCCTAACCGGATCTCTATCCCTAGCCCTCAACATAACCTTAACCCTAGGTTCAATCGGAACCCTAACTGGATCTCTAACCCTAGCCCTCAACATAACCCTAACCCTAGGTCCAATCGGAACCCTAACCGGATCTCTAACCCTAGCCCTCAACATAACCCTAACCCTAGGTCCAATCGGAACCCTAACAGGATCTCTACCCCAGCCCTCAACATAACCCTAACCATAGGTCCAATCGGAACCCTTACTGGATCTGTACCCCTCGCAACCAACATAACCCTAACCTTAGGTCCAATCGGAACCCTAACCGGATCTCTACCCCTCGCCCTCAACATAACTCTAACCCTTGGTCCAATCGGAACCCTAACCGAAATCTAACCCTAGCCCTCAACATAACCCTAACCCTAGGTCCTATCGGAACCCTAACCGGATCTCTAAACCTAGCCCTGAACATAACCCTAATGCTAGGTCCAATCGGAACCCTAACAGGATCTCTAACCCTAGCGCTCAACATAAGCCCAACCCGAGGTCCAATCGGAACCCTAACCGGATCTCTAACCCTAGCCCTCAACATAACCCTAACCCTAGGTCCAATCGGAACCCTAACCAGAACTCTAACCCAAGCCCTCAAAATAACCCTAACCCTAGGTCCAATCGGAACCCTAACCGGATCTCTACCCCTCGCCCGCAACATAACCCTAAACCTTGGTCCAATCGGAACCCTAATCGGATAGCTAACCCTAGCCCTCAACATAACCCTAACCGTAGGTCCAATAGGAACCCTAACCGGATCCCTAACCCTAGCTCTCAAAGTAACCCTAACCCTAGGTCCAATCGGAACCCTAACCAGATCTCTAACCCTAGCCCTAAACATAACCCTAACCCTAGGTCCAATCGGAACCCTAACCGGATCTCTAACCCTCGCCCTCAACATAACACTAACCCTAGGTCCTATCGGAAACCTAACCGGATCTCTAAACCTAGCCCTGAACATAACCCTAACCCTAGGTCCAATCGGAACCCTAACCGGATCTCTAACCCTAGCCCTCAACATAACCCTAACCCTAGGTCCAATCAGAACCCAAATAGGATCTCTACCCCAGCCCTCAACATAACCCTAACCCTAGGTCCAATCGGAACCCTAACCGGAACTCTATCCCTAGCCCTCAACATAACCTTAACCCTAGGTTCAATCGGAACCCTAACTGGATCTCTAACCCTAGCCCTCAACATAACCCTAACCCTAGGTCCAATCGGAACCCTAACCGGATCTCTAACCCTAGCCCTCAACATAACCCTAACCCTAGGTCCAATCGGAACCCTAACCGGATCTCTAACCCTAGCCCTCAACATAACCCTAACCCTAGGTCCAATCGGAACCCTAACAGGATCTCTACCCCAGCCCTCAACATAACCCTAACCCTAGGTCCAATCGGAACCCTTACTGGAACTGTACCCCTCGCACTCAACATAACCCTAACCTTAGGTCCAATCGGAACCCTAACCGGATCTCTACCCCTCGCCCTCAACATAACCCTAACCCTAGGTCCAATCGGAACCCTAACCGGATCTCTATCCCTAGCCCTCAACATATCCCTAACCCTAGGTCCAATCGGAACCCTAACCGGATCTCTACCCCTCGCCCTCAACATAACCCTAACCCTAGGTCCAATCGGAACTCTAACCGGAACTCTAAAGCTAGCCCTCAACATAACCCTAACCCTAGGTCCAATCGGAACCCTAACCGTATATCTAACCCTAGCCCTCAACATAACCCTAACCCTAGGTCCAATCGGAACCCTAACATGATATCTAACCCTAGCCCTCAACATAACCCTAACCCTAGGTCCAATCTGAACCCTAACCGGATCTCTAACCCTAGCCCTCAACATAACCTTAACCCTAGGTCCAATCGGAACCCTAACCGGATCTCTAACCCTAGCCCTCAACATTACCCTAACCCTAGGTCCAATCGGAACCCTAAACGGATATCTAAACCTAGCTCTCAACATAACCCTAACCCTTGGTCCAATCGGAACCCAAAACGGATATCTAACCCTAACTCTCAACATAACCCTAACCCTAGGTCCAATCGGAAACCTAACCGCATATGTAACCCACGCCCTCAACATAACCCTAACCCTAGGTCCAATCGGAACCCTACCCGGATCTCTAACCCTAGCCCTAAACATAACCCTAACCCTAGGTCCAATCGGAACCCTAACCGGATCTCTAACCCTAGCCCTCAACATAACCTTAACCCTAGGTCCAATCGGAACCCTAACCGGATCTCTAACCCTAGCCCTCAACATTACCCTAACCCTAGGTCCAATCGGAACCCTAAACGGATATCTAAACCTAGCTCTCAACATAACCCTAACCCTTGGTCCAATCGGAACCCAAAACGGATATCTAACCCTAACCCTCAACATAACCCTAACCCTAGGTCCAATCGGAAACCTAACCGCATATCTAACCCACGCCCTCAACATAACCCTAACCCTAGGTCCAATCGGAACCCTACCCGGATCTCTAACCCTAGCCCTCAATATAACCCTAACCCTAGGTCCAATCGGAACCCTAACCAGATCTCTAACCCTAGCCCTAAACATAACCCTAACCCTAGGTCCAATCTGCACCCTAACCGGATCTCTAACCCTAGCCCTCAACATTACCCTAACCCTAGGTCCAATCGGAACCCTAAACGGATATCTAAACCTAGCTCTCAACATAACCCTAACCCTTGGTCCAATCGGAACCCTACCCGGATCTCTAACCCTAGCCCTCAACATAACCCTAACCCTAGGTCCAATCGGAACCCTAACCGGATCTCTATCCCTAGCCCTCAACATATCCCTAACCCTAGGTCCAATCGGAACCCTAACCGGATCTCTACCCCTCGCCCTCAACATAACCCTAACCCTAGGTCCAATCGGAACTCTAACCGGAACTCTAAACCTAGCCCTCAACATAACCCTAACCCTAGGTCCAATCGGAACCCTAACCGTATATCTAACCCTAGCCCTCAACATAACCCTAACCCTAGGTCCAATCGGAACCCTAACATGATATCTAACCCTAGCCCTCAACATAACCCTAACCCTAGGTCCAATCTGAACCCTAACCGGATCTCTAACCCTAGCCCTCAACATAACCTTAACCCTAGGTCCAATCGGAACCCTAACCGGATCTCTAACCCTAGCCCTCAACATTACCCTAACCCTAGGTCCAATCGGAACCCTAAACGGATATCTAAACCTAGCTCTCAACATAACCCTAACCCTTGGTCCAATCGGAACCCAAAACGGATATCTAACCCTAACCCTCAACATAACCCTAACCCTAGGTCCAATCGGAAACCTAACCGCATATCTAACCCACGCCCTCAACATAACCCTAACCCTAGGTCCAATCGGAACCCTACCCGGATCTCTAACCCTAGCCCTCAACATAACCCTAACCCTAGGTCCAATCGGAACCCTAACCGGATCTTTATCCCTAGCCCTCAACATATCCCTAACCCTAGGTCCAATCGGAACCCTAACTGGATTTCTAACCCTAGCCCTCAACATAACCCTAACCCTAGGTCCAATCAGAACCCAAAAAGGATCTCTACCCCAGCCCTCAACATAACCCTAACCCTAGGTCCAATCGGAACCCTAACCGGATCTCTACCCCTCGCCCTCAACATAACCATAACCCTTGGTCCAATCGGAACCCTAACGAGATATCTAACCCTAGCCCTCAACATAACCCTAACCCTAGGTCCAATAGGAACCCTAACCGGATCCCTAACCCTAGCTCTCAACGTAACCCTAACCCTAGGTCCAATCGAAACCCTAACCAGATCTCTAACCCTAGCCTTAAACATAACCCTAAACCTAGGTCCAATCGGAAACCTAACCGGATCTCTAACCCTAGCCCTCAACATAACCCTAACACTAGGTCCAATCGGAACCCTAAGCGGATCTCTACCCCTCGCCCTCAACATAACCCTAACCCTAGGTCCAATCGGAACTCTAACCGGAACTCTAAACCTAGCCCTCAACATAACCCTAACCCTAGGTCCAATCGGAACCCTAAACGGATATCTAACCCTAGCCCTCAACATAACCCTAACACTAGGTCCAATCGGAACCCTAACCGGATATCTAACCCTAGCCCTCAACATAACCTTTATCCTAGGTCCAATTGGAACCCTAACAGGATCTCTACCCAGCCCTCAACATAACCCTAACCCTAGGTCCAATCGGAACCCTAACCGGATCTCTACCCCTCGCCCTCCACATAACCCTAACCCTAGGTCCAATCGGAACTCTAACCGCACCTCTAACCCTAGCCCTCTACATAACCCTAACCCTAGGCCCAATCGGAACCCTAACCGGATCTGTAACCCTAGCCCTCAACATAACCCTAACCCTAGGTCCAATCGGAACCCTAACCAGAACTCTAACCCTAGCCCTCAAAATAACCCTAACCCTAGGTCCAATCGGAACCCTAACCAGATCTCTAACCCTAGCCCTAAACATAACCCTAACCCTAGGTCCAATTGGAACCCTAACCGGATCTCTAACCCTAGCCCTCAACATAACCCTAACACTAGGTCCAATCGGAACCCTAACCGGATCTCTAACCCTAGTCCTCAACATAACATTAACCCTAGGTCCAATCGGAACCCTAACCGGATCTCTAACCCTAGTCCTCAACATAACCTTAACCCTAGGTCCAATCGGAACCCTAACCGGATCTCTAACCCTACTCCTCAACATAACCTTAACCCTAGGTCCAATAGGAACCCTAACCGGATCTCTAACCCTAGCCCTCAACATAACCCTAACCCTAGGTCCAATCGGAACCCTAACTGGATTTCTAACCCTAGCCCTCAAAATAACCCTAACCATAGGTCCAAACGGAACCTTAACAGGATCTCTACCCCAGCCCTCAACATAACCCTAACCCTAGGTCCAATCGGAACCCTAACCGAATGTCTAACCCTAGCCCTCAACATAACCCTAACCCTAGGTCCAATCGGAACCCTAACCGGATCTCTATCCCTAGCCCTCAACATATCCCTAACCCTAGGTCCAATCGGAACCCTAACCGGATCTCTACCCCTCGCCCTCAACATAACCCTAACCCTAGGTCCAATCGGAACTCTAACCGGAACTCTAAACCTAGCCCTCAACATAACCCTAACCCTAGGTCCAATCGGAACCCTAACCGTATATCTAACCCTAGCCCTCAACATAACCCTAACCCTAGGTCCAATCGGAACCCTAACATGATATCTAACCCTAGCCCTCAACATAACCCTAACCCTAGGTCCAATCTGAACCCTAACCGGATCTCTAACCCTAGCCCTCAACATAACCTTAACCCTAGGTCCAATCGGAACCCTAACCGGATCTCTAACCCTAGCCCTCAACATTACCCTAACCCTAGGTCCAATCGGAACCCTAAACGGATATCTAAATCTAGCTCTCAACATAACCATAACCCTTGGTCCAATCGGAACCCAAAACGGATATCTAACCCTAACCCTCAACATAACCCTAACCCTAGGTCCAATCGGAAACCTAACCGCATATCTAACCCACGCCCTCAACATAACCCTAACCCTAGGTCCAATCGGAACCCTACCCAGATCTCTAACCCTAGCCCTCAATATAACCCTAACCCTAGGTCCAATCGGAACCCTAACCGGATATCTAACCCTAGCCCTCAACATAACCCTAACCCTAGGTCCAATCGGAACCCTAACCGGATCTTTATCCCTAGCCCTCAACATATCCCTAACCCTAGGTCCAATCGGAACCCTAACTGGATTTCTAACCCTAGCCCTCAACATAACCTTAACCCTAGGTCCAATCAGAACCCAAAAAGGATCTCTACCCCAGCCCTCAACATAACCCTAACCCTAGGTCCAATCGGAACCCTAACCGGATCTCTACCCCTCGCCCTCAACATAACCATAACCCTTGGTCCAATCGGAACCCTAACGGGATATCTAACCCTAGCCCTCAACATAACCCTAACCCTAGGTCCAATAGGAACCCTAACCGGATCCCTAACCCTAGCTCTCAACGTAACCCTAACCCTAGGTCCAATCGGAACCCTAACCAGATCTCTAACCCTAGCCCTAAACATAACCCTAACCCTAGGTCCAATCGGAACCCTAACCGGATCTCTACCCCTCGCCCTCTACATAACCCTAACCCTAGGTCCAAACGGAACCCTAACAGGATCTCTACCCCAGCCCTCAACATAACCCTAACCCTAGGTCCAATCGGAACCCCAACCGGATCTCTACCCCTCGCCCTCAACATAACCTTAACCCTAGGTCCAATCGGAACCCTAACCGGATCTCTATCCCTAGCCCTCAACATATCCCTAACCCTAGGTCCAATCGGAACCCTAACCGGATCTCTACCCCTCGCCCTCAACATAACCCTAACCCTAGGTCCAATCGGAACTCTAACCGGAACTCTAAACCTAGCCCTCAACATAACCCTAACCCTAGGTCCAATCGGAACCCTAACCGTATATCTAACCCTAGCCCTCAACATAACCCTAACCCTAGGTCCAATCGGAACCCTAACATGATATCTAACCCTAGCCCTCAACATAACCCTAACCCTAGGTCCAATCTGAACCCTAACCGGATCTCTAACCCTAGCCCTCAACATAACCTTAACCCTAGGTCCAATCGGAACCCTAACCGGATCTCTAACCCTAGCCCTCAACATTACCCTAACCCTAGGTCCAATCGGAACCCTAAACGGATATCTAAACCTAGCTCTCAACATAACCCTAACCCTTGATCCAATCGGAACCCAAAACGGATATCTAACCCTAACCCTCAACATAACCCTAACCCTAGGTCCAATCGGAAACCTAACCGCATATCTAACCCACGCCCTCAACATAACCCTAACCCTAGGTCCAAACGGAACCCTACCCGGATCTCTAACCCTAGCCCTCAATATAACCCTAACCCTAGGTCCAATCGGAACCCTAACCGGATATCTAACCCTAGCCCTCAACATAACCCTAACCCTAGGTCCAATCGGAACCCTAACCGGATCTTTATCCCTAGCCCTCAACATATCCCTAACCCTAGGTCCAATCGGAACCCTAACTGGATTTCTAACCCTAGCCCTCAACATAACCCTAACCCTAGGTCCAATCAGAACCCAAAAAGGATCTCTACCCCAGCCCTAAACATAACCCTAACCCTAGGTCCAATCGGAACCCTAACCGGATCTCTACCCCTCGCCCTCAACATAACCATAACCCTTGGTCCAATCGGAACCCTAACGGGATATTTAACCCTAGCCCTCAACATAACCCTAACCCTAGGTCCAATAGGAACCCTAACCGGATCCCTAACCCTAGCTCTCAACGTAACCCTAACCCTAGGTCCAATCGGAACCCTAACCAGATCTCTAACCCTAGCCCTAAACATAACCCTAACCCTAGGTCCAATCGGAACCCTAACCGGATCTCTAACCCTAGCCCTCAACATAACCCTAACACTAGGTCCAATCGGAACCCTAACCGGATCTCTACCCCTCGCCCTCAACATAACCCTAACCCTAGGTCCCATCGGAACTCTAATCGGAACTCTAAACCTAGCCCTCAACATAACCCTAACCCTAGGTCCAATCGGAACCCTAACCGTATATCTAACCCTAGCCCTCAACATAACCCTAACCCTAGGTCCAATCGGAACCCTAACAGGATATCTAACCCTAGCCCTCAACATAACCCTAACCCTAGGTCCAATCTGAACCCTAACCGGATCTGTAACCCTAGCCCTCAACATAACTCTAACCCTAGGTCCAATCGGAACCCTAAACGGATATCTAACCCTAGCCCTCAACATAACCCTAACACTAGGTCCAATCGGAACCCTAACCGGATATCTAACCCTAGCCCTCAACATAACCTTAATCCTAGGTCCAATTGGAACCCTAACAGGATCTCTACCCAGCCCTCAACATAACCCTAACCCTAGGTCCAATCAGAACCCTAACCGGATCTCTACCCCTCGCCCTCCACATAACCCTAACCCTAGGTCCAATCGGAACTCTAACCGCACCTCTAACCCTAGCCCTCTACATAACCCTAACCCTAGGCCCAATCGGAACCCTAACCGGATCTGTAACCCTAGCCCTCAACATAACCCTAACCCTAGGTCCAATCGGAACCCTAACCAGAACTCTAACCCTAGCCCTCAAAATAACCCTAACCCTAGGTCCAATCGGAACCCTAACCAAATCTCTAACCCTAGCCCTAAACATAACCCTAACCCTAGGTCCAATCGGAACCCTAACCGGATCTCTAACCCTAGCCCTCAACATAACCCTAACACTAGGTCCAATCGGAACCCTAACCGGATCTCTAACCCTAGTCCTCAACATAACCTTAACCCTAGGTCCAATAGGAACCCTAACCGGATCTCTAACCCTATCCCTCAACATAACCCTAACCCTAGGTCCAATCGGAACCCTAACTGGATTTCTAACCCTAGCCCTCAACATAACCCTAACCCTAGGTCCAAACGGAACCCTAACAGGATCTCTACCCCAGCCCTCAACATAACCCTAACCCTAGGTCCAATCGGAACAATAACCGGATCTCTACCCCTCGCCCTCAACATAACCCTAACCCTAGGTCCAATCGGAACCCTAACCGGATCTCTATCCCTAGCCCTCAACATATCCCTAACCCTAGGTCCAATCGGAACCCTAACCGGATCTCTACCCCTCGCCCTCAACATAACCCTAACCCTAGGTCCAATCGGAACTCTAACCGGAACTCTAAACCTAGCCCTCAACATAACCCTAACCCTAGGTCCAATCGGAACCCTAACCGTATATCTAACCCTAGCCCTCAACATAACCCTAACCCTAGGTCCAATCGGAACCCTAACATGATATCTAACCCTAGCCCTCAACATAACCCTAACCCTAGGTCCAATCTGAACCCTAACCGGATCTCTAACCCTAGCCCTCAACATAACCTTAACCCTAGGTCCAATCGGAACCCTAACCGGATCTCTAACCCTAGCCCTCAACATTACCCTAACCCTAGGTCCAATCGGAACCCTAAACGGATATCTAAATCTAGCTCTCAACATAACCATAACCCTTGGTCCAATCGGAACCCAAAACGGATATCTAACCCTAACCCTCAACATAACCCTAACCCTAGGTCCAATCGGAAACCTAACCGCATATCTAACCCACGCCCTCAACATAACCCTAACCCTAGGTCCAATCGGAACCCTACCCAGATCTCTAACCCTAGCCCTCAATATAACCCTAACCCTAGGTCCAATCGGAACCCTAACCGGATATCTAACCCTAGCCCTCAACATAACCTTAACCCTAGGTCCAATCAGAACCCAAAAAGGATCTCTAACCCAGCCCTCAACATAACCCTAACCCTAGGTCCAATCGGAACCCTAACCGGATCTCTACCCCTCGCCCTCAACATAACCATAACCCTTGGTCCAATCGGAACCCTAACGGGATATCTAACCCTAGCCCTCAACATAACCCTAACCCTAGGTCCAATAGGAACCCTAACCGGATCCCTAACCCTAGCTCTCAACGTAACCCTAACCCTAGGTCCAATCGGAACCCTAACCAGATCTCTAACCCTAGCCCTAAACATAACCCTAACCCTAGGTCCAATCGGAACCCTAACCGGATCTCTACCCCTCGCCCTCAACATAACCCTAACCCTAGGTCCAATCGGAACTCTAACCGGAACTCTAAACCTAGCCCTCAACATAACCCTAACCCTAGGTCCAATCGGAACCCTAACCGTATATCTAACCCTAGCCCTCAACATAACCCTAACCCTAGGTCCAATCGGAACCCTAACAGGATATCTAACCCTAGCCCTCAACATAACCCTAACCCTAGGTCCAATCTGAACCCTAACCGGATCTCTAACCTTAGCCCTCAACATAACCCTAACCCTAGGTCCAATCTGATCCCTAACCGGATATCTAAACCTAGCCCTCAACATAACCCTAACACTAGGTCCAATCGGAACCCTAACCGGATATCTAACCCTAGCCCTCAACATAACCTTAATCCTAGGTCCAATTGGAACCCTAACAGGATCTCTACCCAGCCCTCAACATAACCCTAACCCTAGGTCCAATCGGAACCCTAACCGGATCTCTACCCCTCGCCCTCCACATAACCCTAACCCTAGGTCCAATCGGAACTCTAACCGCACCTCTAACCCTAGCCCTCTACATAACCCTAACCCTAGGTCCAATCGGAACCCTAACCGGATCTGTAACCCTAGCCCTCAACATAACCCTAACCCTAGGTCCAATCGGAACCCTAACCAGAACTCTAACCCTAGCCCTCAAAATAACCCTAACCCTAGGTCCAATCGGAACCCTAACCAGATCTCTAACCCTAGCCCTAAACATAACCCTAACCCTAAGTCCAATCGGAACCCTAACCGGATCTCTAACCCTAGCCCTCAACATAACCCTAACACTAGGTCCAATCGGAACCCTAACCGGATCTCTAACCCTAGTCCTCAACATAACCTTAACCCTAGGTCCAATAGGAACCCTAACCGGATCTCTAACCCTAGTCCTCAACATAACCTTAACCCTAGGTCCAATAGGAACCCTAACAGGATCTCTACCCCAGCCCTCAACATAACCCTAACCCTAGGTCCAATCTGATCCCTAACTGGATATCTAAACCTAGCCCTCAACATAACCCTAACACTAGGTCCAATCGGAACCCTAACCGGATATCTAACCCTAGCCCTCAACATAACCCTAACCCTAGGTCCAATAGGAACCCTAACCGGATCCCTAACCCTAGCTCTCAACGTAACCCTAACCCTAGGTCCAATCGGAACCCTAACCAGATCTCTAACCCTAGCCCTAAACATAACCCTAACCCTAGGTCCAATCGGAACCCTAACCGGATCTCTACCCCTCGCCCTCAAAATAACCCTAACCCTAGGTCCAATCTGAACCCTAACCGGATCTCTAACCCTAGCCCTCAACATAACCTTAACCCTAGGTCCAATCGGAACCCTAACCGGATCTCTAACCCTAGCCCTCAACATTACCCTAACCCTAGGTCCAATCGGAACCCTAAACGGATATCTAAACCTAGCTCTCAACATAACCCTAACCCTTGGTCCAATCGGAACCCAAAACGGATATCTAACCCTAACCCTCAACATAACCCTAACCCTAGGTCCAATCGGAAACCTAACCGCATATCTAACCCACGCCCTCAACATAACCCTAACCCTAGGTCCAATCGGAACCCTACCCGGATCTCTAACCCTAGCCCTCAACATAACCCTAACCCTAGGTCCAATCGGAACCCTAACCGGATCTTTATCCCTAGCCCTCAACATATCCCTAACCCTAGGTCCAATCGGAACCCTAACTGGATTTCTAACCCTAGCCCTCAACATAACCCTAACCCTAGGTCCAATCAGAACCCAAAAAGGATCTCTACCCCAGCCCTCAACATAACCCTAACCCTAGGTCCAATCGGAACCCTAACCGGATCTCTACCCCTCGCCCTCAACATAACCATAACCCTTGGTCCAATCGGAACCCTAACGAGATATCTAACCCTAGCCCTCAACATAACCCTAACCCTAGGTCCAATAGGAACCCTAACCGGATCCCTAACCCTAGCTCTCAACGTAACCCTAACCCTAGGTCCAATCGGAACCCTAACCAGATCTCTAACCCTAGCCTTAAACATAACCCTAACCCTAGGTCCAATCGGAAACCTAACCGGATCTCTAACCCTAGCCCTCAACATAACCCTAACACTAGGTCCAATCGGAACCCTAACCGGATCTCTACCCCTCGCCCTCAACATAACCCTAACCCTAGGTCCAATCGGAACTCTAACCGGAACTCTAAACCTAGCCCTCAACATAACCCTAACCCTAGGTCCAATCGGAACCCTAACCGTATATCTAAACCTAGCCCTCAACATAACCTTAACCCTAGGTCCAATAGGAACCCTAACCGGATCTCTAACCCTAGCCCTCAACATAACCCTAACCCTAGGTCCAATCGGAACCCTAAACGGATATCTAACCCTAGTCCTCAACATAACCCTAACCCTAGGTCCAAACGGAACCATAACCGGATATCTAACCATAGCCCTTAACATAACCCTAACCCTAGGTCCAATCGGAACTCTAACAGGATCTCTACCCCTCGCCCTCAACATAACCCTAACCCTAGGTCCAATCGGAACCCTAACCGGATATCTATCCCTAGCCCTCAACATAACCCTAACCCTACGTCCAAACGGAACCCTAACCAGAACTCTAACCCTAGTCCTCAAAATAACCCTAACCCTAGGTCCAATCGGAACCCTAACCAGATCTCTAACCCTAGCCCTAAACATAACCCTAACCCTAGGTCCAATCGGAACCCTAACCGGATCTCTAACCCTAGCCCTCAACATAACCCTAACACTAGGTCCAATCGGAACCCTAACCGGATCTCTAACCCTAGTCCTCAACATAACCTTAACCCTAGGTCCAATAGGAACCCTAACCGGATCTCTAACCCTAGCCCTCAACATAACCCTAACCCTAGGTCCAATCGGAACCCTAACTGGATTTCTAACCCTAGCCCTCAACATAACCCTAACCCTAGGTCCAAACGGAACCCTAACAGGATCTCTACCCCAGCCCTCAACATAACCCTAACCCTAGGTCCAATCGGAACCCTAACCGGATCTCTACCCCTCGCCCTCAACATAACCCTAACCCTAGGTCCAATCGGAACCCTAACCGGATCTCTATCCCTAGCCCTCAACATATCCCTAACCCTAGGTCCAATCGGAACCCTAACCGGATCTCTACCCCTCGCCCTCAACATAACCCTAACCCTAGGTCCAATCGGAACTCTAACCGGAACTCTAAACCTAGCCCTCAACATAACCCTAACCCTAGGTCCAATCGGAACCCTAACCTTATATCTAACCCTAGCCCTCAACATAACCCTAACCCTAGGTCCAATCGGAACCCTAACCGGATCACTAACCCTAGCCCTCAACATAACCCTAACACTAGGTCCAATCGGAACCCTAACCGGATCTCTAACCCTAGTCCTCAACATAACCTTAACCCTAGGTCCAATAGGAACCCTAACCGGATCTCTAACCCTAGCCCTCAACATAACCCTAACCCTAGGTCCAATCGGAACCCTAACTGGATTTCTAACCCTAGCCCTCAACATAACCCTAACCCTAGGTCCAAACGGAACCCTAACAGGATCTCTACCCCAGCCCTCAACATAACCCTAACCCTAGGTCCAATCGGAACCATAACCGGATCTCTAACCCTCGCCCTCAACATAACCCTAACCCTAGGTCCAATCGGAACCCTAACCGGATCTCTATCCCTAGCCCTCAACATAACCCTAACCCTAGGGCCAATCGGAACCCTAAACGGATATCTAAACCTAGCCCTCAACATAACCCTAACCCTTGGTCCAATCGGAACTCAAAACGGATATCTAACCCTAGCCCTCAACATAACCCTAACCCTAGGTCCAATCGGAAACCTAACCGCATATCTAACCCACGCCCTCAACATAACCCTAACCCTAGGTCCAATCGGAACCCTAACCGGATCTCTAACCCTAGCCCTCAATATAACCCTAACCCTAGGTCCAATCGGAACCCTAACCGGATATCTAACCCTAGCCCTCAACATAACCCTAACCCTAGGTCCAATCGGAACCCTAACCGGAACTTTATCCCTTGCCCTCAACATATCCCTAACCCTAGGTAGAATCGGAACCCTAACTGGATTTCTAACCCTAGCCCTCAACATAACCCTAACCCTAGGTCCAATCAGAACCCAAATAGGATCTCTACCCCAGCCCTCAACATAACCCTAACCCTAGGTCCAATCGGAACCCTAACCGGATCTCTACTAATCGCCCTCAACATAACCCTAACCCTTGGTCCAATCGGAACCCTAACCGGATATCTAACCCTAGCCCTCAACATAACCCTAACCGTAGGTCCAATAGGAACCCTAACCGGATCCCTAACCCTAGCTCTCAACGTAACCCTAACCCTAGGTCCAATCGGAACCCTAACCAGATCTCTAACCCTAGCCCTAAACATAACCCTAACCCTAGGTCCAATCGGAACCCTAACCGGATCTCTAACCCTCGCCCTCAACATAACACTAACCCTAGGTCCTATCGGAACCCTAACCGGATCTCTAAACCTAGCCCTGAACATAACCCTAATGCTAGGTCCAATCGGAACCCTAACCGGATCTCTAACCCTAGCCCTCAACATAACCCTAACCCTAGGTCCAATCGGAACCCAAAACGGATATCTAACCCTAGCCCTCAACATAACCCTAACCCTAGGTCCAATCGGAAACATAACCGGATATCTAACCCTAGCCACAACATAACCCTAACCCTAGGTCCAAACGGAACCCTAACAGGATCTCTAACCCTAGCGCTCAACATAAGCCCAACCCGAGGTCCAATCGGAACCCTAACCGGATCTCTAACCCTAGCCCTCAACATAACCCTAACCCTAGGTCCAATCGGAACCCTAACCAGAACTCTAACCCAAGCCCTCAAAATAACCCTAACCCTAGGTCCAATCGGAACCCTAACCGGATCTCTACCCCTCGCCCGCAACATAACCCTAAACCTTGGTCCAATCGGAACCCTAATCGGATAGCTAACCCTAGCCCTCAACATAACCCTAACCGTAGGTCCAATAGGAACCCTAACCGGATCCCTAACCCTAGCTCTCAAAGTAACCCTAACCCTAGGTCCAATCGGAACCCTAACCAGATCTCTAACCCTAGCCCTCAACATAACACTAACCCTAGGTCCTATCGGAAACCTAACCGGATCTCTAAACCTAGCCCTGAGCATAACCCTAACCCTAGGTCCAATCGGAACCCTAACCGGATCTCTAACCCTAGCCCTCAACATAACCCTAACCCTAGGTCCAATCAGAACCCAAATAGGATCTCTACCCCAGCCCTCAACATAACCCTAACCCTAGGTCCAATCGGAACCCTAACCGGATCTCTATCCCTAGCCCTCAACATAACCTTAACCCTAGGTTCAATCGGAACCCTAACTGGATCTCTAACCCTAGCCCTCAACATAACCCTAACCCTAGGTCCAATCGGAACCCTAACCGGATCTCTAACCCTAGCCCTCAACATAACCCTAACCCTAGGTCCAATCGGAACCCTAACAGGATCTCTACCCCAGCCCTCAACATAACCCTAACCATAGGTCCAATCGGAACCCTTACTGGATCTGTACCCCTCGCAACCAACATAACCCTAACCTTAGGTCCAATCGGAACCCTAACCGGATCTCTACCCCTCGCCCTCAACATAACTCTAACCCTTGGTCCAATCGGAACCCTAACCGAAATCTAACCCTAGCCCTCAACATAACCCTAACCCTAGGTCCTATCGGAACCCTAACCGGATCTCTAAACCTAGCCCTGAACATAACCCTAATGCTAGGTCCAATCGGAACCCTAACAGGATCTCTAACCCTAGCGCTCAACATAAGCCCAACCCGAGGTCCAATCGGAACCCTAACCGGATCTCTAACCCTAGCCCTCAACATAACCCTAACCCTAGGTCCAATCGGAACCCTAACCAGAACTCTAACCCAAGCCCTCAAAATAACCCTAACCCTAGGTCCAATCGGAACCCTAACCGGATCTCTACCCCTCGCCCGCAACATAACCCTAAACCTTGGTCCAATCGGAACCCTAATCGGATAGCTAACCCTAGCCCTCAACATAACCCTAACCGTAGGTCCAATAGGAACCCTAACCGGATCCCTAACCCTAGCTCTCAAAGTAACCCTAACCCTAGGTCCAATCGGAACCCTAACCAGATCTCTAACCCTAGCCCTAAACATAACCCTAACCCTAGGTCCAATCGGAACCCTAACCGGATCTCTAACCCTCGCCCTCAACATAACACTAACCCTAGGTCCTATCGGAAACCTAACCGGATCTCTAAACCTAGCCCTGAACATAACCCTAACCCTAGGTCCAATCGGAACCCTAACCGGATCTCTAACCCTAGCCCTCAACATAACCCTAACCCTAGGTCCAATCAGAACCCAAATAGGATCTCTACCCCAGCCCTCAACATAACCCTAACCCTAGGTCCAATCGGAACCCTAACCGGATCTCTATCCCTAGCCCTCAACATAACCTTAACCCTAGGTTCAATCGGAACCCTAACTGGATCTCTAACCCTAGCCCTCAACATAACCCTAACCCTAGGTCCAATCGGAACCCTAACCGGATCTCTAACCCTAGCCCTCAACATAACCCTAACCCTAGGTCCAATCGGAACCCTAACAGGATCTCTACCCCAGCCCTCAACATAACCCTAACCCTAGGTCCAATCGGAACCCTTACTGGAACTGTACCCCTCGCACTCAACATAACCCTAACCTTAGGTCCAATCGGAACCCTAACCGGATCTCTACCCCTCGCCCTCAACATAACTCTAACCCTTGGTCCAATCGGAACCCTAACCGAATATCTAACCCTAGCCCTCAACATAACCCTAACCCTAGGTCCAATCGGAACCCTAACCGGATCTCTACCCCTCGCCCTCAACATAACCCTAACCCTAGGTCCAATCGGAACTCTAACCGGAACTCTAAACCTAGCCCTCAACATAACCCTAACCCTAGGTCCAATCGGAACCCTAACCGGATCTCTAAACCTAGCCCTGAACATAACCCTAACCCTAGGTCCAATCGGAACCCTAACCGGATCTCTAACCCTAGCCCTCAACATAACCCTAACCCTAGGTCCAATCTGAACCCTAACCGGATCTCTAACCCTAGCCCTCAACATAACCTTAACCCTAGGTCCAATAGGAACCCTAACCGGATCTCTAACCCTAGCCCTCAACATAACCCTAACCCTAGGTCCAATCGGAACCCTAAACGGATATCTAACCCTAGTCCTCAACATAACCCTAACCCTAGGTCCAAACGGAACCATAACCGGATATCTAACCATAGCCCTTAACATAACCCTAACCCTAGGTCCAATCGGAACTCTAACAGGATCTCTACCCCTCGCCCTCAACATAACCCTAACCCTAGGTCCAATCGGAACCCTAACCGGATATCTATCCCTAGCCCTCAACATAACCCTAACCCTACGTCCAATCGGAACCCTAACCGGATATCTAACCCTAGCCTCAACATAACCCTAACCCTAGGTCCAATCGGAACCCTAACAGGATCTCTAACCCTAGCGCTCAACATAAGCCCCACCCGAGGTCCAGTCGGAACCCTAACCGGATCTGTAACCCTAGCCCTCAACATAACCCTAACCCTAGGTCCAATCGGAACCCTAACCAGAACTCTAACCCTAGCCCTCAAAATAACCCTAACCCTAGGTCCAATCGGAACCCTAACCAGATCTCTAACCCTAGCCCTAAACATAACCCTAACCCTAGGTCCAATCGGAACCCTAACCGGATCTCTAACCCTAGCCCTCAACATAACCCTAACACTAGGTCCAATCGGAACCCTAACCGGATCTCTAACCCTAGTCCTCAACATAACCTTAACCCTAGGTCCAATAGGAACCCTAACCGGATCTCTAACCCTAGCCCTCAACATAACCCTAACCCTAGGTCCAATCGGAACCCTAACTGGATTTCTAACCCTAGCCCTCAACATAACCCTAACCCTAGGTCCAAACGGAACCCTAACAGGATCTCTACCCCAGCCCTCAACATAACCCTAACCCTAGGTCCAATCGGAACCCTAACCGGATCTCTACCCCTCGCCCTCAACATAACCCTAACCCTAGGTCCAATCGGAACCCTAACCGGATCTCTATCCCTAGCCCTCAACATATCCCTAACCCTAGGTCCAATCGGAACCCTAACCGGATCTCTACCCCTCGCCCTCAACATAACCCTAACCCTAGGTCCAATCGGAACTCTAACCGGAACTCTAAAGCTAGCCCTCAACATAACCCTAACCCTAGGTCCAATCGGAACCCTAACCGTATATCTAACCCTAGCCCTCAACATAACCCTAACCCTAGGTCCAATCGGAACCCTAACATGATATCTAACCCTAGCCCTCAACATAACCCTAACCCTAGGTCCAATCTGAACCCTAACCGGATCTCTAACCCTAGCCCTCAACATAACCTTAACCCTAGGTCCAATCGGAACCCTAACCGGATCTCTAACCCTAGCCCTCAACATTACCCTAACCCTAGGTCCAATCGGAACCCTAAACGGATATCTAAACCTAGCTCTCAACATAACCCTAACCCTTGGTCCAATCGGAACCCAAAACGGATATCTAACCCTAACTCTCAACATAACCCTAACCCTAGGTCCAATCGGAAACCTAACCGCATATCTAACCCACGCCCTCAACATAACCCTAACCCTAGGTCCAATCGGAACCCTACCAGGATCTCTAACCCTAGCCCTAAACATAACCCTAACCCTAGGTCCAATCGGAACCCTAACCGGATCTCTAACCCTAGCCCTCAACATAACCTTAACCCTAGGTCCAATCGGAACCCTAACCGGATCTCTAACCCTAGCCCTCAACATTACCCTAACCCTAGGTCCAATCGGAACCCTAAACGGATATCTAAACCTAGCTCTCAACATAACCCTAACCCTTGGTCCAATCGGAACCCAAAACGGATATCTAACCCTAACCCTCAACATAACCCTAACCCTAGGTCCAATCGGAAACCTAACCGCATATCTAACCCACGCCCTCAACATAACCCTAACCCTAGGTCCAATCGGAACCCTACCCGGATCTCTAACCCTAGCCCTCAATATAACCCTAACCCTAGGTCCAATCGGAACCCTAACCAGATCTCTAACCCTAGCCCTAAACATAACCCTAACCCTAGGTCCAATCTGCACCCTAACCGGATCTCTAACCCTAGCCCTCAACATTACCCTAACCCTAGGTCCAATCGGAACCCTAAACGGATATCTAAACCTAGCTCTCAACATAACCCTAACCCTTGGTCCAATCGGAACCCAAAACGGATATCTAACCCTAACCCTCAACATAACCCTAACCCTAGGTCCAATCGGAAACCTAACCGCATATCTAACCCACGCCCTCAACATAACCCTAACCCTAGGTCCAATCGGAACCCTACCCGGATCTCTAACCCTAGCCCTCAATATAACCCTAACCCTAGGTCCAATCGGAACCCTAACCAGATCTCTAACCCTAGCCCTAAACATAACCCTAACCCTAGGTCCAATCGGAACCCTAACCGGATCTCTAACCCTAGCCCTCAACATAACCCTAACACTAGGTCCAATCGGAACCCTAACCGGATCTCTAACCCTAGTCCTCAACATAACCTTAACCCTAGGTCCAATAGGAACCCTAACCGGATCTCTAACCCTAGCCCTCAACATAACCCTAACCCTAGGTCCAATCGGAACCCTACCCGGATCTCTAACCCTAGCCCTCAACATAACCCTAACCCTAGGTCCAATCGGAACCCTAACCGGATCTCTATCCCTAGCCCTCAACATATCCCTAACCCTAGGTCCAATCGGAACCCTAACCGGATCTCTACCCCTCGCCCTCAACATAACCCTAACCCTAGGTCCAATCGGAACTCTAACCGGAACTCTAAACCTAGCCCTCAACATAACCCTAACCCTAGGTCCAATCGGAACC
This sequence comes from Miniopterus natalensis, assembly GCF_054644295.1. Classification (NCBI taxonomy): domain Eukaryota; kingdom Metazoa; phylum Chordata; class Mammalia; order Chiroptera; family Miniopteridae; genus Miniopterus; species Miniopterus natalensis. The sequence goes on from NC_142091.1 coordinate 2,288,301, forward strand.
CTAACCGTATATCTAACCCTAGCCCTCAACATAACCCTAACCCTAGGTCCAATCGGAACCCTAACATGATATCTAACCCTAGCCCTCAACATAACCCTAACCCTAGGTCCAATCTGAACCCTAACCGGATCTCTAACCCTAGCCCTCAACATAACCTTAACCCTAGGTCCAATCGGAACCCTAACCGGATCTCTAACCCTAGCCCTCAACATTACCCTAACCCTAGGTCCAATCGGAACCCTAAACGGATATCTAAACCTAGCTCTCAACATAACCCTAACCCTTGGTCCAATCGGAACCCAAAACGGATATCTAACCCTAACCCTCAACATAACCCTAACCCTAGGTCCAATCGGAAACCTAACCGCATATCTAACCCACGCCCTCAACATAACCCTAACCCTAGGTCCAATCGGAACCCTACCCGGATCTCTAACCCTAGCCCTCAACATAACCCTAACCCTAGGTCCAATCGGAACCCTAACCGGATCTTTATCCCTAGCCCTCAACATATCCCTAACCCTAGGTCCAATCGGAACCCTAACTGGATTTCTAACCCTAGCCCTCAACATAACCCTAACCCTAGGTCCAATCAGAACCCAAAAAGGATCTCTACCCCAGCCCTCAACATAACCCTAACCCTAGGTCCAATCGGAACCCTAACCGGATCTCTACCCCTCGCCCTCAACATAACCATAACCCTTGGTCCAATCGGAACCCTAACGAGATATCTAACCCTAGCCCTCAACATAACCCTAACCCTAGGTCCAATAGGAACCCTAACCGGATCCCTAACCCTAGCTCTCAACGTAACCCTAACCCTAGGTCCAATCGAAACCCTAACCAGATCTCTAACCCTAGCCTTAAACATAACCCTAACCCTAGGTCCAATCGGAAACCTAACCGGATCTCTAACCCTAGCCCTCAACATAACCCTAACACTAGGTCCAATCGGAACCCTAAGCGGATCTCTACCCCTCGCCCTCAACATAACCCTAACCCTAGGTCCAATCGGAACTCTAACCGGAACTCTAAACCTAGCCCTCAACATAACCCTAACCCTAGGTCCAATCGGAACCCTAAACGGATATCTAACCCTAGCCCTCAACATAACCCTAACACTAGGTCCAATCGGAACCCTAACCGGATATCTAACCCTAGCCCTCAACATAACCTTTATCCTAGGTCCAATTGGAACCCTAACAGGATCTCTACCCAGCCCTCAACATAACCCTAACCCTAGGTCCAATCGGAACCCTAACCGGATCTCTACCCCTCGCCCTCCACATAACCCTAACCCTAGGTCCAATCGGAACTCTAACCGCACCTCTAACCCTAGCCCTCTACATAACCCTAACCCTAGGCCCAATCGGAACCCTAACCGGATCTGTAACCCTAGCCCTCAACATAACCCTAACCCTAGGTCCAATCGGAACCCTAACCAGAACTCTAACCCTAGCCCTCAAAATAACCCTAACCCTAGGTCCAATCGGAACCCTAACCAGATCTCTAACCCTAGCCCTAAACATAACCCTAACCCTAGGTCCAATTGGAACCCTAACCGGATCTCTAACCCTAGCCCTCAACATAACCCTAACACTAGGTCCAATCGGAACCCTAACCGGATCTCTAACCCTAGTCCTCAACATAACATTAACCCTAGGTCCAATCGGAACCCTAACCGGATCTCTAACCCTAGTCCTCAACATAACCTTAACCCTAGGTCCAATCGGAACCCTAACCGGATCTCTAACCCTAGTCCTCAACATAACCTTAACCCTAGGTCCAATAGGAACCCTAACCGGATCTCTAACCCTAGCCCTCAACATAACCCTAACCCTAGGTCCAATCGGAACCCTAACTGGATTTCTAACCCTAGCCCTCAACATAACCCTAACCCTAGGTCCAAACGGAACCTTAACAGGATCTCTACCCCAGCCCTCAACATAACCCTAACCCTAGGTCCAATCGGAACCCTAACCGAATGTCTAACCCTAGCCCTCAACATAACCCTAACCCTACGTCCAATCGGAACCCTAACCGGATCTCTATCCCTAGCCCTCAACATATCCCTAACCCTAGGTCCAATCGGAACCCTAACCGGATCTCTACCCCTCGCCCTCAACATAACCCTAACCCTAGGTCCAATCGGAACTCTAACCGGAACTCTAAACCTAGCCCTCAACATAACCCTAACCCTAGGTCCAATCGGAACCCTAACCGGATCTCTACCCCTCGCCCTCAACATAACCATAACCCTTGGTCCAATCGGAACCCTAACGGGATATCTAACCCTAGCCCTCAACATAACCCTAACCCTAGGTCCAATAGGAACCCTAACCGGATCCCTAACCCTAGCTCTCAACGTAACCCTAACCCTAGGTCCAATCGGAACCCTAACCAGATCTCTAACCCTAGCCCTAAACATAACCCTAACCCTAGGTCCAATCGGAACCCTAACCGGATCTCTACCCCTCGCCCTCTACATAACCCTAACCCTAGGTCCAAACGGAACCCTAACAGGATCTCTACCCCAGCCCTCAACATAACCCTAACCCTAGGTCCAATCGGAACCCCAACCGGATCTCTACCCCTCGCCCTCAACATAACCTTAACCCTAGGTCCAATCGGAACCCTAACCGGATCTCTATCCCTAGCCCTCAACATATCCCTAACCCTAGGTCCAATCGGAACCCTAACCGGATCTCTACCCCTCGCCCTCAACATAACCCTAACCCTAGGTCCAATCGGAACTCTAACCGGAACTCTAAACCTAGCCCTCAACATAACCCTAACCCTAGGTCCAATCGGAACCCTAACCGTATATCTAACCCTAGCCCTCAACATAACCCTAACCCTAGGTCCAATCGGAACCCTAACATGATATCTAACCCTAGCCCTCAACATAACCCTAACCCTAGGTCCAATCTGAACCCTAACCGGATCTCTAACCCTAGCCCTCAACATAACCTTAACCCTAGGTCCAATCGGAACCCTAACCGGATCTCTAACCCTAGCCCTCAACATTACCCTAACCCTAGGTCCAATCGGAACCCTAAGCGGATATCTAAACCTAGCTCTCAACATAACCCTAACCCTTGATCCAATCGGAACCCAAAACGGATATCTAACCCTAACCCTCAACATAACCCTAACCCTAGGTCCAATCGGAAACCTAACCGCATATCTAACCCACGCCCTCAACATAACCCTAACCCTAGGTCCAAACGGAACCCTACCCGGATCTCTAACCCTAGCCCTCAATATAACCCTAACCCTAGGTCCAATCGGAACCCTAACCGGATATCTAACCCTAGCCCTCAACATAACCCTAACCCTAGGTCCAATCGGAACCCTAACCGGATCTTTATCCCTAGCCCTCAACATATCCCTAACCCTAGGTCCAATCGGAACCCTAACTGGATTTCTAACCCTAGCCCTCAACATAACCCTAACCCTAGGTCCAATCAGAACCCAAAAAGGATCTCTACCCCAGCCCTAAACATAACCCTAACCCTAGGTCCAATCGGAACCCTAACCGGATCTCTACCCCTCGCCCTCAACATAACCATAACCCTTGGTCCAATCGGAACCCTAACGGGATATTTAACCCTAGCCCTCAACATAACCCTAACCCTAGGTCCAATAGGAACCCTAACCGGATCCCTAACCCTAGCTCTCAACGTAACCCTAACCCTAGGTCCAATCGGAACCCTAACCAGATCTCTAACCCTAGCCCTAAACATAACCCTAACCCTAGGTCCAATCGGAACCCTAACCGGATCTCTAACCCTAGCCCTCAACATAACCCTAACACTAGGTCCAATCGGAACCCTAACCGGATCTCTACCCCTCGCCCTCAACATAACCCTAACCCTAGGTCCCATCGGAACTCTAATCGGAACTCTAAACCTAGCCCTCAACATAACCCTAATCCTAGGTCCAATCGGAACCCTAACCGTATATCTAACCCTAGCCCTCAACATAACCCTAACCCTAGGTCCAATCGGAACCCTAACAGGATATCTAACCCTAGCCCTCAACATAACCCTAACCCTAGGTCCAATCTGAACCCTAACCGGATCTGTAACCCTAGCCCTCAACATAACTCTAACCCTAGGTCCAATCGGAACCCTAAACGGATATCTAACCCTAGCCCTCAACATAACCCTAACACTAGGTCCAATCGGAACCCTAACCGGATATCTAACCCTAGCCCTCAACATAACCTTAATCCTAGGTCCAATTGGAACCCTAACAGGATCTCTACCCAGCCCTCAACATAACCCTAACCCTAGGTCCAATCAGAACCCTAACCGGATCTCTACCCCTCGCCCTCCACATAACCCTAACCCTAGGTCCAATCGGAACTCTAACCGCACCTCTAACCCTAGCCCTCTACATAACCCTAACCCTAGGCCCAATCGGAACCCTAACCGGATCTGTAACCCTAGCCCTCAACATAACCCTAACCCTAGGTCCAATCGGAACCCTAACCAGAACTCTAACCCTAGCCCTCAAAATAACCCTAACCCTAGGTCCAATCGGAACCCTAACCAGATCTCTAACCCTAGCCCTAAACATAACCCTAACCCTAGGTCCAATCGGAACCCTAACCGGATCTCTAACCCTAGCCCTCAACATAACCCTAACACTAGGTCCAATCGGAACCCTAACCGGATCTCTAACCCTAGTCCTCAACATAACCTTAACCCTAGGTCCAATAGGAACCCTAACCGGATCTCTAACCCTATCCCTCAACATAACCCTAACCCTAGGTCCAATCGGAACCCTAACTGGATTTCTAACCCTAGCCCTCAACATAACCCTAACCCTAGGTCCAAACGGAACCCTAACAGGATCTCTACCCCAGCCCTCAACATAACCCTAACCCTAGGTCCAATCGGAACAATAACCGGATCTCTACCCCTCGCCCTCAACATAACCCTAACCCTAGGTCCAATCGGAACCCTAACCGGATCTCTATCCCTAGCCCTCAACATATCCCTAACCCTAGGTCCAATCGGAACCCTAACCGGATCTCTACCCCTCGCCCTCAACATAACCCTAACCCTAGGTCCAATCGGAACTCTAACCGGAACTCTAAACCTAGCCCTCAACATAACCCTAACCCTAGGTCCAATCGGAACCCTAACCGTATATCTAACCCTAGCCCTCAACATAACCCTAACCCTAGGTCCAATCGGAACCCTAACATGATATCTAACCCTAGCCCTCAACATAACCCTAACCCTAGGTCCAATCTGAACCCTAACCGGATCTCTAACCCTAGCCCTCAACATAACCTTAACCCTAGGTCCAATCGGAACCCTAACCGGATCTCTAACCCTAGCCCTCAACATTACCCTAACCCTAGGTCCAATCGGAACCCTAAACGGATATCTAAATCTAGCTCTCAACATAACCATAACCCTTGGTCCAATCGGAACCCAAAACGGATATCTAACCCTAACCCTCAACATAACCCTAACCCTAGGTCCAATCGGAAACCTAACCGCATATCTAACCCACGCCCTCAACATAACCCTAACCCTAGGTCCAATCGGAACCCTACCCAGATCTCTAACCCTAGCCCTCAATATAACCCTAACCCTAGGTCCAATCGGAACCCTAACCGGATATCTAACCCTAGCCCTCAACATAACCTTAACCCTAGGTCCAATCAGAACCCAAAAAGGATCTCTACCCCAGCCCTCAACATAACCCTAACCCTAGGTCCAATCGGAACCCTAACCGGATCTCTACCCCTCGCCCTCAACATAACCATAACCCTTGGTCCAATCGGAACCCTAACGGGATATCTAACCCTAGCCCTCAACATAACCCTAACCCTAGGTCCAATAGGAACCCTAACCGGATCCCTAACCCTAGCTCTCAACGTAACCCTAACCCTAGGTCCAATCGGAACCCTAACCAGATCTCTAACCCTAGCCCTAAACATAACCCTAACCCTAGGTCCAATCGGAACCCTAACCGGATCTCTACCCCTCGCCCTCAACATAACCCTAACCCTAGGTCCAATCGGAACTCTAACCGGAACTCTAAACCTAGCCCTCAACATAACCCTAACCCTAGGTCCAATGGGAACCCTAACCGTATATCTAACCCTAGCCCTCAACATAACCCTAACCCTAGGTCCAATCGGAACCCTAACAGGATATCTAACCCTAGCCCTCAACATAACCCTAACCCTAGGTCCAATCTGAACCCTAACCGGATCTCTAACCTTAGCCCTCAACATAACCCTAACCCTAGGTCCAATCTGATCCCTAACCGGATATCTAAACCTAGCCCTCAACATAACCCTAACACTAGGTCCAATCGGAACCCTAACCGGATATCTAACCCTAGCCCTCAACATAACCTTAATCCTAGGTCCAATTGGAACCCTAACAGGATCTCTACCCAGCCCTCAACATAACCCTAACCCTAGGTCCAATCGGAACCCTAACCGGATCTCTACCCCTCGCCCTCCACATAACCCTAACCCTAGGTCCAATCGGAACTCTAACCGCACCTCTAACCCTAGCCCTCTACATAACCCTAACCCTAGGTCCAATCGGAACCCTAACCGGATCTGTAACCCTAGCCCTCAACATAACCCTAACCCTAGGTCCAATCGGAACCCTAACCAGAACTCTAACCCTAGCCCTCAAAATAACCCTAACCCTAGGTCCAATCGGAACCCTAACCAGATCTCTAACCCTAGCCCTAAACATAACCCTAACCCTAAGTCCAATCGGAACCCTAACCGGATCTCTAACCCTAGCCCTCAACATAACCCTAACACTAGGTCCAATCGGAACCCTAACCGGATCTCTAACCCTAGTCCTCAACATAACCTTAACCCTAGGTCCAATAGGAACCCTAACCGGATCTCTAACCCTAGTCCTCAACATAACCTTAACCCTAGGTCCAATAGGAACCCTAACAGGATCTCTACCCCAGCCCTCAACATAACCCTAACCCTAGGTCCAATCGGAACCCTAACCGGATCTCTACCCCTCGCCCTCAACATAACCCTAACCCTAGGTCCAATCGGAACTCTAACCGGAACTCTAAACCTAGCCCTCAACATAACCCTAACCCTAGGACCAATCTGAACCCTAACCGTATATCTAACCATAGCCCTCAACATAACCCTAACCCTAGGTCCAATCGGAACCCTAACATGATATCTAACCCTAGCCCTCAACATAACCCTAACCCTAGGTCCAATCTGAACCCTAACCGGATCTCTAACCCTAGCCCTCAACATAACCTTAACCCTAGGTCCAATCGGAACCCTAACCGGATCTCTAACCCTAGCCCTCAACATTACCCTAACCCTAGGTCCAATCGGAACCCTAAACGGATATCTAAACCTAGCTCTCAACATAACCCTAACCCTTGGTCCAATCGGAACCCAAAACGGATATCTAACCCTAACCCTCAACATAACCCTAACCCTAGGTCCAATCGGAAACCTAACCGCATATCTAACCCACGCCCTCAACATAACCCTAACCCTAGGTCCAATCGGAACCCTACCCGGATCTCTAACCCTAGCCCTCAATATAACCCTAACCCTAGGTCCAATCGGAACCCTAACCGGATATCTAACCCTAGCCCTCAACATAACCCTAACCCTAGGTCCAATCGGAACCCTAACCGGATCTTTATCCCTAGCCCTCAACATATCCCTAACCCTAGGTCCAATCGGAACCCTAACTGGATTTCTAACCCTAGCCCTCAACATAACCCTAACCCTAGGTCCAATCAGAACCCAAAAAGGATCTCTACCCCAGCCCTCAACATAACCCTAACCCTAGGTCCAAGCGGAACCCTAACCGGATCTCTACCCCTCGCCCTCAACATAACCATAACCCTTGGTCCAATCGGAACCCTAACGGGATATCTAACCCTAGCCCTCAACATAATCCTAACCCTAGGTCCAATAGGAACCCTAACCGGATCCCTAACCCTAGCTCTCAACGTAACCCTAACCCTAGGTCCAATCGGAACCCTAACCGGATCTCTACCCCTCGCCCTCAACATAACCCTAACCCTAGGTCCAATCGGAACTCTAACCGGAACTCTAAACCTAGCCCTCAACATAACCCTAACCCTAGGTCAAATCGGAACCCTAACCGTATATCTAACCCTAGCCCTCAACATAACCCTAACCCTAGGTCCAATCGGAACCCTAACAGGATATCTAACCCTAGCCCTCAACATAACCCTAACCCTAGGTCCAATCTGAACCCTAACCGGATCTCTAACCCTAGCCCTCAACATAACCCTAACCCTAGGTCCAATCGGAACCCTAAACGGATATCTAACCCTAGCCCTCAACATAACCCTAACACTAGGTCCAATCGGAACACTACCGGATATCTAACCCTAGCCCTCAACATAACCTTAATCCTAGGTCCAATTGGAAGCCTAACAGGATCTCTACCCAGCCCTCAACATAACCCTAACCCTAGGTCCAATCGGAACCCTAACCGGATCTCTACCCCTCGCCCTCCACATAACCCTAACCCTAGGTCCAATCGGAACTCTAACCGCACCTCTAACCCTAGCCCTCTACATAACCCTAACCCTAGGCCCAATCGGAACCCTAACCGGATCTGTAACCCTAGCCCTCAACATAACCCTAACCCTAGGTCCAATCGGAACCCTAACCAGAACTCTAACCCTAGCCCTCAAAATAACCCTAACCCTAGGTCCAATCGGAACCCTAACCAGATCTCTAACCCTAGCCCTAAACATAACCCTAACCCTAGGTCCAATCGGAACCCTAACCGGATCTCTAACCCTAGTCCTCAACATAACCTTAACCCTAGGTCCAATCGGAACCCTAACCGGATCTCTAACCCTAGTCCTCAACATAACCTTAACCCTAGGTCCAATAGGAACCCTAACCAGATCTCTAACCCTAGCCCTAAACATAACCCTAACCCTAGGTCCAATCGGAACCCTAACCGGATCTCTAACCCTAGTCCTCAACATAACCTTAACCCTAGGTCCAATCGGAACCCTAACCGGATCTCTAACCCTAGTCCTCAACATAACCTTAACCCTAGGTCCAATAGGAACCCTAACCGGATCTCTAACCCTAGCCCTCAACATAACCCTAACCCTTGGTCCAATCGGAACCCTAACTGGATTTCTAACCCTAGCCCTCAACATAACCCTAACCCTAGGTCCAAACGGAACCCTAACAGGATCTCTACCCCAGCCCTCAACATAACCCTAACCCTAGGTCCAATCGGAACCCTAACCGGATCTCTACCCCTCGCCCTCAACATAACCCTAACCCTAGGTCCAATCGGAACCCTAACCGGATCTCTATCCCTAGCCCTCAACATATCCCTAACCCTAGGTCCAATCGGAACCCTAACCGGATCTCTACACCTCGCCCTCAACATAACCCTAACCCTAGGTCCAATCGGAACTCTAACCGGAACTCTAAACCTAGCCCTCAACATAACCCTAACCCTAGGTCCAATCGGAACCCTAACCGTATATCTAACCCTAGCCCTCAACATAACCCTAACCCTAGGTCCAATCGGAACCCTAACATGATATCTAACCCTAGCCCTCAACATAACCCTAACCCTAGGTCCAATCTGAACCCTAACTGGATCTCTAACCCTAGCCCTCAACATAACCTTAACCCTAGGTCCAATCGGAACCCTAACCGGATCTCTAACCCTAGCCCTCAACATTACCCTAACCCTAGGTCCAATCGGAACCCTAAACGGATATCTAAACCTAGCTCTCAACATAACCCTAACCCTTGGTCCAATCGGAACCCAAAACGGATATCTAACCCTAACCCTCAACATAACCCTAACCCTAGGTCCAATCGGAAACCTAACCGCATATCTAACCCACGCCCTCAACATAACCCTAACCCTAGGTCCAATCGGAACCCTACCCGGATCTCTTACCCTAGCCCTCAATATAACCCTAACCCTAGGTCCAATCGGAACCCTAACCGGATATCTAACCCTAGCCCTCAACATAACCCTAACCCTAGGTCCAATCGGAACCCTAACCGGATCTTTATCCCTAGCCCTCAATATATCCCTAACCCTAGGTCCAATCGGAACCCTAACTGGATTTCTAACCCTAGCCCTCAACATAACCCTAACCCTAGGTCCAATCAGAACCCAAAAAGGATCTCTACCCCAGCCCTCAACATAACCCTAACCCTAGGTCCAATCGGAACCCTAACCGGATCTCTACCCCTCGCCCTCAACATAACCATAACCCTTGGTCCAATCGGAACCCTAACGGGATATCTAACCCTAGCCCTCAACATAACCCTAACCCTAGGTCCAATAGGAACCCTAACCGGATCCCTAACCCTAGCTCTCAACGTAACCCTAACCCTAGGTCCAATCGGAACCCTAACCAGATCTCTAACCCTAGCCCTAAACATAACCCTAACCCTAGGTCCAATCGGAACCCTAACCGGATCTCTAACCCTAGCCCTCAACATAACCCTAACACTAGGTCCAATCGGAACCGTAACCGGATCTCTACCCCTCGCCATCAACATAACCCTAACCCTAGGTCCAATCGGATCTCTAACCGGAACTCTAAACCTAGCCCTCAACATAACCCTAACCCTAGGTCCAATCGGAACCCTAACCGTATATCTAACCCTAGCCCTCAACATAACCCTAACCCTAGGTCCAATCGGAACCCTAACAGGATATCTAACCCTAGCCCTCAACATAACCCTAACCCTAGGTCCAATCGGAACCCTAAACGGATATCTAACCTAGCCCTCAACATAACCCTAACACTAGGTCCAATCGGAACCCTAACCGGATATCTAACCCTAGCCCTCAACATAACCTTAATCCTAGGTCCAATTGGAACCCTAACAGGATCTCTACCCAGCCCTCAACATAACCCTAACCCTAGGTCCAATCGGAACCCTAACCGGATCTCTACCCCTCGCCCTCCACATAACCCTAACCCTAGGTCCAATCGGAACTCTAACCGCACCTCTAACCCTAGCCCTCTACATAACCCTACCCCTAGGCCCAATGGGAACCCTAACCGGATATCTAACCCTAGCCCTCAACATAACCCTAACCCTAGGTCCAATCGGAACCCTAACCGGATCTCTATCCCTAGCCCGCAACATAACCTTAACCCTAGGTCCAATCGGAACCCTAACTGGATCTCTAACCCTAGCCCTTAACATAACCCTAACCCTAGGTCCAATCGGAACCCTAACCGATCTCTAACCCTAGCCCTCAACATAACCCTAACCCTAGGTCCAATGGGAACCCTAACAGGATCTCTACCTCAGCCCTCAACATAACCCTAACCCTAGGTCCAATCGGAACCCTAACCGGATCTCTACCCCTCGCCCTCAACATAACTCTAACCCTTGGTCCAATCGGAACCCTAACCGAATATCTAACCCTAGCCCTCAACATAACCCTAACCCTAGGTCCAATCGGAACCCTAACCAGATCTCTACCCCTCGCCCTCAACATAACCCTAACCCTAGGTCCAATCGGAACTCTAACCGGAACTCTAAACCTAGCCCTCAACATAACCCTAACCCTAGGTCCAATCGGAACCCTAACCGGATCTCTAAACCTAGCCCTGAACATAACCCTAACCCTAGGTCCAATCTGAACCCTAACCGGATCTCTATCCCTAGCCCTCAACATAACCTTAACCCTAGGTCCAATCGGAACCCTAACCGGATCTCTAACCCTAGCACTCAACATAACCCTAACCCTAGGTCCAATCGGAACCCTAAACGGATAACTAAACCTAGCCCTCAACATAACCCTAACCCTAGGTCCAATCGGAACCCAAAACGGATATCTAACCCTAGCCCTCAACATAACCCTAACCCTAGGTCCAATCGGAAACCTAACCGAATATCTAACCCACGCCCTCAACATAACCCTAACCCTAGGTCCAATCGGAACCCTAAACGGATCTCTAACCCTAGCCCTCAACATAACCCTAACCCTAGGTCCAATCGGAACCCTAACCGGATCTCTAACCCTAACCTTCAAAATAACCCTAACACTAGGTCCAATCGGAACCGTAACCGGATATCTAACCCTAGCCCTCAACATAACCCTAACCCTAGGTCCAATCGGAACCCTAACCGGATCTTCATCCCTAGCCCTCAACATATTCCTAACCCAAGGTCCAATCGGAACCCTAACCGGATCTCTAACCCTAGCCCTCAACATTACCCTAACCCTAGGTCCAATCGGAACCCTACCCGGATCTCTAACCCTAGCCCTCAATATAACCCTAACCCTAGGTCCAATCGGAACCCTAACCGGATATCTAACCCTAGCCCTCAACATAACCCTAACCCTAGGTCCAATCGGAACCCTAACCGCATATCTAACCCACGCCCTCAACATATCCCTAACCCTAGGTCCAATCGGAACCCTAACTGGATTTCTAACCCTAGCCCTCAACATAACCCTAACCCTAGGTCCAATCAGAACCCAAAAAGGATCTCTACCCCAGCCCTCAACATAACCCTAACCCTAGGTCCAATCGGAACCCTAACCGTATCTCTACCCCTCGCCCTCAACATAACCATAACCCTTGGTCCAATCGGAACCCTAACGGGATATTTAACCCTAGCCCTCAACATAACCCTAACCCTAGGTCCAATAGGAACCCTAACCGGATCCCTAACCCTAGCTCTCAACGTAACCCTAACCCTAGGTCCAATCGGAACCCTAACCGGATCTCTAACCCTAGCCCTAAACATAACCCTAACCCTAGGTCCAATCGGAACCCTAACCGGATCTCTAACCCTAGCCCTCAACATAACCCTAACACTAGGTCCAATCGGAACCCTAACCGGATCTCTACCCCTCGCCCTCAACATAACCCTAACCCTAGGTCCAATCGGAACTCTAACCGGAACTCTAACCCTAGCCCTCAACATAACCCTAACCCTAGGACCAATCGGAACCCTAACAGGATATCTAACCCTAGCCCTCAACATAACCCTAACCCTAGGTCCAATCTGAACCCTAACCGGATCTCTAACCCTAGCCCTCAACATAACCCTAACCCTAGGTCCAATCGGAACCCTAAACGGATATCTAACCCTAGCCCTCAACATAACCCTAACACTAGGTCCAATCGGAACCCTAACCGGATATCTAACCCTAGCCCTCAACATAACCTTAATCCTAGGTCCAATTGGAACCCTAACAGGATCTCTACCCAGCCCTCAACATAACCCTAACCCTAGGTCCAATCAGAACCCTACCGGATCTCTACCCCTCGCCCTGCACATAACCCTAACCCTAGGTCCAATCGGAACTCTAACCGCACCTCTAAACCTAGCCCTCTACATAACCCTAACCCTAGGCCCAATCGGAACCCTAACCGGATCTGTAACCCTAGCCCTCAACATAACCCTAACCCTAGGTCCAATCGGAACCCTAACCAGAACTATAACCCTAGCCCTCAAAATAACCCTAACCCTAGGTCCAATCGGAACCCTAACCAGATCTTTAACCCTAGCCCTAAACATAACCCTAACCCTAGGTCCAATCGGAACCCTAACCGGATCTCTAACCCTAGCCCTCAACATAACCCTAACACTAGGTCCAATCGGAACCCTAACCGGATCTCTAACCCTAGTCCTCAACATAACCTTAACCCTAGGTCCAATAGGAACCCTAACCGGATCTCTAACCCTAGCCCTCAACATAACCCTAACCCTAGGTCCAATCGGAACCCTAACTGGATTTCTAACCCTAGCCCTCAACATAACCCTAACCCTAGGTCCAAACGGAACCCTAACAGGATCTCTACCCCAGCCCTCAACATAACCCTAACCCTAGGTCCAATCGGAACCCTAACCGGATCTCTACCCCTCGCCCTCAACATAACCCTAACCCTAGGTCCAATCGGAACCCTAACCGTATATCTAACCCTAGCCCTCAACATAACCCTAACCCTAGGTCCAATCGGAACCCTAACATGATATCTAACCCTAGCCCTCAACATAACCCTAACCCTAGGTCCAATCTGAACCCTAACCGGATCTCTAACCCTAGCCCTCAACATAACCTTAACCCTAGGTCCAATCGGAACCCTAACCGGATCTCTAACCCTAGCCCTCAACATTACCCTAACCCTAGGTCCAATCGGAACCCTAAACGGATATCTAAATCTAGCTCTCAACATAACCCTAACCCTTGGTCCAATCGGAACCCAAAACGGATATCTAACCCTAACCCTCAACATAACCCTAACCCTAGGTCCAATCGGAAACCTAACCGCATATCTAACCCACGCCCTCAACATAACCCTAACCCTAGGTCCAATCGGAACCCTACCCGGATCTCTAACCCTAGCCCTCAATATAACCCTAACCCTAGGTCCAATCGGAACCCTAACCGGATATCTAACCCTAGCCCTCAACATAACCCTAACCCTAGGTCCAATCGGAACCCTAACCGGATCTTTATCCCTAGCCCTCAACATATCCCTAACCCTAGGTCCAATCGGAACACTAACTGAATTTCTAACCCTAGCCCTCAACATAACCTTAACCCTAGGTCCAATCAGAACCCAAAAAGGATCTCTACCCCAGCCCTCAACATAACCCTAACCCTAGGTCCAATCGGAACCCTAACCGGATCTCTACCCCTCGCCCTCAACATAACCATAACCCTTGGTCCAATCGGAACCCTAACGGGATATCTAACCCTAGCCCTCAACATAACCCTAACCCTAGGTCCAATAGGAACCCTAACCGGATCCCTAACCCTAGCTCTCAACGTAACCCTAACCCTAGGTCCAATCGGAACCCTAACCAGATCTCTAACCCTAGCCCTAAACATAACCCTAACCCTAGGTCCAATCGGAACCCTAACCGGATCTCTAACCCTAGCCCTCAACATAACCCTAACACTAGGTCCAATCGGAACCCTAACCGGATCTCTACCCCTCGCCCTCAACATGACCCTAACCCTAGGTCCAATCGGAACTCTAACCGGAACTCTAAACCTAGCCCTCAACATAACCCTAACCCTAGGTTCAATCGGAACCCTAACCGTATATCTAACCCTAGCCCTCAACATAACCCTAACCCTAGGTCCAATCGGAACCCTAACAGGATATCTAACCCTAGCCCTCAACATAACCCTAACCCTAGGTCCAATCTGAACCCTAACCGGATCTCTAACCCTAGCCCTCAACATAACCCTAACCCTAGGTCCAATCTGAACCCTAACCGGATATCTAACCCTAGCCCTCAACATAACCCTAACACTAGGTCCAATCGGAACCCTAACCGGATATCTAACCCTAGCCCTCAACATAACCTTAATCCTAGGTCCAATTGGAACCCTAACAGGATCTCTACCCAGCCCTCAACATAACCCTAACCCTAGGTCCAATCGGAACCCTAACCGGATCTCTACCCCTCGCCCTCCACATAACCCTAACACTAGGTCCAATCGGAACTCTAACCGCACCTCTAACCCTAGCCCTCTACATAACCCTAACCCTAGGTCCAATCGGAACCCTAACCGGATCTGTAACCCTAGCCCTCAACATAACCCTAACCCTAGGGCCAATCGGAACCCTAACCAGAACTCTAACCCTAGCCCTCAAAATAACCCTAACCCTAGGTCCAATCGGAACCCTAACCAGATCTCTAACCCTAGCCCTAAACATAACCCTAACCCTAGGTCCAATCGGAACCCTAACCGGATCTCTAACCCTAGCCCTCAACATAACCCTAACACTAGGTCCAATCGGAACCCTAACCGGATCTCTAACCCTAGTCCTCAACATAACCTTAACCCTAGGTCCAATAGGAACCCTAACCGGATCTCTAACCCTAGCCCTCAACATAACCCTAACCCTAGGTCCAATCGGAACCCTAACTGGATTTCTAACCCTAGCCCTCAACATAACCCTAACCCTAGGTCCAAACGGAACCCTAACAGGATCTCTACCCCAGCCCTCAACATAACCCTAACCCTAGGTCCAATCGGAACCCTAACCGGATCTCTACCCCTCGCCCTCAACATAACCCTAACCCTAGGTCCAATCGGAACCCTAACCGGATCTCTATCCCTAGCCCTCAACATATCCCTAACCCTAGGTCCAATCGGAACCCTAACCGGATCTCTACCCCTCGCCCTCAACATAACCCTAACCCTAGGTCCAATCGGAACTCTAACCGGAACTCTAAACCTAGCCCTCAACATAACCCTAACCCTAGGTCCAATCGGAACCCTAACCGTATATCTAACCCTAGCCCTCAATATATCCGTAACCCTAGGTCCAATCGGAACCCTAACATGATATCTAACCCTAGCCCTCAACATAACCCTAACCCTAGGTCCAATCTGAACCCTAACCGGATCTCTAACCCTAGCCCTCAACATTACCCTAACCCTAGGTCCAATCGGAACCCTAAACGGATATCTAAACCTAGCTCTCAACATAACCCTAACCCTTGGTCCAATCGGAACCCAAAACGGATATCTAACCCTAACCCTCAACATAACCCTAACCCTAGGTCCAATCGGAAACCTAACCGCATATCTAACCCACGCCCTCAACATAACCCTAACCCTAGGTCCAATCGGAACCCTACCCGGATCTCTAACCCTAGCCCTCAATATAACCCTAACCCTAGGTCCAATCGGAACCCTAACCGGATATCTAACCCTAGCCCTCAACATAACCCTAACCCTAGGTCCAATCGGAACCCTAACCGGATCTTTATCCCTAGCCCTCAACATGTCCCTAACCCTAGGTCCAATCGGAACCCTAACTGGATTTCTAACCCTAGCCCTCAACATAACCCTAACCCTAGGTCCAATGGGAACCCTAACAGGATCTCTACCCCAGCCCTCAACATAACCCTAACCCTAGGTCCAATCGGAACCCTAACCGGATCTCTACCCCTCGCCCTCAACATAACTCTAACCCTTGGTCCAATCGGAACCCTAACCGAATATCTAATCCTAGCCCTCAACATAACCCTAACCCTAGGTGCAATCGGAACCCTAACCAGATCTCTACCCCTCGCCCTCAACACAACCCTAACCCTAGGTCCAATCGGAACTCTAACCGGAACTCTAAACCTAGCCCTCAACATAACCCTAACCCTAGGTCCAATCGGAACCCTAACCGGATCCCTAAAACTAGCCCTGAACATAACCCTAACCCTAGGTCCAATCTGAACCCTAACCGGATCTCTATCCCTAGCCCTCAACATAACCTTAACCCTAGGTCCAATCGGAACCCTAACCGGATCTCTAACCCTAGCACTCAACATAACCCTAACCCTAGGTCCAATCGGAACCCTAAACGGATAACTAAACCTAGCCCTCAACATAACCCTAACCCTAGGTCCAATCGGAACCCAAAACGGATATCTAACCCTAGCCCTCAACATAACCCTAACCCTAGGTCCAATCGGAAACCTAACCGAATATCTAACCCACGCCCTCAACATAACCCTAACCCTAGGTCCAATCGGAACCCTAAACGGATCTCTAACCCTAGCCCTCAACATAACCCTAACCCTAGGTCCAATCGGAACCCTAACCGGATCTCTAACCCTAACCCTCAAAATAACCCTAACACTAGGTCCAATCGGAACCGTAACCGGATATCTAACCCTAGCCCTCAACATAACCCTAACCCTAGGTCCAATCGGAACCCTAACCGGATCTTCATCCCTAGCCCTCAACATATCCCTAACCCAAGGTCCAATCGGAACCCTAACCGGATCTCTAACCCTAGCCCTCAACATAACCCTAACACTAGGTCCAATCGGAACCCTAACCGGATCTCTAACCCTAGTCCTCAACATAACCTTAACCCTGGGTCCAATAGGAACCCTAACCGGATCCTAACCCTAGCCCTCAACATAACCCTAACCCTAGGTCCAATCGGAACCCTAACTGGATTTCTAAGCCTAGCCCTCAACATAACCCTAACCCTAGGTCCAAACAGAACCCTAACAGGATCTCTACCACAGCCCTCAACATAACCCTAACCCTAGGTCCAATCGGAACCCTACCCGGATCTCTAACCCTAGCCCTCAATATAACCCTAACCCTAGGTCCAATCGGAACCCTAACCGGATATCTAACCCTAGCCCTCAACATAACCCTAACCCTAGGTCCAATCGGAACCCTAACCGGATCTTTATCCCTAGCCCTCAACATATCCCTAACCCTAGGTCCAATCGGAACCCTAACTGGATTTCTAACCCTAGCCCTCAACATAACCCTAACCCTAGGTCCAATCAGAACCCAAAAAGGATCTCTACCCCAGCCCTCAACATAACCCTAACCCTAGGTCCAATCGGAACCCTAACCGGATCTCTACCCCTCGCCCTCAACATAACCATAACCCTTGGTCCAATCGGAACCCTAACGGGATATCTAACCCTAGCCCTCAACATAACCCTAACCCTAAGTCCAATAGGAACCCTAACCGGATCCCTAACCCTAGCTCTCAACGTAACCCTAACCCTAGGTCCAATCGGAACCCTAACCAGATCTCTAACCCTAGCCCTCAACATAACCCTAACACTAGGTCCAATCGGAACCCTAACCGGATCTCTAACCCTAGCCCTCAACATAACCCTAACACTAGGTCCAATCGGAACCCTAACCGGATCTCTACCCCTCGCCATCAACATAACCCTAACCCTAGGTCCAATCGGAACTCTAACCGGAACTCTAAACCTAGCCCTCAACATAACCCTAACCCTAGGTCCAATCGGAACCCTAACCGTATATCTAACCCTAGCCCTCAACATAACCCTAACCCTAGGTCCAATCTGAACCCTAACCGGATCTCTAACCCTAGCCCTCAACATAACCCTAACCCTAGGTCCAATCGGAACCCTAAACGGATATCTAACCCTAGCCCTCAACATAACCCTAACTCTAGGTCCAATCGGAACCCTAACCGGATATCGAACCCTAGCCCTCAACATAACCTTAATCCTAGGTCCAATTGGAACCCTAACAGGATCTCTACCCAGCCCTCAACATAACCCTAACCCTAGGTCCAATCGGAACCCTAACCGGATCTCTAACCCTAGCCCTCAACATTACCCTACTCCTAGGTCCAATCGGAACCCTAAACGGATATCTAAACCTAGCTCTCAACATAACCCTAACCCTTGGCCCAATCGGAACCCAAAACAGATATCTAACCCTAGCCCTCAACATAACCCTAACCCTAGGCCCAATCGGAAACCTAACCGCATATCTAACCCACGCCCTCAGCATAAGCCTAACCCTAGGTCCAATCGGAACCCTAACCGGATCTCTAACCCTAGCCCTCAATATAACCCTAACCCTAGGTCCAATCGGAACCCTAACCGGATATCTAACCCTAGGCCTCAACATAACCCTAACCCTAGGTCCAATCGGAACCCTAACCGGATCTTTATCCCTAGCCCTCAACATATCCCTAAACCTAGGTCCAATCGGAACCCTAACTGGATTTCTAACCCTAGCCGTCAACATAACCCTAACCCTAGGTCCAATCAGAACCCAAATAGGATCTCTACCCCAGCCCTCAACATAACCCTAACCCTAGGTCCAATCGGAACCCTAACCGGATCTCTACCCCTCGCCCTCAACATAACCCTAACCCTTGGTCCAATCGGTACCCTAACCGGATATCTAACCCTAGCCCTCAACATAACCCTAACCGTAGGTCCAATAGGAACCCTAACCGGATCCCTAACCCTAGCTCTCAAAGTAACCCTAACCCTAGGTCCAATCGGAACCCTAACCAGATCTCTAACCCTAGCCCTAAACATAACCCTAACCCTAGGTCCATTCGGAACCCTAACCGGATCTCTAACCCTAGCCCTCAACATAACCCTAACACTAGGTCCAATCGGAACCCTAACCGGATCTCTACCCCTCGCCCTCAACATAACCCTAACCCTAGGTCCAATCGGAACTCTAACCGGAACTCTAAACCTAGCCCTCAACATAACCCTAACCCTAGGTCCAATCGGAACCCTAACCGTATATCTAACCCTAGCCCTCAACATAACCCTAACCCTAGGTCCAATCGGAACCCTAACAGGATATCTAACCCTAGCCCTCAACATAACCCTAACCCTAGGTCCAATCTGAACCCTAACCGGATCTCTAACCCTAGCCCTCAACATAACCCTAACCCTAGGTCCAATCGGAACCCTAAACGGATATCTAACCCTAGCCCTCAACATAACCCTAACACTAGGTCCAATCGGAACCCTAACCGGATATCTAACCCTAGCCCTCAACATAACCTTAATCCTAGGTCCAATTGGAACCCTAACAGGATCTCTACCCAGCCCTCAACATAACCCTAACCCTAGGTCCAATCGGAACCCTAACCGGATCTCTACCCCTCGCCCTCCACATAACCCTAACCCTAGGTCTAATCGGAACTCTAACCGCACCTCTAACCCTAGCCCTCTACATAACCCTAACCCTAGGCCCAATGGGAACCCTAACCGGATATCTAACCCTAGCCCTCAACATAACCCTAACCCTAGGTCCAATCGGAACCCTAACCGGATCTCTATCCCTAGCCCGCAACATAACCTTAACCCTAGGTCCAATCGGAACCCTAACTGGATCTCTAACCCTAGCCCTCAACATAACCCTAACCCTAGGTCCAATCGGAACCCTAACCGGATCTCTAACCCTAGCCCTCAACATAACCCTAACCCTAGGTCCAATGAGAACCCTAACAGGATCTCTACCCCAGCCCTCAACATAACCCTAACCCTAGGTCCAATCGGAACCCTAACCGGATCTCTACCCCTCGGCCTCAACATAACCCTAACCCGAGGTCCAATCGGAACCCTAACCGGATCTCTACCCCTCGGCCTCAACATAACCCTAACCCGAGGTCCAATCGGAACCCTAACCGTATATCTAACCCTAGCCCTCATCATAACCCTAACCCTAGGTCCAATCGGAACCCTAACCGTATATCTAACCCTAGCCCTCATCATAACCCTAACCCTAGGTCCAATCGGAACCCTAACAGGATATCTAACCCTAGCCCTCAACATAACCCTAACCCTAGGTCCAATCTGAACCCTAACCGGATCTCTAACCCTAGCCCTCATCATAACCTTAACCCTAGGTCCAATCGGAACCCTAACCGGATCTCTAACCCTAGCCCTCAACATTACCCTAACCCTAGGTCCAATCGGAACCCTAAACGGATATCTAAACCTAGCTCTCAACATAACCCTAACCCTTGGTCCAATCGGAACCCAAAATGGATATCTAACCCTAGCCCTCAACATAACCCTAACCCTAGGTCCAATTGGAAACCTAACCGCATATCTAACCCACGCCCTCAGCATAAGCCTAACCCTAGGTCCAATCGGAACCCTAACCGGATCTCTAACCCTAGCCCTCAATATAACCCTAACCCTAGGTCCAATCGGAACCCTAACCGGATATCTAACCCTAGCCCTGAACATAACCCTAACCCTAGGTCCAATCTGAACCCTAACCGGATCTTTATCCCTAGCCCTCAACATATCCCTAACCCTAGGTCCAATCGGAACCCTAACTGGATTTCTAACCCTAGCCCTCAACATAACCCTAACCCTAGGTCCAATCAGAACCCAAATAGGATCTCTACCCCAGCCCTCAACATAACCCTAACCCTAGGTCCAATCGGAACCCTAACCGGATCTCTACCCCTCGCCCTCAACATAACCCTAACCCTTTTCCAATTGGAACCCTAACCGGATATCTAACCCTATCCGTCAACATAACCCTAACCGTAGGTCCAATAGGAACCCTAACCGGATCCCTAACCCTAGCTCTCAACGTAACCCTAACCCTAGGTCCAATCGGAACCCTAACCAGATGTCTAACCCTAGCCCTAAACATAACCCTAAGCCTAGGTCCAATCGGAACCCTAACCGGATCTCTAACCCTAGCCCTCAACATAACCCTAACACTAGGTCCAATCGGAACCCTAACCGGATCTCTAACCCTAGTCCTCAACATAACCTTAACCCTAGGTCCAATAGGAACCCTAACCGGATCTCTAACCCTAGCCCTCAACATAACCCTAACCCTAGGTCCAATCGGAACCCTAACTGGATATCTAACCCTAGCCCTCAACATAACCCTAACCCTAGGTCCAAACGGAACCCTAACAGGATCTCTACCCCAGCCCTCAACATAACCCTAACCCTAGGTCCAATCGGAACCCTAACCGGATCTCTACCCCTTGCCCTCAACATAACCCTAACCCTAGGTCCAATCGGAACCCTAACCGGATCTCTATCCCTAGCCCTCAACATATCCCTAACCCTAGGTCCAATCGGAACCCTAACCGGATCTCTACCCCTCGCCCTCAACATAACCCTAACCCTAGGTCTAATCGGAACTCTAACCGGAACTCTAAAAATAGCCCTCAACATAACCCTAACCCTAGGTCCAATCGGAACCCTAACCGTATATCTAACCCTAGCCCTCAACATAACCCTAACCCTAGGTCCCATCGGAACCCTAACAGCATATCTAACCCTAGCCCTCAACATAACCCTAACGTAGGTCCAATCTGAACCCTAACCGGATCTCTAACCCTAGCCCTCAACATAATCTTAACCCTAGGTCCAATCGGAACCCTAACCGGATCTCTAACCCTAGCCCTCAACATTACCCTAACCCTAGGTCCAATCGGAACCCTAAACGGATATCTAAACCTAGCCCTCAACATAACCATAACCCTTGGTCCAATCGGAACCCAAAACGGATATCTAACCCTAGCCCTCAACATAACCCTAACCCTAGGTCCAATCGGAAACCTAACCGCATATCTAACCCACGCCCTCAACATAACCCTAACCCTAGGTCCAATCGGAACCCTAACCGGATCTCTACCCCTCGCCCTCAACATAACTCTAACCCTTGGTCCAATCGGAACCCTAACCGAATATCTAACCCTAGCCCTCAACATAACCCTAACCCTAGGTCCAATCGGAACCCTAACCGGATCTCTACCCCTCGCCCTCAACATAACCCTAACCCTAGGTCCAATCGGAACTCTAACCGGAACTCTAAACCTAGCCCTCAACATAACCCTAACCCTAGGTCCAATCGGAACCCTAACCGGATCTCTAAACCTAGCCCTGAACATAACCCTAACCCTAGGTCCAATCTGAACCCTACCCGGATCTCTAACCCTAGCCCTCAACATAACCTTAACCCTAGGTCCAATCGGAACCCTAACCGGATCTCTAACCCTAGCACTCAACATAACCCTAACCCTAAGTCCATTCGGAACCCTAAACGGATAACTAAACCTAGCCCTCAACATAACCCTAACCCTAGGTCCAATCGGAACCCAAAACGGATATCTAACCCTAGCCCTCAACATAACACTAACCCTAGGTCCAATCGGAACCCTAACCGGATCTTCATCCCTAGCCCTCAACAAATCCCTAACCCTAGGTCCAATCAGAACCCTAACCGGATCTCTAACCCTAGCCCTCAACATAACCCTAACACTAGGTCCAATCGGAACCCAAATAGGATCTCTACCCCAACCCTCAACATAACCCTAACCCTAGGTCCAATCGGAACCCTAACCGGATCTCTACCCCTCGCCCTCAACATAACCCTAACCCCTGGTCCAATCGGAACCCTAACCGGATATCTAACCCTAGCCGTCAACATAACCCTAACCGTAGGTCCAATAGGAACCCTAACCGGATCTTTATTCCTAGCCCTCAACATATCCCTAACCCTAGGTCCAATCGGAACCCTAACCGGATCTCTAACCCTAGCCCTCAACATAACCCTAACACTAGGTCCAATCGGAACCCTAACCGGATCTCTAACCCTAGTCCTCAACATAACCTTAACTCTAGGTCCAATAGGAACCCTAACCGGATCTCTAACCCTAGCCCTCAACATAACCCTAACCATAGGTCCAATCGGAACCCTAACTTGATTTCTAACCCTAGCCCTCAATATAACCCTAACCCTAGGTCCAAACGGAACCCTAACAGGATCTCTACCCCAGCCCTCAACATAACCCTAACCCTAGGTCCGATCGGAACCCTAACCGGATCTCTACCCCTCGCCCTCAACATAACCCTAACCCTAGGTCCAATCAGAACCCTAACCGGATCTCTATCCCTAGCCCTCAACATATCCCTAACCCTAGGTCCAATCGGAACCCTAACCGGATCTCTACCCCTCGCCCTCAACATAACCCTAACCCTAGGTCCAATCGGAACTCTAACCGGAACTCTAAACCTAGCCCTCAACATAACCCTAACCCTAGGTCCAATCGGAACCCTAACCGTATATCTAACCCTAGCCCTCAACATAACCCTAACCCTAGGTGCAATCGGAACCCTAACAGGATATCTAACCCTAGCCCTCAACATAACCCTAACCCTAGATCCAATCTGAACCCTAACCGGATCTCTAACCCTAGCCCTCAACATAACCTTAACCCTAGGTCCAATCGGAACCCTAACCGGATCTCTAACCCTAGCCCTCAACATTACCCTAACCCTAGGTCCAATCGGAACCCTAAACGGATATCTAAACCTAGCTCTCAACATAACCCTAACCCTTGGTCCAATCGGAACCCAAGACGGATATCTAACCCTATCCCTCAACATAACCCTAACCCTAGGTCCAATCGGAAACCTAACCGCATATCTAACCCACGCCCTCAACATAACCCTAACCCTAGGTCCAATCGGAACCCTAACCGGATCTCTAACCCTAGCCCTCAATATAACCCTAACCCTAGGTCCAATCGAAACCCTAACCGGATATCTAACCCTAGCCCTCAACATAGCCCTAACCCTAGGTCCAATCGGAACCCTAACCGGATCTTTATCCCTAGCCCTCAACATATCCCTAACCCTAGGTCCAATCGGAACCCTAACCGGATCTCTAACCCTAGTCCTCAACATAACCCTTACACTAGGTCCAATCGGAACCCTAACCGGATCTCTAACCCTAGTCCTCAACATAACCTTAACCCTAGGTCCAATAGGAACCCTAACCGGATCTCTAACCCTAGCCCTCAACATAACCCTAACCCTAGGTCCAATCGGAACCCTAACTGGATTTCTAACCCTAGCCCTCAACATAACCCTAACCCTAGGTCCAAACGGAACCCTAACAGGATCTCTACCCCAGCCCTCAACATAACCCTAACCCTAGGTCCAATCGGAACCCTAACAGGATATCTAACCCTAGCCCTCAACATAACCCTAACGTAGGTCCAATCTGAACCCTAACCGGATCTCTAACCCTAGCCCTCAACATAATCTTAACCCTAGGTCCAATCAGAACCCTAACCGGATATCTAACCCTAGCCCTCAACATAACCCTAACCCTAGGTCCAATTGGAAACCTAACCGCATATCTAACCCACGCCCTCAACATAACCCTAACCCTAGGTCCAATCGGAACCCTAACCGGATCTCTAACCCTAGCCCTCAACATAACCCTAACCCTAGGTCCAATCGGAACCCTAACAGGATCTCTACCCCAGCCCTCAACATAACCCTAACCCTAGGTCCAATCGGAACCCTTACTGGATCTGTACCCCTCGCACTCAACATAACCCTAACCTTAGGTCCAATCGGAACCCTAACCGGATCTCTACCCCTCGCCCTCAACATAACTCTAACCCTTGGTCCAATCGGAAACCTAACCGAATATCTAACCCTAGCCCTCAACATAACCCTAACCCTAGGTCCAATCGGAACCCTAACCGGATCTCTACCCCTCGCCCTCAACATAACCCTAACCCTAGGTCCAATCGGAACCCTAAACGGATATCTAACCCTAGTCCTCAACATAACCCTAACCCTAGGTCCAAACGGAACCATAACCGGATATCTAACCATAGCCCTTAACATAACCCTAACCCTAGGTCCAATCGGAACCCTAACCGGATCTCTAAACCTAGCCCTGAACATAACCCTAACCCTAGGTCCAATCGGAACCCTAACCGGATCTCTAACCCTAGCCCTCAACATAACCCTAACCCTAGGTCCAATCTGAACCCTAACCGGATCTCTAACCCTAGCCCTCAACATAACCTTAACCCTAGGTCCAATAGGAACCCTAACCGGATCTCTAACCCTAGCCCTCAACATAGCCCTAACCCTAGGTCCAATCGGAACCCTAAACGGATATCTAACCCTAGTCCTCAACATAACCCTAACCCTAGGTCCAAACGGAACCATAACCGGATATCTAACCATAGCCCTTAACATAACCCTAACCCTAGGTCCAATCGGAACTCTAACAGGATCTCTACCCCTCGCCCTCAACATAACCCTAACCCTAGGTCCAATCGGAACCCTAACCGGATATCTATCCCTAGTCCTCAACATAACCCTAACGCTACGTCTAATCGGAACCCTAACCGGATATCTAACCCTAGCCTCAACATAACCCTAACCCTAGGTCCAATCGGAACCCTAACAGGATCTCTAACCCTAGCGCTCAACATAAGCCCAACCCGAGGTCCAGTCGGAACCCTAACCGGATCTGTAACCCTAGCCCTCAACATAACCCTAACCCTAGGTCCAATCGGAACCCTAACCAGAACTCTAACCCTAGCCCTCAAAATAACCCTAACCCTAGGTTCAATCGGAACCCTAACCAGATCTCTAACCCTAGCCCTAAACATAACCCTAACCCTAGGTCCAATCGGAACCCTAACCGGATCTCTAACCCTAGCCCTCAACATAACCCTAACACTAGGTCCAATCGGAACCCTAACCGGATCTCTAACCCTAGTCCTCAACATAACCTTAACCCTAGGTCCAATAGGAACCCTAACCGGATCTCTAACCCTAGCCCTCAACATAACCCTAACCCTAGGTCCAATCGGAACCCTAACTGGATTTCTAACCCTAGCCCTCAACATAACCCTAACCCTAGGTCCAAACGGAACCCTAACAGGATCTCTACCCCAGCCCTCAACATAACCCTAACCCTAGGTCCAATCGGAACCCTAACCGGATCTCTACCCCTCGCCCTCAACATAACCCTAACCCTAGGTCCAATCGGAACCCTAACCGGATCTCTATCCCTAGCCCTCAACATATCCCTAACCCTAGGTCCAATCGGAACCCTAACCGGATCTCTACCCCTCGCCCTCAACATAACCCTAACCCTAGGTCCAATCGGAACCCAAAACGGATATCTAACCCTAGCCCTCAACATAACACTAACCCTAGATCCAATCGGAAACCTAACCGAATATCTAACCCACGCCCTCAACATAACCCTAACCCTAGGTCCAATTGGAACCCTAACCGGATCTCTAACCCTAGCCCTCAACATAACCCTAACCCTAGGTCCAATCGGAACCCTAACCGGATCAGTAACCCTAGCCCTCAAAATAACCCTAACAATAGGTCCAATCGGAACCGTAACCGGATATCTATCCATAGCCCTCAACATAACCCTAACCCTAGGTCCAATCGGAACCCTAACCGGATCTTCATCCCTAGCCCTCAACATATCCCTAACCCTAGGTCCAATCGGAACCCTAACCGGATCTCTAACCCTAGCCCTCAACATAACCCTAACACTAGGTCCAATCGGAACCCTAACCGGATCTCTAACCCTACTCCTCAACATAACCTTAACCCTGGGTCAATAGGAACCCTAACCGGATCTCTAACCCTAGCCCTCAACATAACCCTAACCTTGGGTCCAATCGGAACCCTAACTGGATTTCTAACCCTAGCCCTCAACATAACCCTAACCCTAGGTCCAAACAGAACCCAAACAGGATCTCTACCCCAGCCCTCAACATAACCCTAACCCTAGGTCCAATCGGAACCCTAACCGGATCTCTACCCCTCGCCCTCAACATAACCCTAACCCTAGGTCCAATCGGAACCCTAACCGGATCTCTATCTCCAGCCCTCAACATATCCCTAACCCTAGGTCCAATCGGAACCCTAACCGGATCTCTACCCCTCGGCCTCAACATAACCCTAACCCGAGGTCCAATCGGAACCCTAACCGTATATCTAACCCTAGCCCTCATCATAACCCTAACCCTAGGTCCAATCGGAACCCTAACAGGATATCTAACCCTAGCCCTCAACATAACCCTAACCCTAGGTCCAATCTGAACCCTAACCGGATCTCTAACCCTAGCCCTCATCATAACCTTAACCCTAGGTCCAATCGGAACCCTAACCGGATCTCTAACCCTAGCCCTCAACATAACCCTAACCCTAGGTCCAATCTGAACCCTAACCGGATCTCTAACCCTAGCCCTCAACATTACCCTAACCCTAGGTCCAATCGGAACCCTAACCGGATCTCTACCCCTCGCCCTCAACATAACCCTAACCCTAGGTCCAATCGGAACCCTAACCGGATCTCTATCCCTAGCCCTCAACATATCCCTAACCCTAGGTCCAATCGGAACCCTAACCGGATCTCTACCCCTCGCCCTCAACATAACCCTAACCCTAGGTCCAATCGGAACTCTAACCGGAACTCTAAACCTAGCCCTCAACATAACCCTAACCCTAGGTCCAATCCGAACCCTAACCGTATATCTAATCCTAGCCCTCAACATAACCCTAACCCTAGGTCCAATCGGAACCCTAACAGGATATCTAACCCTAGCCCTCAACATAACCCTAACGTAGGTCCAATCTGAACCCTAACCGGATCTCTAACCCTAGCCCTCAACATAATCTTAACCCTAGGTCCAATCGGAACCCTAACCGGATATCTAACCCTAGCCCTCAACATAACCCTAACCCTAGGTCCAATTGGAAACCTAACCGCATATCTAACCCACGCCCTCAACATAACCCTAACCCTAGGTCCAATCGGAACCCTAACCGGATCTCTAACCCTAGCCCTCAACATAACCCTAACCCTAGGTCCAATCGGAACCCTAACAGGATCTCTACCCCAGCCCTCAACATAACCCTAACCCTAGGTCCAATCGGAACCCTTACTGGATCTGTACCCCTCGCACTCAACATAACCCTAACCTTAGGTCCAATCGGAACCCTAACCGGATCTCTACCCCTCGCCCTCAACATAACTCTAACCCTTGGTACAATCGGAACCCTAACCGAATATCTAACCCTAGCCCTCAACATAACCCTAACCCTAGGTCCAATCGGAACCCTAACCGGATCTCTACCCCTCGCCCTCAACATAACCCTAACCCTAGGTCCAATCGGAACCCTAAACGGATATCTAACCCTAGTCCTCAACATAACCCTAACCCTAGGTCCAAACGGAACCATAACCGGATATCTAACCATAGCCCTTAACATAACCCTAACCCTAGGTCCAATCGGAACCCTAACCGGATCTCTAAACCTAGCCCTGAACATAACCCTAACCCTAGGTCCAATCGGAACCCTAACCGGATCTCTAACCCTAGCCCTCAACATAACCCTAACCCTAGGTCCAATCTGAACCCTAACCGGATCTCTAACCCTAGCGCTCAACATAAGCCCAACCCGAGGTCCAGTCGGAACCCTAACCGGATCTGTAACCCTAGCCCTCAACATAACCCTAACCCTAGGTCCAATCGGAACCCTAACCAGAACTCTAACCCTAGCCCTCAAAATAACCCTAACCCTAGGTCCAATCGGAACCCTAACCAGATCTCTAACCCTAGCCCTCAACATAACCTTAACCCTAGGTCCAATAGGAACCCTAACCGGATCTCTAACCCTAGCAATCAACATAACCCTAACACTAGGTCCAATCGGAACCCTAACCGGATCTCTAACCCTAGTCCTCAACATAACCTTAACCCTAGGTCCAATAGGAACCCTAACCGGATCTCTAACCCTAGCCCTCAACATAACCCTAACCCTAGGTCCAATCAGAACCCTAACTGGATTTCTAACCCTAGCCCTCAACATATCCCTAACCCTAGGTCCAAACGGAACCCTAACAGGATCTCTACCCCAGCCCTCAACATAACCCTAACCCTAGGTCCAATCGGAACCCTAACCGGATCTCTAACCCTAGCCCTCAACATAACCCTAACACTAGGTCCAATCGGAACCCTAACCGGATCTCTAACCCTAGTCCTCAACATAACCTTAACCCTAGGTCCAATAGGAACCCTAACCGGATCTCTAACCCTAGCCCTCAACATAACCCTAACCCTAGGTCCAATCGGAACCCTAACTGGATTTCTAACCCTAGCCCTCAACATAACCCTAACCCTAGGTCCAAACGGAACCCTAACAGGATCTCTACCCCAGCCCTCAACATAACCCTAACCCTAGGTCCAATCGGAACCCTAACCGGATCTCTACCCCTCGCCCTCAACATAACCCTAACCCTAGGTCCAATCGGAACCCTAACCGGATCTCTATCCCTAGCCCTCAACATATCCCTAACCCTAGGTCCAATCGGAACCCTAACCGTATCTCTACCCCTCGCCCTCAACATAACCCTAACCCTAGGTCCAATCGGAACCCAAAACGGATATCTAACCCTAGCCCTCAACATAACACTAACCCTAGATCCAATCGGAAACCTAACCGAATATCTAACCCACGCCCTCAACATAACCCTAACCCTAGGTCCAATTGGAACCCTAACCGGATCTCTAACCCTAGCCCTCAACATAACCCTAACCCTAGGTCCAATCGGCACCCTAACCGGATCAGTAACCCTAGCCCTCAAAATAACCCTAACACTAGGTCCAATCGGAACCGTAACCGGATATCTATCCATAGCCCTCAACATAACCCTAACCCTAGGTCCAATCGGAACCCTAACCGGATCTTCATCCCTAGCCCTCAACATATCCCTAACCCTAGGTCCAATCGGAACCCTAACCGGATCTCTAACCCTAGCCCTCAACATAACCCTAACACTAGGTCCAATCGGAACCCTAACCGGATCTCTAACCCTACTCCTCAACATAACCTTAACCCTGGGTCCAATAGGAACCCTAACCGGATCTCTAACCCTAGCCCTCAACATAACCCTAACCTTGGGTCCAATCGGAACCCTAACTGGATTTCTAACCCTAGCCCTCAACATAACCCTAACCCTAGGTCCAAACAGAACCCAAACAGGATCTCTACCCCAGCCCTCAACATAACCCTAACCCTAGGTCCAATCGGAACCCTAACCGGATCTCTACCCCTCGCCCTCAACATAACCCTAACCCTAGGTCCAATCGGAACCCTAACCGGATCTCTATCTCCAGCCCTCAACATATCCCTAACCCTAGGTCCAATCGGAACCCTAACCGGATCTCTACCCCTCGGCCTCAACATAACCCTAACCCGAGGTCCAATCGGAACCCTAACCGTATATCTAACCCTAGCCCTCATCATAACCCTAACCCTAGGTCCAATCGGAACCCTAACAGGATATCTAACCCTAGCCCTCAACATAACCCTAACCCTAGGTCCAATCTGAACCCTAACCGGATCTCTAACCCTAGCCCTCATCATAACCTTAACCCTAGGTCCAATCGGAACCCTAACCGGATCTCTAACCCTAGCCCTCAACATAACCCTAACCCTAGGTCCAATCTGAACCCTAACCGGATCTCTAACCCTAGCCCTCAACATTACCCTAACCCTAGGTCCAATCGGAACCCTAACCGGATCTCTACCCCTCGCCCTCAACATAACCCTAACCCTAGGTCCAATCGGAACCCTAACCGGATCTCTATCCCTAGCCCTCAACATATCCCTAACCCTAGGTCCAATCGGAACCCTAACCGGATCTCTACCCCTCGCCCTCAACATAACCCTAACCCTAGGTCCAATCGGAACTCTAACCGGAACTCTAAACCTAGCCCTCAACATAACCCTAACCCTAGGTCCAATCCGAACCCTAACCGTATATCTAATCCTAGCCCTCAACATAACCCTAACCCTAGGTCCAATCGGAACCCTAACAGGATATCTAACCCTAGCCCTCAACATAACCCTAACGTAGGTCCAATCTGAACCCTAACCGGATCTCTAACCCTAGCCCTCAACATAATCTTAACCCTAGGTCCAATCGGAACCCTAACCGGATATCTAACCCTAGCCCTCAACATAACCCTAACCCTAGGTCCAATTGGAAACCTAACCGCATATCTAACCCACGCCCTCAACATAACCCTAACCCTAGGTCCAATCGGAACCCTAACCGGATCTCTAACCCTAGCCCTCAACATAACCCTAACCCTAGGTCCAATCGGAACCCTAACAGGATCTCTACCCCAGCCCTCAACATAACCCTAACCCTAGGTCCAATCGGAACCCTTACTGGATCTGTACCCCTCGCACTCAACATAACCCTAACCTTAGGTCCAATCGGAACCCTAACCGGATCTCTACCCCTCGCCCTCAACATAACTCTAACCCTTGGTACAATCGGAACCCTAACCGAATATCTAACCCTAGCCCTCAACATAACCCTAACCCTAGGTCCAATCGGAACCCTAACCGGATCTCTACCCCTCGCCCTCAACATAACCCTAACCCTAGGTCCAATCGGAACCCTAAACGGATATCTAACCCTAGTCCTCAACATAACCCTAACCCTAGGTCCAAACGGAACCATAACCGGATATCTAACCATAGCCCTTAACATAACCCTAACCCTAGGTCCAATCGGAACCCTAACCGGATCTCTAAACCTAGCCCTGAACATAACCCTAACCCTAGGTCCAATCGGAACCCTAACCGGATCTCTAACCCTAGCCCTCAACATAACCCTAACCCTAGGTCCAATCTGAACCCTAACCGGATCTCTAACCCTAGCGCTCAACATAAGCCCAACCCGAGGTCCAGTCGGAACCCTAACCGGATCTGTAACCCTAGCCCTCAACATAACCCTAACCCTAGGTCCAATCGGAACCCTAACCAGAACTCTAACCCTAGCCCTCAAAATAACCCTAACCCTAGGTCCAATCGGAACCCTAACCAGATCTCTAACCCTAGCCCTCAACATAACCTTAACCCTAGGTCCAATAGGAACCCTAACCGGATCTCTAACCCTAGCCCTCAACATAACCCTAACACTAGGTCCAATCGGAACCCTAACCGGATCTCTAACCCTAGTCCTCAACATAACCTTAACCCTAGGTCCAATAGGAACCCTAACCGGATCTCTAACCCTAGCCCTCAACATAACCCTAACCCTAGGTCCAATCGGAACCCTAACTGGATTTCTAACCCTAGCCCTCAACATATCCCTAACCCTAGGTCCAAACGGAACCCTAACAGGATCTCTACCCCAGCCCTCAACATAACCCTAACCCTAGGTCCAATCGGAACCCTAACCGGATCTCTACCCCTCGCCCTCAACATAACCCTAACCTTAGGTCCAATCGGAACCCTAACCGGATCTCTATCCCTAGCCCTCAACATATCCCTAACCCTAGGTCCAATCGGAACCCTAACCGGATCTCTACCCCTCGCCCTGAACATAACCCTAACCCTAGGTCCAATCGGAACTCTAACCGGAACTCTAAACCTAGCCCTCAACATAACCCTAACCCTAGGTCCAATCGGAACCCTAACCGTATATCTAACCCTAGCCCTCAACATAACCCTAACCCTAGGTCCAATCGGAACCCTAACATGATATCTAACCCTAGCCCTCAACATAACCCTAACCCTAGGTCCAATCTGAACCCTAACCGGATCTCTAACCCTAGCCCTCAACATAACCTTAACCCTAGGTCCAATCGGAACCCTAACCGGATCTCTAACCCTAGCCCTCAACATTACCCTAACCCTAGGTCCAATCGGAACCCTAAACGGATATCTAAACCTAGCTCTCAACATAACCCTAACCCTTGGTCCAATCGGAACCCAAAACGGATATCTAACCCTAACCCTCAACATAACCCTAACCCTAGGTCCAATCGGAAACCTAACCGCATATCTAACCCACGCCCTCAACATAACCCTAACCCTAGGTCCAATCGGAACCCTACCCGGATCTCTAACCCTAGCCCTCAATATAACCCTAACCCTAGGTCCAATCGGAACCCTAACCGGATATCTAACCCTAGCCCTCAACATAACCCTAACCCTAGGTCCAATCGGAACCCTAACCGGATCTTTATCCCTAGCCCTCAACATATCCCTAACCCTAGGTCCAATCGGAACCCTAACTGGATTTCTAACCCTAGCCCTCAACATAACCCTAACCCTAGGTCCAATCAGAACCCAAAAAGGATCTCTACCCCAGCCCTCAACATAACCCTAACCCTAGGTCCAATCGGAACCCTAACCGGATCTCTACCCCTCGCCCTCAACATAACCATAACCCTTGGTCCAATCGGAACCCTAACGAGATATCTAACCCTAGCCCTCAACATAACCCTAACCCTAGGTCCAATAGGAACCCTAACCGGATCCCTAACCCTAGCTCTCAATGTAACCCTAACTCTAGGTCCAATCGGAACCCTAACCAGATCTCTAACCCTAGCCCTAAACATAACCCTAACCCTAGGTCCAATCGGAAACCTAACCGGATCTCTAACCCTAGCCCTCAACATAACCCTAACACTAGGTCCAATCGGAACCCTAACCGGATCTCTACCCCTCGCCCTCAACATAACCCTAACCCTAGGTCCAATCGGAACTCTAACCGGAACTCTAAACCTAGCCATCAACATAACCCTAACCCTAGGTCCAATTGGAACCCTAACCGTATATCTAACCCTAGCCCTCAACATAACCCTAACCCTAGGTCCAATCGGAACCCTAACAGGATATCTAACCCTAGCCCTCAACATAACCCTAACCCTAGGTCCAATCTGAACCCTAACCGGATCTCTAACCCTAGCCCTCAACATAACCCTAACCCTAGGTCCAATCGGAACCCTAAACGGATATCTAACCCTAGCCCTCAACATAACCCTAACACTAGGTCCAATCGGAACCCTAACCGGATATCTAACCCTAGCCCTCAACATAACCTTAATCCTAGGTCCAATTGGAACCCTAACAGGATCTCTACCCAGCCCTCAACATAACCCTAACCCTAGGTCCAATCGGAACCCTAACCGGATCTCTACCCCTCGCCCTCCACATAACCTTAAACCTAGGTCCAATCAGAACTCTAACCGCACCTCTAACCCTAGCCCTCTACATAACCCTAACCCTAGGCCCAATCGGAACCCTAACCGGATCTGTAACCCTAGCCCTCAACATAACCCTAACCCTAGGTCCAATCGGAACCCTAACCAGAACTCTAACCCTAGCCCTCAAAATAACCCTAACCCTAGGTCCAATCGGAACCCTAACCAGATCTCTAACCCTAGCCCTAAACATAACCCTAACCCTAGGTCCAATCGGAACCCTAACCGGATCTCTAACCCTAGCCCTCAACATAACCCTAACACTAGGTCCAATCGGAACCCTAACCGGATCTCTAACCCTAGTCCTCAACATAACCTTAACCCTAGGGCCAATAGGAACCCTAACCGGATCTCTAACCCTAGCCCTCAACATAACCCTAACCCTAGGTCCAATCGGAACCCTAACTGGATTTCTAACCCTAGCCCTCAACATAACCCTAACCCTAGGTCCAAACGGAACCCTAACAGGATCTCTACCCCAGCCCTCAACATAACCCTAACCCTAGGTCCAATCGGAACCCTAACCGGATCTCTACCCCTCGCCCTCAACATAACCCTAACCCTAGGTCCAATCGGAACCCTAACCGGATCTCTATCCCTAGCCCTCAAAATATCCCTAACCCTAGGTCCAATCGGAACCCTAACCGTATATCTAACCCTAGCCCTCAACATAACCCTAACCCTAGGTCCAATCGGAACCCTAACCGGATCTCTAACCCTAGCCCTCAACATAACCCTAACACTAGGTCCAATCGGAACCCTAACCGAATCTCTAACCCTAGTCCTCAACATAACCTTAACCCTAGGTCCAATAGGAACCCTAACCGGATCTCTAACCCTAGCCCTCAACATAACCCTAACCCTAGGTCCAATCGGAACCCTAACTGGATTTCTAACCCTAGCCCTCAACATAACCCTAACCCTAGGTCCAAACGGAACCCTAACAGGATCTCTACCCCAGCCCTCAACATAACCCTAACCCTAGGTCCAATCGGAACCATAACCGGATCTCTAACCCTCGCCCTCAACATAACCCTAACCCTAGGTCCAATCGGAACCCTAACCGGATCTCTATCCCTAGCCCTCAACATATCCCTAACCCTAGGTCCAATCGGAACCCTAACCGGATCTCTACCCCTCGCCCTCAACATAACCCTAACCCTAGGTCCAATCGGAACTCTAACCGGAACTCTAAACCTAGCCCTCAACATAACCCTAACCCTAGGTCCAATAGGAACCCTAACCGTATATCTAACCCTAGCCCTCAACATAACCCTAACCCTAGGTCCAATCGGAACCCTAACATGATATCTAACCCTAGCCCTCAACATAACCCTAACCCTAGGTCCAATCTGAACCCTAACCGGATCTCTAACCCTAGCCCTCAACATAACCTTAACCCTAGGTCCAATAGGAACCCTAACCGGATCTCTAACCCTAGCCCTCAACATAGCCCTAACCCTAGGTCCAATCGGAACCCTAAACGGATATCTAACCCTAGTCCTCAACATAACCCTAACCCTAGGTCCAAACGGAACCATAACCGGATATCTAACCATAGCCCTTAACATAACCCTAACCCTAGGTCCAATCGGAACTCTAACAGGATCTCTACCCCTCGCCCTCAACATAACCCTAACCCTAGGTCCAATCGGAACCCTAACCGGATATCTATCCCTAGCCCTCAACATAACCCTAACCCTACGTCCAATCGGAACCGTAACCGGATATCTAACCCTAGCCTCAACATAACCCTAACCCTAGGTCCAATAGGAACCCTAACCGGATCTCTAACCCTAGCCCTCAACATAACCCTAACCCTAGGTCCAATCGGAACCCTAACTGGATTTCTAACCCTAGCCCTCAACATAACCCTAACCCTAGGTCCAAACGGAACCCTAACAGGATCTCTACTCCAGCCCTCAACATAACCCTAACCCTAGGTCCAATCGGAACCCTAACCGGATCTCTACCCCTCGCCCTCAACATAACCCTAACCCTAGGTCCAATCGGAACCCTAACCGGATCTCTATCCCTAGCCCTCAACATATCCCTAACCCTAGGTCCAATCGGAACCCTAACCGGATCTCTACCCCTCGCCCTCAACATAACCCTAACCCTAGGTCCAATCGGAACTCTAACCGGAACTCTAAACCTAGCCCTCAACATAACCCTAACCCTAGGTCCAATCGGAACCCTAACCGTATATCTAACCCTAGCCCTCAACATAACCCTAACCCTAGGTCCAATCGGAACCCTAACCGGATCTCTAAACCTAGCCCTCAACATTACCCTAACCCTAGGTCCAATCGGAACCCTAAACGGATATCTAAACCTAGCTCTCAACATAACCCTAACCCTTGGTCCAATCGGAACCCAAAACGGATATCTAACCCTAACCCTCAACATAACCCTAACCCTAGGTCCAATCGGAAACCTAACCGCATATCTAACCCACGCCCTCAACATAACCCTAACCCTAGGTCCAATCGGAACCCTACCCGGATCTCTAACCCTAGCCCTCAATATAACCCTAACCCTAGGTCCAATCGGAACCCTAACCGGATATCTAACTCTAGCCCTCAACATAACCCTAACCCTAGGTCCAATCGGAACCCTAACCGGATCTTTATCCCTAGCCCTCAACATATCCCTAACCCTAGGTCCAATCGGAACCCTAACTGGATTTCTAACCCTAGCCCTCAACATAACCCTAACCCTAGGTCCAATCAGAACCCAAAAAGGATCTCTACCCCAGCCCTCAACATAACCCTAACCCTAGGTCCAATCGGAACCCTAACCGGATCTCTACCCCTCGCCCTCAACATAACCATAACCCTTGGTCCAATCGGAACCCTAACGAGATATCTAACCCTAGCCCTCAACATAACCCTAACCCTAGGTCCAATAGGAACCCTAACCGGATCCCTAACCCTAGCTCTCAATGTAACCCTAACTCTAGGTCCAATCGGAACCCTAACCAGATCTCTAACCCTAGCCCTAAACATAACCCTAACCCTAGGTCCAATCGGAAACCTAACCGGATCTCTAACCCTAGCCCTCAACATAACCCTAACACTAGGTCCAATCGGAACCCTAACCGGATCTCTACCCCTCGCCCTCAACATAACCCTAACCCTAGGTCCAATCGGAACTCTAACCGGAACTCTAAACCTAGCCTTCAACATAACCCTAACCCTAGGTCCAATTGGAACCCTAACCGTATATCTAACCCTAGCCCTCAACATAACCCTAACCCTAGGTCCAATCGGAACCCTAACAGGATATCTAACCCTAGCCCTCAACATAACCCTAACCCTAGGTCCAATCTGAACCCTAACCGGATCTCTAACCCTAGCCCTCAACATAACCCTAACCCTAGGTCCAATCGGAACCCTAAACGGATATCTAACCCTAGCCCTCAACATAACCCTAACACTAGGTCCAATCGGAACCCTAACCGGATATCTAACCCTAGCCCTCAACATCACCTTAATCCTAGGTCCAATTGGAACCCTAACAGGATCTCTACCCAGCCCTCAACATAACCCTAACCCTAGGTCCAATCGGAACCCTAACCGGATCTCTACCCCTCGCCCTCCACATAACCCTAACCCTAGGCCCAATCAGAACTCTAACCGCACCTCTAACCCTAGCCCTCTACATAACCCTAACCCTAGGCCCAATCGGAACCCTAACCGGATCTGTAACCCTAGCCCTCAACATAACCCTAACCCTAGGTCCAATCGGAACCCTAACCAGAACTCTAACCCTAGCCCTCAAAATAATCCTAACCCTAGGTCCAATCGGAACCCTAACCAGATCTCTAACCCTAGCCCCAAACATAACCCTAACCCTAGGTCCAATCGGAACCCTAACCGGATCTCTAACCCTAGCCCTCAACATAACCCTAACACTAGGTCCAATCGGAACCCTAACCGGATCTCTAACCCTAGTCCTCAACATAACCTTAACCCTAGGTCCAATCGGAACCCTAACTGGATTTCTAACCCTAGCCCTCAACATAACCCTAACCCTAGGTCCAAACGGAACCCTAACAGGATCTCTACCCCAGCCCTCAACATAACCCTAACCCTAGGTCCAATCGGAACCCTAACCGGATCTCTACCCCTCGCCCTCAACATACCCTAACCCTAGGTCCAATCGTAACCCTAACCGGATCTCTATCCCTAGCCCTCAACATATCCCTAACCCTAGGTCCAATCGGAACCCTAACCGGATCTCTACCCCTCGCCCTCAACATAACCCTAACCTTAGGTCCAATCGGAACTCTAACCGGAACTCTAAACCTAGCCCTCAACATAACCCTAACCCTAGGTCCAATCGGAACCCTAACCGTATATCTAACCCTAGCCCTCAACATAACCCTAACCCTAGGTCCAATCGGAACCCTAACCGGATCTCTAACCCTAGCCCTCAACATAACCCTAACACTAGGTCCAATCGGAACCCTAACCGGATCTCCTACCCTAGTCCTCAACATAACCTTAACCCTAGGTCCAATAGGAACCCTAACCGGATCTCTAACCCTAGCCCTCAACATAACCCTAACCCTAGGTCCAATCGGAACCCTAACTGGATTTCTAACCCTAGCCCAAAACATAACCCTAACCCTAGGTCCAAACGGAACCCTAACAGGATCTCTACCCCAGCCCTCAACATAACCCTAACCCTAGGTCCAATCGGAAACATAACCGGATCTCTAACCCTCGCCCTCAACATAACCCTAACCCTAGGTACAATCGGAACCCTAACCGGATCTCTATCCCTAGCCCTCAACATATCCCTAACCCTAGGTCCAATCGGAACCCTAACCGGATCTCTACCCCTCGCCCTCAACATAACCCTAACCCTAGGTCCAATCGGAACTCTAACCGGAACTCTAAACCTAGCCCTCAACATAACCCTAACCCTAGGTCCAATCGGAACCCTAACCGTATATCTAACCCTAGCCCTCAACATAACCCTAACCCTAGGTCCAATCGGAACCCTAACATGATATCTAACCCTAGCCCTCAACATAACCCTAACCCTAGGTCCAATCTGAACCCTAACCGGATCTCTAACCCTAGCCCTCAACATAACCTTAACCCTAGGTCCAATCGGAACCCTAACCGGATCTCTAACCCTAGCCCTCAACATTACCCTAACCCTAGGTCCAATCGGAACCCTAAACGGATATCTAAACCTAGCTCTCAACATAACCCTAACCCTTGGTCCAATCGGAACCCAAAACGGATATCTAACCCTAACCCTCAACATAACCCTAACCCTAGGTCCAATCGGAAACCTAACCGCATATCTAACCAACGCCCTCAACATAACCCTAACCCTAGGTCCAATCGGAACCCTACCCGGATCTCTAACCCTAGCCCTCAATATAACCCTAACCCTAGGTCCAATCGGAACCCTAACCGGATATCTAACCCTAGCCCTCAACATAACCCTAACCCTAGGTCCAATCGGAACCCTAACCGGATCTTTATCCCTAGCCCTCAACATATCCCTAACCCTAGGTCCAATCGGAACCCTAACTGGATTTCTAACCCTAGCCCTCAACATAACCCTAACCCTAGGTCCAATCAGAACCCAAAAAGGATCTCTACCCCAGCCCTCAACATAACCCTAACCCTAGGTCCAATCGGAACCCTAACCGGATCTCTACCCCTCACCCTCAACATAACCATAACCCTTGGTCCAATCGGAACCCTAACGGGATATCTAACCCTAGCCCTCAACATAACCCTAACCCTAGGTCCAATAGGAACCCTAACCGGATCCCTAACCCTAGCTCTCAACGTAACCCTAACCCTAGGTCCAATCGGAACCCTAACCAGATCTCTAACCCTAGCCCTAAACATAACCCTAACCCTAGGTCCAATCGGAACCCTAACCGGATCTCTAACCCTAGCCCTCAACATAACCCTAACACTAGGTCCAATCGGAACCCTAACCGGATCTCTACCCCTCGCCCTCAACATAACCCTAACCCTAGGTCCAATCGGAACTCTAACCGGAACTCTAAACCTAGCCCTCAACATAACCCTAACCCTAGGTCCAATCGGAACCCTAACCGTATATCTAACCCTAGCCCTCAACATAACCCTATCCCTAGGTCCAATCGGAACCCTAACAGGATATCTAACCCTAGCCCTCAACATAACCCTAACCCTAGGTCCAATCTGAACCCTAACCGGATCTCTAACCCTAGCCCTCAACATAACCCTAACCCTAGGTCCAATCGGAACCCTAAACGGATATCTAACCCTAGCCCTCAACATAACCCTAACACTAGGTCCAATCGGAACCCTAACCGGATATCTAACCCTAGCCCTCAACATAACCTTAATCCTAGGTCCAATTGGAACCCTAACAGGATCTCTACCCAGCCCTCAACATAACCCTAACCCTAGGTCCAATCGGAACCCTAACCGGATCTCTACCCCTCGCCCTCCACATAACCCTAACCCTAGGTCCAATCGGAACTCTAACCGCACCTCTAACCCTAGCCCTCTACATAACCCTAACCCTAGGCCCAATCGGAACCCTAACCGGATCTGTAACCCTAGCCCTCAACATAACCCTAACCCTAGATCCAATCGGAACCCTAACCAGAACTCTAACCCTAGCCCTCAAAATAACCCTAACCCTAGGTCCAATCGGAACCCTAACCAGATCTCTAACCCTAGCCCTAAACATAACCCTAACCCTAGGTCCAATCGGAACCCTAATCGGATCTCTAACCCTAGCCCTCAACATAACCCTAACACTAGGTCCAATCGGAACCCTAACCGGATCTCTAACCCTAGTCCTCAACATAACCTTAACCCTAGGTCCAATAGGAACCCTAACCGGATCTCTAACCCTAGCCCTCAACATAACCCTAACCCTAGGTCCAATCGGAACCCTAACTGGATTTCTAACCCTAGCCCTCAACATAACCCTAACCCTAGGTCCAAACGGAACCCTAACAGGATCTCTACCCCAGCCCTCAACATAACCCTAACCCTAGGTCCAATCGGAACCCTAACCGGATCTCTACCCCTCGCCCTCAACATAACCCTAACCCTAGGTCCAATCGGAACCCTAACCGGATCTCTATCCCTAGCCCTCAACATATCCCTAACCCTAGGTCCAATCGGAACCCTAACCGGATCTCTACCCCTCGCCCTCAACATAACCCTAACCCTAGGTCCAATCGGAACTCTAACCGGAACTCTAAACCTAGCCCTCAACATAACCCTAACCCTAGGTCCAATCGGAACCCTAACCGTATATCTAACCCTAGCCCTCAACATAACCCTAACCCTAGGTCCAATCGGAACCCTAACATGA
This sequence comes from Miniopterus natalensis, assembly GCF_054644295.1. Lineage (NCBI taxonomy): Eukaryota > Metazoa > Chordata > Mammalia > Chiroptera > Miniopteridae > Miniopterus > Miniopterus natalensis. The sequence goes on from NC_142091.1 coordinate 2,330,829, forward strand.
TATCTAACCCTAGCCCTCAACATAACCCTAACCCTAGGTCCAATCAGAACCCAAAAAGGATCTCTACCCCAGCCCTCAACATAACCCTAACCCTAGGTCCAATCGGAACCCTAACCGGATCTCTACCCCTCGCCCTCAACATAACCATAACCCTTGGTCCAATCGGAACCCTAACGGGATATCTAACCCTAGCCCTCAACATAACCCTAACCCTAGGTCCAATCGGAACCCTAACCGGATATCTAACCCTAGCCCTCAACATAACCCTAACCCTAGGTCCAATCGGAACCCTAACCGGATCTTTATCCCTAGCCCTCAACATATCCCTAACCCTAGGTCCAATCGGAACCCTAACTGGATTTCTAACCCTAGCCCTCAACATAACCTTAACCCTAGGTCCAATCAGAACCCAAAAAGGATCTCTACCCCAGCCCTCAACATAACCCTAACCCTAGGTCCAATCGGAACCCTAACCGGATCTCTACCCCTCGCCCCCAACATAACCATAACCCTTGGTCCAATCGGAACCCTAACCGGATCTCTAACCCTAGCCCTCAACATAACCCTAACCCTAGATCCAACCAGAACCCAAATAGGATCTCTACCCCAGCCCTCAACATAACCCTAACCCTAGGTCCAATCGGAACCCTAACCGGATCTCTATCCCTAGCCCTCAACATAACCTTAACCCTAGGTTCAATCGGAACCCTAACTGGATCTCTAACCCTAGCCCTCAACATAACCCTAACCCTAGGTCCAATCGGAACCCTAACCGGATCTCTAACCCTAGCCCTCAACATAACCCTAACCCTAGGTCCAATCGGAACCCTAACAGGATCTCTACCCCAGCCCTCAACATAACCCTAACCCTAGGTCCAATCGGAACCCTTACTGGATCTGTACCCCTCGCACTCAACATAACCCTAACCTTAGGTCCAATCGGAACCCTAACCGGATCTCTACACCTCGCCCTCAACATAACTCTAACACTTGGTCCAATCGGAACCCTAACCGAATATCTAACCCTAGCCCTCAACATAATCCTAACCCTAGGTCCAATCGGAACCCTAACCGGATTTCTACCCCTCGCCCTCAACATAACCCTAACCCTAGGTCCAATCGGAACTCTAACCGGAACTCTAAACCTAGCCCTCAACATAACCCTAACCCTAGGTCCAATCGGAACCCTAACCAGATCTCTACCCCTCGCCCTCAACATAACCCTAACCCTAGGTCCAATCGGAACCCTAACCGGATCTCTAACCCTAGCCCTCAACATAACCCTAACCCTAGGTCCAATCTGAACCCTAACCGGATCTCTAACCCTAGCCCTCAACATAACCTTAACCCTAGGTCCATTAGGAACCCTAACCGGATCTCTAACCCTAGCCCTCAACATAACCCTAACCCTAGGTCCAATCGGAACCCTAAACGGATATCTAACCCTAGTCCTCAACATAACCCTAACCCTAGGTCCAAACGGAACCATAACCGGATATCTAACCATAGCCCTTAACATAACCCTAACCCTAGGTCCAATCGGAACTCTAACAGGATCTCTACCCCTCGCCCTCAACATAACCCTAACCCTAGGTCCAATCGGAACCCTAACCGGATATCTATCCCTAGCCCTCAACATAACCCTAACCCTAGGTCCAATCGGAACCCTAACCGGATATCTAACCCTAGCCCTCAACATAACCCTAACCCTAGGTCCAATCGGAACCCTAACAGGATCTCTAACCCTAGCGCTCAACATAAGCCCAACCCGAGGTCCAGTCGGAACCCTAACCGGATCTGTAACCCTAGCCCTCAACATAACCCTAACCCTAGGTCCAATCGGAACCCTAACCAGAACTCTAACCCTAGCCCTCAAAATAACCCTAACCCTAGGTCCAATCGGAACCCTAACCAGATCTCTAACCCTAGCCCTAAACATAACCCTAACCCTAGGTCCAATCGGAACCCTAACCGGATCTCTAACCCTAGCCCTCAACATAACCCTAACACTAGGTCCAATCGGAACCCTAACCGGATCTCTAACCCTAGTCCTCAACATAACCTTAACCCTAGGTCCAATAGGAACCCTAAACGGATCTCTAACCCTAGCCCTCAACATAACCCTAACCCTAGGTCCAATCGGAACCCTAACTGGATTTCTAACCCTAGCCCTCAACATAACCCTAACCCTAGGTCCAAACGGAACCCTAACAGGATCTCTACCCCAGCCCTCAACATAACCCTAACCCTAGGTCCAATCGGAACCCTAACCGGATCTCTACCCCTCGCCCTCAACATAACCCTAACCCTAGGTCCAATCGGAACCCTAACCGGATCTCTATCCCTAGCCCTCAACATATCCCTAACCCTAGGTCCAATCGGAACCCTAACCGGATCTCTACCCCTCGCCCTCAACATAACCCTAACCCTAGGTCCAATCGGAACTCTAACCGGAACTCTAAACCTAGCCGTCAACATAACCCTAACCCTAGGTCCAATCGGAACCCTAACCGTATATCTAACCCTAGCCCTCAACATAACCCTAACCCTAGGTCCAATCGGAACCCTAACATGATATCTAACCCTAGCCCTCAACATAACCCTAACCCTAGGTCCAATCTGAACCCTAACCGGATCTCTAACCCTAGCCCTCAACATAACCTTAACCCTAGGTCCAATCGGAACCCTAACCGGATCTCTAACCCTAGCCCTCAACATTACCCTAACCCTAGGTCCAATCGGAACCCTAAACGGATATCTAAACCTAGCTCTCAACATAACCCTAACCCTTGGTCCAATCGGAACCCAAAACGGATATCTAACCCTAACCCTCAACATAACCCTAACCCTAGGTCCAATCGGAAACCTAACCGCATATCTAACCCACGCCCTCAACATAACCCTAACCCTAGGTCCAATCGGAACCCTACCCGGATCTCTAACCCTAGCCCTCAATATAACCCTAACCCTAGGTCCAATCGGAACCCTAACCGGATATCTAACCCTAGCCCTCAACATAACCCTAACCCTAGGTCCAATCGGAACCCTAACCGGATCTTTATCCCTAGCCCTCAACATATCCCTAACCCTAGGTCTAATCGGAACCCTAACTGGATTTCTAACCCTAGCCCTCAACATAACCCTAACCCTAGGTTCAATCAGAACCCAAAAAGGATCTCTACCCCAGCCCTCAACATAACCCTAACCCTAGGTCCAATCGGAACCCTAACCGGATCTCTACACCTCGCCCTCAACATAACCATAACCCTTGGTCCAATCGGAACCCTAACGAGATATCTAACCCTAGCCCTCAACATAACCCTAACCCTAGGTCCAATAGGAACCCTAACCGGATCCCTAACCCTAGCTCTCAACGTAACCCTAACCCTAGGTCCAATCGGAACCCTAACCAGATCTCTAACCCTAGCCCTAAACATAACCCTAACCCTAGGTCCAATCGGAAACCTAACCGGATCTCTAACCCTAGCCCTCAACATAACCCTAACACTAGGTCCAATCGGAACCCTAACCGGATCTCTACCCCTCGCCCTCAACATAACCCTAACCCTAGGTCCAATCGGAACTCTAACCGGAACTCTAAACCTAGCCCTCAACATAACCCTAACCCTAGGTCCAATCGGAACCCTAACCGTATATCTAACCCTAGCCCTCAACATAACCCTAACCCTAGGTCCAATCGGAACCCTAACAGGATATCTAACCCTAGCGCTCAACATAACCCTAACCCTAGGTCCAATCTGAACCCTAACCGGATCTCTAACCCTAGCCCTCAACATAACCCTAACCCTAGGTCCAATCGGAACCCTAAACGGATATCTAACCCTAGCCCTCAACATAACCCTAACACTAGGTCCAATCGGAACCCTAACTGGATATCTAACCCTAGCCCTCAACATAACCTTAATCCTAGGTCCAATTGGAACCCTAACAGGATCTCTACCCAGCCCTCAACATAACCCTAACCCTAGGTCCAATCGGAACCCTAACCGGATCTCTACCCCTCGCCCTCCACATAACCCTAACCCTAGGTCCAATCGGAACTCTAACCGCACCTCTAACCCTAGCCCTCTACATAACCCTAACCCTAGGCCCAATCGGAACCCTAACCGGATCTGTAACCCTAGCCCTCAACATAACCCTAACCCTAGGTCCAATCGGAACCCTAACCAGAACTCTAACCCTAGCCCTCAAAATAACCCTAACCCTAGGTCCAATCGGAACCCTAACCAGATCTCTAACCCTAGCCCTAAACATAACCCTAACCCTAGGTCCAATCGGAACCCTAACCGGATCTCTAACCCTAGCCCTCAACATAACCCTAACTCTAGGTCCAATCGGAACCCTAACCGGATCTCTAAACCTAGTCCTCAACATAACCTTAACCCTAGGTCCAATAGGAACCCTAACCGGATCTCTAACCCTAGCCCTCAACATAACCCTAACCCTAGGTCCAATCGGAACCCTAACTGGATTTCTAACCCTAGCCCTCAACATAACCCTAACCCTAGGTCCAAACGGAACCCTAACAGGATCTCTACCCCAGCCCTCAACATAACCCTAACCCTAGGTCCAATCGGAACCCTAACCGGATCTCTACCCCTCGCCCTCAACATAACCCTAACCCTAGGTCCAATCGGAACCCTAACCGGATCTCTATCCCTAGCCCTCAACATATCCCTAACCCTAGGTCCAATCGGAACCCTAACCGGATCTCTACCCCTCGCCCTCAACATAACCCTAACCCTAGGTCCAATCGGAACTCTAACCGGAACTCTAAACCTAGCCCTCAACATAACCCTAACCCTAGGTCCAATCGGAACCCTAACCGTATATCTAACCCTAGCCCTCAACATAACCCTAACCCTAGGTCCAATCGGAACCCTAACCGGATCTCTAACCCTAGCCCTCAACATAACCCTAACACTAGGTCCAATCGGAACCCTAACCGGATCTCTAACCCTAGTCCTCAACATAACCTTAACCCTAGGTCCAATAGGAACCCTAACCGGATCTCTAACCCTAGCCCTCAACATAACCCTAACCCTAGGTCCAATCGGAACCCTAACTGGATTTCTAACCCTAGCCCTCAACATAACCCTAACCCTAGGTCCAAACGGAACCCTAACAGGATCTCTACCCCAGCCCTCAACATAACCCTAACCCTAGGTCCAATCGGAACCATAACCGGATCTCTAACCCTCGCCCTCAACATAACCCTAACCCTAGGTCCAATCGGAACCCTAACCGGATCTCTATCCCTAGCCCTCAACATATCCCTAACCCTAGGTCCAATCGGAACCCTAACCGGATCTCTACCCCTCGCCCTCAACATAACCCTAACCCTAGGTCCAATCGGAACTCTAACCGGAACTCTAAACCTAGCCCTCAACATAACCCTAACCCTAGGTCCAATCGGAACCCTAACCGTATATCTAACCCTAGCCCTCAACATAACCCTAACCCTAGGTCCAATCGGAACCCTAACATGATATCTAACCCTAGCCCTCAACATAACCCTAACCCTAGGTCCAATCTGAACCCCAACCGGATCTCTAACCCTAGCCCTCAACATAACCTTAACCCTAGGTCCAATCGGAACCCTAACCGGATCTCTAACCCTAGCCCTCAACATTACCCTAACCCTAGGTCCAATCGGAACCCTAAACGGATATCTAAACCTAGCTCTCAACATAACCCTAACCCTTGGTCCAATCGGAACCCAAAACGGATATCTAACCCTAACCCTCAACATAACCCTAACCCTAGGTCCAATCGGAAACCTAACCGCATATCTAACCCACGCCCTCAACATAACCCTAACCCTAGGTCCAATCGGAACCCTACCCGGATCTCTAACCCTAGCCCTCAATATAACCCTAACCCTAGGTCCAATCGGAACCGTAACCGGATATCTAACCCTAGCCCTCAACATAACCCTAACCCTAGGTCCAATCGGAACCCTAACCGGATCTTTATCCCTAGCCCTCAACATATCCCTAACCCTAGGTCCAATCGGAACCCTAACTGGATTTCTAACCCTAGCCCTCAACATAACCCTAACCCTAGGTCCAATCAGAGCCCAAAAAGGATCTCTACCCCAGCCCTCAACATAACCCTAACCCTAGGTCCAATCGGAACCCTAACCGGATCTCTACCCCTCGCCCTCAACATAACCATAACCCTTGGTCCAATCGGAACCCTAACGGGATATCTAACCCTAGCCCTCAACATAACCCTAACCCTAGGTCCAATAGGAACCCTATCCGGATCCCTAACCCTAGCTCTCAACGTAACCCTAACCCTAGGTCCAATTGGAACCCTAACCAGATCTCTAACCCTAGCCCTAAACATAACCCTAACCCTAGGTCCAATCGGAACCCTAACCGGATCTCTAACCCTAGCCCTCAACATAACCCTAACACTAGGTCCAATCGGAACCCTAACCGGATCTCTACCCCTCGCCCTCAACATAACCCTAACACTAGGTCCAATCGGAACCCTAACCGGATCTCTACACCTCGCCCTCAACATAACTCTAACACTTGGTCCAATCGGAACCCTAACCGAATATCTAACCCTAGCCCTCAACATAATCCTAACCCTAGGTCCAATCGGAACCCTAACCGGATTTCTACCCCTCGCCCTCAACATAACCCTAACCCTAGGTCCAATCGGAACTCTAACCGGAACTCTAAACCTAGCCCTCAACATAACCCTAACCCTAGGTCCAATCGGAACCCTAACCAGATCTCTACCCCTCGCCCTCAACATAACCCTAACCCTAGGTCCAATCGGAACCCTAACCGGATCTCTAACCCTAGCCCTCAACATAACCCTAACCCTAGGTCCAATCTGAACCCTAACCGGATCTCTAACCCTAGCCCTCAACATAACCTTAACCCTAGGTCCATTAGGAACCCTAACCGGATCTCTAACCCTAGCCCTCAACATAACCCTAACCCTAGGTCCAATCGGAACCCTAAACGGATATCTAACCCTAGTCCTCAACATAACCCTAACCCTAGGTCCAAACGGAACCATAACCGGATATCTAACCATAGCCCTTAACATAACCCTAACCCTAGGTCCAATCGGAACTCTAACAGGATCTCTACCCCTCGCCCTCAACATAACCCTAACCCTAGGTCCAATCGGAACCCTAACCGGATATCTATCCCTAGCCCTCAACATAACCCTAACCCTAGGTCCAATCGGAACCCTAACCGGATATCTAACCCTAGCCCTCAACATAACCCTAACCCTAGGTCCAATCGGAACCCTAACAGGATCTCTAACCCTAGCGCTCAACATAAGCCCAACCCGAGGTCCAGTCGGAACCCTAACCGGATCTGTAACCCTAGCCCTCAACATAACCCTAACCCTAGGTCCAATCGGAACCCTAACCAGAACTCTAACCCTAGCCCTCAAAATAACCCTAACCCTAGGTCCAATCGGAACCCTAACCAGATCTCTAACCCTAGCCCTAAACATAACCCTAACCCTAGGTCCAATCGGAACCCTAACCGGATCTCTAACCCTAGCCCTCAACATAACCCTAACACTAGGTCCAATCGGAACCCTAACCGGATCTCTAACCCTAGTCCTCAACATAACCTTAACCCTAGGTCCAATAGGAACCCTAAACGGATCTCTAACCCTAGCCCTCAACATAACCCTAACCCTAGGTCCAATCGGAACCCTAACTGGATTTCTAACCCTAGCCCTCAACATAACCCTAACCCTAGGTCCAAACGGAACCCTAACAGGATCTCTACCCCAGCCCTCAACATAACCCTAACCCTAGGTCCAATCGGAACCCTAACCGGATCTCTACCCCTCGCCCTCAACATAACCCTAACCCTAGGTCCAATCGGAACCCTAACCGGATCTCTATCCCTAGCCCTCAACATATCCCTAACCCTAGGTCCAATCGGAACCCTAACCGGATCTCTACCCCTCGCCCTCAACATAACCCTAACCCTAGGTCCAATCGGAACTCTAACCGGAACTCTAAACCTAGCCGTCAACATAACCCTAACCCTAGGTCCAATCGGAACCCTAACCGTATATCTAACCCTAGCCCTCAACATAACCCTAACCCTAGGTCCAATCGGAACCCTAACATGATATCTAACCCTAGCCCTCAACATAACCCTAACCCTAGGTCCAATCTGAACCCTAACCGGATCTCTAACCCTAGCCCTCAACATAACCTTAACCCTAGGTCCAATCGGAACCCTAACCGGATCTCTAACCCTAGCCCTCAACATTACCCTAACCCTAGGTCCAATCGGAACCCTAAACGGATATCTAAACCTAGCTCTCAACATAACCCTAACCCTTGGTCCAATCGGAACCCAAAACGGATATCTAACCCTAACCCTCAACATAACCCTAACCCTAGGTCCAATCGGAAACCTAACCGCATATCTAACCCACGCCCTCAACATAACCCTAACCCTAGGTCCAATCGGAACCCTACCCGGATCTCTAACCCTAGCCCTCAATATAACCCTAACCCTAGGTCCAATCGGAACCCTAACCGGATATCTAACCCTAGCCCTCAACATAACCCTAACCCTAGGTCCAATCGGAACCCTAACCGGATCTTTATCCCTAGCCCTCAACATATCCCTAACCCTAGGTCTAATCGGAACCCTAACTGGATTTCTAACCCTAGCCCTCAACATAACCCTAACCCTAGGTTCAATCAGAACCCAAAAAGGATCTCTACCCCAGCCCTCAACATAACCCTAACCCTAGGTCCAATCGGAACCCTAACCGGATCTCTACACCTCGCCCTCAACATAACCATAACCCTTGGTCCAATCGGAACCCTAACGAGATATCTAACCCTAGCCCTCAACATAACCCTAACCCTAGGTCCAATAGGAACCCTAACCGGATCCCTAACCCTAGCTCTCAACGTAACCCTAACCCTAGGTCCAATCGGAACCCTAACCAGATCTCTAACCCTAGCCCTAAACATAACCCTAACCCTAGGTCCAATCGGAAACCTAACCGGATCTCTAACCCTAGCCCTCAACATAACCCTAACACTAGGTCCAATCGGAACCCTAACCGGATCTCTACCCCTCGCCCTCAACATAACCCTAACCCTAGGTCCAATCGGAACTCTAACCGGAACTCTAAACCTAGCCCTCAACATAACCCTAACCCTAGGTCCAATCGGAACCCTAACCGTATATCTAACCCTAGCCCTCAACATAACCCTAACCCTAGGTCCAATCGGAACCCTAACAGGATATCTAACCCTAGCGCTCAACATAACCCTAACCCTAGGTCCAATCTGAACCCTAACCGGATCTCTAACCCTAGCCCTCAACATAACCCTAACCCTAGGTCCAATCGGAACCCTAAACGGATATCTAACCCTAGCCCTCAACATAACCCTAACACTAGGTCCAATCGGAACCCTAACTGGATATCTAACCCTAGCCCTCAACATAACCTTAATCCTAGGTCCAATTGGAACCCTAACAGGATCTCTACCCAGCCCTCAACATAACCCTAACCCTAGGTCCAATCGGAACCCTAACCGGATCTCTACCCCTCGCCCTCCACATAACCCTAACCCTAGGTCCAATCGGAACTCTAACCGCACCTCTAACCCTAGCCCTCTACATAACCCTAACCCTAGGCCCAATCGGAACCCTAACCGGATCTGTAACCCTAGCCCTCAACATAACCCTAACCCTAGGTCCAATCGGAACCCTAACCAGAACTCTAACCCTAGCCCTCAAAATAACCCTAACCCTAGGTCCAATCGGAACCCTAACCAGATCTCTAACCCTAGCCCTAAACATAACCCTAACCCTAGGTCCAATCGGAACCCTAACCGGATCTCTAACCCTAGCCCTCAACATAACCCTAACTCTAGGTCCAATCGGAACCCTAACCGGATCTCTAAACCTAGTCCTCAACATAACCTTAACCCTAGGTCCAATAGGAACCCTAACCGGATCTCTAACCCTAGCCCTCAACATAACCCTAACCCTAGGTCCAATCGGAACCCTAACTGGATTTCTAACCCTAGCCCTCAACATAACCCTAACCCTAGGTCCAAACGGAACCCTAACAGGATCTCTACCCCAGCCCTCAACATAACCCTAACCCTAGGTCCAATCGGAACCCTAACCGGATCTCTACCCCTCGCCCTCAACATAACCCTAACCCTAGGTCCAATCGGAACCCTAACCGGATCTCTATCCCTAGCCCTCAACATATCCCTAACCCTAGGTCCAATCGGAACCCTAACCGGATCTCTACCCCTCGCCCTCAACATAACCCTAACCCTAGGTCCAATCGGAACTCTAACCGGAACTCTAAACCTAGCCCTCAACATAACCCTAACCCTAGGTCCAATCGGAACCCTAACCGTATATCTAACCCTAGCCCTCAACATAACCCTAACCCTAGGTCCAATCGGAACCCTAACCGGATCTCTAACCCTAGCCCTCAACATAACCCTAACACTAGGTCCAATCGGAACCCTAACCGGATCTCTAACCCTAGTCCTCAACATAACCTTAACCCTAGGTCCAATAGGAACCCTAACCGGATCTCTAACCCTAGCCCTCAACATAACCCTAACCCTAGGTCCAATCGGAACCCTAACTGGATTTCTAACCCTAGCCCTCAACATAACCCTAACCCTAGGTCCAAACGGAACCCTAACAGGATCTCTACCCCAGCCCTCAACATAACCCTAACCCTAGGTCCAATCGGAACCATAACCGGATCTCTAACCCTCGCCCTCAACATAACCCTAACCCTAGGTCCAATCGGAACCCTAACCGGATCTCTATCCCTAGCCCTCAACATATCCCTAACCCTAGGTCCAATCGGAACCCTAACCGGATCTCTACCCCTCGCCCTCAACATAACCCTAACCCTAGGTCCAATCGGAACTCTAACCGGAACTCTAAACCTAGCCCTCAACATAACCCTAACCCTAGGTCCAATCGGAACCCTAACCGTATATCTAACCCTAGCCCTCAACATAACCCTAACCCTAGGTCCAATCGGAACCCTAACATGATATCTAACCCTAGCCCTCAACATAACCCTAACCCTAGGTCCAATCTGAACCCCAACCGGATCTCTAACCCTAGCCCTCAACATAACCTTAACCCTAGGTCCAATCGGAACCCTAACCGGATCTCTAACCCTAGCCCTCAACATTACCCTAACCCTAGGTCCAATCGGAACCCTAAACGGATATCTAAACCTAGCTCTCAACATAACCCTAACCCTTGGTCCAATCGGAACCCAAAACGGATATCTAACCCTAACCCTCAACATAACCCTAACCCTAGGTCCAATCGGAAACCTAACCGCATATCTAACCCACGCCCTCAACATAACCCTAACCCTAGGTCCAATCGGAACCCTACCCGGATCTCTAACCCTAGCCCTCAATATAACCCTAACCCTAGGTCCAATCGGAACCGTAACCGGATATCTAACCCTAGCCCTCAACATAACCCTAACCCTAGGTCCAATCGGAACCCTAACCGGATCTTTATCCCTAGCCCTCAACATATCCCTAACCCTAGGTCCAATCGGAACCCTAACTGGATTTCTAACCCTAGCCCTCAACATAACCCTAACCCTAGGTCCAATCAGAGCCCAAAAAGGATCTCTACCCCAGCCCTCAACATAACCCTAACCCTAGGTCCAATCGGAACCCTAACCGGATCTCTACCCCTCGCCCTCAACATAACCATAACCCTTGGTCCAATCGGAACCCTAACGGGATATCTAACCCTAGCCCTCAACATAACCCTAACCCTAGGTCCAATAGGAACCCTATCCGGATCCCTAACCCTAGCTCTCAACGTAACCCTAACCCTAGGTCCAATTGGAACCCTAACCAGATCTCTAACCCTAGCCCTAAACATAACCCTAACCCTAGGTCCAATCGGAACCCTAACCGGATCTCTAACCCTAGCCCTCAACATAACCCTAACACTAGGTCCAATCGGAACCCTAACCGGATCTCTACCCCTCGCCCTCAACATAACCCTAACCCTAGGTCCAATCGGAACTCTAACCGGAACTCTAAACCTAGCCCTCAACATAACCCTAACCCTAGGTCCAATCGGAACCCTAACCGGATCTCTAACCCTAGCCCTCAACATAACCCTAACCCTAGGTCCAATCGGAACCCTAAACGGATATCTAACCCTAGCCCTCAACGTAACCCTAACCCTAGGTCCAATCGGAACCCTAAACGAATATCTAACCCTAGCCCTCAACATAACCCTAACACTAGGTCCAATCGGAACCCTAACCGGATCTCTACCCCTCGCCCTCAACATAACCCTAACCCTAGGTCCAATCGGAACTCTAACCGGAACTCTAAACCTAGCCCTCAACATAACCCTAACCCTAGGTCCAATCGGAACCCTAACCGTATATCTAACCCTAGCCCTCAACATAACCCTAACCCTAGGTCCAATCGGAACCCTAACAGGATATCTAACCCTAGCCCTCTACATAACCCTAACCCTAGGCCCAATCGGAACCCTAACCGGATCTGTAACCCTAGCCCTCAACATAACCCTAACCCTAGGTCCAATCGGAACCCTAACCAGAACTCTAACCCTAGCCCTCAAAATAACCCTAACCCTAGGTCCAATCGGAACCCTAACCAGATCTCTAACCCTAGCCCTAAACATAACCCTAACCCTAGGTCCAATCGGAACCCTAACCGGATCTCTAACCCTAGCCCTCAACATAACCCTAACACTAGGTCCAATCGGAACCCTAACCGGATCTCTAACCCTAGTCCTCAACATAACCTTAACCCTAGGTCCAATAGGAACCCTAACCGGATCTCTAACCCTAGCCCTCAACATAACCCTAACCCTAGGTCCAATCGGAACCCTAACTGGAATTCTAACCCTAGCCCTCAACATAACCCTAACCCTAAGTCCAAACGGAACCCTAACAGGATCTCTACCCCAGCCCTCAACATAACCCTAACCCTAGGTCCAATCGGGACCCTAACCGGATCTCTACCCCTCGCCCTCAACATAACCCTAACCCTAGGTCCAATCGGAACCCTAACCGGATCTCTATCCCTAGCCCTCAACATATCCCTAACCCTAGGTCCAATCGGAACCCTAACCGGATCTCTACCCCTCGCCCTCAACATAACCCTAACCCTAGGTCCAATCGGAACTCTAACCGGAACTCTAAACCTAGCCCTCAACATAACCCTAACCCTAGGTCCAATCGGAACCCTAACCGTATATCTAACCCTAGCCCTCAACATAACCCTAACCGTAGGTCCAATCGGAACCCTAACATGATATCTAACCCTAGCCCTCAACATAACCCTAACCCTAGGTCCAATCTGAACCCTAACCGGATCTCTAACCCTAGCCCTCAACATAACCTTAACCCTAGGTCCAATCGGAACCCTAACCGGATCTCTAAACCTAGCCCTCAACATTACCCTAACCCTAGGTCCAATCGGAACCCTAAACGGATATCTAAACCTAGCTCTCAACATAACCCTAACCCTTGGTCCAATCGGAACCCAAAACGGATATCTAACCCTAACCCTCAACATAACCCTAACCCTAGGTCCAATCGGAAACCTAACCGCATATCTAACCCACGCCCTCAACATAACCCTAACCCTAGGTCCAATCGGAACCCTACCCGGATCTCTAACCCTAGCCCTCAATATAACCCTAACCCTAGGTCCAATCGGAACCCTAACCGGATATCTAACCCTAGCCCTCAACATAACCCTAACCCTAGGTCCAATCGGAACCCTAACCGGATCTTTATCCCTAGCCCTCAACATATCCCTAACCCTAGGTCCAATCGGAACCCTAACTGGATTTCTAACCCTAGCCCTCAACATAACCCTAACCCTAGGTCCAATCAGAACCCAAAAAGGATCTCTACCCCAGCCCTCAACATAACCCTAACCCTAGGTCCAATCGGAACCCTAACCGGATCTCTACCCCTCGCCCTCAACATAACCATAACCCTTGGTCCAATCGGAACCCTAACGGGATATTTAACCCTAGCCCTCAACATAACCCTAACCCTAGGTCCAATAGGAACCCTAACCGGATCCCTAACCCTAGCTCTCAACGTAACCCTAACCCTAGGTCCAATCGGAACCCTAACCAGATCTCTAACCCTAGCCCTAAACATAACCCTAACCCTAGGTCCAATCGGAACCCTAACCGGATCTCTAACCCTAGCCCTCAACATAACCCTAACACTAGGTCCAATCGGAACCCTAACCGGATCTCTACCCCTCGCCCTCAACATAACCCTAACCCTAGGTCCAATCGGAACTCTAACCGGAACTCTAAACCTAGCCCTCAACATAACCCTAACCCTAGGTCCAATCGGAACCCTAACCGTATATCTAACCCTAGCCCTCAACATAACCCTAACCCTAGGTCCAATCGGAACCCTAACAGGATATCTAACCCTAGCTCTCAACATAACCCTAACCCTAGGTCCAATCGGAACCCTAACCGGATCTGTAACCCTAGCCCTCAACATAACCCTAACCCTAGGTCCAATCGGAACCCTAAACGGATATCTAACCCTAGCCCTCAACATAACCCTAACACTAGGTCCAATCGGAACCCTAACCGGATATCTAACCCTAGCCCTCAACATAACCTTAATCCTAGGTCCAATTGGAACCCTAACAGGATCTCTACCCAGCCCTCAACATAACCCTAACCCTAGGTCCAATCGGAACCCTAACCGGATCTCTACCCCTCGCCCTCCACATAACCCTAACCCTAGGTCCAATCGGAACTCTAACCGCACCTCTAACCCTAGCCCTCAACATATCCCTAACCCTAGGTCCAATCGGAACCCTAACCGGATCTCTACCCCTCGCCCTCAACATAACCATAACCCTTGGTCCAATCGGAACCCTAACGGGATATTTAACCCTAGCCCTCAACATAACCCTAACCCTAGGTCCAATAGGAACCCTAACCGGATCCCTAACCCTAGCTCTCAACGTAACCCTAACCCTAGGTCCAATCGGAACCCTAACCAGATCTCTAACCCTAGCCCTAAACATAACCCTAACCCTAGGTCCAATCGGAACCCTAACCGGATCTCTAACCCTAGCCCTCAACATAACCCTAACACTAGGTCCAATCGGAACCCTAACCGGATCTCTACCCCTCGCCCTCAACATAACCCTAACCCTAGTTCCAATCGGAACTCTAACCGGAACTCTAAACCTAGCCCTCAACATAACCCTAACCCTAGGTCCAATCGGAACCCTAACCGTATATCTAACCCTAGCCCTCAACATAACCCTAACCCTAGGTCCAATCGGAACCCTAACAGGATATCTAACCCTAGCCCTCAACATAACCCTAACCCTAGGTCCAATCGGAACCCTAACCGGATCTGTAACCCTAGCCCTCAACATAACCCTAACCCTAGGTCCAATCGGAACCCTAAACGGATATCTAACCCTAGCCCTCAACATAACCCTAACACTAGGTCCAATCGGAACCCTAACCGGATATCTAACCCTAGCCCTCAACATAACCTTAATCCTAGGTCCAATTGGAACCCTAACAGGATCTCTACACAGCCCTCAACATAACCCTAACCCTAGGTCCAATCGGAACCCTAACCGGATCTCTACCCCTCGCCCTCCACATAACCCTAACCCTAGGTCCAATCGGAACTCTAACCGCACCTCTAACCCTAGCCCTCTACATAACCCTAACCCTAGGCCCAATCGGAACCCTAACCGGATCTGTAACCCTAGCCCTCAACATAACCCTAACCCTAGGTCCAATCGGAACCCTAACCAGAACTCTAACCCTAGCCCTCAAAATAACCCTAACCCTAGGTCCAATCGGAACCCTAACCAGATCTCTAACCCTAGCCCTAAACATAACCCTAAACCTAGGTCCAATCGGAACCCTAACATGATATCTAACCCTAGCCCTCAACATAACCCTAACCCTAGGTCCAATCTGAACCCTAACCGGATCTCTAACCCTAGCCCTCAACATTACCCTAACCCTAGGTCCAATCGGAACCCTAAACGGATATCTAAACCTAGCTCTCAACATAACCCTAACCCTTGGTCCAATCGGAACCCAAAACGGATATCTAACCCTAACCCTCAACATAACCCTAACCCTAGGTCCAATCGGAAACCTAACCGCATATCTAACCCACGCCCTCAACATAACGCTAACCCTAGGTCCAATCGGAACCCTACCCGGATCTCTAACCCTAGCCCTCAATATAACCCTATCCCTAGGTCCAATCGGAACCCTAACCGGATATCTAACCCTAGGCCTCAACATAACCCTAACCCTAGGTCCAATCGGAACCCTAACCGGATCTTTATCCCTAGCCCTCAACATATCCCTAACCCTAGGTCCAATCGGAATCCTAACTGGATTTCTAACCCTAGCCCTCAACATAACCCTAACCCTAGGTCCAATCAGAACCCAAAAAGGATCTCTACCCCAGCCCTCAACATAACCCTAACCCTAGGTCCAATCGGAACCCTAACCGGATCTCTACCCCTCGCCCTCAACATAACCATAACCCTTGGTCCAATCGGAACCCTAACGGGATATCTAACCCTAGCCCTCAACATAACCCTAACCCTAGGTCCAATAGGAACCCTAACCGGATCCCTAACCCTAGCTCTCAACGTAACCCTAACCCTAGGTCCAATCGGAACCCTAACCGGATCTCTACCCCTCGCCCTCAACATAACCCTAACCCTAGGTCCAATCGGAACTCTAACCGGAACTCTAAACCTAGCCCTCAACATAACCCTAACCCTAGGTCCAATCGGAACCCTAACCGTATATCTAACCCTAGCCCTCAACATAACCCTAACCCTAGGTCCAATCGGAACCCTAACAGGATATCTAACCCTAGCCCTCAACATAACCCTAACCCTAGGTCCAATCTGAACCCTAACCGGATCTCTAACCCTAGACCTCAACATAACCCTAACCCTAGGTCCAATCGGAACCCTAAACGGATATCTAACCCTAGCCCTCAACATAACCCTAACACTAGGTCCAATCGGAACCCTACCGGATATCTAACCCTAGCCCTCAACATAACCTTAATCCTAGGTCCAATTGGAACCCTAACAGGATCTCTACCCAGCCCTCAACATAACCCTAACCCTAGGTCCAATCGGAACCCTAACCGGATCTCTACCCCTCGCCCTCCACATAACACTAACCCTAGGTCCAATCGGAACTCTATCCGCACCTCTAACCCTAGCCCTCTACATAACCCTAACCCTAGGCCCAATCGGAACCCTAACCGGATCTGTAACCCTAGCCCTCAACAGAACCCTAACCCTAGGTCCAATCGGAACCCTAACCAGAACTCTAACCCTAGCCCTCAAAATAACCCTAACCCTAGGTCCAATCGGAACCCTAACCAGATCTCTAACCCTAGCCCTAAACATAACCCTAACCCTAGGTCCAATCGGAACCCTAACCGGATCTCTAACCCTAGCCCTCAACATAACCCTAACACTAGGTCCAGTCGGAACCCTAACCGGATCTCTAACCCTAGTCCTCAACATAAACTTAACCCTAGGTCCAATAGGAACCCTAACCGGATCTCTAACCCTAGCCCTCAACATAACCCTAACCCTAGGTCCAATCGGAACCCTAACTGGATTTCTAACCCTAGCCCTCAACATAACCCTAACCCTAGGTCCAAACGGAACCCTAACAGGATCTCTACCCCAGCCCTCAACATAACCCTAACCCTAGGTCCAATCGGAACCCTAACCGGATCTCTACCCCTCGCCCTCAACATAACCCTAACCCTAGGTCCAATCGGAACCCTAACCGGATCTCTATCCCTAGCCCTCAACATATCCCTAACCCTAGGTCCAATCGGAACCCTAACCGGATCTCTACCCCTCGCCCTCAACATAACCCTAACCCTAGGTCCAATCGGAACTCTAACCGGAACTCTAAACCTAGCCCTCAACATAACCCTAACCCTAGGTCCAATCGGAACCCTAACATGATATCTAACCCTAGCCCTCAACATAACCCTAACCCTAGGTCCAATCTGAACCCTAACCGGATCTCTAACCCTAGCCCTCAACATAACCTTAACCCTAGGTCCAATCGGAACCCTAACCGGATCTCTAACCCTAGCCCTCAACATTACCCTAACCCTAGGTCCAATCGGAACCCTAAACGGATATCTAAACCTAGCTCTCAACATAACCCTAACCCTTGGTCCAATCGGAACCCAAAACGGATATCTAACCCTAACCCTCAACATAACCCTAACCCTAGGTCCAATCGGAAACCTAACCGCATATCTAACCCACGCCCTCAACATAACCCTAACCCTAGGTCCAATCGGAACCCTACCCGGATCTCTAACCCTAGCCCTCAATATAACCCTAACCCTAGGTCCAATCGGAACCCTAACCGGATATCTAACCCTAGCCCTCAACATAACCCTAACCCTAGGTCCAATCGGAACCCTAACCGGATCTTTATCCCTAGCCCTCAACATATCCCTAACCCTAGGTCCAATCGGAACCCTAACTGGATTTCTAACCCTAGCCCTCAACATAACCCTAACCCTAGGTCCAATCAGAACCCAAAAAGGATCTCTACCCCAGCCCTCAACATAACCCTAACCCTAGGTCCAATCGGAACCCTAACCGGATCTCTACCCCTCGCCCTCAACATAACCATAACCCTTGGTCCAATCGGAACCCTAACGGGATATCTAACCCTAGCCCTCAACATAACCCTAACCCTAGGTCCAATAGGAACCCTAACCGGATCCCTAACCCTAGCTCTCAACGTAACCCTAACCCTAGGTCCAATCGGAACCCTAACCAGATCTCTAACCCTAGCCCTAAACATAACCCTAACCCTAGGTCCAATCGGAACCCTAACCGTATCTCTAACCCTAGCCCTCAACATAACCCTAACACTAGGTCCAATCGGAACCCTAACCGGATCTCTACCCCTCGCCATCAACATAACCCTAACCCTAGGTCCAATCGGAACTCTAACCGGAACTCTAAACCTAGCCCTCAACATAACCCTAACCCTAGGTCCAATCGGAACCCTAACCGTATATCTAACCCTAGCCCTCAACATAACCCTAACCCTAGGTCCAATCTGAACCCTAACCGGATCTCTAACCCTAGCCCTCAACATAACCCTAACCCTAGGTCCAATCGGAACCCTAAACGGATATCTAACCCTAGCCCTCAACATAACCCTAACACTAGGTCCAATCGGAACCCTAACCGGATCTCTAACCCTAGCCCTCAACATAACCTTAATCTTAGGTCCAATTGGAACCCTAACAGGATCTCTACCCAGCCCTCAACATAACCCTAACCCTAGGTCCAATCGGAACCCTAACCGGATCTCTACCCCTCGCCCTCCACATAACCCTAACCCTAGGTCCAATCGGAACTCTAACCGCACCTCTAACCCTAGCCCTCTACATAACCCTAACCCTAGGCCCAATCGGAACCCTAACCGGATATCTAACCCTAGCCCTCAACATAACCCTAACCCTAGGTCCAATCGGAACCCTAACCGGATCTCTATCCCTAGCCCTCAACATAACCTTAACCCTAGGTCCAATCGGAACCCTAACTGGATCTCTAACCCTAGCCCTTAACATAACCCTAACCCTAGGTCCAATCGGAACCCTAACCGGATCTCTAACCCTAGCCCTCAACATAACCCTAACCCTAGGTCCAATGGGAACCCTAACAGGATCTCTACCCCAGCCCTCAACATAACCCTAACCCTAGGTCCAATCGGAACCCTAACCGGATCTCTACCCCTCGCCCTCAACATAACTCTAACCCTTGGTCCAATCGGAACCCTAACCGAATATCTAACCCTAGCCCTCAACATAACCCTAACCCTAGGTCCAATCGGAACCCTAACCAGATCTCTACCCCTCGCCCTCAACATAACCCTAACCCTAGGTCCAATCGGAACTCTAACCGGAACTCTAAACCTAGCCCTCAACATAACCCTAACCCTAGGTCCAATCGGAATCCTAACCGGATCTCTAAACCTAGCCCTGAACATAACCCTAACCCTAGGTCCAATCTGAACCCTAACCGGATCTCTATCCCTAGCCCTCAACATAACCTTAACCCTAGGTCCAATCGGAACCCTAACCGGATCTCTAACCCTAGCACTCAACATAACCCTAACCCTAGGTCCAATCGGAACCCTAAACGGATAACTAAACCTAGCCCTCAACATAACCCTAACCCTAGGTCCAATCGGAACCCAAAACGGATATCTAACCCTAGCCCTCAACATAACCCTAACCCTAGGTCCAATCGGAAACCTAACCGAATATCTAACCCACGCCCTCAACATAACCCTAACCCTAGGTCCAATCGGAACCCTAAACGGATCTCTAACCCTAGCCCTCAACATAACCCTAACCCTAGGTCCAATCGGAACCCTAAACGGATATCTAACCCTAGCCCTCAACATAACCCTAACACTAGGTCCAATCGGAACCCTAAACGGATATCTAACCCTAGCCCTCAACATAACCCTAACCCTAGGTCCAATCGGAACCCTAAACGGATATCTAACCCTAGCCCTCAACATAACCCTAACACTAGGTCCAATCGGAACCCTACCGGATATCTAACCCTAGCCCTCAACATAACCTTAATCCTAGGTCCAATTGGAACCCTAACAGGATCTCTACCCAGCCCTCAACATAACCCTAACCCTAGGTCCAATCGGAACCCTAACCGGATCTCTACCCCTCGCCCTCCACATAACCCTAACCCTAGGTCCAATCGGAACTCTAACCGCACCTCTAACCCTAGCCCTCTACATAACCCTAACCCTAGGCCCAATCGGAACCCTAACCGGATCTGTAACCCTAGCCCTCAACATAACCCTAACCCTAGGTACAATCGGAACCCTAACCAGAACTCTAACCCTAGCCCTCAAAATAACCCTAAGCCTAGGTCCAATCGGAACCCTAACCAGATCTCTAACCCTAGCCCTAAACATAACCCTAACCCTAGGTCCAATCGGAACCCTAACCGGATCTCTAACCCTAGCCCTCAACATAACCCTAACACTAGGTCCAATCGGAACCCTAACCGGATCTCTAACCCTAGTCCTCAACATAAACTTAACCCTAGGTCCAATAGGAACCCTAACCGGATCTCTAACCCTAGCCCTCAACATAACCCTAACCCTAGGTCCAATCGAAACCCTAACTGGATTTCTAACCCTAGCCCTCAACATAACCCTAACCCTAGGTCCAAACGGAACCCTAACAGGATCTCTACCCCAGCCCTCAACATAACCCTAACCCTAGGTCCAATCGGAACCCTAACCGGATCTCTACCCCTCGCCCTCAACATAACCCTAACCCTAGGTCCAATCGGAACCCTAACCGGATCTCTATCCCTAGCCCTCAACATATCCCTAACCCTAGGTCCAATCGGAACCCTAACCGGATCTCTACCCCTCGCTCTCAACATAACCCTAACCCTAGGTCCAATCGGAACTCTAACCGGAACTCTAAACCTAGCCCTCAACATAACCCTAACCCTAGGTCCAATCGGAACCCTAACATGATATCTAACCCTAGCCCTCAACATAACCCTAACCCTAGGTCCAATCTGAACCCTAACCGGATCTCTAACCCTAGCCCTCAACATAACCTTAACCCTAGGTCCAATCGGAACCTAACCGGATCTCTAACCCTAGCCCTCAACATTACCCTAACCCTAGGTCCAATCGGAACCCTAAACGGATATCTAAACCTAGCTCTCAACATAACCCTAACCCTTGGTCCAATCGGAACCCAAAACGGATATCTAACCCTAACCCTCAACATAACCCTAACCCTAGGTCCAATCGGAAACCTAACCGCATATCTAACCCACGCCCTCAACATAACCCTAACCCTAGGTCCAATCGGAACCCTACCCGGATCTCTAACCCTAGCCCTCAATATAACCCTAACCCTAGGTCCAATCGGAACCCTAACCGGATATCTAACCCTAGCCCTCAACATAACCGTAACCCTAGGTCCAATCGGAACCCTAACCGGATCTTTATCCCTAGCCCTCAACATATCCCTAACCCTAGGTCCAATCGGAACCCTAACTGGATTTCTAACCCTAGCCCTCAACATAACCCTAACCCTAGGTCCAATCAGAACCCAAAAAGGATCTCTACCCCAGCCCTCAACATAACCCTAACCCTAGGTCCAATCGGAACCCTAACCGGATCTCTACCCCTCGCCCTCAACATAACCATAACCCTTGGTCCAATCGGAACCCTAACGGGATATCTAACCCTAGCCCTCAACATAACCCTAACCCTAGGTCCAATAGGAACCCTAACCGGATCCCTAACCCTAGCTCTCAACGTAACCCTAACCCTAGGTCCAATCGGAACCCTAACCAGATCTCTAACCCTAGCCCTAAACATAACCCTAACCCTAGGTCCAATCGGAACCCTAACCGGATCTCTAACCCTAGCCCTCAACATAACCCTAACACTAGGTCCAATCGGAACCCTAACCGGATCTCTACCCCTCGCCATCAACATAACCCTAACCCTAGGTCCAATCGGAACTCTAACCGGAACTCTAAACCTAGCCCTCAACATAACCTTAACCCTAGGTCCAATCGGAACGCTAACCGTATATCTAACCCTAGCCCTCAACATAACCCTAACCCTAGGTCCAATCTGAACCCTAACCGGATCTCTAACCCTAGCCCTCAACATAACCCTAACCCTAGGTCCAATCGGAACCCTAAACGGATATCTAACCCTAGCCCTCAACATAACCCTAACACTAGGTCCAATCGGAACCCTAACCGGATCTCTAACCCTAGCCCTCAACATAACCTTAATCCTAGGTCCAATTGGAACCCTAACAGGATCTCTACCCAGCCCTCAACATAACCCTAACCCTAGGTCCAATCGGAACCCTAACCGGATCTCTACCCCTCGCCCTCCACATAACCCTAACCCTAGGTCCAATCGGAACTCTAACCGCACCTCTAACCCTAGCCCTCTACATAACCCTAACCCTAGGCCCAATCGGAACCCTAACCGGATATCTAACCCTAGCCCTCAACATAACCCTAACCCTAGGTCCAATCGGAACCCTAACCGGATCTCTATCCCTAGCCCGCAACATAACCTTAACCCTAGGTCCAATCGGAACCCTAACTGGATCTCTAACCCTAGCCCTTAACATAACCCTAACCCTAGGTCCAATCGGAACCCTAACCGGATCTCTAACCCTAGCCCTCAACATAACCCTAACCCTAGGTCCAATGGGAACCCTAACAGGATCTCTACCCCAGCCCTCAACATAACCCTAACCCTAGGTCCAATCGGAACCCTAACCGGATCTCTACCCCTCGCCCTCAACATAACTCTAACCCTTGGTCCAATCGGAACCCTAACCGAATATCTAACCCTAGCCCTCAACATAACCCTAACCCTAGGTCCAATCGAAACCCTAACCAGATCTCTACCCCTCGCCCTCAACATAACCCTAACCCTAGGTCCAATCGGAACTCTAACCGGAACTCTAAACCTAGCCCTCAACATAACCCTAACCCTAGGTCCAATCGGAACCCTAACCGGATCTCTAAACCTAGCCCTGAACATAACCCTAACCCTAGGTCCAATCTGAACCCTAACCGGATCTCTATCCCTAGCCCTCAACATAACCTTAACCCTAGGTCCAATCGGAACCCTAACCGGATCTCTAACCCTAGCACTCAACATAACCCTAACCCTAGGTCCAATCGGAACCCTAAACGGATAACTAAACCTAGCCCTCAACATAACCCTAACCCTAGGTCCAATCGGAACCCAAAACGGATATCTAACCCTAGCCCTCAACATAACCCTAACCCTAGGTCCAATCGGAAACCTAACCGAATATCTAACCCACGCCCTCAACATAACCCTAACCCTAGGTCCAATCGGAACCCTAAACGGATCTCTAACCCTAGCCCTCAACATAACCCTAACCCTAGGTCCAATCGGAACCCTAACCGGATCTCTAACCCTAACCCTCAAAATAACCCTAACACTAGGTCCAATCGGAACCGTAACCGGATATCTAACCCTAGCCCTCAACATAACCCTAACCCTAGGTCCAATCGGAACCCTAACCGGATCTTCATCCCTAGCCCTCAACATATCCCTAACCCAAGGTCCAATCGGAACCCTAACCGGATCTCTAACCCTAGCCCTCAACATAACCCTAACACTAGGTCCAATCGGAACCCTAACCGGATCTCTAACCCTAGTCCTCAACATAACCTTAACCCTGGGTCCAATAGGAACCCTAACCGGATCCTAACCCTAGCCCTCAACATAACCCTAACCCTAGGTCCAATCGGAACCCTAACTGGATTTCTAAGCCTAGCCCTCAACATAACCCTAACCCTAGGTCCAAACAGAACCCTAACAGGATCTCTACCCCAGCCCTCAACATAACCCTAACCCTAGGTCCAATCGGAACCCTACCCGGATCTCTAACCCTAGCCCTCAATATAACCCTAACCCTAGGTCCAATCGGAACCCTAACCGGATATCTAACCCTAGCCCTCAACATAACCCTAACCCTAGGTCCAATCGGAACCCTAACCGGATCTTCATCCCTAGCCCTCAACATATCCCTAACCCAAGGTCCAATCGGAACCCTAACCGGATCTCTAACCCTAGCCCTCAACATAACCCTAACCCTAGGTCCAATCGGAACCCTAACCGGATCTCTAACCCTAGTCCTCAACATAACCTTAACCCTGGGTCCAATAGGAACCCTAACCGGATCCTAACCCTAGCCCTCAACATAACCCTAACCCTAGGTCCAATCGGAACCCTAACTGGATTTCTAAGCCTAGCCCTCAACATAACCCTAACCCTAGGTCCAAACAGAACCCTAACAGGATCTCTACCCCAGCCCTCAACATAACCCTAACCCTAGGTCCAATCGGAACCCTACCCGGATCTCTAACCCTAGCCCTCAATATAACCCTAACCCTAGGTCCAATCGGAACCCTAACCGGATATCTATCCCTAGCCCTCAACATAACCCTAACCCTAGGTCCAATCGGAACCCTAACCGGATCTTTATCCCTAGCCCTCAACATATCCCTAACCCTAGGTCCAATCGCTACCCTAACTGGATTTCTAACCCTAGCCCTCAACATAACCCTAACCCTAGGTCCAATCAGAACCCAAAAAGGATCTCTACCCCAGCCCTCAACATAACCCTAACCCTAGGTCCAATCGGAACCCTAACCGGATCTCTACCCCTCGCCCTCAACATAACCATAACCCTTGGTCCAATCGGAAAACTAACGGGATATCTAACCCTAGCCCTCAACATAACCCTAACCCTAGGTCCAATAGGAACCCTAACCGGATCCCTAACCCTAGCTCTCAACGTAACCCTAACCCTAGGTCCAATCGGAACCCTAACCGGATCTCTACCCCTCGCCCTCAACATAACCCTAACCCTAGGTCCAATCGGAACCCTAACCGGATCTCTATCCCTAGCCCTCAACATATCCCTAACCCTAGGTCCAATCGGAACCCTAACCGGATCTCTACCCCTCGCCCTCAACATAACCCTAACCCTAGGTCCAATCGGAACTCTAACCGGAACTCTAAACCTAGCCCTCAACATAACCCTAACCCTAGGTCCAATCGGAACCCTAACCGTATATCTAACCCTAGCCCTCAACATAACCCTAACCCTAGGTCCAATCGGAACCCTAACATGATATCTAACCCTAGCCCTCAACATAACCCTAACCCTAGGTCCAATCTGAACCCTAACCGGATCTCTAACCCTAGCCCTCAACATAACCTTAACCCTAGGTCCAATCGGAACCCTAACCGGATCTCTAACCCTAGCCCTCAACATTACCCTAACCCTAGGTCCAATCGGAACCCTAAACGGATATCTAAACCTAGCTCTCAACATAACCCTAACCCTTGGTCCAATCGGAACCCAAAACGGATATCTAACCCTAACCCTCAACATAACCCTAACCCTAGGTCCAATCGGAAACCTAACCGCATATCTAACCCACGCCCTCAACATAACCCTAACCCTAGGTCCAATCGGAACCCTACCCGGATCTCTAACCCTAGCCCTCAATATAACCCTAACCCTAGGTCCAATCGGAACCCTAACCGGATATCTAACCCTAGCCCTCAACATAACCCTAACCCTAGGTCCAATCGGAACCCTAACCGGATCTTTATCCCTAGCCCTCAACATATCCCTAACCCTAGGTCTAATCGGAACCCTAACTGGATTTCTAACCCTAGCCCTCAACATAACCCTAACCCTAGGTTCAATCAGAACCCAAAAAGGATCTCTACCCCAGCCCTCAACATAACCCTAACCCTAGGTCCAATCGGAACCCTAACCGGATCTCTACACCTCGCCCTCAACATAACCATAACCCTTGGTCCAATCGGAACCCAAACGAGATATCTAACCCTAGCCCTCAACATAACCCTAACCCTAGGTCCAATAGGAACCCTAACCGGATCCCTAACCCTAGCTCTCAACGTAACCCTAACCCTAGGTCAAATCGGAACCCTAACCAGATCTCTAACCCTAGCCCTAAACATAACCCTAACCCTAGGTCCAATCGGAAACCTAACCGGATCTCTAACCCTAGCCCTCAACATAACCCTAACACTAGGTCCAATCGGAACCCTAACCGGATCTCTACCCCTCGCCCTCAACATAACCCTAACCCTAGGTCCAATCGGAACTCTAACCGGAACTCTAAACCTAGCCCTCAACATAACCCTAACCCTAGGTCCAATCGGAACCCTAACCGTATATCTAACCCTAGCCCTCAACATAACCCTAACCCTAGGTCCAATCGGAACCCTAACAGGATATCTAACCCTAGCGCTCAACATAACCCTAACCCTAGGTCCAATCTGAACCCTAACCGGATCTCTAACCCTAGCCCTCAACATAACCCTAACCCTAGGTCCAATCGGAACCCTAAACGGATATCTAACCCTAGCCCTCAACATAACCCTAACACTAGGTCCAATCGGAACCCTAACTGGATATCTAACCCTAGCCCTCAACATAACCTTAATCCTAGGTCCAATTGGAACCCTAACAGGATCTCTACCCAGCCCTCAACATAACCCTAACCCTAGGTCCAATCGGAACCCTAACCGGATCTCTACCCCTCGCCCTCCACATAACCCTAACCCTAGGTCCAATCGGAACTCTAACCGCACCTCTAACCCTAGCCCTCTACATAACCCTAACCCTAGGCCCAATCGGAACCCTAACCGGATCTGTAACCCTAGCCCTCAACATAACCCTAACCCTAGGTCCAATCGGAACCCTAACCAGAACTCTAACCCTAGCCCTCAAAATAACCCTAACCCTAGGTCCAATCGGAACCCTAACCAGATCTCTAACCCTAGCCCTAAACATAACCCTAACCCTAGGTCCAATCGGAACCCTAACCGGATCTCTAACCCTAGCCCTCAACATAACCCTAACACTAGGTCCAATCGGAACCCTAACCGGATCTCTAAACCTAGTCCTCAACATAACCTTAACCCTAGGTCCAATAGGAACCCTAACCGGATCTCTAACCCTAGCCCTCAACATAACCCTAACCCTAAGTCCAATCGGAACCCTAACTGGATTTCTAACCCTAGCCCTCAACATAACCCTAACCCTAGGTCCAAACGGAACCCTAACAGGATCTCTACCCCAGCCCTCAACATAACCCTAACCCTAGGTCCAATCGGAACCCTAACCGGATCTCTACCCCTCGCCCTCAACATAACCCTAACCCTAGGTCCAATCGGAACCCTAACCGGATCTCTATCCCTAGCCCTCAACATATCCCTAACCCTAGGTCCAATCGGAACCCTAACCGGATCTCTACCCCTCGCCCTCAACATAACCCTAACCCTAGGTCCAATCGGAACTCTAACCGGAACTCTAAACCTAGCCCTCAACATAACCCTAACCCTAGGTCCAATCGGAACCCTAACCGTATATCTAACCCTAGCCCTCAACATAACCCTAACCCTAGGTCCAATCGGAACCCTAACCGGATCTCTAACCCTAGCCCTCAACATAACCCTAACACTAGGTCCAATCGGAACCCTAACCGGATCTCTAACCCTAGTCCTCAACATAACCTTAACCCTAGGTCCAATAGGAACCCTAACCGGATCTCTAACCCTAGCCCTCAACATAACCCTAACCCTAGGTCCAATCGGAACCCTAACTGGATTTCTAACCCTAGCCCTCAACATAACCCTAACCC
Source organism: Miniopterus natalensis (assembly GCF_054644295.1). Taxonomy (NCBI): domain Eukaryota; kingdom Metazoa; phylum Chordata; class Mammalia; order Chiroptera; family Miniopteridae; genus Miniopterus; species Miniopterus natalensis. The sequence goes on from NC_142091.1 coordinate 2,359,252, forward strand.
TAGGTCCAAACGGAACCCTAACAGGATCTCTACCCCAGCCCTCAACATAACCCTAACCCTAGGTCCAATCGGAACCATAACCGGATCTCTAACCCTCGCCCTCAACATAACTCTAACCCTAGGTCCAATCGGAACCCTAACCGGATCTCTATCCCTAGCCCTCAACATATCCCTAACCCTAGGTCCAATCGGAACCCTAACCGGATCTCTACCCCTCGCCCTCAACATAACCCTAACCCTAGGTCCAATCGGAACTCTAACCGGAACTCTAAACCTAGCCCTCAACATAACCCTAACCCTAGGTCCAATCGGAACCCTAACCGTATATCTAACCCTAGCGCTCAACATAACCCTAACCCTAGGTCCAATCGGAACCCTAACATGATATCTAACCCTCGCCCTCAACATAACCCTAACCCTAGGTCCAATCTGAACCCCAACCGGATCTCTAACCCTAGCCCTCAACATAACCTTAACCCTAGGTCCAATCGGAACCCTAACCGGATCTCTAACCCTAGCCCTCAACATTACCCTAACCCTAGGTCCAATCGGAACCCTAAACGGATATCTAAACCTAGCTCTCAACATAACCCTAACCCTTGGTCCAATCGGAACCCAAAACGGATATCTAACCCTAACCCTCAACATAACCCTAACCCTAGGTCCAATCGGAAACCTAACCGCATATCTAACCCACGCCCTCAACATAACCCTAACCCTAGGTCCAATCGGAACCCTACCCGGATCTCTAACCCTAGCCCTCAATATAACCCTAACCCTAGGTCCAATCGGAACCGTAACCGGATATCTAACCCTAGCCCTCAACATAACCCTAACCCTAGGTCCAATCGGAACCCTAACCGGATCTTTATCCCTAGCCCTCAACATATCCCTAACCCTAGGTCCAATCGGAACCCTAACTGGATTTCTAACCCTAGCCCTCAACATAACCCTAACCCTAGGTCCAATCAGAACCCAAAAAGGATCTCTACCCCAGCCCTCAACATAACCCTAACCCTAGGTCCAATCGGAACCCTAACCGGATCTCTACCCCTCGCCCTCAACATAACCATAACCCTTGGTCCAATCGGAACCCTAACGGGATATCTAACCCTAGCCCTCAACATAACCCTAACCCTAGGTCCAATAGGAACCCTATCCGGATCCCTAACCCTAGCTCTCAACGTAACCCTAACCCTAGGTCCAATTGGAACCCTAACCAGATCTCTAACCCTACCCCTAAACATAACCCTAACCCTAGGTCCAATCGGAACCCTAACCGGATCTCTAACCCTAGCCCTCAACATAACCCTAACACTAGGTCCAATCGGAACCCTAACCGGATCTCTACCCCTCGCCCTCAACATAACCCTAACCCTAGGTCCAATCGGAACTCTAACCGGAACTCTAAACCTAGCCCTCAACATAACCCTAACCCTAGGTCCAATCGGAACCCTAACCGGATCTCTAACCCTAGCCCTCAACATAACCCTAACCCTAGGTCCAATCGGAACCCTAAACGGATATCTAACCCTAGCCCTCAACATAACCCTAACCCTAGGTCCAATCGGAACCCTAAACGGATATCTAACCCTAGCCCTCAACATAACCCTAACACTAGGTCCAATCGGAACCCTAACCGGATCTCTACCCCTCGCCCTCAACATAACCCTAACCCTAGGTCCAATCGGAACTCTAACCGGAACTCTAAACCTAGCCCTCAACATAACCCTAACCCTAGGTCCAATCGGAACCCTAACCGTATATCTAACCCTAGCCCTCAACATAACCCTAACCCTAGGTCCAATCGGAACCCTAACAGGATATCTAACCCTAGCCCTCTACATAACCCTAACCCTAGGCCCAATCGGAACCCTAACCGGATCTGTAACCCTAGCCCTCAACATAACCCTAACGCTAGGTCCAATCGGAACCCTAACCAGAACTCTAACCCTAGCCCTCAAAATAACCCTAACCCTAGGTCCAATCGGAACCCTAACCAGATCTCTAACCCTAGCCCTAAACATAACCCTAACCCTAGGTCCAATCGGAACCCTAACCGGATCTCTAACCCTAGCCCTCAACATAACCCTAACACTAGGTCCAATCGGAACCCTAACCGGATCTCTAACCCTAGTCCTCAACATAACCTTAACCCTAGGTCCAATAGGAACCCTAACCGGATCTCTAACCCTAGCCCTCAACATAACCCTAACCCTAGGTCCAATCGGAACCCTAACTGGAATTCTAACCCTAGCCCTCAACATAACCCTAACCCTAAGTCCAAACGGAACCCTAACAGGATCTCTACCCCAGCCCTCAACATAACCCTAACCCTAGGTCCAATCGGGACCCTAACCGGATCTCTACCCCTCGCCCTCAACATAACCCTAACCCTAGGTCCAATCGGAACCCTAACCGGATCTCTATCCCTAGCCCTCAACATATCCCTAACCCTAGGTCCAATCGGAACCCTAACCGGATCTCTACCCCTCGCCCTCAACATAACCCTAACCCTAGGTCCAATCGGAACTCTAACCGGAACTCTAAACCTAGCCCTCAACATAACCCTAACCCTAGGTCCAATCGGAACCCTAACCGTATATCTAACCCTAGCCCTCAACATAACCCTAACCGTAGGTCCAATCGGAACCCTAACATGATATCTAACCCTAGCCCTCAACATAACCCTAACCCTAGGTCCAATCTGAACCCTAACCGGATCTCTAACCCTAGCCCTCAACATAACCTTAACCCTAGGTCCAATCGGAACCCTAACCGGATCTCTAAACCTAGCCCTCAACATTACCCTAACCCTAGGTCCAATCGGAACCCTAAACGGATATCTAAACCTAGCTCTCAACATAACCCTAACCCTTGGTCCAATCGGAACCCAAAACGGATATCTAACCCTAACCCTCAACATAACCCTAACCCTAGGTCCAATCGGAAACCTAACCGCATATCTAACCCACGCCCTCAACATAACCCTAACCCTAGGTCCAATCGGAACCCTACCCGGATCTCTAACCCTAGCCCTCAATATAACCCTAACCCTAGGTCCAATCGGAACCCTAACCGGATATCTAACCCTAGCCCTCAACATAACCCTAACCCTAGGTCCAATCGGAACCCTAACCGGATCTTTATCCCTAGCCCTCAACATATCCCTAACCCTAGGTCCAATCGGAACCCTAACTGGATTTCTAACCCTAGCCCTCAACATAACCCTAACCCTAGGTCCAATCAGAACCCAAAAAGGATCTCTACCCCAGCCCTCAACATAACCCTAACCCTAGGTCCAATCGGAACCCTAACCGGATCTCTACCCCTCGCCCTCAACATAACCATAACCCTTGGTCCAATCGGAACCCTAACGGGATATTTAACCCTAGCCCTCAACATAACCCTAACCCTAGGTCCAATAGGAACCCTAACCGGATCCCTAACCCTAGCTCTCAACGTAACCCTAACCCTAGGTCCAATCGGAACCCTAACCAGATCTCTAACCCTAGCCCTAAACATAACCCTAACCCTAGGTCCAATCGGAACCCTAACCGGATCTCTAACCCTAGCCCTCAACATAACCCTAACACTAGGTCCAATCGGAACCCTAACCGGATCTCTACCCCTCGCCCTCAACATAACCCTAACCCTAGGTCCAATCGGAACTCTAACCGGAACTCTAAACCTAGCCCTCAACATAACCCTAACCCTAGGTCCAATCGGAACCCTAACCGTATATCTAACCCTAGCCCTAAACATAACCCTAACCCTAGGTCCAATCGGAACCCTAACAGGATATCTAACCCTAGCTCTCAACATAACCCTAACCCTAGGTCCAATCGGAACCCTAACCGGATCTGTAACCCTAGCCCTCAACATAACCCTAACCCTAGGTCCAATCGGAACCCTAAACGGATATCTAACCCTAGCCCTCAACATAACCCTAACACTAGGTCCAATCGGAACCCTAACCGGATATCTAACCCTAGCCCTCAACATAACCTTAATCCTAGGTCCAATTGGAACCCTAACAGGATCTCTACCCAGCCCTCAACATAACCCTAACCCTAGGTCCAATCGGAACCCTAACCGGATCTCTACCCCTCGCCCTCCACATAACCCTAACCCTAGGTCCAATCGGAACTCTAACCGCACCTCTAACCCTAGCCCTCAACATAACCCTAACCCTAGGTCCAATCGGAACCCTAACCGGATCTCTACCCCTCGCCCTCAACATAACCATAACCCTTGGTCCAATCGGAACCCTAACGGGATATTTAACCCTAGCCCTCAACATAACCCTAACCCTAGGTCCAATAGGAACCCTAACCGGATCCCTAACCCTAGCTCTCAACGTAACCCTAACCCTAGGTCCAATCGGAACCCTAACCAGATCTCTAACCCTAGCCCTAAACATAACCCTAACCCTAGGTCCAATCGGAACCCTAACCGGATCTCTAACCCTAGCCCTCAACATAACCCTAACACTAGGTCCAATCGGAACCCTAACCGGATCTCTACCCCTCGCCCTCAACATAACCCTAACCCTAGTTCCAATCGGAACTCTAACCGGAACTCTAAACCTAGCCCTCAACATAACCCTAACCCTAGGTCCAATCGGAACCCTAACAGGATATCTAACCCTAGCCCTCAACATAACCCTAACCCTAGGTCGAATCGGAACCCTAACCGGATCTGTAACCCTAGCCCTCAACATAACCCTAACCCTAGGTCCAATCGGAACCCTAAACGGATATCTAACCCTAGCCCTCAACATAACCCTAACACTAGGTCCAATCGGAACCCTAACCGGATATCTAACCCTAGCCCTCAACATAACCTTAATCCTAGGTCCAATTGGAACCCTAACAGGATCTCTACACAGCCCTCAACATAACCCTAACCCTAGGTCCAATCGGAACCCTAACCGGATCTCTACCCCTCGCCCTCCACATAACCCTAACCCTAGGTCCAATCGGAACTCTAACCGCACCTCTAACCCTAGCCCTCTACATAACCCTAACCCTAGGTCCAATCGGAACCCTAACAGGATATCTAACCCTAGCCCTCAACATAACCCTAACCCTAGGTCGAATCGGAACCCTAACCGGATCTGTAACCCTAGCCCTCAACATAACCCTAACCCTAGGTCCAATCGGAACCCTAAACGGATATCTAACCCTAGCCCTCAACATAACCCTAACACTAGGTCCAATCGGAACCCTAACCGGATATCTAACCCTAGCCCTCAACATAACCTTAATCCTAGGTCCAATTGGAACCCTAACAGGATCTCTACACAGCCCTCAACATAACCCTAACCCTAGGTCCAATCGGAACCCTAACCGGATCTCTACCCCTCGCCCTCCACATAACCCTAACCCTAGGTCCAATCGGAACTCTAACCGCACCTCTAACCCTAGCCCTCTACATAACCCTAACCCTAGGCCCAATCGGAACCCTAACCGGATCTGTAACCCTAGCCCTCAACATAACCCTAACCCTAGGTCCAATCGGAACCCTAACCAGAACTCTAACCCTAGCCCTCAAAATAACACTAACCCTAGGTCCAATCGGAACCCTAACCAGATCTCTAACCCTAGCCCTAAACATAACCCTAACCCTAGGTCCAATCGGAACCCTAACATGATATCTAACCCTAGCCCTCAACATAACCCTAACCCTAGGTCCAATCTGAACCCTAACCGGATCTCTAACCCTAGCCCTCAACATTACCCTAACCCTAGGTCCAATCGGAACCCTAAACGGATATCTAAACCTAGCTCTCAACATAACCCTAACCCTTGGTCCAATCGGAACCCAAAACGGATATCTAACCCTAACCCTCAACATAACCCTAACCCTAGGTCCAATCGGAAACCTAACCGCATATCTAACCCACGCCCTCAACATAACCCTAACCCTAGGTCCAATCGGAACCCTACCCGGATCTCTAACCCTAGCCCTCAATATAACCCTATCCCTAGGTCCAATCGGAACCCTAACCGGATATCTAACCCTAGGCCTCAACATAACCCTAACCCTAGGTCCAATCGGAACCCTAACCGGATCTTTATCCCTAGCCCTCAACATATCCCTAACCCTAGGTCCAATCGGAATCCTAACTGGATTTCTAACCCTAGCCCTCAACATAACCCTAACCCTAGGTCCAATCAGAACCCAAAAAGGATCTCTACCCCAGCCCTCAACATAACCCTAACCCTAGGTCCAATCGGAACCCTAACCGGATCTCTACCCCTCGCCCTCAACATAACCATAACCCTTGGTCCAATCGGAACCCTAACGGGATATCTAACCCTAGCCCTCAACATAACCCTAACCCTAGGTCCAATAGGAACCCTAACCGGATCCCTAACCCTAGCTCTCAACGTAACCCTAACCCTAGGTCCAATCGGAACCCTAACCGGATCTCTACCCCTCGCCCTCAACATAACCCTAACCCTAGGTCCAATCGGAACTCTAACCGGAACTCTAAACCTAGCCCTCAACATAACCCTAACCCTAGGTCCAATCGGAACCCTAACCGTATATCTAACCCTAGCCCTCAACATAACCCTAACCCTAGGTCCAATCGGAACCCTAACAGGATATCTAACCCTAGCCCTCAACATAACCCTAACCCTAGGTCCAATCTGAACCCTAACCGGATCTCTAACCCTAGACCTCAACATAACCCTAACCCTAGGTCCAATCGGAACCCTAAACGGATATCTAACCCTAGCCCTCAACATAACCCTAACACTAGGTCCAATCGGAACCCTACCGGATATCTAACCCTAGCCCTCAACATAACCTTAATCCTAGGTCCAATTGGAACCCTAACAGGATCTCTACCCAGCCCTCAACATAACCCTAACCCTAGGTCCAATCGGAACCCTAACCGGATCTCTACCCCTCGCCCTCCACATAACCCTAACCCTAGGTCCAATCGGAACTCTAACCGCACCTCTAACCCTAGCCCTCTACATAACCCTAACCCTAGGCCCAATCGGAACCCTAACCGGATCTGTAACCCTAGCCCTCAACAGAACCCTAACCCTAGGTCCAATCGGAACCCTAACCAGAACTCTAACCCTAGCCCTCAAAATAACCCTAACCCTAGGTCCAATCGGAACCCTAACCAGATCTCTAACCCTAGCCCTAAACATAACCCTAACCCTAGGTCCAATCGGAACCCTAACCGGATCTCTAACCCTAGCCCTCAACATAACCCTAACACTAGGTCCAATCGGAACCCTAACCGGATCTCTAACCCTAGTCCTCAACATAAACTTAACCCTAGGTCCAATAGGAACCCTAACCGGATCTCTAACCCTAGCCCTCAACATAACCCTAACCCTAGGTCCAATCGGAACCCTAACTGGATTTCTAACCCTAGCCCTCAACATAACCCTAACCCTAGGTCCAAACGGAACCCTAACAGGATCTCTACCCCAGCCCTCAACATAACCCTAACCCTAGGTCCAATCGGAACCCTAACCGGATCTCTACCCCTCGCCCTCAACATAACCCTAACCCTAGGTCCAATCGGAACCCTAACCGGATCTCTATCCCTAGCCCTCAACATATCCCTAACCCTAGGTCCAATCGGAACCCTAACCGGATCTCTACCCCTCGCCCTCAACATAACCCTAACCCTAGGTCCAATCGGAACTCTAACCGGAACTCTAAACCTAGCCCTCAACATAACCCTAACCCTAGGTCCAATCGGAACCCTAACATGATATCTAACCCTAGCCCTCAACATAACCCTAACCCTAGGTCCAATCTGAACCCTAACCGGATCTCTAACCCTAGCCCTCAACATAACCTTAACCCTAGGTCCAATCGGAACCCTAACCGGATCTCTAACCCTAGCCCTCAACATTACCCTAACCCTAGGTCCAATCGGAACCCTAAACGGATATCTAAACCTAGCTCTCAACATAACCCTAACCCTTGGTCCAATCGGAACCCAAAACGGATATCTAACCCTAACCCTCAACATAACCCTAACCCTAGGTCCAATCGGAAACCTAACCGCATATCTAACCCACGCCCTCAACATAACCCTAACCCTAGGTCCAATCGGAACCCTACCCGGATCTCTAACCCTAGCCCTCAATATAACCCTAACCCTAGGTCCAATCGGAACCCTAACCGGATATCTAACCCTAGCCCTCAACATAACCCTAACCCTAGGTCCAATCGGAACCCTAACCGGATCTTTATCCCTAGCCCTCAACATATCCCTAACCCTAGGTCCAATCGGAACCCTAACTGGATTTCTAACCCTAGCCCTCAACATAACCCTAACCCTAGGTCCAATCAGAACCCAAAAAGGATCTCTACCCCAGCCCTCAACATAACCCTAACCCTAGGTCCAATCGGAACCCTAACCGGATCTCTACCCCTCGCCCTCAACATAACCATAACCCTTGGTCCAATCGGAACCCTAACGGAATATCTAACCCTAGCCCTCAACATAACCCTAACCCTAGGTCCAATAGGAACCCTAACCGGATCCCTAACCCTAGCTCTCAACGTAACCCTAACCCTAGGTCCAATCGGAACCCTAACCAGATCTCTAACCCTAGCCCTAAACATAACCCTAACCCTAGGTCCAATCGGAACCCTAACCGGATCTCTAACCCTAGCCCTCAACATAACCCTAACACTAGGTCCAATCGGAACCCTAACCGGATCTCTACCCCTCGCCATCAACATAACCCTAACCCTAGGTCCAATCGGAACTCTAACCGGAACTCTAAACCTAGCCCTCAACATAACCCTAACCCTAGGTCCAATCGGAACCCTAACCGTATATCTAACCCTAGCCCTCAACATAACCCTAACCCTAGGTCCAATCTGAACCCTAACCGGATCTCTAACCCTAGCCCTCAACATAACCCTAACCCTAGGTCCAATCGGAACCCTAAACGGATATCTAACCCTAGCCCTCAACATAACCCTAACACTAGGTCCAATCGGAACCCTAACCGGATCTCTAACCCTAGCCCTCAACATAACCTTAATCCTAGGTCCAATTGGAACCCTAACAGGATCTCTACCCAGCCCTCAACATAACCCTAACCCTAGGTCCAATCGGAACCCTAACCGGATCTCTACCCCTCGCCCTCCACATAACCCTAACCCTAGGTCCAATCGGAACTCTAACCGCACCTCTAACCCTAGCCCTCTACATAACCCTAACCCTAGGCCCAATCGGAACCCTAACCGGATATCTAACCCTAGCCCTCAACATAACCCTAACCCTAGGTCCAATCGGAACCCTAACCGGATCTCTATCCCTAGCCCGCAACATAACCTTAACCCTAGGTCCAATCGGAACCCTAACTGGATCTCTAACCCTAGCCCTTAACATAACCCTAACCCTAGGTCCAATCGGAACCCTAACCGGATCTCTAACCCTAGCCCTCAACATAACCCTAACCCTAGGTCCAATGGGAACCCTAACAGGATCTCTACCCCAGCCCTCAACATAACCCTAACCCTAGGTCCAATCGGAACCCTAACCGGATCTCTACCCCTCGCCCTCAACATAACTCTAACCCTTGGTCCAATCGGAACCCTAACCGAATATCTAACCCTAGCCCTCAACATAACCCTAACCCTAGGTCCAATCGGAACCCTAACCAGATCTCTACCCCTCGCCCTCAACATAACCCTAACCCTAGGTCCAATCGGAACTCTAACCGGAACTCTAAACCTAGCCCTCAACATAACCCTAACCCTAGGTCCAATCGGAATCCTAACCGGATCTCTAAACCTAGCCCTGAACATAACCCTAACCCTAGGTCCAATCTGAACCCTAACCGGATCTCTATCCCTAGCCCTCAACATAACCTTAACCCTAGGTCCAATCGGAACCCTAACCGGATCTCTAACCCTAGCACTCAACATAACCCTAACCCTAGGTCCAATCGGAACCCTAAACGGATAACTAAACCTAGCCCTCAACATAACCCTAACCCTAGGTCCAATCGGAACCCAAAACGGATATCTAACCCTAGCCCTCAACATAACCCTAACCCTAGGTCCAATCGGAAACCTAACCGAATATCTAACCCACGCCCTCAACATAACCCTAACCCTAGGTCCAATCGGAACCCTAAACGGATCTCTAACCCTAGCCCTCAACATAACCCTAACCCTAGGTCCAATCGGAACCCTAAACGGATATCTAACCCTAGCCCTCAACATAACCCTAACACTAGGTCCAATCGGAACCCTAAACGGATATCTAACCCTAGCCCTCAACATAACCCTAACCCTAGGTCCAATCGGAACCCTAAACGGATATCTAACCCTAGCCCTCAACATAACCCTAACACTAGGTCCAATCGGAACCCTACCGGATATCTAACCCTAGCCCTCAACATAACCTTAATCCTAGGTCCAATTGGAACCCTAACAGGATCTCTACCCAGCCCTCAACATAACCCTAACCCTAGGTCCAATCGGAACCCTAACCGGATCTCTACCCCTCGCCCTCCACATAACCCTAACCCTAGGTCCAATCGGAACTCCTACCGCACCTCTAACCCTAGCCCTCTACATAACCCTAACCCTAGGCCCAATCGGAACCCTAACCGGATCTGTAACCCTAGCCCTCAACATAACCCTAACCCTAGGTACAATCGGAACCCTAACCAGAACTCTAACCCTAGCCCTCAAAATAACCCTAACCCTAGGTCCAATCGGAACCCTAACCAGATCTCTAACCCTAGCCCTAAACATAACCCTAACCCTAGGTCCAATCGGAACCCTAACCGGATCTCTAACCCTAGCCCTCAACATAACCCTAACACTAGGTCCAATCGGAACCCTAACCGGATCTCTAACCCTAGTCCTCAACATAAACTTAACCCTAGGTCCAATAGGAACCCTAAACGGATCTCTAACCCTAGCCCTCAACATAACCCTAACCCTAGGTCCAATCGGAACCCTAACTGGATTTCTAACCCTAGCCCTCAACATAACCCTAACCCTAGGTCCAAACGGAACCCTAACAGGATCTCTACCCCAGCCCTCAACATAACCCTAACCCTAGGTCCAATCGGAACCCTAACCGGATCTCTACCCCTCGCCCTCAACATAACCCTAACCCTAGGTCCAATCGGAACCCTAACCGGATCTCTATCCCTAGCCCTCAACATATCCCTAACCCTAGGTCCAATCGGAACCCTAACCGGATCTCTACCCCTCGCCCTCAACATAACCCTAACCCTAGGTCCAATCGGAACTCTAACCGGAACTCTAAACCTAGCCCTCAACATAACCCTAACCCTAGGTCCAATCGGAACCCTAACATGATATCTAACCCTAGCCCTCAACATAACCCTAACCCTAGGTCCAATCTGAACCCTAACCGGATCTCTAACCCTAGCCCTCAACATAACCTTAACCCTAGGTCCAATCGGAACCCTAACCGGATCTCTAACCCTAGCCCTCAACATTACCCTAACCCTAGGTCCAATCGGAACCCTAAACGGATATCTAAACCTAGCTCTCAACATAACCCTAACCCTTGGTCCAATCGGAACCCAAAACGGATATCTAACCCTAACCCTCAACATAACCCTAACCCTAGGTCCAATCGGAAACCTAACCGCATATCTAACCCACGCCCTCAACATAACCCTAACCCTAGGTCCAATCGGAACCCTACCCGGATCTCTAACCCTAGCCCTCAATATAACCCTAACCCTAGGTCCAATCGGAACCCTAACCGGATATCTAACCCTAGCCCTCAACATAACCCTAACCCTAGGTCCAATCGGAACCCTAACCGGATCTTTATCCCTAGCCCTCAACATATCCCTAACCCTAGGTCCAATCGGAACCCTAACTGGATTTCTAACCCTAGCCCTCAACATAACCCTAACCCTAGGTCCAATCAGAACCCAAAAAGGATCTCTACCCCAGCCCTCAACATAACCCTAACCCTAGGTCCAATCGGAACCCTAACCGGATCTCTACCCCTCGCCCTCAACATAACCATAACCCTTGGTCCAATCGGAACCCTAACGGGATATCTAACCCTAGCCCTCAACATAACCCTAACCCTAGGTCCAATAGGAACCCTAACCGGATCCCTAACCCTAGCTCTCAACGTAACCCTAACCCTAGGTCCAATCGGAACCCTAACCAGATCTCTAACCCTAGCCCTAAACATAACCCTAACCCTAGGTCCAATCGGAACCCTAACCGGATCTCTAACCCTAGCCCTCAACATAACCCTAACACTAGGTCCAATCGGAACCCTAACCGGATCTCTACCCCTCGCCATCAACATAACCCTAACCCTAGGTCCAATCGGAACTCTAACCGGAACTCTAAACCTAGCCCTCAACATAACCCTAACCCTAGGTCCAATCGGAACGCTAAACGTATATCTAACCCTAGCCCTCAACATAACCCTAACCCTAGGTCCAATCTGAACCCTAACCGGATCTCTAACCCTAGCCCTCAACATAACCCTAACCCTAGGTCCAATCGGAACCCTAAACGGATATCTAACCCTAGCCCTCAACATAACCCTAACACTAGGTCCAATCGGAACCCTAACCGGATCTCTAACCCTAGCCCTCAACATAACCTTAATCCTAGGTCCAATTGGAACCCTAACAGGATCTCTACCCAGCCCTCAACATAACCCTAACCCTAGGTCCAATCGGAACCCTAACCGGATCTCTACCCCTCGCCCTCCACATAACCCTAACCCTAGGTCCAATCGGAACTCTAACCGCACCTCTAACCCTAGCCCTCTACATAACCCTAACCCTAGGCCCAATCGGAACCCTAACCGGATATCTAACCCTAGCCCTCAACATTACCCTAACCCTAGGTCCAATCGGAACCCTAACCGGATCTCTATCCCTAGCCCGCAAAATAACCTTAACCCTAGGTCCAATCGGAACCCTAACTGGATCTCTAACCCTAGCCCTTAACATAACCCTAACCCTAGGTCCAATCGGAACCCTAACCGGATCTCTAACCCTAGCCCTCAACATAACCCTAACCCTAGGTCCAATGGGAACCCTAACAGGATCTCTACCCCAGCCCTCAACATAACCCTAACCCTAGGTCCAATCGGAACCCTAACCGGATCTCTACCCCTCGCCCTCAACATAACTCTAACCCTTGGTCCAATCGGAACCCTAACCGAATATCTAACCCTAGCCCTCAACATAACCCTAACCCTAGGTCCAATCGAAACCCTAACCAGATCTCTACCCCTCGCCCTCAACATAACCCTAACCCTAGGTCCAATCGGAACTCTAACCGGAACTCTAAACCTAGCCCTCAACATAACCCTAACCCTAGGTCCAATCGGAACCCTAACCGGATCTCTAAACCTAGCCCTGAACATAACCCTAACCCTAGGTCCAATCTGAACCCTAACCGGATCTCTATCCCTAGCCCTCAACACAACCTTAACCCTAGGTCCAATCGGAACCCTAACCGGATCTCTAACCCTAGCACTCAACATAACCCTAACCCTAGGTCCAATCGGAACCCTAAACGGATAACTAACCCTAGCCCTCAACATAACCCTAACCCTAGGTCCAATAGGAACCCTAACCGGATCCCTAACCCTTGCTCTCAACGTAACCCTAACCCTAGGTCCAATCGGAACCCTAACCAGATCTCTAACCCTAGCCCTAAACATAACCCTAACCCTAGGTCCAATCGGAACCCTAACCGGATCTCTAACCCTAGCCCTCAACATAACCCTAACACTAGGTCCACTCGGAACCCTAACCGGATCTCTACCCCTCGCCATCAACATAACCCTAACCCTAGGTCCAATCGGAACTCTAACCGGAACTCTAAACCTAGCCCTCAACATAACCCTAACCCTAGGTCCAATCGGAACGCTAAACGTATATCTAACCCTAGCCCTCAACATAACCCTAACCCTAGGTCCAATCTGAACCCTAACCGGATCTCTAACCCTAGCCCTCAACATAACCCTAACCCTAGGTCCAATCGGAACCCTAAACGGATATCTAACCCTAGCCCTCAACATAACCCTAACACTAGGTCCAATCGGAACCCTAACCGGATCTCTAACCCTAGCCCTCAACATAACCTTAATCCTAGGTCCAATTGGAACCCTAACAGGATCTCTACCCAGCCCTCAACATAACCCTAACCCTAGGTCCAATCGGAACCCTAACCGGATCTCTACCCCTCGCCCTCCACATAACCCTAACCCTAGGTCCAATCGGAACTCTAACCGCACCTCTAACCCTAGCCCTCTACATAACCCTAACCCTAGGCCCAATCGGAACCCTAACCGGATATCTAACCCTAGCCCTCAACATAACCCTAACCCTAGGTCCAATCGGAACCCTAACCGGATCTCTATCCCTAGCCCGCAACATAACCTTAACCCTAGGTCCAATCGGAACCCTAACTGGATCTCTAACCCTAGCCCTTAACATAACCCTAACCCTAGGTCCAATCGGAACCCTAACCGGATCTCTAACCCTAGCCCTCAACATAACCCTAACCCTAGGTCCAATGGGAACCCTAACAGGATCTCTACCCCAGCCCTCAACATAACCCTAACCCTAGGTCCAATCGGAACCCTAACCGGATCTCTACCCCTCGCCCTCAACATAACTCTAACCCTTGGTCCAATCGGAACCCTAACCGAATATCTAACCCTAGCCCTCAACATAACCCTAACCCTAGGTCCAATCGAAACCCTAACCAGATCTCTACCCCTCGCCCTCAACATAACCCTAACCCTAGGTCCAATCGGAACTCTAACCGGAACTCTAAACCTAGCCCTCAACATAACCCTAACCCTAGGTCCAATCGGAACCCTAACCGGATCTCTAAACCTAGCCCTGAACATAACCCTAACCCTAGGTCCAATCTGAACCCTAACCGGATCTCTATCCCTAGCCCTCAACACAACCTTAACCCTAGGTCCAATCGGAACCCTAACCGGATCTCTAACCCTAGCACTCAACATAACCCTAACCCTAGGTCCAATCGGAACCCTAAACGGATAACTAAACCTAGCCCTCAACATAACCCTAACCCTAGGTCCAATCGGAACCCAAAACGGATATCTAACCCTAGCCCTCAACATAACCCTAACCCTAGGTCCAATCGGAAACCTAACCGAATATCTAACCCACGCCCTCAACATAACCCTAACCCTAGGTCCAATCGGAACCCTAAACGGATCTCTAACCCTAGCCCTCAACATAACCCTAACCCTAGGTCCAATCGGAACCCTAACCGGATCTCTAACCCTAACCCTCAAAATAACCCTAACACTAGGTCCAATCGGAACCGTAACCGGATATCTAACCCTAGCCCTCAACATAACCCTAACCCTAGGTCCAATCGGAACCCTAACCGGATCTTCATCCCTAGCCCTCAACATATCCCTAACCCAAGGTCCAATCGGAACCCTAACCGGATCTCTAACCCTAGCCCTCAACATAACCCTAACACTAGGTCCAATCGGAACCCTAACCGGATCTCTAACCCTAGTCCTCAACATAACCTTAACCCTGGGTCCAATAGGAACCCTAACCGGATCCTAACCCTAGCCCTCAACATAACCCTAACCCTAGGTCCAATCGGAACCCTAACTGGATTTCTAAGCCTAGCCCTCAACATAACCCTAACCCTAGGTCCAAACAGAACCCTAACAGGATCTCTACCCCAGCCCTCAACATAACCCTAACCCTAGGTCCAATCGGAACCCTACCCGGATCTCTAACCCTAGCCCTCAATATAACCCTAACCCTAGGTCCAATCGGAACCCTAACCGGATATCTAACCCTAGCCCTCAACATAACCCTAACCCTAGGTCCAATCGGAACCCTAACCGGATCTTCATCCCTAGCCCTCAACATATCCCTAACCCAAGGTCCAATCGGAACCCTAACCGGATCTCTAACCCTAGCCCTCAACATAACCCTAACCCTAGGTCCAATCGGAACCCTAACCGGATCTCTAACCCTAGTCCTCAACATAACCTTAACCCTGGGTCCAATAGGAACCCTAACCGGATCCTAACCCTAGCCCTCAACATAACCCTAACCCTAGGTCCAATCGGAACCCTAACTGGATTTCTAAGCCTAGCCCTCAACATAACCCTAACCCTAGGTCCAAACAGAACCCTAACAGGATCTCTACCCCAGCCCTCAACATAACCCTAACCCTAGGTCCAATCGGAACCCTACCCGGATCTCTAACCCTAGCCCTCAATATAACCCTAACCCTAGGTCCAATCGGAACCCTAACCGGATATCTATCCCTAGCCCTCAACATGAACCTAACCCTAGTTCCAATCGGAACCCTAACCGGATCTTTATCCCTAGCCCTCAACATATCCCTAACCCTAGGTCCAATCGCTACCCTAACTGGATTTCTAACCCTAGCCCTCAACATAACCCTAACCCTAGGTCCAATCAGAACCCAAAAAGGATCTCTACCCCAGCCCTCAACATAACCCTAACCCTAGGTCCAATCGGAACCCTAACCGGATCTCTACCCCTCGCCCTCAACATAACCATAACCCTTGGTCCAATCGGAAAACTAACGGGATATCTAACCCTAGCCCTCAACATAACCCTAACCCTAGGTCCAATAGGAACCCTAACCGGATCCCTAACCCTAGCTCTCAACGTAACCCTAACCCTAGGTCCAATCGGAACCCTAACCAGATCTCTAACCCTAGCCCTCAACATAACCCTAACCCTAGGTCCAATCGGAACCCTAACCGGATCTCTAACCCTAGCCCTCAACATAACCCTAACACTAGGTCCAATCGGAACCCTAACCGGATCTCTACCCCTCGCCATCAACATAACCCTAACCCTAGGTCCAATCGGAACTCTAACCGGAACTCTAAACCTAGCACTCAACATAACCCTAACCCTAGGTCCAATCGGAACCCTAACCGTATATCTAACCCTAGCCCTCAACATAACCCTAACCCTAGGTCCAATCGGAACCCTAACAGGATATCTAACCCTAGCCCTCAACATAACCCTAACCCTAGGTCCAATCTGAACCCTAACCGGATCTCTAACCCTAGCCCTCAACATAACCCTAACCCTAGGTCCAATCGGAACCCTAAACGGATATCTAACCCTAGCCCTCAACATAACCCTAACACTAGGTCCAATCGGAACCCTAACCGGATATCTAACCCTAGCCCTCAACATAACCTTAATCCTAGGTCCAATTGGAACCCTAACAGGATCTCTACCCAGCCCTCAACATAACCCTAACCCTAGGTCCAATCGGAACCCTAACCGGATCTCTACCCCTCGCCCTCCACATAACCCTAACCCTAGGTCCAATCGGAACTCTAACCGCACCTCTAACCCTAGCCCTCTACATAACCCTAACCCTAGGCCCAATCGGAACCCTAACCGGATATCTAACCCTAGCCCTCAACATAACCCTAACCCTAGGTCCAATCGGAACCCTAACCGGATCTCTATCCCTAGCCCGCAACATAACCTTAACCCTAGGTCCAATCGGAACCCTAACTGGATCTCTAACCCTAGCCCTTAACATAACCCTAACCCTAGGTCCAATCGGAACCCTAACCGGATCTCTAACCCTAGCCCTCAACATAACCCTAACCCTAGGTCCAATGGGAACCCTAACAGGATCTCTACCCCAGCCCTCAACATAACCCTAACCCTAGGTCCAATCGGAACCCTAACCGGATCTCTACCCCTCGCCCTCAACATAACTCTAACCCTTGGTCCAATCGGAACCCTAACCGAATATCTAACCCTAGCCCTCAACATAACCCTAACCCTAGGTCCAATCGGAACCCTAACCGGATCTTTATCCCTAGCCCTCAACATATCCCTAACCCTAGGTCCAATCGGAACCCTAACTGGATTTCTAACCCTAGCCCTCAACATAACCCTAACCCTAGGTCCAATCAGAACCCAAAAAGGATCTCTACCCCAGCCCTCAACATAACCCTAACCCTAGGTCCAATCGGAACCCTAACCGGATCTCTACCCCTCGCCCTCAACATAACCATAACCCTTGGTCCAATCGGAACCCTAACGGGATATCTAACCCTAGCCCTCAACATAACCCTAACCCTAGGTCCAATAGGAACCCTAACCGGATCCCTAACCCTAGCTATCAACGTAACCCTAACCCTAGGTCCAATCGGAACCCTAACCAGATCTCTAACCCTAGCCCTAAACATAACCCTAACCCTAGGTCCAATCGGAACCCTAACCGGATCTCTAACCCTAGCCCTCAACATAACCCTAACACTAGGTCCAATTGGAACCCTAACCGGATCTCTACCCCTCGCCCTCAACATAACCCTAACCCTAGGTCCAATCGGAACTCTAACCGGAACTCTAAACCTAGCCCTCAACATAACCCTAACCCTAGGTCCAATCGGAACCCTAACCGTATATCTAACCCTAGCCCTCAACATAACCCTAACCCTAGGTCCAATCGGAACCCTAACAGGATATCTAACCCTAGCCCTCAACATAACCCTAACCCTAGGTCCAATCTGAACCCTAACCGGATCTCTAACCCTAGCCCTCAACATAACCCTAACCCTAGGTCCAATCGGAACCCTAAACGGATATCTAACCCTAGCCCTCAACATAACCCTAACACTAGGTCCAATCGGAACCCTACCGGATATCTAACCCTAGCCCTCAACATAACCTTAATCCTAGGTCCAATTGGAACCCTAACAGGATCTCTACCCAGCCCTCAACATAACCCTAACCCTAGGTCCAATCGGAACCCTAACCGGATCTCTACCCCTCGCCCTCCACATAACCCTAACCCTAGGTCCAATCGGAACTCTAACCGCACCTCTAACCCTAGCCCTCTACATAACCCTAACCCTAGGCCCAATCGGAACCCTAACCGGATATGTAACCCTAGCCCTCAACATAACCCTAACCCTAGGTCCAATCGGAACCCTAACCAGAACTCTAACCCTAGCCCTCAAAATAACCCTAACCCTAGGTCCAATCGGAACCCTAACCAGATCTCTAACCCTAGCCCTAAACATAACCCTAACCCTAGGTCCAATCGGAACCCTAACCGGATCTCTAACCCTAGCCCTCAACATAACCCTAACACTAGGTCCAATCGGAACCCTAACCGGATCTCTAACCCTAGTCCTCAACATAAACTTAACCCTAGGTCCAATAGGAACCCTAACCGGATCTCTAACCCTAGCCCTCAACATAACCCTAACCCTAGGTCCAATCGGAACCCTAACTGGATTTCTAACCCTAGCCCTCAACATAACCCTAACCCTAGGTCCAAACGGAACCCTAACAGGATCTCTACCCCAGCCCTCAACATAACCCTAACCCTAGGTCCAATCGGAACCCTAACCGGATCTCTACCCCTCGCCCTCAACATAACCCTAACCCTAGGTCCAATCGGAACCCTAACCGGATCTCTATCCCTAGCCCTCAACATATCCCTAACCCTAGGTCCAATCGGAACCCTAACCGGATCTCTACCCCTCGCCCTCAACATAACCCTAACCCTAGGTCGAATCGGAACTCTAACCGGAACTCTAAACCTAGCCCTCAACATAACCCTAACCCTAGGTCCAATCGGAACCCTAACATGATATCTAACCCTAGCCCTCAACATAACCCTAACCCTAGGTCCAATCTGAACCCTAACCGGATCTCTAACCCTAGCCCTCAACATAACCTTAACCCTAGGTCCAATCGGAACCCTAACCGGATCTCTAACCCTAGCCCTCAACATTACCCTAACCCTAGGTCCAATCGGAACCCTAAACGGATATCTAAACCTAGCTCTCACCATAACCCTAACCCTTGGTCCAATCGGAACCCAAAACGGATATCTAACCCTAACCCTCAACATAACCCTAACCCTAGGTCCAATCGGAAACCTAACCGCATATCTAACCCACGCCCTCAACATAACCCTAACCCTAGGTCCAATCGGAACCCTACCCGGATCTCTAACCCTAGCCCTCAATATAACCCTAACCCTAGGTCCAATCGGAACCCTAACCGGATATCTAACCCTAGCCCTCAACATAACCCTAACCCTAGGTCCAATCGGAACCCTAACCGGATCTTTGTCCCTAGCCCTCAACATATCCCTAACCCTAGGTCCAATCGGAACCCTAACTGGATTTCTAACCCTAGCCCTCAACATAACCCTAACCCTAGGTCCAATCAGAACCCAAAAAGGATCTCTACCCCAGCCCTCAACATAACCCTAACCCTAGGTCCAATCGAAACCCTAACCGGATCTCTACCCCTCGCCCTCAACATAACCATAACCCTTGGTCCAATCGGAACCCTAACGGGATATCTAACCCTAGCCCTCAACATAACCCTAACCCTAGGTCCAATAGGAACCCTAACCGGATCCCTAACCCTAGCTCTCAACGTAACCCTAACCCTAGGTCCAATCGGAACCCTAATCAGATCTCTAACCCTAGCCCTAAACATAACCCTAACCCTAGGTCCAATCGGAACCCTAACCGGATCTCTAACCCTAGCCCTCAACATAACCCAAACACTAGGTCCAATCGGAACCCTAACCGGATCTCTACCCCTCGCCATCAACATAACCCTAACCCTAGGTCCAATCGGAACTCTAACCGGAACTCTAAACCTAGCCCTCAACATAACCCTAACCCTAGGTCCAATCGGAACCCTAACCGTATATCTAACCCTAGCCCTCAACATAACCCTAACCCTAGGTCCAATCGGAACCCTAACAGGATATCTAACCCTAGCCCTCAACATAACCCTAACCCTAGGTCCAATCTGAACCCTAACCGGATCTCTAACCCTAGCCCTCAACATAACCCTAACCCTAGGTCCAATCGGAACCCTAAACGGATATCTAACCCTAGCCCTCAACATAACCCTAACACTAGGTCCAATCGGAACCCTAACCGGATATCTAACCCTAGCCCTCAACATAACCTTAATCCTAGGTCCAATTGGAACCCTAACAGGATCTCTACCCAGCCCTCAACATAACCCTAACCCTAGGTCCAATCGGAACCCTAACCGGATCTCTACCCCTCGCCCTCCACATAACCCTAACCCTAGGTCCAATCGGAACTCTAACCGCACCTCTAACCCTAGCCCTCTACATAACCCTAACCCTAGGCCCAATCGGAACCCTAACCGGATATCTAACCCTAGCCCTCAACATAACCCTAACCCTAGGTCCAATCGGAACCCTAACCGGATCTCTATCCCTAGCCCTCAACATAACCTTAACCCTAGGTCCAATCGGAACCCTAACCGGATCTCTATCCCTAGCACTCAACATAACCCTAACCCTAGGTCCAATCGGAAACCTAAACGGATAACTAAACCTAGCCCTCAACATAACCCTAACCCTAGGTCCAATTGGAACCCAAAAAGGATATCTAACCCTAGCCCTCAACATAACCCTAACCCTAGGTCCAATCGGAAACCTAACCGAATATCTAACCCACGCCCTCAACATAACCCTAACCCTAGGTCCAATCGGAACCCTAAACGGATCTCTAACCCTAGCCCTCAACATAACCCTAACCCTAGGTCCAATCGGAACCCTAACCGGATCTCTAACCCTAACCCTCAAAATAACCCTAACACTAGGTCCAATCGGAACCGTAACCGGATATCTAACCCTAGCCCTCAACATAACCCTAACCCTAGGTCCAATCGGAAACCTAACCGGATCTTCATCCCTAGCCCTCAACATATCCCTAACCCAAGGTCCAATCGGAACCCTAACCGGATCTCTAACCCTAGCCCTCAACATAACCCTAACACTAGGTCCAATCGGAACCCTAACCGGATCTCTAACCCTAGTCCTCAACATAACCTTAACCCTGGGTCCAATAGGAACCCTAACCGGATCCTAACCCTAGCCCTCAACATAACCCTAACCCTAGGTCCAATCGGAACCCTAACTGGATTTCTAAGCCTAGCCCTCAACATAACCCTAACCCTAGGTCCAATCGGAACCCTAACCGGATCTCTACCCCTCGCCCTCAACATAACCCTAACCCTAGGTCCAATCGGAACCCTAACCGGATCTCTATCCCTAGCCCTCAACATATCCCTAACCCTAGGTCCAATCGGAACCCTAACCGGATCTCTACCCCTCGCCCTCAACATAACCCTAACCCGAGGTCCAATCGGAACTCTAACCGGAACTCTAAACCTAGCCCTCAACATAACCCTAACCCTAGGTCCAATCGGAACCCTAACCGTATATCTAACCCTAGCCCTCAACATAACCCTAACCCTAGGTCCAATCGGAACCCTAACAGGATATCTAACCCTAGCCCTCAACATAACCCTAACCCTAGGTCCAATCTGAACCCTAACCGGATCTCTAACCCTAGCCCTCAACATAACCTTAACCCTAGGTCCAATCGGAACCCTAACCGGATCTCTAACCCTAGCCCTCAACATTACCCTACTCCTAGGTCCAATCGGAACCCTAAACGGATATCTAAACCTAGCTCTCAACATAACCCTAACGCTTGGCCCAATCGGAACCCAAAACGGATATCTAACCCTAGCCCTCAACATAACCCTAACCCTAGGCCCAATCGGAAACCTAACCGCATATCTAACCCACGCCCTCAGCATAAGCCTAACCCTAGGTCCAGTCGGAACCCTAACCGGATCTCTAACCCTAGCCCTCAATATAACCCTAACCCTAGGTCCAATCGGAACCCTAACCGGATATCTAACCCTAGGCCTCAACATAACTCTAACCCTAGGTCCAATCGGAACCCTAACCGGATCTTTATCCCTAGCCCTCAACATATCCCTAAACCTAGGTCCAATCGGAACCCTAACTGGATTTCTAACCCTAGCCCTCAACATAACCCTAACCCTAGGTCCAATCAGAACCCAAATAGGATCTCTACCCCAGCCCTCAACATAACCCTAACCCTAGGTCCAATCGGAACCCTAACCGGATCTCTACCCCTCGCCCTCAACATAACCCTAACCCTTGGTCCAATCGGTACCCTAACCGGATATCTAACCCTAGCCCTCAACATAACCCTAACCGTAGGTCCAATAGGAACCCTAACCGGATCCCTAACCCTAGCTCTCAAAGTAACCCTAACCCTAGGTCCAATCGGAACCCTAACCAGATCTCTAACCCTAGCCCTAAACATAACCCTAACCCTAGGTCCATTCGGAACCCTAACCGGATCTCTAACCCTAGCCCTCAACATAACCCTAACACTAGGTCCAATCGGAACCCTAACCGGATCTCTACACCTCGCCCTCAACATAACCCTAACCCTAGGTCCAATCGGAACTCTAACCGGAACTCTAAACCTAGCCCTCAACATAACCCTAACCCTAGGTCCAATTGGAACCCTAACCGTATATCTAACCCTAGCCCTCAACATAACCCTAACCCTAGGTCCAATCGGAACCCTAACAGGATATCTAACCCTAGCCCTCAACATAACCCTAACCCTAGGTCCAATCTGAACCCTAACCGGATCTCTAACCCTAGCCCTCAACATAACCCTAACCCTAGGTCCAATCGGAACCCTAAACGGATCTCTAACCCTAGCCCTCAACATAACCCTAACACTAGGTCCAATCGGAACCCTAACCGGATCTCTAACCCTAGTCCTCAACATAACCTTAACCCTAGGTCCAATAGGAACCCTAACCGGATCTCTAACCCTAGCCCTCAACATAACCCTAACCCTAGGTCCAATCGGAACCCTAACTGGATTTCTAACCCTAGCCCTCAACATAACCCTAACCCTAGGTCCAAACGGAACCCTAACAGGATCTCTACCCCAGCCCTCAACATAACCCTAACCCTAGGTCCAATCGGAACCCTAACCGGATCTCTACCCCTCGCCCTCAACATAACCCTAACCCTAGGTCCAATCGGAACCCTAACCGGATCTCTATCCCCAGCCCTCAACATATCCCTAACCCTAGGTCCAATCGGAACCCTAACCGGATCTCTACCCCTCGCCCTCAACATAACCCTAACCCTAGGTCCAATCGGAACTCTAACCGGAACTCTAAACCTAGCCCTCAACATAACCCTAACCCTAGGTCCAATCGGAACCCTAACCGTATATCTAACCCTAGCCCTCAACATAACCCTAACCCTAGGTCCCATCGGAACCCTAACAGGATATCTAACCCTAGCCCTCAACATAACCCTAACGTAGGTCCAATCTGAACCCTAACCGGATCTCTAACCCTAGCCCTCAACATAATCTTAACCCTAGGTCCAATCGGAACCCTAACCGGATCTCTAACCCTAGCCCTCAACATTACCCTAACCCTAGGTCCAATCGGAACCCTAAACGGATATCTAAACCTAGCCCTCAACATAACCCTAACCTTTGGTCCAATCGGAACCCAAAACGGATATCTAACCCTAGCCCTCAACATAACCCTAACCCTAGGTCCAATCGGAAACCTAACCGCATATCTAACCCACGCCCTCAACATAACCCTAACCCTAGGTCCAATCGGAACCCTAACCGATTCTCTACCCCTCGCCCTCAACATAACTCTAACCCTTGGTCCAATCGGAACCCTAACCGAATATCTAACCCTAGCCCTCAACATAACCCTCACCCTAGGTCCAATCGGAACCCTAACCGGATCTCTACCCCTCGCCCTCAACATAACCCTAACCCTAGGTCCAATCGAAACTCTAACCGGAACTCTAAACCTAGCCCTCAACATAACCCTAACCCTAGGTCCAATCGGAACCCTAACCGGATCTCTAAACCTAGCCCTGAACATAACCCTAACCCTAGGTCCAATCTGAACCCTACCCGGATCTCTAACCCTAGCCCTCAACATAACCTTAACCCTAGGTCCAATCGGAACCCTAAACGGATAACTAAACCTAGCCCTCAACATAACCCTAACCCTAGGTCCAATCGGAACCCAAAACGGATATCTAACCCTAGCCCTCAACATAACACTAACCCTAGATCCAATCGGAAACCTAACCGAATATCTAACCCACGCCCTCAACATAACCCTAACCCTAGGTCCAATTGGAACCCTAACCGGATCTCTAACCCTAGCCCTCAACATAACCCTAACCCTAGGTCCAATCGGAACCCTAACCGGATCTCTAACCCTAGCCCTCAAAATAACCCTAACACTAGGTCCAATCGGAACCGTAACCGGATATCTAACCCTAGCCCTCAACATAACCCTAACCCTAGGTCCAATCGGAACCCTAACCGGATCTTCATCCCTAGCCCTCAACATATCCCTAACCCTAGGTCCAATCGGAACCCTAACCGGATCTCTAACCCTAGCCCTCAACATAACCCTAACACTAGGTCCAATCGGAACCCTAACCGGATCTCTAACCCTAGTCCTCAACATAACCTTAACCCTGGGTCCAATAGGAACCCTAACCGGAACTCTAACCCTAACCCTCAACATAACCCTAACCTTGGGTACAATCGGAACCCTAACTGGATTTCTAACCCTAGCCCTCAACATAACCCTAACCCTAGGTCCAAACAGAACCAAAACAGGATCTCTACCCCAGCCCTCAACATAACCCTAACCGTAGGTCCAATCGGAACCCTAACCGGATCTCTACCCCTCGCCCTCAACATAACCCTAACCCTAGGTCCAATCGGAACCCTAACCGGATCTCTATCCCTAGCCCTCAACATATCCCTAACCCTAGGTCCAATCGGAACCCTAACCGGATCTCTACCCCTCGGCCTCAACATAACCCTAACCCGAGGTCCAATAGGAACTCTAACCGGAACTCTAAACCTAGCCCTCAACATAACCCTAACCCTAGGTCCAATCGGAACCCTAACCGTATATCTAACCCTAGCCCTCAACATAACCCTAACCCTAGGTCCAATCGGAACCCTAACAGGATATCTAACCCTAGCCCTCAACATAACCCTAACCCTAGGTCCAATCTGAACCCTAACCGGATCTCTAACCCTAGCCCTCATCATAACCCTAACCCTAGGTCCAATCGGAACCCTAACCGGATCTCTATCCCTAGCCCTCAACATATCCCTGACCCTAGGTCCAATCGGAACCCTAACCGGATCTCTACCCCTCGCCCTCAACATAACCCTAACCCTAGGTCCAATCGGAACTCTAACCGGAACTCTAAACCTAGCCCTCAACATAACCCTAACCCTAGGTCCAATCGGAACCCTAACCGTATATCTAACCCTAGCCCTCAACATAACCCTAACCCTAGGTCCAATCGGAACCCTAACATGATATCTAACCCTAGCCCTCAACATAACCCTAACCCTAGGTACAATCTGAACCCTAACCGGATCTCTAACCCTAGCCCTCAACATAACCTTAACCCTAGGTCCAATCGGAACCCTAACCGGATCTCTAACCCTAGCCCTCAACATTACCCTAACCCTAGGTCCAATCGGAACCCAAAACGGATATCTAAACCTAGCTCTCAAAATAACCCTAACCCTTGGGCCAATCGGAACCCAAAACGGATATCTAACCCTAACCCTCAACATAACCCTAACCCTAGGTCCAATCGGAAACCTAACCGCATATCTAACCCACGCCCTCAACATAACCCTAACCCTAGGTCCAATCGGAACCCTACCCGGATCTCTAACCCTAGCCCTCTATATAACCCTAACCCTAGGTCCAATCGGAACCCTAACCGGATATCTAACCCTAGCCCTCAACATAACCCTAACCCTAGGTCCAATCGGAACCCTAACCGGATCTTTATCCCTAGCCCTCAACATATCCCTAACCCTAGGTCCAATCGGAACCCTAACTGGATTTCTAACCCTAGCCCTCAACATAACCCTAACCCTAGGTCAAATCAGAACCCAAAAAGGATCTCTACCCCAGCCCTCAACATAACCCTAACCCTAGGTCCAATCGGAACCCTAACCGGATCTCTACCCCTCGCCCTCAACATAACCATAACCCTTGGTCCAATCGGAACCCTAACGGGATATCTAACCCTAGCCCTCAACATAACCCTAACCCTAGGTCCAATAGGAACCCTAACCGGATCCCTAACCCTAGCTCTCAACGTAACCCTAACACTAGGTCCAATCGGAACCCTAACCAGATCTCTAACCCTAGCCCTAAACATAACCCTAACCCTAGGTCCAATCGGAACCCTAACCGGATCTCTAACCCTAGCCCTCAACATAACCCTAACACTAGGTACAATCGGAACCCTAACTGGATCTCTACCCCTCGCCCTCAACATAACCCTAACCCTAGGTCCAATCGGAACTCTAACCGGAACTCTAAACCTAGCCCTCAACATAACCCTAACCCTAGGTCCAATCGGAACCCTAACCGTATATCTAACCCTAGCCCTCAACATAACCCTATCCCTAGGTCCAATCGGAACCCTAACAGGATATCTAACCCTAGCCCTCAACATAACCCTAACCCTAGGTCCAATCTGAACCCTAACCGGATCTCTAACCCTAGCCCTCAACATAACCCTAACCCTAGGTCCAATCTGAACCCTAACCGGATCTCTAACCCTAGCCCTCATCATAACCTTAACCCTAGGTCCAATCGGAACTCTAACCGGATCTCTAACCCTAGCCCTCAACATTACCCTAACCCTAGGTCCAATCGGAACCCTAAACGGATATCTAAACCTAGCTCTCAACATAACCCTAACCCTTGGTCCAATCGGAACCCAAAACGGATATCTAACCCTAGCCCTCAACATAACCCTAACCCTAGGTCCAATCGGAAACCTAACCGCATATCTAACCCACGCCCTCAGCATAAGCCTAACCATAGGTCCAATCGGAACCCTAACCGGATCTCTAACCCTGGCCCTCAATATAACCCTAACCCTAGGTCCAATCGGAACCCTAACCGGATATCTAACCCTAGCCCTCAACATAACCCTAACCCTAGGTCCAATCGGAACCCTAACCGGATTTTTATCCCTAGCCCTCAACATATCCCTAACCCTAGGTCCAATCGGAACCCTAACTGGATTTCTAACCCTAGCCCTCAACATAACCCTAACCCTAGGTCCAATCAGAACCCAAATAGGATCTCTACCCCAGCCCTCAACATAACCCTAACCCTAGGTCCAATCGGAACCCTAACCGGATTTCTACCCCTCGCCCTCAACATAACCCTAACCCTTGGTCCAATCGGAACCCTAACCGGATATCTAACCCTAGCCCTCAACATAACCCTAACCCTAGGTCCAATAGGAACCCTAACCGGATCCCTAACCCTAGCTCTCAACGTAAGCCTAACCCTAGGTCCAATCGGAACCCTAACCAGATCTCTAACCCTAGCCCTAAACATAACCCTAACCCTAGGTCCAATTGGAACCCTAACCGGATCTCTAACACTAGCCCTCAACATAAGCCTAACACTAGGTCCGATCGGAACCCTAACCGGATCTCTAACCGTAGTCCTCAACATAACCTTAACCCTAGGTCCAATAGGAACCCTAACCGGATCTCTAACCCTAGCCCTCAACATAACCCTAACCCTAGGTCCAATCGGAACCCTAACTGGATTTCTAACCCTAGCCCTCAACATAACCCTAACCCTGGGTCCAAACGGAACCCTAACAGGATCTCTACCCCAGCCCTCAACATAACCCTAACCCTAGGTCCAATCGGAACCCTAACCGGATCTCTACCCCTCGCTCTCAACATAACCCTAACCCTAGGTCCAATCGGAAACCTAACCGGATCTCTATCCCTAGCCCTCAACATATCCCTAACCCTAGGTCCAATCGGAACCCTAACCGGATCTCTACCCCTCGCCCTCAACATAACCCTAACCCTAGGTCGAATCGGAACTCTAACCGGAACTCTAAACCTAGCACTCAACATAACCCTAACCCTAGGTCCAATCGGAACCCTAACCGTATATATAACCCTAGCCCTCAACATAACCCTAACCCTAGGTCCAATCGGAACCCTAACAGGATATCTAACCCTAGCCCTCAACATAACCCTAACCCTAGGTCCAATCTGAACCCTAACCGGATCTCTAACCCTAGCCCTCAACATAACCTTAACCCTAGGTCCAATCGGAACCCTAACCGGATCTTTAACCCTAGCCCTCAACATTACCCTAACCCTAGGGCCAATCGGAACCCTAAACGGATATCTATACCTAGCCCTCAACATAACCCTAACCCTTGGTCCAATCGGAACCCAAAACGGATATCTAACCCTAGCCCTCAACATAACCCTAACCCTAGGTCCAATCGGAAACCTAACCGCATATCTAACCCACGCCCTCAACATAACCCTAACCCTAGGTCCAATCGGAAACCTAACCGGATATCTAACCCTAGCCCTCAACATAACCCTAACCCTAGGTCCAATCGGAACCCTAACCGGATCTTTATCCCTCGCCCTCAACATATCCCTAACCCTAGGTCCAATCGGAACCCTAACTGGATTTCTAACCCTAGCCCTCAACATAACCCTAACCCTAGGTCCAATCAGAACCCAAATAGGATCTCTACCCCAGCCCTCAACATAACCCTAACCCTAGGTCCAATCGGAACCCTAACCGGATCTCTACCCCTCGTCCTCAACATAACCCTAACCCTTGGTCCAATCGGAACCCTAACCGGATATCTAACCCTAGCCCTCAACATTACCCTAACCGTAGGTCCAATAGGAACCCTAACCGGATCCCTAACCCTAGCTCTCAACGTAACCCTAACCCTAGGTCCAATCGGAACCCTAACCAGATCTCTAACCCTAGCCCTAAACATAACCCTAACCCTAGGTCCAATCGGAACCCTAACCGGATCTCTAACCCTCGCCCTCAACATAACACTAACCCTAGGTCCTATCGGAACCCTAACCGGATCTCTAAACCTAGCCCTGAATATAACCCTAACGCTAGGTCCAATCGGAACCCTAACCGGATCTCTAACCCTAGCCCTCAACATAACCCTAACCCTAGGTCCAATCGGAACCCAAAACGGATATCTAACCCTAGCCCTCAACATAACCCTAACCCTAGGTCTAATCGGAAACATAACCGGATATCTAACCCTAGCCTCAACATAACCCTAACCCTAGGTCCAAACGGAACCCTAACAGGATCTCTAACCCTAGCGCTCAACATAAGCCCAACCCGAGTTCCAATCGGAACCCTAACCGGATCTCTAACCCTAGCCCTCAACATAACCCTAACCCTAGGTCCAATCGGAACCCTAACCAGAACTCTAACCCAAGCCCTCAAAATAAACCTAACCCTAGGTCCAATCGGAACCCTAACCGGATCTCTACACCTCGCCCTCAACATAACCCTAACCCGAGGTCCAATCGGAACCCTAACCGGATCTCTAACCCTAGCCCTCAACATAACACTAACCCTAGGTACAAATGGAACCCTAACCGGAACTCTAACCCAAGCCCTCAAAATAACCCTAACCCTAGGTCCAATCGGAACCCTAACAGGATCTCTACCCCTTGCCCTCAACATAACCCTAACCCTAGGTCCAATCGGAAACCTAACCGGATATCTATCCCTAACCCTCAACATAAACCTAACCCTAAGTCCAATCGGAACCCTAACCGGATCTCTAACCCTAGCCCTCAACACAACCCTAACCCTAGGTCCAATCGGAACCCTAACCGGATCTTTACCCCTCGCCCTCAACATAACCCTAACCCTAGGTCCAATCGGAACCCTAACAAGATCTCTACTCCTCGCCCTCAACATAACACTAACCCTAGGTCCAATCGGAACCCTAACCGGATCTCTAACCCTA
This sequence comes from Miniopterus natalensis, assembly GCF_054644295.1. NCBI lineage: Eukaryota > Metazoa > Chordata > Mammalia > Chiroptera > Miniopteridae > Miniopterus > Miniopterus natalensis. The sequence goes on from NC_142091.1 coordinate 2,390,074, forward strand.
GCCCTCAACATAACCCTAACCCGAGGTCCAATCGGAACCCTAACTGGATTTCTAACCCTAGCCCTCAACATAACCCTAACCCTAGGTCCAAACGGAAGCCTAACAGGATCTCTACTCCAGCCCTCAACATAACCCTAACCCTAGGTCCAATCGGAACCCTAACCGGATCTCTACCCCTCGCCCTCAACATAACCCTAACCCTAGGTCCAATCGGAACCCTAACCGGATCTCTATCCCTAGCCCTAAACATATCCCTAACCCTAGGTCCAATCGGAACCCTAACCGGATCTCTACCCGTCGCCCTCAACATAACCCTAACCCTAGGTCCAATCGGAACTCTAACCGGAACTCTAAACCTAGCCCTCAACATAACCCTAACCCTAGGTCCAATCGGAACCCTAACCGTATATCTAACCCTACCCCTCAACATAACCCTAACCCTAGGTCCAATCGGAACCCTAACAGGATATCTAACCCTAGCCCTCAACATAACCCTAACCCTAGGTCCAATCGGAACCCTAACCGGATCTTTATCCCTAGCCCTCAACATAACCCTAACACTAGGTCCAATCGGCACCCTAACCGGATCTCTAACCCTAGTCCTCAACAATACCCTAACCCTAGGTCCAATCGGAACCCTAAACGGATACCTAAACCTAGCTCTCAACATAACCCTAACCATTGGTCCAATCGGAACCCTAACCGGATCTCTAACCCTAGCCCTCAATATAACCCTAACCCTAGGTCCAATCGGAACCCTAACCGGATATCTAACCCTAGCCCTCAACATAACCCTAACCCTAGGTCCAATCGGAACCCTAACCGGATCTTTATCCCTAGCCCTCAACATATCCCTAACCCTAGGTCCAATCGGAAACATAACCGGATATCTAACCCTAGCCTCAACATAACCCTAACCCTAGGTCCAAACGGAACCCTAACAGGATCTCTAACCCTAGCGCTCAACATAAGCCCAACCCGAGGTCCAATCGGAACCCTAACCGGATCTCTAACCCTAGCCTTCAACATAACCCTAACCCTAGGTCCAATCGGAACCCTAACCAGATCTCTAACCCTAGCCCTAAACATAACCCTAACCCTAGGTCCAATCGGAACCCTAACCGGATCTCTAACCCTCGCCCTCAACATAACACTAACCCTAGGTCCTATCGGAACCCTAACCGGATCTCTAAACCTAGCCCTGAACATAACCCTAATGCTAGGTCCAATCGGAACCCTAACCGGATCTCTAACCCTAGCCCTCAACATAACCCTAACCCTAGGTCCAATCGGAACCCAAAACGGATATCTAACCCTAGCCCTCAACATAACCCTAACCCTAGGTCCAATCGGAAACATAACCGGATATCTAACCCTAGCCTCAACATAACCCTAACCCTAGGTCCAAACGGAACCCTAACAGGATCTCTAACCCTAGCGCTCAACATAAGCCCAACCCGAGGTCCAATCGGAACCCTAACCGGATCTCTAACCCTAGCCCTCAACATAACCCTAACCCTAGGTCCAATCGGAACCCTAACCAGAACTCTAACCCAAGCCCTCAAAATAACCCTAACCCTAGGTCCAATCGGAACCCTAACCGGATCTCTACCCCTCGCCCGCAACATAACCCTAAACCTTGGTCCAATCGGAACCCTAACCGGATATCTAACCCTAGCCCTCAACATAACCCTAACCGTAGGTCCAATAGGAACCCTAACCGGATCCCTAACCCTAGTTCTCAACGTAACCCTAACCCTAGGTCCAATCGGAACCCTAACCAGATCTCTAATCCTAGCCCTAAACATAACCCTAACCCTAGGTCCAATCGGAACCCTAACCGGATCTCTAACCCTCGCCCTCAACATAACACTAACCCTAGGTCCTATCGGAAACCTAACCGGATATCTAAACCTAGCCCTGAACATAACCCTAACCCTAGGTCCAATCGGAACCCTAACCGGATCTCTAACCCTAGCCCTCAACATAACCCTAACCCTAGGTCCAATCAGAACCCAAATAGGATCTCTACCCCAGCCCTCAACATAACCCTAACCCTAGGTCCAATCGGAACCCTAACCGGATCTCTATCCCTAGCCCTCAACATAACCTTAACCCTAGGTTCAATCGGAACCCTAACTGGATCTCTAACCCTAGCCGTCAACATAACCCTAACCCTAGGTCCAATCGGAACCCTAACCGGATCTCTAACCCTAGCCCTCAACATAACCCTAACCCTAGGTCCAATCGGAACCCTAACAGGATCTCTACCCCAGCCCTCAACATAACCCTAACCCTAGGTCCAATCGGAACCCTTACTGGATCTGTACCCCTCTCACTCAACATAACCCTAACCCTAGGTCCAATCGGAACCCTAACCGGATCTCTACCCCTCGCCCTCAACATAACTCTAACCCTTGGTCCAATCGGAACCCTAACCGAATATCTATCCCTAGCCCTCAACATAACCCTAACCCTAGGTCCAATCGGAACTCTAACCGGAACTCTAAACCTAGCCCTCAACATAACCCTAACCCTAGGTCCAATCGGAACCCTAACCGGATATCTAACCCTATCCCTCAACATAACGCTAACCCTAGGTCCAATCGGAACCCTAACCGGATCTCTAAACCTAGCCCTGAACATAACCCTAAACCTAGGTCCAATCGGAACCCTAACCGGATCTCTAACCCTAGCCCTCAACATAACCCTAACCCTAGGTCCAATCTGAACCCTAACCGGATCTCTAACCCTAGCCCTCAACATAACCTTAACCCTAGGTCCAATCGGAACCCTAAACGGATATCTAAACCTAGCCCTCAACATGACCCTAACCCTAGGTCCAATCGGAACCCAAAACGGATATCTAACCCTAGCCCTCAACATAACCCTAACCCTAGGTCCAATCGGAAACCTAACCGAATATCTAACCCACGCCCTCAACATAACCCTAACCCTAGGTCCAGTCGGAACCCTAACTGGATTTCTAACCCTAGCCCTCAACATAACCCTAACCCTAGGTCCAATCAGAACCCAAATAGGATCTCTACCCCAGCCCTCAACATAACCCTAACCCTAGGTCCAATCGGAACCCAAAACGGATATCTAACCCTAGCCCTCAACATAACCCTAACCCTAGGTCCAATCGGTAACCTAACCGAATATCTAACCCACGCCCTCAACATAACCCTAACCCTAGGTCCAATCGGAACCCTAACTGGATTTCTAACCCTAGCCCTCAACATAACCCTAACCCTAGGTCCAATCAGAACCCAAATAGGATCTCTACCCCAGCACTCAACATAACCCTAACCCTAGGTCCAATCGGAACCCTAACCGGATCCCTACCCCTCGCCCTCAACATAACCCTAACCCTTGGTCCAATCGGAACCCTAACCGGATATCTAACCCTAGCCCTCAACATAACCCTAACCCTAGGTCCAATAGGAACCCTAACCAGATCCCTAACCCTAGCTCTCAACGTAACCCTAACCCTAGGTCCAATCGGAACCCTAACCGGATCTCTAACCCTAGCCCTCAACATAACCCTAACACTAGGTCCAATCGGAACCCTAACCGGATCTCTAACCCTAGTCCTCAACATAACCTTAACCCTAGGTCCAATAGGAACCCTAACCGGACCTCTAACCCTAGCCCTCAACATAACCCTAACCCTAGGTCCAATCGGAACCCTAACTGGATTTCTAACCCTAGCCCTCAACATAACCCTAACCCTAGGTCCAAACGGAACCCTAACAGAATCTCTACCCCAGCCCTCAACATAACCCTAACCCTAGGTCCAATCGGAACCCTAACCGGATCTCTATCCCTAGCCCTCAACATATCCCTAACCCTAGGTCCAATCGGAACCCTAACCGGATCTCTACCCCTCGCCCTCAACATAACCCTAACCCTAGGTCCAATCGGAACTGTAACCGGAACTCTAAACCTAGCCCTCAACATAACCCTAACCCTAGGTCCAATCGGAACCCTAACCGTATATCTAACCCTAGCCCTCAACATAACCCTAACCCTAGGTCCAATCGGAACCCTAACATGATATCTAACCCTAGCCCTCAACATAACCCTAACCCTAGGTCCAATCTGAACCCTAACCGGATCTCTAACCCTAGCCCTCAACATAACCTTAACCCTAGGTCCAATCGGAACCCTAACCGGATCTCTAACCCTAGCCCTCAACATTACCCTAACCCTAGGTCCAATCGGAACCCTAAACGGATATCTAAACCTAGCTCTCAAAATAACCCTAACCCTTGGTCCAATCGGAACCCAAAACGGATATCTAACCCTAACCCTCAACATAACCCTAACCCTAGGTCCAATCGGAAACCTAACCGCATATCTAACCCACGCCCTCAACATAACCCTAACCTTAGGTCCAATCGGAACCCTACCCGGATCTCTAACCCTAGCCCTCAATATAAACCTAACCCTAGGTCCAATCGGAACCCTAACCGGATATCTAACCCTAACCCTCAACATAACCCTAACCCTAGGTCCAATCGGAACCCTAACCGGATCTTTATCCCTAGCCCTCAACATATCCCTAACCCTAGGTCCAATCGGAACCCTAACTGGATTTCTAACCCTAGCCCTCAACATAACCCTAACCCTAGGTCCAATCAGAAGCCAAAAAGGATCTCTACCCCAGCCCTCAACATAACCCTAACCCTAGGTCCAATCGGAACCCTAACCGGATCTCTACCCCTCGCCCTCAACATAACCATAACCCTTGGTCCAATCGGAACCCTAACGGGATATCTAACCCTAGCCCTCAACATAACCCTAACCCTAGGTCCAATAGGAACCCTAACCGGATCCCTAACCCTAGCTCTCAACGTAACCCTAACCCTAGGTCCAATCGGAACCCTAACCAGATCTCTAACCCTAGCCCTAAACATAACCCTAACCCTAGGTCCAATCGGAACCCTAACCGGATCTCTAACCCTAGCCCTCAACATAACCCTAACACTAGGTCCAATCGGAACCCTAACCGGATATCTACCCCTCGCCCTCAACATAACCCTAACCCTAGGTCCAATCGGAACTCTAACCGGAACTCTAAACCTAGCCCTCAACATAACCCTAACCCTAGGTCCAATCGGAACCCTAACCGTATATCTAACCCTAGCCCTCAACATAACCCTAACCCTAGGTCCAATCGGAACCCTAACAGGATATCTAACCCTAGCCCTCAACATAACCCTAACCCTAGGTCCAATCTGAACCCTAACCGGATCTCTAACCCTAGCCCTCAACATAACCCTAACCCTAGGTCCAATCGGAACCCTAAACGGATATCTAACCCTAGCCCTCAACATAACCCTAACACTAGGTCCAATCGGAACCCTAACCGGATATCTAACCCTAGCCCTCAACATAACCTTAATCCTAGGTCCAATTGGAACCCTAACAGGATCTCTACCCAGCCCTCAACATAACCCTAACCCTAGGTCCAATCGGAACCCTGACCGGATCTCTACCCCTCGCCCTCCACATAACCCTAACCCTAGGTCCAATCGGAACTCTAACCGCACCTCTAACCCTAGCCCTCTACATAACCCTAACCCTAGGCCCAATCGGAACCCTAACCGGATATCTACCTTAGCCCTCAACATAACCCTAACCCTAGGTCCAATCGGAACCCTAACCGGATCTCTATCCCTAGCCCGCAACATAACCTTAACCCTAGGTCCAATCGGAACCCTAACTGGATCTCTAACCCTAGCCCTTAACATAACCCTAACCATAGGTCCAATCGGAACCCTAACCGGATGTCTAACCCTAGCCCTCAACATAACCCTAACCCTAGGTCCAATCTGAACCCTAACCGGATCTCTAACCCTAGCCCTCAACATAACCTTAACCCTAGGTCCAATCGGAACCCTAAACGGATATCTAAACCTAGTCCTCAACATAACCCTAACCCTAGGTCCAATCGGAACCCAAAACGGATATCTAACCCTAGCCCTCAACATAACCCTAACCCTAGGTCCAATCGGAAACCTAACCGAATATCTAACCCACGCCCTCAACATAACCCTAACCCTAGGTCCAGTCGGAACCCTAACGGGATTTCTAACCCTAGCCCTCAACATGACCCTAACCCTAGGTCCAATCAGAACCCAAATAGGATCTCTACCCCAGCCCTCAACATAACCCTAACCCTAGGTCCAATCGGAACCCAAAACGGATATCTAACCCTAGGCCTCAACATAACCCTAACCCTAGGTCCAATCGGAAACCTAACCGAATATCTAACCCACGCCCTCAACATAACCCTAACCCTAGGTCCAATCGGAACCCAAATAGGATCTCTACCCCAGCCCTCAACATAACCCTAACCCTAGGTCCAATCGGAACCCAAAACGGATATCTAACCCTAGGCCTCAACATAACCCTAACCCTAGGTCCAATCGGAACCCTAACCGGATCTCTACCCCTCGCCCTCAACATAACCCTAACCCTAGGTCCAATCGGAACTCTAACCGGAACTCTAAACCTAGCCCTCAACATAACCCTAACCCTAGGTCCAATCGGAACCCTAACCGTATATCTAACCCTAGCCCTCAACATAACCCTAACCCTAGGTCCAATCGGAACCCTAACATGATATCTAACCCTAGCCCTCAACATAACCCTAACCCTAGGTACAATCTGAACCCTAACCGGATCTCTAACCCTAGCCCTCAACATAACCTTAACCCTAGGTCCAATCGGAACCCTAACCGGATCTCTAACCCTAGCCCTCAACATTACCCTAACCCTAGGTCCAATCGGAACCCTAAACGGATATCTAAACCTAGCTCTCAAAATAACCCTAACCCTTGGTCCAATCGGAACCCAAAACGGATATCTAACCCTAACCCTCAACATAACCCTAACCCTAGGTCCAATCGGAAACCTAACCGCATATCTAACCCACGCCCTCAACATAACCCTAACCCTAGGTCCAATCGGAACCCTACCCGGATCTCTAACCCTAGCCCTCTATATAACCCTAACCCTAGGTCCAATCGGAACCCTAACCGGATATCTAACCCTAGCCCTCAACATAACCCTAACCCTAGGTCCAATCGGAACCCTAACCGGATCTTTATCCCTAGCCCTCAACATATCCCTAACCCTAGGTCCAATCGGAACCCTAACTGGATTTCTAACCCTAGCCCTCAACATAACCCTAACCCTAGGTCCAATCAGAACCCAAAAAGGATCTCTACCCCAGCCCTCAACATAACCCTAACCCTAGGTCCAATCGGAACCCTAACCGGATCTCTACCCCTCGCCCTCAACATAACCATAACCCTTGGTCCAATCGGAATCCTAACGGGATATCTAACCCTAGCCCTCAACATAACCCTAACCCTAGGTCCAATAGGAACCCTAACCGGATCCCTAACCCTAGCTCTCAACGTAACCCTAACCCTAGGTCCAATCGGAACCCTAACCAGATCTCTAACCCTAGCCCTAAACATAACCCTAACCCTAGGTCCAATCGGAACCCTAACCGGATCTCTAACCCTAGCCCTCAACATAACCCTAACACTAGGTACAATCGGAACCCTAACTGGATCTCTACCCCTCGCCCTCAACATAACCCTAACCCTAGGTCCAATCGGACTCTAACCGGAACTCTAAACCTAGCCCTCAACATAACCCTAACCCTAGGTCCAATCGGAACCCTAACCGTATATCTAACCCTAGCCCTCAACATAACCCTATCCCTAGGTCCAATCGGAACCCTAACAGGATATCTAACCCTAGCCCTCAACATAACCCTAACCCTAGGTCCAATCTGAACCCTAACCGGATCTCTAACCCTAGCCCTCAACATAACCCTAACCCTAGGTCCAATCGGAACTCTAACCGCACCTCTAACCCTAGCCCTCTACATAACCCTAACCCTAGGCCCAATCGGAACCCTAACCGGATATCTAACCCTAGCCCTCAACATAACCCTAACCCTAGGTCCAATCAGAACCCTAACCGGATCTCTATCCCTAGCCCGCAACATAACCTTAACCCTAGGTCCAATCGGAACCCTAACTGGATCTCTAACCCTAGCCCTTAACATAACCCTAACCCTAGGTCCAATCGGAACCCTAACCGGATCTCTAACCCTAGCCCTCAACATAACCCTAACCCTAGGTCCAATGGGAACCCTAACAGGATCTCTACCCCAGCCCTCAACATAACCCTAACCCTAGGTCCAATCGGAACCCTAACCGGATCTCTACCCCTCGCCCTCAACATAACTCTAACCCTTGGTCCAATCGGAACGCTAACCGAATATCTAACCCTAGCCCTCAACATAACCCTAACCCTAGGTCCAATCGGAACCCTAACCAGATCTCTACCCCTCGCCCTCAACATAACCCTAACCCTAGGTTCAATCGGAACTCTAACCGGAACTCTAAACCTAGCCCTCAACATAACCCTAACCCTAGGTCCAATCGGAACCCTAACCGGATCTCTAAACCTAGCCCTGAACATAACCCTAACCCTAGGTCCAATCTGAACCCTAACCGGATCTCTATCCCTAGCCCTCAACATAACCTTAACCCTAGGTCCAATCGGAACCCTAACCGGATCTCTAACCCTAGCACTCAACATAACCCTAACCCTAGGTCCAATCGGAACCCTAAACGGATAACTAAACCTAGCCCTCAACATAACCCTAACCCTAGGTCCAATCGGAACCCAAAACGGATATCTAACCCTAGCCCTCAACATAACACTAACCCTAGGTCCAATCGGAAACCTAACCGAATATCTAACCCACGCCCTCAACATAACCCTAACCCTAGGTCCAATCGGAACCCTAACCGGATCTGTAACCCTAGCCCTCAAAATAACCCTAACCCTAGGTCCAATCGGAACCCTAACCGGATCTCTAACCCTAGCCCTCAAAATAACCCTAACACTAGGTCCAATCGGAACCGTAACCGGATATCTAACCCTAGCCCTCAACATAACCCTAACCCTAGGTCCAATCGGAACCCTAACCGGATCTTCATCCCTAGCCCTCAACATATCCCTAACCCAAGGTCCAATCGGAACCCTAACCGGATCTCTAACCCTAGCCCTCAACATAACCCTAACACTAGGTCCAATCGGAACCCTAACCGGATCTCTAACCCTAGTCCTCAACATAACCTTAACCCTGGGTCCAATAGGAACCCTAACCGGATCCTAACCCTAGCCCTCAACATAACCCTAACCCTAGGTCGAATCGGAACCCTAACTGGATTTCTAACCCTAGCCCTCAACATAACCCTAACCCTAGGTCCAAACAGAACCCTAACAGGATCTCTACCCCAGCCCTCAACATAACCCTAACCCTAGGTCCAATCGGAACCCTAACCGGATCTCTACCCCTCGCCCTCAACATAACCCTAACCCTAGGTCCAATCGGAACCCTAACCGGATCTCTATCCCTAGCCCTCAACATATCCCTAACCCTAGGTCCAATCGGAACCCTAACCGGATCTCTACCCCTCGCCCTCAACATAACCCTAAACCGAGGTCCAATCGGAACTCTAACCGGAACTCTAAACCTAGCCCTCAACATAACCCTAACCCTAGGTCCAATCGGAACCCTAACCGTATATCTAACCCTAGCCCTCAACATGACCCTAACCCTAGGTCCAATCGGAACCCTAACAGGATATCTAACCCTAGCCCTCAACATAACCCTAACCCTAGGTCCAATTGGAACCCTAACCGGATATCTAACCCTAGGCCTCAACATAACCCTAACCCTAGGTCCAATCGGAACCCTAACCGGATCTTTATCCCTAGCCCCCAACATATCCCTAAACCTAGGTCCAATCGGAACCCTAACTGGATTTCTAACCCTAGCCCTCAACATAACCCTAACCCTAGGTCCAATCAGAACCCAAATAGGATCTCTACCCCAGCCCTCAATATAACCCTAACCCTAGGTCCAATCGGAACCCTAACCGGATCTCTACCCCTCGCCCTCAACATAACCCTAACGCTTGGTCCAATCGGAACCCTAACCGGATATCTAACCCTAGCCCTCAACATAACCCTAACCGTTGGTCCAATAGGAACCCTAACCGGATCCCTAACCCTAGCTCTCAAAGTAACCCTAACCCTAGGTCCAATCGGAACCCTAACCAGATCTCTAACCCTAGCCCTAAACATAACCCTAACCCTAGGTCCATTCGGAACCCTAACCGGATCTCTAACCCTAGCCCTCAACATAACCCTAACACTAGGTCCAATCGGAACCCTAACCGGATCTCTACCCCTCGCCCTCAACATAACCCTAACCCTAGGTCCAATCGGAACTCTAACCGGAACTCTAAACCTAGCCCTCAACATAACCCTAACCCTAGGTCCAATCGGAACCCTAACCGTATATCTAACCCTAGCCCTCAACATAACCCTAACCCTAGGTCCAATCGGAACCCTAACAGGATATCTAACCCTAGCCCTCAACATAACCCTAACCCTAGGTCCAATCTGAACCCTAACCGGATCTCTAACCCTAGCCCTCAACATAACCCTAACCCTAGGTCCAATCGGAACCCTAAACGGATATCTAACCCTAACCCTCAACATAACCCTAACACTAGGTCCAATCGGAACCCTAACCGGATATCTAAACCTAGCCCTCAACATAACCTTAATCCTAGGTCCAATTGGAACCCTAACAGGATCTCTACCCAGCCCTCAACATAACCCTAACCCTAGGTCCAATCGGAACCCTAACCGGATCTCTACCCCTCGCCCTCCACATAACCCTAACCCTAGGTCTAATCGGAACTCTAACCACACCTCTAACCCTAGCCCTCTACATAAACCTAACCCTAGGCCCAATGGGAACCCTAACCGGATATCTAACCCTAGCCCTCAACATAACCCTAACCCTAGGTCCAATCGGAACCCTAACCGGATCTCTATCCGTAGCCCGCAACATAACCTTAACCCTAGGTCCAATCGGAACCCTAACTGGATCTCTAACCCTAGCTCTCAACATAACCCTAACCCTAGGTCCAATCGGAACCCTAACCGGATCTCTAACCCTAGCCCTCAACATAACCCTAACCCTAGGTCCAATGGGAACCCTAACAGGATCTCTACCCCAGCCCTCAACATAACCCTAACCCTAGGTCCAATCGGAACCCTTACTGGATCTGTACCCCTCGCACTCAACATAACCCTAACCCTAGGTCCAATCGGAACCCTAACCGGATCTCTACCCCTCGCCCTCAACATAACTCTAACCCTTGGTCCAATCGGAACCCTAACGGAATATCTAACCCTAGCCCTCAACATAACCCTAACCCTAGGTCCAATCGGAACCCTAACCGGATCTCTACCCCTCGCCCTCAACATAACCCTAACCCTAGGTCCAATCGGAACCCTAACCGGATCTCTAAACCTAGCCCTGAACATAACCCTAACCCTAGGTCCAATCTGAACCCTACCCGGATCTCTAACCCTAGCCCTCAACATAACCTTAACCCTAGGTCCAATCGGAACCCTAAACGGATAACTAAACCTAGCCCTCAACATAACCCTAAGCCTAGGTCCAATCGGAACCCAAAACGGATATCTAACCCTAGCCCTCAACATAACACTAACCCTAGATCCAATCGGAAACCTAACCGAATATCTAACCCACGCCCTCAACATAACCCTAACCCTAGGTCCAATTGGAACCCTAACCGGATCTCTAACCCTAGCCCTCAACATAACTCTAACCCTAGGTCCAATCGGAACCCTAACCGGATCTCTAACCCTAGCCCTCAAAATAACCCTAACACTAGGTCCAATCGGAACCGTAACCGGATATCTAACCCTAGCCCTCAACATAACCCTAACCCTAGGTCCAATCGGAACCCTAACCGGATCTTCATCCCTAGCCCTCAACATATCCCTAACCCTAGGTCCAATCGGAACCCTAACCGGATCTCTAACCCTAGCCCTCAACATAACCCTAACACTAGGTCCAATCGGAACCCTAACCGGATCTCTAACCCTAGTCCTCAACATAACCTTAACCCTGGGTCCAATAGGAACCCTAACCGGAACTCTAACCCTAACCCTCAACATAACCCTAACCTTGGGTCCAATCGGAACCCTAACTGGATTTCTAACCCTAGCCCTCAACATAACCCTAACCCTAGGTCCAAACAGAACCCAAACAGGATCTCTACCCCAGCCCTCAACATAACCCTAACCGTAGGTCCAATCGGAACCCTAACCGTATCTCTACCCCTCGCCCTCAACATAACCCTAACCCTAGGTCCAATCGGAACCCTAACCGGATCTCTATCCCTAGCCCTCAACATATCCCTAACCCTAGGTCCAATCGGAACCCTAACCGGATCTCTACCCCTCGGCCTCAACAAAACCCTAACCCGAGGTCCAATAGGAACTCTAACCGGAACTCTAAACCTAGCCCTCAACATAACCCTAACCCTAGGTCCAATCGGAACCCTAACCGTATATCTAACCCTAGCCCTCAACATAACCCTAACCCTAGGTCCAATCGGAACCCTAACAGGATATCTAACCCTAGCCCTCAACATAACCCTAACCCTAGGTCCAATCTGAACCCTAACCGGATCTCTAACCCTAGCCCTCATCATAACCCTAACCCTAGGTCCAATCGGAACCCTAACCGGATCTCTATCCCTAGCCCTCAACATATCCCTAACCCTAGGTCCAATCGGAACCCTAACCGGATCTCTACCCCTCGCCCTCAACATAACCCTAACCCTAGGTCCAATCGGAACTCTAACCGGAACTCTAAACCTAGCCCTCAACATAACCCTAACCCTAGGTCCAATCGGAACCCTAACTGTATATCTAACCCTAGCCCTCAACATAACCCTAACCCTAGGTCCAATCGGAACCCTAACATGATATCTAACCCTAGCCCTCAACATAACCCTAACCCTAGGTACAATCTGAACCCTAACCGGATCTCTAACCCTAGCCCTCAACATAACCTTAACCCTAGGTCCAATCGGAACCCTAACCGGATCTCTAACCCTAGCCCTCAACATTACCCTAACCCTAGGTCCAATCGGAACCCTAAACGGATATCTAAACCTAGCTCTCAAAATAACCCTAACCCTTGGGCCAATCGGAACCCAAAACGGATATCTAACCCTAACCCTCAACATAACCCTAACCCTAGGTCCAATCGGAAACCTAACCGCATATCTAACCCACGCCCTCAACATAACCCTAACCCTAGGTCCAATCGGAACCCTACCCGGATCTCTAACCCTAGCCCTCTATATAACCCTAACCCTAGGTCCAATCGGAACCCTAACCGGATATCTAACCCTAGCCCTCAACATAACCCTAACCCTAGGTCCAATCGGAACCCTAACCGGATCTTTATCCCTAGCCCTCAACATATCCCTAACCCTAGGTCCAATCGGAACCCTAACTGGATTTCTAACCCTAGCCCTCAACATAACCCTAACCCTAGGTCCAATCAGAACCCAAAAAGGATCTCTACCCCAGCCCTCAACATAACCCTAACCCTAGGTCCAATCGGAACCCTAACCGGATCTCTACCCCTCGCCCTCAACATAACCATAACCCTTGGTCCAATCGGAACCCTAACGGGATATCTAACCCTAGCCCTCAACATAACCCTAACCCTAGGTCCAATAGGAACCCTAACCGGATCCCTAACCCTAGCTCTCAACGTAACCCTAACCCTAGGTCCAATCGGAACCCTAACCAGATCTCTAACCCTAGCCCTAAACATAACCCTAACCCTAGGTCCAATCGGAACCCTAACCGGATCTCTAACCCTAGCCCTCAACATAACCCTAACACTAGGTACAATCGGAACCCTAACTGGATCTCTACCCCTCGCCCTCAACATAACCCTAACCCTAGGTCCAATCGGAACTCTAACCGGAACTCTAAACCTAGCCCTCAACATAACCCTAACCCTAGGTCCAATCGGAACCCTAACCGTATATCTAACCCTAGCCCTCAACATAACCCTATCCCTAGGTCCAATCGGAACCCTAACAGGATATCTAACCCTAGCCCTCAACATAACCCTAACCCTAGGTCCAATCTGAACCCTAACCGGATTTCTAACCCTAGCCCTCAACATAACCCTAACCCTAGGTCCAATCTGAACCCTAACCGGATCTCTAACCCTAGCCCTCATCATAACCTTAACCCTAGGTCCAATAGGAACCCTAACCGGATCTCTAACCCTAGCCCTCAACATTACCCTAACCCTAGGTCCAATCGGAACCCTAAACGGATATCTAAACCTAGCTCTCAACATAACCCTAACCCTTGGTCCAATCGGAACCCAAAACGGATATCTAACCCTAGCCCTCAACATAACCCTAACCCTAGGTCCAATCGGAAACCTAACCGCATATCTAACCCACGCCCTCAGCATAAGCCTAACCATAGGTCCAATCGGAACCCTAACCGGATCTCTAACCCTAGCCCTCAATATAACCCTAACCCTAGGTCCAATCGGAACCCTAACCGGATATCTAACCCTAGCCCTCAACATAACCCTAACCCTAGGTCCAATCGGAACCCTAACCGGATTTTTATCCCTAGCCCTCAACATATCCCTAACCCTAGGTCCAATCGGAACCCTAACTGGATTTCTAACCCTAGCCCTCAACATAACCCTAACCCTAGGTCCAATCAGAACCCAAATAGGATCTCTACCCCAGCCCTCAACATAACCCTAACCCTAGGTCCAATCGAAACCCTAACCGGATTTCTACCCCTCGCCCTCAACATAACCCTAACCCTTGGTCCAATCGGAACCCTAACCGGATATCTAACCCTAGCCGTCAACATAACCCTAACCGTAGGTCCAATACGAACCCTAACCGGATCCCTAACCCTAGCTCTCAACGTAAACCTAACCCTAGGTCCAATCGGAACCCTAACTGGATTTCTAACCCTAGCCCTCAACATAACCCTAACCCTAGGTCCAAACGGAACCCTAACAGGATCTCTACCCCAGCCCTCAACATAACCCTAACCCTAGGTCCAATCGGAACCCTAACCGGATCTCTACCCCTCGCCCTCAACATAACCCTAACCCTAGGTCCAATCGGAACCCTAACCGGATCTCTATCCCTAGCCCTCAACATATCCCTAACCCTAGGTCCAATCGGAACCCTAACCGGATCTCTACCCCTCGCCCTCAACATAACCCTAACCCTAGGTCCAATCGGATCTCTAACCGGAACTCTAAACCTAGCCCTCAACATAACCCTAACCCTAGGTCCAATCGGAACCCTAACCGTATATCTAACCCTAGCCCTCAACATAACCCTAACCCTAGGTCCAATCGGAACCCTAACAGGATATCTAACCCTAGCCCTCAACATAACCCTAACGTAGGTCCAATCTGAACCCTAACCGGATCTCTAACCCTAGCCCTCAACATAATCTTAACCCTAGGTCCAATCGGAACCCTAACCGGATCTCTAACCCTAGCCCTCAACATTACCCTAACCCTAGGTCCAATCGGAACCCTAAACGGATATCTAAACCTAGCCCTCAACATAACTCTAACCCTTGGTCCAATCGGAACCCTAACCGAATATCTAACCCTAGCCCTCAACATAACCCTAACCCTAGGTCCAATCGGAACCCTAACCGGATCTCTACCCCTCGCCCTCAACATAACCCTAACCCTAGGTCCAATCGGAACTCTAACCGGAACTCTAAACCTAGCCCTCAACATAACCCTAACCCTAGGTCCAATCGGAACCCTAACCGGATCTCTAAACCTAGCCCTGAACATAACCCTAACCCTAGGTCCAATCTGAACCCTACCCGGATCTCTAACCCTAGCCCTCAACATAACCTTAACCCCAGGTCCAATCCGAACCCTAACAGGATCTCTAACCCTAGCACTCAACATAACCCTAACCCTAGGTCCAATCGGAACCCTAAACGGATAACTAAACCTAGCCCTCAACATAACCCTAACCCTAGGTACAATCGGAACCCAAAACGGATATCTAACCCTAGCCCTCAACATAACACTAACCCTAGATCCAATCGGAAACCTAACCGAATATCTAACCCACGCCCTCAACATAACCCTAACCCTAGGTCCAATTGGAACCCTAACCGGATCTCTAACCCTAGCCCTCAACATAACCCTAACCCTAGGTCCAATCGGAACCCTAACCGGATCTCTAACCCTAGCCCTCAAAATAACCCTAACACTAGGTCCAACGGAACCGTAACCGGATATCTAACCCTAGCCCTCAACATAACCCTAACCCTAGGTCCAATCGGAACCCTAACCGGATCTTCATCCCTAGCCCTAAACATATCCCTAACCCTAGGTCCAATCGGAACCCTAACCGGATCTCTAACCCTAGCCCTCAACATAACCCTAACACTAGGTCCAATCGGAACCCTAACCGGATCTCTAACCCTAGTCCTCAACATAACCTTAACCCTGGGTCCAATAGGAACCCTAATCGGAACTCTAACCCTAACCCTCAACATAACCCTAACCTTGGGTCCAATCGGAACCCTAACTGGATTTCTAACCATAGCCCTCAACATAACCCTAACCCTAGGTCCAAACAGAACCCAAACAGGATCTCTACCCCAGCCCTCAACATAACCCTAACCGTAGGTCCAATCGGAACCCTAACCGGATCTCTACCCCTCGCCCTCAACATAACCCTAACCCTAGGTCCAATCGGAACCCTAACCGGATCTCTATCCCTAGCCCTCAACATATCCCTAACCCTAGGTCCAATCGGAACCCTAACCGGATCTCTACCCCTCGGCCTCAACATAACCCTAACCCGAGGTCCAATAGGAACTCTAACCGGAACTCTAACCCTAGCCCTCAACATAACCCTAACCCTAGGTCCAATCGGAACCCTAACAGGATATCTAACCCTAGCCCTCAACATAACCCTAACCCTAGGTCCAATCTGAACCCTAACCGGATCTCTAACCCTAGCCCTCATCATAACCTTAACCCTAGGTCCAATCGGAACCCTAACCGGATCTCTAACCCTAGCCCTCAACATTACCCTAACCCTAGGTCCAATCGGAACCCTAAACGGATATCTAAACCTAGCTCTCAACATAACCCTAACCCTTGGTCCAATCGGAACCCAAAACGGATATCTAACCCTAGCCCTCAACATAACCCTAACCCTAGGTCCAATCGGAAACCTAACCGCATATCTAACCCACGCCCTCAGCATAAGCCTAACCATAGGTCCAATCGGAACCCTAACCGGATCTCTAACCCTAGCCCTCAATATAACCCTAACCCTAGGTCCAATCGAAACCCTAACCGGATATCTAACCCTAGCCCTCAACATAACCCTAACCCTAGGTCCAATCGGAACCCTAACCGGATTTTTATCCCTAGCCCTCAACATATCCCTAACCCTAGGTCCAATCGGAACCCTAACTGGATTTCTAACCCTAGCCCTCAACATAACCCAAACCCTAGGTCCAATCAGAACCCAAATAGGATCTCTACCCCAGCCCTCAACATAACCCTAACCCTAGGTCCAATCGGAACCCTAACCGGATTTCTACCCCTCGCCCTCAACATAACCCTAACCCTTGGTCCAATCGGAACCCTAACCGGATATCTAACCCTAGCCGTCAACATAACCCTAACCGTAGGTCCAATACGAACCCTAACCGGATCCCTAACCCTAGCTCTCAACGTAACCCTAACCCTAGGTCCAATCGGAACCCTAACCAGATGTCTAACCCTAGCCCTAAACATAACCCTAACCCTAGGTCCAATCGGAACCCTAACCGGATCTCTAACCCTAGCCCTCAACATAACCCTAACACTAGGTCCAATCGGAACCCTAACCGGATCTCTAACCCTAGTCCTCAACATAACCTTAACCCTAGGTCCAATAGGAACCCTAACCGGATCTCTAACCCTAGCCCTCAACATAACCCTAACCCTAGGTCCAATCGGAACCCTAACTGGATTTCTAACCCTAGCCCTCAACATAACCCTAACGTAGGTCCAATCTGAACCCTAACCGGATCTCTAACCCTAGCCCTCAACATAATCTTAACCCTAGGTCCAATCGGAACCCTAACCGGAACTCTAAACCTAGCCCTCAACATAACCCTAACCCTAGGTCCAATCGGAACCCTAACCGTATATCTAACCCTAGCCCTCAACATAACCCTAACCCTAGGTCCAATCGGAACCCTAACAGGATATCTAACCCTAGCCCTCAACATAACCCTAACGTAGGTCCAATCTGAACCCTAACCGGATCTCTAACCCTAGCCCTCAACATAATCTTAACCCTAGGTCCAATCGGAACCCTAACCGGATCTCTAACCCTAGCCCTCAACATTACCCTAACCCTAGGTCCAATCGGAACCCTAAACGGATATCTAAACCTAGCCCTCAACATAACCCTAACCCTTGGTCCAATCGGAACCCAAAACGGATATCTAACCCTAGCCCTCAACATAACCCTAACCCTAGGTACAATCGGAAACCTAACCGCATATCTAACCCACGCCCTCAACATAACCCTAACCCTAGGTCCAATCGGAACCCTAACCGGATCTCTACCCCTCGCCCTCAACATAACTCTAACCCTTGGTCCAATCGGAACCCTAACCGAATATCTAACCCTAGCCCACAACATAACCCTAACCCTAGGTCCAATCGGAACCCTAACCGGATCTCTACCCCTCGCCCTCAACATAACCCTAACCCTAGGTCCAATCGGAACTCTAACCGGAACTCTAAACCTAGCCCTCAACATAACCCTAACCCTAGGTCCAATCGGAACCCTAACCGGATCTCTAAACCTAGCCCTGAACATAACCCTAACCCTAGGTCCAATCTGAACCCTACCCGGATCTCTAACCCTAGCCCTCAACATAACCTTAACCCCAGGTCCAATCCGAACCCTAACAGGATCTCTAACCCTAGCACTCAACATAACCCTAACCCTAGGTCCAATCGGAACCCTAAACGGATAACTAAACCTAGCCCTCAACATAACCCTAACCCTAGGTACAATCGGAACCCAAAACGGATATCTAACCCTAGCCCTCAACATAACCCTAACCCTAGATCCAATCGGAAACCTAACCGAATATCTAACCCACGCCCTCAACATAACCCTAACCCTAGGTCCAATTGGAACCCTAACCGGATCTCTAACCCTAGCCCTCAACATAACCCTAACCCTAGGTCCAATCGGAACCCTAACCGGATCTCTAAACCTAGCCCTCAAAATAACCCTAACACTAGGTCCAATCGGAACCGTAACCGGATATCTAACCCTAGCCCTCAACATAACCCTAACCCTAGGTCCAATCGGAACCCTAACCGGATCTTCATCCCTAGCCCTCAACATATCCCTAACCCTAGGTCCAATCGGAACCCTAACCGGATCTCTAACCCTAGCCCTCAACATAACCCTAACACTAGGTCCAATCGGAACCCTAACCGGATCTCTAACCCTAGTCCTCAACATAACCTTAACCCTGGGTCCAATAGGAACCCTAACCGGATCTCTAACCCTAGCCCTCAACATAACCCTAACCTTGGGTCCAATCGGAACCCTAACTGGATTTCTAACCCTAGCCCTCAACATAACCCTAACCCTAGGTCCAAACAGAAACCAAACAGGATCTCTACCCCAGCCCTCAACATAACCCTAACCCTAGGTCCAATCGGAACCCTAACCGGATCTCTACCCCTCGCCCTCAACATAACCCTAACCCTAGGTCCAATCGGAACCCTAACCGGATCTCTATCCCTAGCCCTCAACATATCCCTAACCCTAGGTCCAATCGGAACCCTAACCGGATCTCTACCCCTCGGCCTCAACATAACCCTAACCCGAGGTCCAATCGGAACTCTAACCGGAACTCTAAACCTAGCCCTCAACATAACCCTAACCCTAGGTCCAATCGGAACCCTAACCGTATATCTAACCCTAGCCCTCAACATAACCCTAACCCTAGGTCCAATCGGAACCCTAACAGGATATCTAACCCTAGCCCTCAACATAACCCTAACCCTAGGTCCAATCTGAACCCTAACCGGATCTCTAACCCTAGCCCTCATCATAACCTTAACCCTAGGTCCAATCGGAACCCTAACCGGATCTCTAACCCTAGCCCTCAACATTACCCTAACCCTAGGTCCAATCGGAACCCTAAACGGATATCTAAACCTAGCTCTCAACATAACCCTAACCCTTGGTCCAATCGGAACCCAAAACGGATATCTAACCCTAGCCCTCAACATAACCCTAACCCTAGGTCCAATCGGAAACCTAACCGCATATCTAACCCACGCCCTCAGCATAAGCCTAACCCTAGGTCCAATCGGAATCCTAACCGGATCTCTAACCCTAGCCCTCAATATAACCCTAACCCTAGGTCCAATCGGAACCCTAACCGGATATCTAACCCTAGCCCTCAACATAACCCTAACCCTAGGTCCAATCGGAACCCTAACCGGATTTTTATCCCTAGCCCTCAACATATCCCTAACCCTAGGTACAATCGGAACCCTAACTGGATTTCTAACCCTAGCCCTCAACATAACCCTAACCCTAGGTCCAATCAGAACCCAAATAGGATCTCTACCCCAGCCCTCAACATAACCCTAACCCTAGGTCCAATCGGAACCCTAACCGGATTTCTACCCCTCGCCCTCAACATAACCCTAACCCTTGGTCCAATCGGAACCCTAACCGGATATCTAACCCTAGCCGTCAACATAACCCTAACCGTAGGTCCAATACGAACCCTAACCGGATCCCTAACCCTAGCTCTCAACGTAACCCTAACCCTAGGTCCAATCGGAACCCTAACCAGATGTCTAACCCTAGCCCTAAACATAACCCTAACCCTAGGTCCAATCGGAACCCTAACCGGATCTCTAACCCTAGCCCTCAACATAACCCTAACACTAGGTCCAATCGGAACCCTAACCGGATCTCTAACCCTAGTCCTCAACATAACCTTAACCCTAGGTCCAATAGGAACCCTAACCGGATCTCTAACCCTAGCCCTCAACATAACCCTAACCCTAGGTCCAATCGGAACCCTAACTGGATTTCTAACCCTAGCCCTCAACATAACCCTAACCCTAGGTCCAAACGGAACCCTAACAGGATCTCTACCCCAGCCCTCAACATAACCCTAACCCTAGGTCCAATCGGAACCCTAACCGGATCTCTACCCCTCGCCCTCAACATAACCCTAACCCTAGGTCCAATCGGAACCCTAACCGGATCTCTATCCCTAGCCCTCAACATATCCCTAACGCTAGGTCCAATCGGAACCCTAACCGGATCTCTACCCCTCGCCCTCAACATAACCCTAACCCTACGTCCAATCGGAACTCTAACCGGAACTCTAAACCTAGCCCTCAACATAACCCTAACCCTAGGTCCAATCGGAACCCTAACCGTATATCTAACCCTAGCCCTCAACATAACCCTAACCCTAGGTCCAATCGGAACCCTAACAGGATATCTAACCCTAGCCCTCAACATAACCCTAACGTAGGTCCAATCTGAACCCTAACCGGATCTCTAACCCTAGCCCTCAACATAATCTTAACCCTAGGTCCAATCGGAACCCTAACCGGATCTCTAACCCTAGCCCTCAACATTACCCTAACCCTAGGTCCAATCGGAACCCTAAACGGATATCTAAACCTAGCCCTCAACATAACCCTAACCCTTGGTCCAATCGGAACCCAAAACGGATATCTAACCCTAGCCCTCAACATAACCCTAACCCTAGGTACAATCGGAAAACTAACCGCATATCTAACCCACGCCCTCAACATAACCCTAACCCTAGGTCCAATCGGAACCCTAACCGGATCTCTACCCCTCGCCCTCAACATAACTCTAACCCTTGGTCCAATCGGAACCCTAACCGAATATCTAACCCTAGCCCTCAACATAACCCTAACCCTAGGTCCAATCGGAACCCTAACCGGATCTCTACCCCTCGCCCTCAACATAACCCTAACCCTAGGTCCAATCGGAACTCTAACCGGAACTCTAAACCTAGCCCTCAACATAACCCTAACCCTAGGTCCAATCGGAACCCTAACCGGATCTCTAAACCTAGCCCTGAACATAACCCTAACCCTAGGTCCAATCTGAACCCTACCCGGATCTCTAACCCTAGCCCTCAACATAACCTTAACCCCAGGTCCAATCCGAACCCTAACAGGATCTCTAACCCTAGCACTCGACATAACCCTAACCCTAGGTCCAATCGGAACCCTAAACGGATAACTAAACCTAGCCCTCAACATAACCCTAACCCTAGGTACAATCGGAACCCAAAACGGATATCTAACCCTAGCCCTCAACATAACACTAACCCTAGATCCAATCGGAAACCTAACCGAATATCTAACCCACGCCCTCAACATAACCCTAACCCTAGGTCCAATTGGAACCCTAACCGGATCTCTAACCCTAGCCCTCAACATAACCCTAACCCTAGGTCCAATCGGAACCCTAACCGGATCTCTAACCCTAGCCCTCAAAATAACCCTAACCCTAGGTCCAATCGGAACCGTAACCGGATATCTAACCCTAGCCCTCAACAAAACCCTAACCCTAGGTCCAATCGGAACCCTAACCGGATCTTCATCCCTAGCCCTCAACATATCCCTAACCCTAGGTCCAATCGGAACCCTAACCGGATCTCTAACCCTAGCCCTCAACATAACCCTAACACTAGGTCCAATCGGAACCCTAACCGGATCTCTAACCCTAGTCCTCAACATAACCTTAACCCTGGGTCCAATAGGAACCCTAACCGGATCTCTAACCCTAGCCCTCAACATAACCCTAACCTTGGGTCCAATCGGAACCCTAACTGGATTTCTAACCCTAGCCCTCAACATAACCCTAACCCTAGGTCCAAACAGAACCCAAACAGGATCTCTACCCCAGCCCTCAACATAACCCTAACCCTAGGTCCAATCGGAACCCTAACCGGATCTCTACCCCTCGCCCTCAACATAACCCTAACCCTAGGTCCAATCGGAACCCTAACCGGATCTCTATCCCTAGCCCTCAACATATCCCTAACCCTAGGTCCAATCGGAACCCTAACCGGATCTCTACCCCTCGGCCTCAACATAACCCTAACCCGAGGTCCAATCGGAACTCTAACCGGAACTCTAAACCTAGCCCTCAACATAACCCTAACCCTAGGTCCAATCGGAACCCTAACCGTATATCTAACCCTAGCCCTCAACATAACCCTAACCCTAGGTCCAATCGGAACCCTAACAGGATATCTAACCCTAGCCCTCAACATAACCCTAACCCTAGGTCCAATCTGAACCCTAACCGGATCTCTAACCCTAGCCCTCATCATAACCTTAACCCTAGGTCCAATCGGAACCCTAACCGGATCTCTAACCCTAGCCCTCAACATTACCCTAACCCTAGGTCCAATCGGAACCCTAAACGGATATCTAAACCTAGCTCTCAACATAACCCTAACCCTTGGTCCAATCGGAACCCAAAACGGATATCTAACCCTAGCCCTCAACATAACCCTAACCCTAGGTCCAATCGGAAACCTAACCGCATATCTAACCCACGCCCTCAGCATAAGCCTAACCCTAGGTCCAATCGGAACCCTAACCGGATCTCTAACCCTAGCCCTCAATATAACCCTAACCCTAGGTCCAATCGGAACCCTAACCGGATATCTAACCCTAGCCCTCAACATAACCCTAACCCTAGGTCCAATCGGAACCCTAACCGGATCTTTATCCCTAGCCCTCAACATATCCCTAACCCTAGGTCCAATCGGAACCCTAACTGGATTTCTAACCCTAGCCCTCAACATAACCCTAACCCTAGGTCCAATAAGAACCCAAATAGGATCTCTACCCCAGCCCTCAACATAACACTAACCCTAGGTCCAATCGGAACCCTAACCGGATCTCTACCCCTCTCCCTCAACATAACCCTAACCCTTGGTCCAATCGGAACCCTAACCGGATATCTAACCCTAGCCGTCAACATAACCCTAACCGTAGGTCCAATAGGAACCCTAAGCGGATCCCTAACCCTAGCTCTCAACGTAACCCTAACCATAGGTCCAATCGGAACCCTAACCAGATGTCTAACCCTAGCCCTAAACATAACCCTAACCCTAGGTCCAATCGGAACCCTAACCGGATCTCTAACCCTAGCCCTCAACATAACCCTAACACTAGGTCCAATCGGAACCCTAACCGAATCTCTAACCCTAGTCCTCAACATAACCTTAACCCTAGGTCCAATCGGAACTCTAACCGGAACTCTAAACCTAGCCCTCAACATAACCCTAACCCTAGGTCCAATCGGAACCCTAACCGTATATCTAACCCTAGCCCTCAACATAACCCTAACCCTAGGTCCAATCGGAACCCTAACAGGATATCTAACCCTAGCCCTCAACATAACCCTAACCCTAGGTCCAATCTGAACCCTAACCGGATCTCTAACCCTAGCCCTCATCATAACCTTAACCCTAGGTCCAATCGGAACCCTAACCGGATCTCTAACCCTAGCCCTCAACATTACCCTAACCCTAGGTCCAATCGGAACCCTAAACGGATATCTAAACCTAGCTCTCAACATAACCCTAACCCTTGGTCCAATCGGAACCCAAAACGGATATCTAACCCTAGCCCTCAACATAACCCTAACCCTAGGTCCAATCGGAAACCTAACCGCATATCTAACCCACGCCCTCAGCATAAGCCTAACCCTAGGTCCAATCGGAATCCTAACCGGATCTCTAACCCTAGCCCTCAATATAACCCTAACCCTAGGTCCAATCGGAACCCTAACCGGATATCTAACCCTAGCCCTCAACATAACCCTAACCCTAGGTCCAATCGGAACCCTAACCGGATTTTTATCCCTAGCCCTCAACATATCCCTAACCCTAGGTCCAATCGGAACCCTAACTGGATTTCTAACCCTAGCCCTCAACATAACCCTAACCCTAGGTCCAATCAGAACCCAAATAGGATCTCTACCCCAGCCCTCAACATAACCCTAACCCTAGGTCCAATCGGAACCCTAACCGGATTTCTACCCCTCGCCCTCAACATAACCCTAACCCTTGGTCCAATCGGAACCCTAACCGGATATCTAACCCTAGCCGTCAACATAACCCTAACCGTAGGTCCAATACGAACCCTAACCGGATCCCTAACCCTAGCTCTCAACGTAACCCTAACCCTAGGTCCAATCGGAACCCTAACCAGATGTCTAACCCTAGCCCTAAACATAACCCTAACCCTAGGTCCAATCGGAACCCTAACCGGATCTCTACCCCTCTCCCTCAACATAACCCTAACCCTTGGTCCAATCGGAACCCTAACCGGATATCTAACCCTAGCCGTCAACATAACCCTAACCGTAGGTCCAATAGGAACCCTAAGCGGATCCCTAACCCTAGCTCTCAACGTAACCCTAACCATAGGTCCAATCGGAACCCTAACCAGATGTCTAACCCTAGCCCTAAACATAACCCTAACCCTAGGTCCAATCGGAACCCTAACCGGATCTCTAACCCTAGCCCTCAACATAACCCTAACACTAGGTCCAATCGGAACCCTAACCGAATCTCTAACCCTAGTCCTCAACATAACCTTAACCCTAGGTCCAATCGGAACTCTAACCGGAACTCTAAACCTAGCCCTCAACATAACCCTAACCCTAGGTCCAATCGGAACCCTAACCGTATATCTAACCCTAGCCCTCAACATAACCCTAACCCTAGGTCCAATCGGAACCCTAACAGGATATCTAACCCTAGCCCTCAACATAACCCTAACCCTAGGTCCAATCTGAACCCTAACCGGATCTCTAACCCTAGCCCTCATCATAACCTTAACCCTAGGTCCAATCGGAACCCTAACCGGATCTCTAACCCTAGCCCTCAACATTACCCTAACCCTAGGTCCAATCGGAACCCTAAACGGATATCTAAACCTAGCTCTCAACATAACCCTAACCCTTGGTCCAATCGGAACCCAAAACGGATATCTAACCCTAGCCCTCAACATAACCCTAACCCTAGGTCCAATCGGAAACCTAACCGCATATCTAACCCACGCCCTCAGCATAAGCCTAACCCTAGGTCCAATCGGAATCCTAACCGGATCTCTAACCCTAGCCCTCAATATAACCCTAACCCTAGGTCCAATCGGAACCCTAACCGGATATCTAACCCTAGCCCTCAACATAACCCTAACCCTAGGTCCAATCGGAACCCTAACCGGATTTTTATCCCTAGCCCTCAACATATCCCTAACCCTAGGTCCAATCGGAACCCTAACTGGATTTCTAACCCTAGCCCTCAACATAACCCTAACCCTAGGTCCAATCAGAACCCAAATAGGATCTCTACCCCAGCCCTCAACATAACCCTAACCCTAGGTCCAATCGGAACCCTAACCGGATTTCTACCCCTCGCCCTCAACATAACCCTAACCCTTGGTCCAATCGGAACCCTAACCGGATATCTAACCCTAGCCGTCAACATAACCCTAACCGTAGGTCCAATACGAACCCTAACCGGATCCCTAACCCTAGCTCTCAACGTAACCCTAACCCTAGGTCCAATCGGAACCCTAACCAGATGTCTAACCCTAGCCCTAAACATAACCCTAACCCTAGGTCCAATCGGAACCCTAACCGGATCTCTAACCCTAGCCCTCAACATAACCCTAACACTAGGTCCAATCGGAACCCTAACCGGATCTCTAACCCTAGTCCTCAACATAACCTTAACCCTAGGTCCAATAGGAACCCTAACCGGATCTCTAACCCTAGCCCTCAACATAACCCTAACCCTAGGTCCAATCGGAACCCTAACTGGATTTCTAACCCTAGCCCTCAACATAACCCTAACCCTAGGTCCAAACGGAACCCTAACAGGATCTCTACCCCAGCCCTCAACATAACCCTAACCCTAGGTCCAATCGGAACCCTAACCGGATCTCTACCCCTCGCCCTCAACATAACCCTAACCCTAGGTCCAATCGGAACCCTAACCGGATCTCTATCCCTAGCCCTCAACATATCCCTAACGCTAGGTCCAATCGGAACCCTAACCGGATCTCTACCCCTCGCCCTCAACATAACCCTAACCCTAGGTCCAATCGGAACTCTAACCGGAACTCTAAACCTAGCCCTCAACATAACCCTAACCCTAGGTCCAATCGGAACCCTAACCGTATATCTAACCCTAGCCCTCAACATAACCCTAACCCTAGGTCCAATCGGAACCCTAACAGGATATCTAACCCTAGCCCTCAACATAACACTAACGTAGGTCCAATCTGAACCCTAACCGGATCTCTAACCCTAGCCCTCAACATAATCTTAACCCTAGGTCCAATCGGAACCCTAACCGGATCTCTAACCCTAGCCCTCAACATTACCCCAACCCTAGGTCCAATCGGAACCCTAAACGGATATCTAAACCTAGCCCTCAACATAACCCTAACCCTTGGTCCAATCGGAACCCAAAACGGATATCTAACCCTAGCCCTCAACATAACCCTAACCCTAGGTACAATCGGAAAACTAACCGCATATCTAACCCACGCCCTCAACATAACCCTAACCCTAGGTCCAATCGGAACCCTAACCGGATCTCTACCCCTCGCCCTCAACATAACTCTAACCCTTGGTCCAATCGGAACCCTAACCGAATATCTAACCCTAGCCCTCAACATAACCCTAACCCTAGGTCCAATCGGAACCCTAACCGGATCTCTACCCCTCGCCCTCAACATAACCCTAACCCTAGGTCCAATCGGAACTCTAACCGGAACTCTAAACCTAGCCCTCAACATAACCCTAACCCTAGGTCCAATCGGAACCCTAACCGGATCTCTAAACCTAGCCCTGAACATAACCCTAACCCTAGGTCCAATCTGAACCCTACCCGGATCTCTAACCCTAGCCCTCAACATAACCTTAACCCCAGGTCCAATCCGAACCCTAACAGGATCTCTAACCCTAGCACTCAACATAACCCTAACCCTAGGTCCAATCGGAACCCTAAACGGATAACTAAACCTAGCCCTCAACATAACCCTAACCCTAGGTACAATCGGAACCCAAAACGGATATCTAACCCTAGCCCTCAACATAACACTAACCCTAGATCCAATCGGAAACCTAACCGAATATCTAACCCACGCCCTCAACATAACCCTAACCCTAGGTCCAATTGGAACCCTAACCGGATCTCTAACCCTAGCCCTCAACATAACCCTAACCCTAGGTCCAATCGGAACCCTAACCGGATCTCTAACCCTAGCCCTCAAAATAACCCTAACCCTAGGTCCAATCGGAACCGTAACCGGATATCTAACCCTAGCCCTCAACATAACCCTAACCCTAGGTCCAATCGGAACCCTAACCGGATCTTCATCCCTAGCCCTCAACATATCCCTAACCCTAGGTCCAATCGGAACCCTAACCGGATCTCTAACCCTAGCCCTCAACATAACCCTAACACTAGGTCCAATCGGAACCCTAACCGGATCTCTAACCCTAGTCCTCAACATAACCTTAACCCTGGGTCCAATAGGAACCCTAACCGGATCTCTAACCCTAGCCCTCAACATAACCCTAACCTTGGGTCCAATCGGAACCCTAACTGGATTTCTAACCCTAGCCCTCAACATAACCCTAACCCTAGGTCCAAACAGAACCCAAACAGGATCTCTACCCCAGCCCTCAACATAACCCTAACCCTAGGTCCAATCGGAACCCTAACCGGATCTCTACCCCTCGCCCTCAACATAACCCTAACCCTAGGTCCAATCGGAACCCTAACCGGATCTCTATCCCTAGCCCTCAACATATCCCTAACCCTAGGTCCAATCGGAACCCTAACCGGATCTCTACCCCTCGACCTCAACATAACCCTAACCCGAGGTCCAATCGGAACTCTAACCGGAACTCTAAACCTAGCCCTCAACATAACCCTAACCCTAGGTCCAATCGGAACCCTAACCGTATATCTAACCCTAGCCCTCAACATAACCCTAACCCTAGGTCCAATCGGAACCCTAACAGGATATCTAACCCTAGCCCTCAACATAACCCTAACCCTAGGTCCAATCTGAACCCTAACCGGATCTCTAACCCTAGCCCTCATCATAACCTTAACCCTAGGTCCAATCGGAACCCTAACCGGATCTCTAACCCTAGCCCTCAACATTACCCTAACCCTAGGTCCAATCGGAACCCTAAACGGATATCTAAACCTAGCTCTCAACATAACCCTAACCCTTGGTCCAATCGGAACCCAAAACGGATATCTAACCCTAGCCCTCAACATAACCCTAACCCTAGGTCCAATCGGAAACCTAACCGCATATCTAACCCACGCCCTCAGCATAAGCCTAACCCTAGGTCCAATCGGAACCCTAACCGGATCTCTAACCCTAGCCCTCAATATAACCCTAACCCTAGGTCCAATCGGAACCCTAACCGGATATCTAACCCTAGCCCTCAACATAACCCTAACCCTAGGTCCAATCGGAACCCTAACCGGATCTTTATCCCTAGCCCTCAACATATCCCTAACCCTAGGTCCAATCGGAACCCTAACTGGATTTCTAACCCTAGCCCTCAACATAACCCTAACCCTAGGTCCACTCAGAACCCAAATAGGATCTCTACCCCAGCCCTCAACATAACACTAACCCTAGGTCCAATCGGAACCCTAACCGGATCTCTACCCCTCTCCCTCAACATAACCCTAACCCTTGGTCCAATCGGAACCCTAACCGGATATCTAACCCTAGCCGTCAACATAACCCTAACCGTAGGTCCAATAGGAACCCTAAGCGGATCCCTAACCCTAGCTCTCAACGTAACCCTAACCCTAGGTCCAATCGGAACCCTAACCAGATGTCTAACCCTAGCCCTAAACATAACCCTAACCCTAGGTCCAATCGGAACCCTAACCGGATCTCTAACCCTAGCCCTCAACATAACCCTAACACTAGGTCCAATCGGAACCCTAACCGAATCTCTAACCCTAGTCCTCAACATAACCTTAACCCTAGGTCCAATAGGAACCCTAACCGGATCTCTAACCCTAGCCCTCAACATAACCCTAACCCTAGGTCCAATCGGAACCCTAACTGGATTTCTAACCCTAGCCCTCAACATAACCCTAACCCTAGGTCCAAACGGAACCCTAACAGGATCTCTACCCCAGCCCTCAACATAACCCTAACCCTAGGTCCAATCGGAACCCTAACCGGATCTCTACCCCTCGCCCTCAACATAACCCTAACCCTAGGTCCAATCGGAACCCTAACCGGATCTCTATCCCTAGCCCTCAACATATCCCTAACCCTAGGTCCAATCGGAACCCTAACAGGATATCTAACCCCAGCCCTCAACATAACCCTAACGTAGGTCCAATCTGAACCCTAACCGGATCTCTAACCCTAGCCCTCAACATAATCTTAACCCTAGGTCCAATCGGAACCCTAACCGGATCTCTAACCCTAGCCCTCAACATTACCCTAACCCTAGGTCCAATCGGAACCCTAAACGGATATCTAAACCTAGCCCTCAACATAACCCTAACCCTTGGTCCAATCGGAACCCAAAACGGATATCTAACCCTAGCCCTCAACATAACCCTAACCCTAGGTCCAATCGGAAACCTAACCGCATATCTAACCCACGCCCTCAACATAACCCTAACCCTAGGTCCAATCGGAACCCTAACCAGATATCTACCCCTCGCCCTCAACATAACTCTAACCCTTGGTCCAATCGGAACCCTAACCGAATATCTAACCCTAGCCCTCAACATAACCCTAACCCTAGGTCCAATCGGAACCCTAACCGGATCTCTACCCCTCGCCCTCAACATAACCTTAACCCTAGGTCCAATCGGAACCCTAACCGGATCTTCATCCCTAGCCCTCAACATATCCCTAACCCTAGGTCCAATCGGAACCCTAACCGGATCTCTAACCCTAGCCCTGAACATAACCCTAACCCTAGGTCCAATCTGAACCCTACCCGCATCTCGAACCCTAGCCCTCAACATAACCTTAACCCTAGGTCCAATCCGAACCCTAACCGGATCTCTAACCCTAGCACTCAACATAACCCTAACCCTAGGTCCAATCGGAACCCTAAACGGATAACTAAACCTAGCCCTCAACATAACCCTAACCCTAGGTACAATCGGAACCCAAAACGGATATCTAACCCTAGCCCTCAACATAACACTAACCCTAGATCCAATCGGAAACCTAACCGAATATCTAACCTACGCCCTCAACATAACCCTAACCCTAGGTCCAATTGGAACCCTAACCGGATCTCTAACCCTAGCCCTCAACATAACCCTAACCCTAGGTCCAATCGGAACCCTAACCGGATCTCTAACCCTAGCCCTCAAAATAACCCTAACACTAGGTCCAATCGGAACCGTAACCGGATATCTAACCCTAGCCCTCAACATAACCCTAACCCTAGGTCCAATCGGAACCCTAACCGGATCTTCATCCCTAGCCCTCAACATATCCCTAACCCTAGGTCCAATCGGAACCCTAACCGGATCTCTAACCCTAGCCCTCAACATAACCCTAACACTAGGTCCAATCGGAACCCTAACCGGATCTCTAACCCTAGTCCTCAACATAACCTTAACCCTGGGTCCAATAGGAACCCTAACCGGATCTCTAACCCTAGCCCTCAACATAACCCTAACCTTGGGTCCAATCGGAACCCTAACTGGATTTCTAACCCTAGCCCTCAACATAACCCTAACCCTAGGTCCAAACAGAACCCAAACAGGATCTCTACCCCAGCCCTCAACATAACCCTAACCCTAGGTCCAATCGGAACCCTAACCGGATCTCTACCCCTCGCCCTCAACATAACCCTAACCCTAGGTCCAATCGGAACCCTAACCGGATCTCTATCCCTAGCCCTCAACATATCCCTAACCCTAGGTCCAATCGGAACCCTAACCGGATCTCTACCCCTCGGCCTAAACATAACCCTAACCCGAGGTCCAATCGGAACTCTAACCGGAACTCTAAACCTAGCCCTCAACATAACCCTAACACTAGGTCCAATCGGAACCCTAACCGGATCTCTAACCCTAGCCCTCAATATAACCCTAACCCTAGGTCCAATCGGAACCCTAACCGGATATCTAACCCTAGCCCTCAATATAACCCTAACCCTAGGTCCAATCTGAACCCTAACCGGATCTCTAACCCTAGCCCTCATCATAACCTTAACCCTAGGTCCAATCGGAACCCTAACCGGATCTCTAACCCTAGCCCTCAACATTACCCTAACCCTAGGTCCAATCGGAACCCCAAACGGATATCTAAACCTAGCTCTCAACATAACCCTAACCCTTGGTCCAATCGGAACCCAAAACGGATATCTAACCCTAGCCCTCAACATAAACCTAACCCTAGGTCCAATCGGAAACCTAACCGCATATCTAACCCACGCCCTCAGCATAAGCCTAACCCTAGGTCCAATCGGAACCCTAACCGGATCTCTAACCCTAGCCCTCAATATAACCCTAACCCTAGGTCCAATCGGAACCCTAACCAGATATCTAACCCTAGCCCTCAACATAACCCTAACCCTAGGTCCAATCGAAACCCTAACCGGATCTTTATCCCTAGCCCTCAACATATCCCTAACCCTAGGTCCAATCGGAACCCTAACTGGATTTCTAACCCTAGCCCTCAACTTAACCCTAACCCTAGGTCCAATCAGAACCCAAATAGGATCTCTACCCCAACCCTCAACATAACCCTAACCCTAGGTCCAATCGGAACCCTAACCGGATCTCTACCCCTCGCCCTCAACATAACCCTAACCCTTGGTCCAATCGGAACCCTAACCGGATCTCTACCCCTCGGCCTCAACATAACCCTAACCCGAGGTCCAATCGGAACTCTAACCGGAACTCTAAACCTAGCCCTCAACATAACCCTAACCCTAGGTCCAATCGGAACCCTAACCGTATATCTAACCCTAGCCCTCAACATAACCCTAACCCTAGGTCCAATCTGAACCCTAACCGGATCTCTAACCCTAGCCCTCATTATAACCTTAACCCTAGGTCCAATCGGAACCCTAACCAGATCTCTAACCCTAGCCCTCAACATTACCCTAACCCTAGGTCCAATCGGAACCCTAAACGGATATCTAAACCTAGCTCTCAACATAACCCTAACCCTTGGTCCAATCGGAACCCAAAACGGATATCTAACCCTAGCCCTCAACATAAACCTAACCCTAGGTCCAATCGGAAACCTAACCGCATATCTAACCCACGCCCTCAGCATAAGCCTAACCCTAGGTCCAATCGGAACCCTAACCGGATCTCTAACCCTAGCCCTCAATATAACCCTAACCCTAGGTCCAATCGGAACCCTAACAGGATATCTAACCCTAGCCCTCAACATAACCCTAACCCTAGGTCCAATCTGAACCCTAACCGGATCTCTAACCCTAGCCCTCATCATAACCTTAACCCTAGGTCCAATCGGAACCCTAACCGGATCTCTAACCCTAGCCCTCAACATTACCCTAACCCTAGGTCCAATCGGAACCCTAAACGGATATCTAAACCTAGCTCTCAACATAACCCTAACCCTTGGTCCAATCGGAACCCAAAACGGATATCTAACCCTAGCCCTCAACATAAACCTAACCCTAAGTCCAATCGGAAACCTAACCGCATATCTAACCCACGCCCTCAGCATAAGCATAACCCTAGGTCCAATCGGAACCCTAACCGGATCTCTAACCCTAGCCCTCAACATAACCCTAACCCTAAGTCCAATCAGAACCCAAATAGGATCTCTACCCCAGCCCTCAACATAACACTAACCCTAGGTCCAATCGGAACCCTAACCGGATCTCTACCCCTCTCCCTCAACATAACCCTAACCCTTGGTCCAATCGGAACCCTAACCGGATATCTAACCCTAGCCGTCAACATAACCCTAACCGTAGGTCCAATAGGAACCCTAAGCGGATCCCTAACCCTAGCTCTCAACGTAACCCTAACCCTAGGTCCAATCGGAACCCTAACCAGATGTCTAACCCTAGCCCTAAACATAACCCTAACCCTAGGTCCAATCGGAACCCTAACCGGATCTCTAACCCTAGCCCTCAACATAACCCTAACACTAGGTCCAATCGGAACCCTAACCGAATCTCTAACCCTAGTCCTCAACATAACCTTAACCCTAGGTCCAATAGGAACCCTAACCGGATCTCTAACCCTAGCCCTCAACATAACCCTAACCCTAGGTCCAATCGGAACCCTAACTGGATTTCTAACCCTAGCCCTCAACATAACCCTAACCCTAGGTCCAAACGGAACCCTAACAGGATCTCTACCCCAGCCCTCAACATAACCCTAACCCTAGGTCCAATCGGAACCCTAACCGGATCTCTACCCCTCGCCCTCAACATAACCCTAACCCTAGGTCCAATCGGAACCCTAACCGGATCTCTATCCCTAGCCCTCAACATATCCCTAACCCTAGGTCCAATGGGAACCCTAACAGGATATCTAACCCCAGCCCTCAACATAACCCTAACGTAGGTCCAATCTGAACCCTAACCGGATCTCTAACCCTAGCCCTCAACATAATCTTAACCCTAGGTCCAATCGGAACCCTAACCGGATCTCTAACCCTAGCCCTCAACATTACCCTAACCCTAGGTCCAATCGGAACCCTAAACGGATATCTAAATCTAGCCCTCAACATAACCCTAACCCTTGGTCCAATCGGAACCCAAAACGGATATCTAACCCTAGCCCTCAACATAACCCTAACCCTAGGTCCAATCGGAAACCTAACCGCATATCTAACCCACGCCCTCAACATAACCCTAACCCTAGGTCCAATCGGAACCCTAACCGGATATCTACCCCTCGCCCTCAACATAACTCTAACCCTTGGTCCAATCGGAACCCTAACCGAATATCTAACCCTAGCCCTCAACATAACCCTAACCCTAGGTCCAATCGGAACCCTAACCGGATCTCTACCCCTCGCCCTCAACATAACCTTAACCCTAGGTCCAATCGGAACCCTAACCGGATCTTCATCCCTAGCCCTCAACATATCCCTAACCCTAGGTCCAATCGGAACCCTAACCGGATCTCTAACCCTAGCCCTGAACATAACCCTAACCCTAGGTCCAATCTGAACCCTACCCGCATCTCTAACCCTAGCCCTCAACATAACCTTAACCCTAGATCCAATCCGAACCCTAACCGGATCTCTAACCCTAGCACTCACCATAACCCTAACCCTAGGTCCAATCGGAACCCTAAACGGATAACTAAACCTAGCCCTCAACATAACCCTAACCCTAGGTACAATCGGAACCCAAAACGGATATCTAACCCTAGCCCTCAACATAACACTAACCCTAGATCCAATCGGAAACCTAACCGAATATCTAACCCAAGCCCTCAACATAACCCTAACCCTAGGTCCAATTGGAACCCTAACCGGATCTCTAACCCTAGCCCTCAACATAACCCTAACCCTAGGTCCAATCGGAACCCTAACTGGATCTCTAACCCTAGCCCTCAAAATAACCCTAACACTAGGTCCAATCGGAACCGTAACCGGATATCTAACCCTAGCCCTCAACATAACCCTAACCCTAGGTCCAATCGGAACCCTAACCGGATCTTCATCCCTAGCCCTCAACATATCCCTAACCCTAGGTCCAATCGGAACCCTAACCGGATCTCTAACCCTAGCCCTCAACATAACCCTAACACTAGGTCCAATCGGAACCCTAACCGGATCTCTAACCCTAGTCCTCAACATAACCTTAACCCTGGGTCCAATAGGAACCCTAACCGGATCTCTAACCCTAGCCCTCAACATAACCCTAACCTTGGGTCCAATTGGAACCCTAACTGGATTTCTAACCCTAGCCCTCAACATAACCCTAACCCTAGGTCCAAACAGAACCCAAACAGGATCTCTACCCCAGCCCTCAACATAACCCTAACCCTAGGTCCAATCGGAACCCTAACCGGATCTCTACCCCTCGCCCTCAACATAACCCTAACCCTAGGTCCAATCGGAACCCTAACCGGATCTCTATCCCTAGCCCTCAACATATCCCTAACCCTAGGTCCAATCGGAACCCTAACCGGATCTCTACCCCTCGGCCTCAACATAACCCTAACCCGAGGTCCAATCGGAACTCTAACCGGAACTCTAAACCTAGCCCTCAACATAACCCTAACCCTAGGTCCAATCGGAACCCTAACCGGATCTCTAACCCTAGCCCTCAATATAACCCTAACCCTAGGTCCAATCGGAACCCTAACCGGATATCTAACCCTAGCCCTCAATATAACCCTAACCCTAGGTCCAATCTGAACCCTAACCGGATCTCTAACCCTAGCCCTCATCATAACCTTAACCCTAGGTCCAATCGGAACCCTAACCGCATCTCTAACCCTAGCCCTCAACATTACCCTAACCCTAGGTCCAATCGGAACCCCAAACGGATATCTAAACCTAGCTCTCAACATAACCCTAACCCTTGGTCCAATCGGAACCCAAAACGGATATCTAACCATAGCCCTCAACATAAACCTAACCCTAGGTCCAATCGGAAACCTAACCGCATATCTAACCCACGCCCTCAGCATAAGCCTAACCCTAGGTCCAATCGGAACCCTAACCGGATCTCTAACCCTAGCCCTCAATATAACCCTAACCCTAGGTCCAATCGGAACCCTAACCGGATATCTAACCCTAGCCCTCAACATAACCCTAACCCTAGGTCCAATCGGAACCCTAACCGGATCTTTATCCCTAGCCCTCAACATATCCCTAACCCTAGGTCCAATCGGAACCCTAACTGGATTTCTAACCCTAGCCCTCAACTTAACCCTAACCCTAGGTCCAATCAGAACCCAAATAGGATCTCTACCCCAACCCTCAACATAACCCTAACCCTAGGTCCAATCGGAACCCTAACCGGATCTCTACCCCTCGCCCTCAACATAACCCTAACCCTTGGTCCAATCGGAACCCTAACCGGATCTCTACCCCTCGGCCTCAACATAACCCTAACCCGAGGTCCAATCGGAACTCTAACCGGAACTCTAAACCTAGCCCTCAACATAACCCTAACCCTAGGTCCAATCGGAACCCTAACCGTATATCTAACCCTAGCCCTCAACATAACCCTAACCCTAGGTCCAATCTGAACCCTAACCGGATCTCTAACCCTAGCCCTCATCATAACCTTAACCCTAGGTCCAATCGGAACCCTAACCAGATCTCTAACCCTAGCCCTCAACATTACCCTAACCCTAGGTCCAATCGGAACCCTAAACGGATATCTAAACCTAGCTCTCAACATAACCCTAACCCTTGGTCCAATCGGAACCCAAAACGGATATCTAACCCTAGCCCTCAACATAAACCTAACCCTAGGTCCAATCGGAAACCTAACCGCATATCTAACCCACGCCCTCAGCATAAGCCTAAACCTAGGTCCAATCGGAACCCTAACCGGATCTCTAACCCTAGCCCTCAATATAACCCTAACCCTAGGTCCAATCGGAACCCTAACAGGATATCTAACCCTAGCCCTCAACATAACCCTAACCCTAGGTCCAATCTGAACCCTAACCGGATCTCTAACCCTAGCCCTCATCATAACCTTAACCCTAGGTCCAATCGGAACCCTAACCGGATCTCTAACCCTAGCCCTCAACATTACCCTAACCCTAGGTCCAATCGGAACCCTAAACGGATATCTAAACCTAGCTCTCAACATAACCCTAACCCTTGGTCCAATCGGAACCCAAAACGGATATCTAACCCTAGCCCTCAACATAAACCTAACCCTAAGTCCAATCGGAAACCTAACCGCATATCTAACCCACGCCCTCAGCATAAGCATAACCCTAGGTCCAATCGGAACCCTAACCGGATCTCTAACCCTAGCCCTCAACTTAACCCTAACCCTAGGTCCAATCGGAACCCTAACTGGATTTCTAACCCTAGCCCTCAACTTAACCCTAACCCTAGGTCCAATCAGAACCCAAATAGGATCTCTACCCCAACCCTCAACATAACCCTAACCCTAGGCCCAATCGGAACCCTAACCGGATCTCGACCCCTCGCCCTCAACATAACCCTAACCCTTGGTCCAATCGGAACCCTAACCGGATATCTAACCCTAGCCGTCAACATAACCCTAACCGTAGGTCCAATAGGAACCCTAACCGGATCCCTAACCCTAGCTCTCAACGTAACCCTAACCCTAGGTCCAATCGGAACCCTAACCAGATGTCTAACCCTAGCCCTAAACATAACCCTAACCCTAGGTCCAATCGGAACCCTAACCGGATCTCTAACCCTAGCCCTCAACATAACCCTAACACTAGGTCCAATCGGAACCCTAACCGGATCTCTAACCCTAGTCCTCAACATAACCTTAACCCTAGGTCCAATAGGAACCCTAACCGGATCTCTAACCCTAGCCCTCAACATAACCCTAACCCTAGGTCCAATCGGAACCCTAACTGGATTTCTAACCCTAGCCCTCAACATAACCCTAACCCTAGGTCCAAACGGAACCCTAACAGGATCTCTACCCCAGCCCTCAACATAACCCTAACCCTAGGTCCAATCGGAACCCTAACCGGATCTCTACCCCTCGCCCTCAACATAACCCTAACCCTAGGTCCAATCGGAACCCTAACCGGATCTCTATCCCTGGCCCTCAACATATCCCTAACCCTAGGTCCAATCGGAACCCTAACCGGAACTCTACCCCTCGCCCTCAACATAACCCTAACCCTAGGTCCAATCGGAACTCTAACCGGAACTCTAAACCTAGCCCTCAACATAACCCTAACCCTAGGTCCAATCGGAACCCTAACCGTATATCTAACCCTAGCCCTCAACATAACACTAACCCTAGGTCCAATCGGAACCCTAACAGGATATCTAACCCTAGCCCTCAACATAACCCTAACGTAGGTCCAATCTGAACCCTAACCGGATCTCTAACCCTAGCCCTCAACATAATCTTAACCCTAGGTCCAATCGGAACCCTAACCGGATCTCTAACCCTAGCCCTCAACATAACCCTAACCCTAGGTCCAATCGGAAACCTAACCGCATATCTAACCCACGCCCTCAACATAACCCTAACCCTAGGTCCAATCGGAACCCTAACCGGATCTCTAACCCTAGCCCTCAATATAACCCTAACCCTAGGTCCAATCGGAACCCTAACCGGATATCTAACTCTAGCCCTCAACATAGCCCTAAACCTAGGTCCAATAGGAACCCTAACCGGATCTTTATCCCTAGCCCTCAACATATCCCTAACCCTAGGTCCAATCGGAACCCGAACTGGATTTCTAACCCTAGCCCTCAACATAACCCTAACCCTAGGTCCAATCAGAACCCAAATACGATCTCTACCCCAGCCCTCAACATAACCCTAACACTAGGTCCAATCGGAACCCTAACCGGATCTCTACCCCTCGCCCTCAACATAACCCTAACCCTTGGTCCAATCGGAACCCTAACCGGATATCTAACCCTAGCCCTCAACATAACCCTAACCCTAGGTCCAATAGGAACCCTAACCGGATCCCTAACCCTAGCTCTCAACGTAAGCCTAACCCTAGGTCCAATCGGAACCCTAACCAGATCTCTAACCCTAGCCCTAAACATAACCCTAACCCTAGGTCCAATCGGAACCCTAACCGGATCTCTAACCCTAGCCCTCAACATAAGCCTAACACTAGGTCCGATCGGAACCCTAACCGGATCTCTAACCCTAGTCCTCAACATAACCTTAACCCTAGGTCCAATAGGAACCCTAACCGGATCTCTAACCCTAGCCCTCAACATAACCCTAACCCTAGGTCCAATCGGAACCCTAACTGGATTTCTAACCCTACCCCTCAACATAACCCTAACCCTGGGTCCAAACGGAACCCTAACAGGATCTCTACCCCAGCCCTCAACATAACCCTAACCCTAGGTCCAATCGGAACCCTAACCGGATCTCTACCCCTCGCCCTCAACATAACCCTAACCCTAGGTCCAATCGGAACCCTAACCGGATCTCTATCCCTAGCCCTCAACATATCCCTAACCCTAGGTCCAATCGGAACCCTAACCGGATCTCTACCCCTCGCCCTCAACATAACCCTAACCCTAGGTCGAATCGGAACTCTAACCGGAACTCTAAACCTAGCCCTCAACATAACCCTAACCCTAGGTCCAATCGGAACCCTAACCGTATATCTAACCCTAGCCCTCAACATAACCCTAACCCTAGGTCCAATCGGAACCCTAACAGGATATCTAACCCTAGCCCTCAACATAACCCTAACCCTAGGTCCAATCTGAACCCTAACCGGATCTCTAACCCTAGCCCTCAACATAACCTTAACCCTAGGTCCAATCGGAACCCTAACCGGATCTCTAACCCTAGCCCTCAACATTACCCTAACCCTAGGGCCAATCGGAACCCTAAACGGATATCTAAACCTAGCCCTCAACATAACCCTAACCCTTGGTCCAATCGGAACTCAAAACGGATATCTAACCCTAGCCCTCAACATAACCCTAACCCTAGGTCCAATCGGAAACCTAACCGCATATCTAACCCACGCCCTCAACATAACCCTAACCCTAGGTCCAATCGGAACCCTAACCGGATCTCTAACCCTAGCCCTCAATATAACCCTAACCCTAGGTCCAATCGGAACCCTAACCGGATATCTAACCCTAGCCCTCAACATAACCCTAACCCTAGGTCCAATCGGAACCCTAACCGGATCTTTATCCCTCGCCCTCAACATATCCCTAACCCTAGGTCCAATCGGAACCCTAACTGGATTTCTAACCCTAGCCCTCAACATAACCCTAACCTTAGGTCCAATCAGAACCCAAATTGGATCTCTACCCCAGCCCTCAACATAACCCTAACCCTAGGTCCAATCGGAACCCTAACCGGATCTCTACCCCTCGCCCTCAACATAACCCTAACCCTTGGTCCAATCGGAACCCTAACCGGATATCTAACCCTAGCCCTCAACATAACCCTAACCGTAGGTCCAATAGGAACCCTAACCGGATCCCTAACCCTAGCTCTCAACGTAACCCTAACCCTAGGTCCAATCGGAACCCTAACCAGATCTCTAACCCTAGCCCTAAACATAACCCTAACCCTAGGTCCAATCGGAACCCTAACCGGATCTCTAACCCTCGCCCTCAACATAACACTAACCCTAGGTCCTATCGGAACCCTAACCGGATCTCTAAACCTAGCCGTGAACATAACCCTAATACTAGGTCCAATCGGAACCCTAACCGGATCTCTAACCCTAGCCCTCAACATAACCCTAACCCTAGGTCCAATCGGAACCCAAAACGGATATCTAACCCTAGCCCTCAACATAACCCTAACCCTAGGTCCAATCGGAAACATAACCGGATATCTAACCCTAGCCTCAACATAACCCTAACCCTAGGTCCAAACGGAACCCTAACAGGATCTCTAACCCTAGCGCTCAACATAAGCCCAACCCGAGGTCCAATCGGAACCCTAACCGGATCTCTAACCCTAGCCTTCAACATAACCCTAACCCTAGGTCCAATCGGAACCCTAACCAGATCTCTAACCCTAGCCCTAAACATAACCCTAACCCTAGGTCCAATCGGAACCCTAACCGGATCTCTAACCCTCGCCCTCAACATAACACTAACCCTAGGTCCTATCGGAACCCTAACCGGATCTCTAAACCTAGCCCTGAACATAACCCTAATGCTAGGTCCAATCGGAACCCTAACCGGATCTCTAACCCTAGCCCTCAACATAACCCTAACCCTAGGTCCAATCGGAACCCAAAACGGATATCTAACCCTAGCCCTCAACATAACCCTAACCCTAGGTCCAATCGGAAACATAACCGGATATCTAACCCTAGCCTCAACATAACCCTAACCCTAGGTCCAAACGGAACCCTAACAGGATCTCTAACCCTAGCGCTCAACATAAGCCCAACCCGAGGTCCAATCGGAACCCTAACCGGATCTCTAACCCTAGCCCTCAACATAACCCTAACCCTAGGTCCAATCGGAACCCTAACCAGAACTCTAACCCAAGCCCTCAAAATAACCCTAACCCTAGGTCCAATCGGAACCCTAACCGGATCTCTACCCCTCGCCCGCAACATAACCCTAAACCTTGGTCCAATCGGAACCCTAACCGGATATCTAACCCTAGCCCTCAACATAACCCTAACCGTAGGTCCAATAGGAACCCTAACCGGATCCCTAACCCTAGCTCTCAACGTAACCCTAACCCTAGGTCCAATCGGAACCCTAACCAGATCTCTAACCCTAGCCCTAAACATAACCCTAACCCTAGGTCCAATCGGAACCCTAACCGGATCTCTAACCCTCGCCCTCAACATAACACTAACCCTAGGTCCTATCGGAAACCTAACCGGATCTCTAAACCTAGCCCTGAACATAACCCTAACCCTAGGTCCAATCGGAACCCTAACCGGATCTCTAACCCTAGCCCTCAACATAACCCTAACCCTAGGTCCAATCAGAACCCAAATAGGATCTCTACCCCAGCCCTCAACATAACCCTAACCCTAGGTCCAATCGGAACCCTAACCGGATCTCTATCCCTAGCCCTCAACATAACCTTAACCCTAGGTTCAATCGGAACCCTAACTGGATCTCTAACCCTAGCCCTCAACATAACCCTAACCCTAGGTCCAATCGGAACCCTAACCGGATCTCTAACCCTAGCCCTCAACATAACCCTAACCCTAGGTCCAATCGGAACCCTAACAGGATCTCTACCCCAGCCCTCAACATAACCCTAACCCTAGGTCCAATCGGAACCCTTACTGGATCTGTACCCCTCGCACTCAACATAACCCTAACCCTAGGTCCAATCGGAACCCTAACCGGATCTCTACCCCTCGCCCTCAACATAACTCTAACCCTTGGTCCAATCGGAACCCTAACCGAATATCTAACCCTAGCCCTCAACATAACCCTAACCCTAGGTCCAATCGGAACCCTAACCTGATCTCTACCCCTCGCCCTCAACATAACCCTAACCCTAGGTCCAATCGGAACTCTAACCGGAACTCTAAACCTAGCCCTCAACATAACCCTAACCCTAGGTCCAATCGGAACCCTAACCGGATATCTAACCCTATCCCTCAACATAACGCTAACCCTAGGTCCAATCGGAACCCTAACCGGATCTCTAAACCTAGCCCTGAACATAACCCTAACCCTAGGTCCAATCGGAACCCTAACCGGATCTCTAACCCTAGCCCTCAACATAACCCTAACCCTAGGTCCAATCTGAACCCTAACCGGATCTCTAACCCTAGCCCTCAACATAACCTTAACCCTAGGTCCAATCGGAACCCTAAACGGATATCTAACCCTAGCCCTCAACATAACCCTAACCCTAGGTCCAATCGGAAACCTAACCGAATATCTAACCCACGCCCTCAACATAACCCTAACCCTAGGTCCAGTCGGAACCCTAACTGGATTTCTAACCCTAGCCCTCAACATAACCCTAACCCTAGGTCCAATCAGAACCCAAATAGGATCTCTACCCCAGCCCTCAACATAACCCTAACCCTAGGTCCAATCGGAACCCAAAACGGATATCTAACCCTAGCCCTCAACATAACCCTAACCCTAGGTCCAATCGGAAACCTAACCGAATATCTAACCCACGCCCTCAACATAACCCTAACCCTAGGTCCAATCGGAACCCTAACTGGATTTCTAACCCTAGCCCTCAACATAACCCTAACCCTAGGTCCAATCAGAACCCAAATACGATCTCTACCCCAGCACTCAACATAACCCTAACCCTA
The DNA here is from genome assembly GCF_054644295.1 of Miniopterus natalensis. NCBI lineage: Eukaryota > Metazoa > Chordata > Mammalia > Chiroptera > Miniopteridae > Miniopterus > Miniopterus natalensis. The sequence continues at coordinate 2,434,132 of NC_142091.1, forward strand.
GGTCCAATCGGAACCCTAACCGGATCCCTACCCCTCGCCCTCAACATAACCCTAACCCTTGGTCCAATCGGAACCCTAACCGGATATCTAACCCTAGCCCTCAACATAACCCTAACCCTAGGTCCAATAGGAACCCTAACCAGATCCCTAACCCTAGCTCTCAACGTAACCATAACCCTAGGTCCAATCGGAACCCTAACCAGATCTCTAACCCAGCCCTAAACATAACCCTAACCCTAGGTCCAATCGGAACCCTAACCGGATCTCTAACCCTAGCCTTCAACATAACCCTAACACTAGGTCCAATCGGAACCCTAACCGGATCTCTAACCCTAGTCCTCAACATAACCTTAACCCTAGGTCCAATAGGAACCCTAACCGGACCTCTAACCCTAGCCCTCAACATAACCCTAACCCTAGGTCCATTCGGAACCCTAACTGGATTTCTAACCCTAGCCCTCAACATAACCCTAACCCTAGGTCCAAACGGAACCCTAACAGAATCTCTACCCCAGCCCTCAACATAACCCTAACCCTAGGTCCAATCGGAACCCTAACCGGATCTCTATCCCTAGCCCTCAACATATCCCTAACCCTAGGTCCAATCGGAACCCTAACCGGATCTCTACCCCTCGCCCTCAACATAACCCTAACCCTAGGTCCAATCGGAACTGTAACCGGAACTCTAAACCTAGCCCTCAACATAACCCTAACCCTAGGTCCAATCGGAACCCTAACCGTATATCTAACCCTAGCCCTCAACATAACCCTAACCCTAGGTCCAATCGGAACACTAACATGATATCTAACCCTAGCCCTCAACATAACCCTAACCCTAGGTCCAATCTGAACCCTAACCGGATCTCTAACCCTAGCCCTCAACATAACCTTAACCCTAGGTCCAATCGGAACCCTAACCGGATCTCTAACCCTAGCCCTCAACATTACCCTAACCCTAGGTCCAATCGGAACCCTAAACGGATATCTAAACCTAGCTCTCAAAATAACCCTAACCCTTGGTCCAATCGGAACCCAAAACGGATATCTAACCCTAACCCTCAACATAACCATAACCCTAGGTCCAATCGGAAACCTAACCGCATATCTAACCCACGCCCTCAACATAACCCTAACCCTAGGTCCAATCGGAACCCTACCCGGATCTCTAACCCTAGCCCTCAATATAAACCTAACCCTAGGTCCAATCGGAACCCTAACCGGATATCTAAACCTAACCCTCAACATAACCCTAACCCTAGGTCCAATCGGAACCCTAACCGGATCTTTATCCCTAGCCCTCAACATATCCCTAACCCTAGGTCCAATCGGAACCCTAACTGGATTTCTAACCCTAGCCCTCAACATAACCCTAACCCTAGGTCCAATCAGAACCCAAAAAGGATCTCTACCCCAGCCCTCAACATAACCCTAACCCTAGGTCCAATCGGAACCCTAACCGGATCTCTACCCCTCGCCCTCAACATAACCATAACCCTTGGTCCAATCGGAACCCTAACGGGATATCTAACCCTAGCCCTCAAAATAACCCTAACCCTAGGTCCAATAGGAACCCTAACCGGATCCCTAACCCTAGCTCTCAACGTAACCCTAACCCTAGGTCCAATCGGAACCCTAACCAGATCTCTAACCCTAGCCCTAAACATAACCCTAACCCTAGGTCCAATCGGAACCCTAACCGGATCTCTAACCCTAGCCCTCAACATAACCTTAATCCTAGGTCCAATTGGAACCCTAACAGGATCTCTACCCAGCCCTCAACATAACCCTAACCCTAGGTCCAATCGGAAACCTAACCGCATATCTAACCCACGCCCTCAGCATAAGCCTAACCCTAGGTCCAATCGGAATCCTAACCGGATCTCTAACCCTAGCCCTCAATATAACCCTAACCCTAGGTCCAATCGGAACCCTAACAGGATATCTAACCCTAGCCCTCAACATAACCCTAACCCTAGGTCCAATCTGAACCCTAACCGGATCTCTAACCCTAGCCCTCATCATAACCTTAACCCTAGGTCCAATCGGAACCCTAACCGGATCTCTAAACCTAGCCCTCAACATTACCCTAACCCTAGGTCCAATCGGAACCCTAAACGGATATCTAAACCTAGCTCTCAACATAACCCTAACCCTTGGTCCAATCGGAACCCAAAACGGATATCTAACCCTAGCCCTCAACATAAACCTAACCCTAAGTCCAATCGGAAACCTAACCGCATATCTAACCCACGCCCTCAGCATAAGCATAACCCTAGGTCCAATCGGAACCCTAACCGGATCTCTAACCCTAGCCCTCAATATAACCCTAACCCTAGGTCCAATCGGAACCCTAACCGGATATCTAACCCTAGCCCTCAACATAACCCTAACCCTAGGTCCAATCGGAACCCTAACCGGATCTTTATCCCTAGCCCTCAACATATCCCTAACCCTAGGTCCAATCGGAACCCTAACTGGATTTCTAACCCTAGCCCTCAACTTAACCCTAACCCTAGGTCCAATCAGAACCCAAATAGGATCTCTACCCCAACCCGCAACATAACCCTAACCCTAGGCCCAATCGGAACCCTAACCGGATCTCGACCCCTCGCCCTCAACATAACCCTAACCCTTGGTCCAATCGGAACCCTAACCGGATATCTAACCCTAGCCGTCAACATAACCCTAACCGTAGGTCCAATAGGAACCCTAACCGGATCCCTAACCCTAGCTCTCAACGTAACCCTAACCCTAGGTCCAATCGGAACCCTAACGAGATGTCTAACCCTAGCCCTAAACATAACCCTAACCCTAGGTCCAATCGGAACCCTAACCGGATCTCTAACCCTAGCCCTCAACATAACCCTAACACTAGGTCCAATCGGAACCCTAACCGGATCTCTAACCCTAGTCCTCAACATAACCTTAACCCTAGGTCCAATAGGAACCCTAACCGGATCTCTAACCCTAGCCCTCAACATAACCCTAACCCTAGGTCCAATCGGAACCCTAACTGGATTTCTAACCCTAGCCCTCAACATAACCCTAACCCTAGGTCCAAACGGAACCCTAACAGGATCTCTACCCCAGCCCTCAACATAACCCTAACCCTAGGTCCAATCGGAACCCTAACCGGATCTCTACCCCTCGCCCTCAACATAACCCTAACCCTAGGTCCAATCGGAACCCTAACCGGATCTCTATCCCTAGCCCTCAACATATCCCTAACCCTAGGTCCAATCGGAACCCTAACCGGATCTCTACCCCTCGCCCTCAACATAACCCTAACCCTAGGTCCAATCGGAACTCTAACCGGAACTCTAAACCTAGCCCTCAACATAACCCTAACCCTAGGTCCAATCGGAACCCTAACCGTATATCTAACCCTAGCCCTCAACATAACACTAACCCTAGGTCCAATCGGAACCCTAACAGGATATCTAACCCTAGCCCTCAACATAACCCTAACGTAGGTCCAATCTGAACCCTAACCGGATCTCTAACCCTAGCCCTCAACATAATCTTAACCCTAGGTCCAATCGGAACCCTAACCGGATCTCTAACCCTAGCCCTCAACATTACCCTAACCCTAGGGCCAATCGGAACCCTAAACGGATATCTAAACCTAGCCCTCAACATAACCCTAACCCTTGGTCCAATCGGAACCCAAAACGGATATCTAACCCTAGCCCTCAACATAACCCTAATCCTAGGTCCAATCGGAAACCTAACCGCATATCTAACCCACGCCCTCAACATAACCCTAACCCTAGGTCCAATCGGAACCCTAACCGGATCTCTAACCCTAGCCCTCAATATAACCCTAACCCTAGGTCCAATCGGAACCCTAACCGGATATCTAACCCTAGCCCTCAACATAGCCCTAACCCTAGGTCCAATAGGAACCCTAACCGGATCTTTATCCCTAGCCCTCAACATATCCCTAACCCTAGGTCCAATCGGAACCCGAACTGGATTTCTAACCTAGCCCTCAACATAACCCTAACCCTAGGTCCAATCAGAACCCAAATACGATCTCTACCCCAGCCCTCAACATAACCCTAACACTAGGTCCAATCGGAACCCTAACCGGATCTCTACCCCTCGCCCTCAACATAACCCTAACCCTTGGTCCAATCGGAACCCTAACCGGATATCTAACCCTAGCCCTCAACATAACCCTAACCCTAGGTCCAATAGGAACCCTAACCGGATCCCTAACCCTAGCTCTCAACGTAAGCCTAACCCTAGGTCCAATCGGAACCCTAACCAGATCTCTAACCCTAGCCCTAAACATAACCCTAACCCTAGGTCCAATCGGAACCCTAACCGGATCTCTAACCCTAGCCCTCAACATAAGCCTAACACTAGGTCCGATCGGAACCCTAACCGGATCTCTAACCCTAGTTCTCAACATAACCTTAACCCTAGGTCCAATAGGAACCCTAACCGGATCTCTAACCCTAGCCCTCAACATAACCCTAACCCTAGGTCCAATCGGAACCCTAACTGGATTTCTAACCCTAGCCCTCAACATAACCCTAACCCTGGGTCCAAACGGAACCCTAACAGGATCTCTACCCCAGCCCTCAACATAACCCTAACCCTAGGTCCAATCGGAACCCTAACCGGATCTCTACCCCTCGCCCTCAACATAACCCTAACCCTAGGTCCAATCGGAACCCTAACCGGATCTCTATCCCTAGCCCTCAACATATCCCTAACCCTAGGTCCAATCGGAACCCTAACCGGATCTCTACCCCTCGCCCTCAACATAACCCTAACCCTAGGTCGAATCGGAACTCTAACCGGAACTCTAAACCTAGCCCTCAATATAACCCTAACCCTAGGTCCAATCGGAACCCTAACCGTATATCTAACCCTAGCCCTCAACATAACCCTAACCCTAGGTCCAATCGGAACCCTAACAGGATATCTAACCCTAGCCCTCAACATAACCCTAACCCTAGGTCCAATCGGAACCCTAACCGGATCTCTACCCCTCGCCCTCAACATAACCCTAACCCTAGGTCGAATCGGAACTCTAACCGGAACTCTAAACCTAGCCCTCAATATAACCCTAACCCTAGGTCCAATCGGAACCCTAACCGTATATCTAACCCTAGCCCTCAACATAACCCTAACCCTAGGTCCAATCGGAACCCTAACAGGATATCTAACCCTAGCCCTCAACATAACCCTAACCCTAGGTCCAATCGGAACCCTAACCGGATCTCTAACCCTCGCCCTCAACATAACACTAACCCTAGGTCCTATCGGAAACCTAACCGGATCTCTAAACCTAGCCCTGAACATAACCCTAACCCTAGGTCCAATCGGAACCCTAACCGGATCTCTAACCCTAGCCCTCAACATAACCCTAACCCTAGGTCCAATCAGAACCCAAATAGGATCTCTACCCCAGCCCTCAACATAACCCTAACCCTAGGTCCAATCGGAACCCTAACCGGATCTCTATCCCTAGCCCTCAACATAACGTTAACCCTAGGTTCAATCGGAACCCTAACCGCATATCTAACCCACGCCCTCAGCATAAGCATAACCCTAGGTCCAATCGGAACCCTAACCGGATCTCTAACCCTAGCCCTCAATATAACCCTAACCCTAGGTCCAATCGGAACCCTAACCGGATATCTAACCCTAGCCCTCAACATAACCCTAACCCTAGGTCCAATCGGAACCCTAACCGGATCTCTAACCCTAGCCCTCAACATAACCTTAACCCTAGGTCCAATCGGAACCCTAACCGGATCTCTAACCCTAGCCCTCAACATTACCCTAACCCTAGGTCCAATCGGAACCCTAAACGGATATCTAAACCTAGCTCTCAAAATAACCCTAACCCTTGGTCCAATCGGAACCCAAAACGGATATCTAACCCTAACCCTCAACATAACCATAACCCTAGGTCCAATCGGAAACCTAACCGCATATCTAACCCACGCCCTCAACATAACCCTAACCCTAGGTCCAATCGGAACCCTACCCGGATCTCTAACCCTAGCCCTCAATATAAACCTAACCCTAGGTCCAATCGGAACCCTAACCGGATATCTAAACCTAACCCTCAACATAACCCTAACCCTAGGTCCAATCGGAACCCTAACCGGATCTTTATCCCTAGCCCTCAACATATCCCTAACCCTAGGTCCAATCGGAACCCTAACTGGATTTCTAACCCTAGCCCTCAACATAACCCTAACCCTAGGTCCAATCAGAACCCAAAAAGGATCTCTACCCCAGCCCTCAACATAACCCTAACCATAGGTCCAATCGGAACCCTAACCGGATCTCTACCCCTCGCCCTCAACATAACCATAACCCTTGGTCCAATCGGAACCCTAACGGGATATCTAACCCTAGCCCTCAAAATAACCCTAACCCTAGGTCCAATAGGAACCCTAACCGGATCCCTAACCCTTGCTCTCAACGTAACCCTAACCCTAGGTCCAATCGGAACCCTAACCAGATCTCTAACCCTAGCCCTAAACATAACCCTAACCCTAGGTCCAATCGGAACCCTAACCGGATCTCTAACCCTAGCCCTCAACATAACCTTAATCCTAGGTCCAATTGGAACCCTAACAGGATCTCTACCCAGCCCTCAACATAACCCTAACCCTAGGTCCAATCGGAAACCTAACCGCATATCTAACCCACGCCCTCAGCATAAGCCTAACCCTAGGTCCAATCGGAATCCTAACCGGATCTCTAACCCTAGCCCTCAATATAACCCTAACCCTAGGTCCATTCGGAACCCTAACAGGATATCTAACCCTAGCCCTCAACATAACCCTAACCCTAGGTCCAATCTGAACCCTAACCGGATCTCTAACCCTAGCCCTCATCATAACCTTAACCCTAGGTCCAATCGGAACCCTAACCGGATCTCTAAACCTAGCCCTCAACATTACCCTAACCCTAGGTCCAATCGGAACCCTAAACGGATATCTAAACCTAGCTCTCAACATAACCCTAACCCTTGGTCCAATCGGAACCCAAAACGGATATCTAACCCTAGCCCTCAACATAAACCTAACCCTAAGTCCAATCGCAAACCTAACCGCATATCTAACCCACGCCCTCAGCATAAGCATAACCCTAGGTCCAATCGGAACCCTAACCGGATCTCTAACCCTAGCCCTCAATATAACCCTAACCCTAGGTCCAATCGGAACCCTAACCGGATATCTAACCCTAGCCCTCAACATAACCCTAACCCTAGGTCCAATCGGAACCCTAACCGGATCTTTATCCCTAGCCCTCAACATATCCCTAACCCTAGGTCCAATCGGAACCCTAACTGGATTTCTAACCCTAGCCCTCAACTTAACCCTAACCCTAGGTCCAATCAGAACCCAAATAGGATCTCTACCCCAACCCGCAACATAACCCTAACCCTAGGCCCAATCGGAACCCTAACCGGATCTCGACCCCTCGCCCTCAACATAACCCTAACCCTTGGTCCAATCGGAACCCTAACCGGATATCTAACCCTAGCCGTCAACATAACCCTAACCGTAGGTCCAATAGGAACCCTAACCGGATCCCTAACCCTAGCTCTCAACGTAACCCTAACCCTAGGTCCAATCGGAACCCTAACGAGATGTCTAACCCTAGCCCTAAACATAACCCTAACCCTAGGTCCAATCGGAACCCTAACCGGATCTCTAACCCTAGCCCTCAACATAACCCTAACACTAGGTCCAATCGGAACCCTAACCGGATCTCTAACCCTAGTCCTCAACATAACCTTAACCCTAGGTCCAATAGGAACCCTAACCGGATCTCTAACCCTAGCCCTCAACATAACCCTAACCCTAGGTCCAATCGGAACCCTAACTGGATTTCTAACCCTAGCCCTCAACATAACCCTAACCCTAGGTCCAAACGGAACCCTAACAGGATCTCTACCCCAGCCCTCAACATAACCCTAACCCTAGGTCCAATCGGAACCCTAACCGGATCTCTACCCCTCGCCCTCAACATAACCCTAACCCTAGGTCCAATCGGAACCCTAACCGGATCTCTATCCCTAGCCCTCAACATATCCCTAACCCTAGGTCCAATCGGAACCCTAACCGGATCTCTACCCCTCGCCCTCAACATAACCCTAACCCTAGGTCCAATCGGAACTCTAACCGGAACTCTAAACCTAGCCCTCAACATAACCCTAACCCTAGGTCCAATCGGAACCCTAACCGTATATCTAACCCTAGCCCTCAACATAACACTAACCCTAGGTCCAATCGGAACCCTAACAGGATATCTAACCCTAGCCCTCAACATAACCCTAACGTAGGTCCAATCTGAACCCTAACCGGATCTCTAACCCTAGCCCTCAACATAATCTTAACCCTAGGTCCAATCGGAACCCTAACCGGATCTCTAACCCTAGCCCTCAACATTACCCTAACCCTAGGGCCAATCGGAACCCTAAACGGATATCTAAACCTAGCCCTCAACATAACCCTAACCCTTGGTCCAATCGGAACCCAAAACGGATATCTAACCCTAGCCCTCAACATAACCCTAATCCTAGGTCCAATCGGAAACCTAACCGCATATCTAACCCACGCCCTCAACATAACCCTAACCCTAGGTCCAATCGGAACCCTAACCGGATATCTAACCCTAGCCCTCAACATAGCCCTAACCCTAGGTCCAATAGGAACCCTAACCGGATCTTTATCCCTAGCCCTCAACATATCCCTAACCCTAGGTCCAATCGGAACCCGAACTGGATTTCTAACCTAGCCCTCAACATAACCCTAACCCTAGGTCCAATCAGAACCCAAATACGATCTCTACCCCAGCCCTCAACATAACCCTAACACTAGGTCCAATCGGAACCCTAACCGGATCTCTACCCCTCGCCCTCAACATAACCCTAACCCTTGGTCCAATCGGAACCCTAACCGGATATCTAACCCTAGCCCTCAACATAACCCTAACCCTAGGTCCAATAGGAACCCTAACCGGATCCCTAACCCTAGCTCTCAACGTAAGCCTAACCCTAGGTCCAATCGGAACCCTAACCAGATCTCTAACCCTAGCCCTAAACATAACCCTAACCCTAGGTCCAATCGGAACCCTAACCGGATCTCTAACCCTAGCCCTCAACATAAGCCTAACACTAGGTCCGATCGGAACCCTAACCGGATCTCTAACCCTAGTCCTCAACATAACCTTAACCCTAGGTCCAATAGGAACCCTAACCGGATCTCTAACCCTAGCCCTCAACATAACCCTAACCCTAGGTCCAATCGGAACCCTAACTGGATTTCTAACCCTAGCCCTCAACATAACCCTAACCCTGGGTCCAAACGGAACCCTAACAGGATCTCTACCCCAGCCCTCAACATAACCCTAACCCTAGGTCCAATCGGAACCCTAACCGGATCTCTACCCCTCGCCCTCAACATAACCCTAACCCTAGGTCCAATCGGAACCCTAACCGGATCTCTATCCCTAGCCCTCAACATATCCCTAACCCTAGGTCCAATCGGAACCCGAACTGGATTTCTAACCTAGCCCTCAACATAACCCTAACCCTAGGTCCAATCAGAACCCAAATACGATCTCTACCCCAGCCCTCAACATAACCCTAACACTAGGTCCAATCGGAACCCTAACCGGATCTCTACCCCTCGCCCTCAACATAACCCTAACCCTTGGTCCAATCGGAACCCTAACCGGATATCTAACCCTAGCCCTCAACATAACCCTAACCCTAGGTCCAATAGGAACCCTAACCGGATCCCTAACCCTAGCTCTCAACGTAAGCCTAACCCTAGGTCCAATCGGAACCCTAACCAGATCTCTAACCCTAGCCCTAAACATAACCCTAACCCTAGGTCCAATCGGAACCCTAACCGGATCTCTAACCCTAGCCCTCAACATAAGCCTAACACTAGGTCCGATCGGAACCCTAACCGGATCTCTAACCCTAGTCCTCAACATAACCTTAACCCTAGGTCCAATAGGAACCCTAACCGGATCTCTAACCCTAGCCCTCAACATAACCCTAACCCTAGGTCCAATCGGAACCCTAACTGGATTTCTAACCCTAGCCCTCAACATAACCCTAACCCTGGGTCCAAACGGAACCCTAACAGGATCTCTACCCCAGCCCTCAACATAACCCTAACCCTAGGTCCAATCGGAACCCTAACCGGATCTCTACCCCTCGCCCTCAACATAACCCTAACCCTAGGTCCAATCGGAACCCTAACCGGATCTCTATCCCTAGCCCTCAACATATCCCTAACCCTAGGTCCAATCGGAACCCTAACCGGATCTCTAACCCTAGCCCTCAACATAAGCCTAACACTAGGTCCGATCGGAACCCTAACCGGATCTCTAACCCTAGTTCTCAACATAACCTTAACCCTAGGTCCAATAGGAACCCTAACCGGATCTCTAACCCTAGCCCTCAACATAACCCTAACCCTAGGTCCAATCGGAACCCTAACTGGATTTCTAACCCTAGCCCTCAACATAACCCTAACCCTGGGTCCAAACGGAACCCTAACAGGATCTCTACCCCAGCCCTCAACATAACCCTAACCCTAGGTCCAATCGGAACCCTAACCGGATCTCTACCCCTCGCCCTCAACATAACCCTAACCCTAGGTCCAATCGGAACCCTAACCGGATCTCTATCCCTAGCCCTCAACATATCCCTAACCCTAGGTCCAATCGGAACCCTAACCGGATCTCTACCCCTCGCCCTCAACATAACCCTAACCCTAGGTCGAATCGGAACTCTAACCGGAACTCTAAACCTAGCCCTCAATATAACCCTAACCCTAGGTCCAATCGGAACCCTAACCGTATATCTAACCCTAGCCCTCAACATAACCCTAACCCTAGGTCCAATCGGAACCCTAACAGGATATCTAACCCTAGCCCTCAACATAACCCTAACCCTAGGTCCAATCGGAACCCTAACCGGATCTCTACCCCTCGCCCTCAACATAACCCTAACCCTAGGTCGAATCGGAACTCTAACCGGAACTCTAAACCTAGCCCTCAATATAACCCTAACCCTAGGTCCAATCGGAACCCTAACCGTATATCTAACCCTAGCCCTCAACATAACCCTAACCCTAGGTCCAATCGGAACCCTAACAGGATATCTAACCCTAGCCCTCAACATAACCCTAACCCTAGGTCCAATCGGAACCCTAACCGGATCTCTAACCCTCGCCCTCAACATAACACTAACCCTAGGTCCTATCGGAAACCTAACCGGATCTCTAAACCTAGCCCTGAACATAACCCTAACCCTAGGTCCAATCGGAACCCTAACCGGATCTCTAACCCTAGCCCTCAACATAACCCTAACCCTAGGTCCAATCAGAACCCAAATAGGATCTCTACCCCAGCCCTCAACATAACCCTAACCCTAGGTCCAATCGGAACCCTAACCGGATCTCTATCCCTAGCCCTCAACATAACGTTAACCCTAGGTTCAATCGGAACCCTAACCGCATATCTAACCCACGCCCTCAGCATAAGCATAACCCTAGGTCCAATCGGAACCCTAACCGGATCTCTAACCCTAGCCCTCAATATAACCCTAACCCTAGGTCCAATCGGAACCCTAACCGGATATCTAACCCTAGCCCTCAACATAACCCTAACCCTAGGTCCAATCGGAACCCTAACCGGATCTCTAACCCTAGCCCTCAACATAACCTTAACCCTAGGTCCAATCGGAACCCTAACCGGATCTCTAACCCTAGCCCTCAACATTACCCTAACCCTAGGTCCAATCGGAACCCTAAACGGATATCTAAACCTAGCTCTCAAAATAACCCTAACCCTTGGTCCAATCGGAACCCAAAACGGATATCTAACCCTAACCCTCAACATAACCATAACCCTAGGTCCAATCGGAAACCTAACCGCATATCTAACCCACGCCCTCAACATAACCCTAACCCTAGGTCCAATCGGAACCCTACCCGGATCTCTAACCCTAGCCCTCAATATAAACCTAACCCTAGGTCCAATCGGAACCCTAACCGGATATCTAAACCTAACCCTCAACATAACCCTAACCCTAGGTCCAATCGGAACCCTAACCGGATCTTTATCCCTAGCCCTCAACATATCCCTAACCCTAGGTCCAATCGGAACCCTAACTGGATTTCTAACCCTAGCCCTCAACATAACCCTAACCCTAGGTCCAATCAGAACCCAAAAAGGATCTCTACCCCAGCCCTCAACATAACCCTAACCCTAGGTCCAATCGGAACCCTAACCGGATCTCTACCCCTCGCCCTCAACATAACCATAACCCTTGGTCCAATCGGAACCCTAACGGGATATCTAACCCTAGCCCTCAAAATAACCCTAACCCTAGGTCCAATAGGAACCCTAACCGGATCCCTAACCCTTGCTCTCAACGTAACCCTAACCCTAGGTCCAATCGGAACCCTAACCAGATCTCTAACCCTAGCCCTAAACATAACCCTAACCCTAGGTCCAATCGGAACCCTAACCGGATCTCTAACCCTAGCCCTCAACATAACCTTAATCCTAGGTCCAATTGGAACCCTAACAGGATCTCTACCCAGCCCTCAACATAACCCTAACCCTAGGTCCAATCGGAAACCTAACCGCATATCTAACCCACGCCCTCAGCATAAGCCTAACCCTAGGTCCAATCGGAATCCTAACCGGATCTCTAACCCTAGCCCTCAATATAACCCTAACCCTAGGTCCATTCGGAACCCTAACAGGATATCTAACCCTAGCCCTCAACATAACCCTAACCCTAGGTCCAATCTGAACCCTAACCGGATCTCTAACCCTAGCCCTCATCATAACCTTAACCCTAGGTCCAATCGGAACCCTAACCGGATCTCTAAACCTAGCCCTCAACATTACCCTAACCCTAGGTCCAATCGGAACCCTAAACGGATATCTAAACCTAGCTCTCAACATAACCCTAACCCTTGGTCCAATCGGAACCCAAAACGGATATCTAACCCTAGCCCTCAACATAAACCTAACCCTAAGTCCAATCGCAAACCTAACCGCATATCTAACCCACGCCCTCAGCATAAGCATAACCCTAGGTCCAATCGGAACCCTAACCGGATCTCTAACCCTAGCCCTCAATATAACCCTAACCCTAGGTCCAATCGGAACCCTAACCGGATATCTAACCCTAGCCCTCAACATAACCCTAACCCTAGGTCCAATCGGAACCCTAACCGGATCTTTATCCCTAGCCCTCAACATATCCCTAACCCTAGGTCCAATCGGAACCCTAACTGGATTTCTAACCCTAGCCCTCAACTTAACCCTAACCCTAGGTCCAATCAGAACCCAAATAGGATCTCTACCCCAACCCGCAACATAACCCTAACCCTAGGCCCAATCGGAACCCTAACCGGATCTCGACCCCTCGCCCTCAACATAACCCTAACCCTTGGTCCAATCGGAACCCTAACCGGATATCTAACCCTAGCCGTCAACATAACCCTAACCGTAGGTCCAATAGGAACCCTAACCGGATCCCTAACCCTAGCTCTCAACGTAACCCTAACCCTAGGTCCAATCGGAACCCTAACGAGATGTCTAACCCTAGCCCTAAACATAACCCTAACCCTAGGTCCAATCGGAACCCTAACCGGATCTCTAACCCTAGCCCTCAACATAACCCTAACACTAGGTCCAATCGGAACCCTAACCGGATCTCTAACCCTAGTCCTCAACATAACCTTAACCCTAGGTCCAATAGGAACCCTAACCGGATCTCTAACCCTAGCCCTCAACATAACCCTAACCCTAGGTCCAATCGGAACCCTAACTGGATTTCTAACCCTAGCCCTCAACATAACCCTAACCCTAGGTCCAAACGGAACCCTAACAGGATCTCTACCCCAGCCCTCAACATAACCCTAACCCTAGGTCCAATCGGAACCCTAACCGGATCTCTACCCCTCGCCCTCAACATAACCCTAACCCTAGGTCCAATCGGAACCCTAACCGGATCTCTATCCCTAGCCCTCAACATATCCCTAACCCTAGGTCCAATCGGAACCCTAACCGGATCTCTACCCCTCGCCCTCAACATAACCCTAACCCTAGGTCCAATCGGAACTCTAACCGGAACTCTAAACCTAGCCCTCAACATAACCCTAACCCTAGGTCCAATCGGAACCCTAACCGTATATCTAACCCTAGCCCTCAACATAACACTAACCCTAGGTCCAATCGGAACCCTAACAGGATATCTAACCCTAGCCCTCAACATAACCCTAACGTAGGTCCAATCTGAACCCTAACCGGATCTCTAACCCTAGCCCTCAACATAATCTTAACCCTAGGTCCAATCGGAACCCTAACCGGATCTCTAACCCTAGCCCTCAACATTACCCTAACCCTAGGGCCAATCGGAACCCTAAACGGATATCTAAACCTAGCCCTCAACATAACCCTAACCCTTGGTCCAATCGGAACCCAAAACGGATATCTAACCCTAGCCCTCAACATAACCCTAATCCTAGGTCCAATCGGAAACCTAACCGCATATCTAACCCACGCCCTCAACATAACCCTAACCCTAGGTCCAATCGGAACCCTAACCGGATCTCTAAACCTAGCCCTCAATATAACCCTAACCCTAGGTCCAATCGGAACCCTAACCGGATATCTAACCCTAGCCCTCAACATAGCCCTAACCCTAGGTCCAATAGGAACCCTAACCGGATCTTTATCCCTAGCCCTCAACATATCCCTAACCCTAGGTCCAATCGGAACCCGAACTGGATTTCTAACCTAGCCCTCAACATAACCCTAACCCTAGGTCCAATCAGAACCCAAATACGATCTCTACCCCAGCCCTCAACATAACCCTAACACTAGGTCCAATCGGAACCCTAACCGGATCTCTACCCCTCGCCCTCAACATAACCCTAACCCTTGGTCCAATCGGAACCCTAACCGGATATCTAACCCTAGCCCTCAACATAACCCTAACCCTAGGTCCAATAGGAACCCTAACCGGATCCCTAACCCTAGCTCTCAACGTAAGCCTAACCCTAGGTCCAATCGGAACCCTAACCAGATCTCTAACCCTAGCCCTAAACATAACCCTAACCCTAGGTCCAATCGGAACCCTAACCGGATCTCTAACCCTAGCCCTCAACATAAGCCTAACACTAGGTCCGATCGGAACCCTAACCGGATCTCTAACCCTAGTCCTCAACATAACCTTAACCCTAGGTCCAATAGGAACCCTAACCGGATCTCTAACCCTAGCCCTCAACATAACCCTAACCCTAGGTCCAATCGGAACCCTAACTGGATTTCTAACCCTAGCCCTCAACATAACCCTAACCCTGGGTCCAAACGGAACCCTAACAGGATCTCTACCCCAGCCCTCAACATAACCCTAACCCTAGGTCCAATCGGAACCCTAACCGGATCTCTACCCCTCGCCCTCAACATAACCCTAACCCTAGGTCCAATCGGAACCCTAACCGGATCTCTATCCCTAGCCCTCAACATATCCCTAACCCTAGGTCCAATCGGAACCCTAACCGGATCTCTACCCCTCGCCCTCAACATAACCCTAACCCTAGGTCGAATCGGAACTCTAACCGGAACTCTAAACCTAGCCCTCAATATAACCCTAACCCTAGGTCCAATCGGAACCCTAACCGTATATCTAACCCTAGCCCTCAACATAACCCTAACCCTAGGTCCAATCGGAACCCTAACAGGATATCTAACCCTAGCCCTCAACATAACCCTAACCCTAGGTCCAATCTGAACCCTAACCGGATCTCTAACCCTAGCCCTCAACATAACCTTAACCCTAGGTCCAATCGGAACCCTAACCGGATCTCTAACCCTAGCCCTCAACATTACCCTAACCCTAGGGCCAATCGGAACCCTAAACGGATATCTAAACCTAGCCCTCAACATAACCCTAACCCTTGGTCCAATCGGAACTCAAAACGGATATCTAACCCTAGCCCTCAACATAACCCTAACCCTAGGTCCAATCGGAAACCTAACCGCATATCTAACCCACGCCCTCAACATAACCCTAACCCTAGGTCCAATCGGAACCGTAACCGGATCTCTAACCCTAGCCCTCAATATAACCCTAACCCTAGGTCCAATCGGAACGCTAACCGGATATCTAACCCTAGCCCTCAACATAACCCTAAACCTAGGTCCAATCGGAACCCTAACCGGATCTTTATCCCTCGCCCTCAACATATCCCTAACCCTAGGTCCAATCGGAACCCTAACTGGATTTCTAACCCTAGCCCTCAACATAACCCTAACCTTAGGTCCAATCAGAACCCAAATTGGATCTCTACCCCAGCCCTCACCATAACCCTAACCCTAGGTCCAATCGGAACCCTAACCGGATCTCTACCCGTCGCCCTCAACATAACCCTAACCCTTGGTCCAATCGGAACCCTAACCGGATATCTAACCCTAGCCCTCAACATAACCCTAACCGTAGGTCCAATAGGAACCCTAACCGGATCCCTAACCCTAGCTCTCAACGTAACCCTAACCCTAGGTCCAATCGGAACCCTAACCAGATCTCTAACCCTAGCCCTAAACATAACCTTAACCCTAGGTCCAATCGGAACCCTAACCGGATCTCTAACCCTCGCCCTCAACATAACACTAACCCTAGGTCCTATCGGAACCCTAACCGGATCTCTAAACCTAGCCCTGAACATAACCCTAATGCTAGGTCCAATCGGAACCCTAACCGGATCTCTAACCCTAGCCCTCAACATAACCCTAACCCTAGGTCCAATCGGAACCCAAAACGGATATCTAACCCTAGCCCTCAACATAACCCTAACCCTAGGTCCAATCGGAAACATAACCGGATATCTAACCCTAGCCTCAACATAACCCTAACCCTAGGTCCAAACGGAACCCTAACAGGATCTCTAACCCTAGCGCTCAACATAAGCCCAACCCGAGGTCCAATCGGAACCCTAACCGGATCTCTAACCCTAGCCCTAAACATAACCCTAACCCTAGGTCCAATCGGAACCCTAACCGGATCTCTAACCCTCGCCCTCAACATAACACTAACCCTAGGTCCTATCGGAACCCTAACCGGATCTCTAAATCTAGCCCTGAACATAACCCTAATGCTAGGTCCAATCGGAACCCTAACCGGATCTCTAACCCTAGCCCTCAACATAACCCTAACCCTAGGTCCAATCGGAACCCAAAGCGGATATCTAACCCTAGCCCTCAACATAACCCTAACCCTAGGTCCAATCGGAAACATAACCGGATATCTAACCCTAGCCTCAACATAACCCTAACCCTAGGTCCAAACGGAACCCTAACAGGATCTCTAACCCTAGCGCTCAACATAAGCCCAACCCGAGGTCCAATCGGAACCCTAACCGGATCTCTAACCCTAGCCCTCAACATAACCCTAACCCTAGGTCCAATCGGAACCCTAACCAGAACTCTAACCCAAGCCCTCAAAATAACCCTAACCCTAGGTCCAATCGGAACCCTAACCGGATCTCTACCCCTCGCCCGCAACATAACCCTAAACCTTGGTCCAATCGGAACCCTAAGCGGATATCTAACCCTAGCCCTCAACATAAGCCTAACCGTAGGTCCAATAGGAACCCTAACCGGATCCCTAACCCTAGCTCTCAACGTAACCCTAACCCTAGGTCCAATCGGAACCCTAACCAGATCTCTAACCCTAGCCCTAAACATAACCCTAACCCTAGGTCCAATCGGAACCCTAACCGGATCTCTAACCCTCGCCCTCAACATAACACTAACCCTAGGTCCTATCGGAAACCTAACCGGATCTCTAAACCTAGCCCTGAACATAACCCTAACCCTAGGTCCAATCGGAACCCTAACCGGATCTCTAACCCTAGCCCTCAACATAACCCTAACCCTAGGTCCAATCAGAACCCAAATAGGATCTCTACCCCAGCCCTCAACATAACCCTAACCCTAGGTCCAATCGGAACCCTAACCGGATCTCTATCCCTAGCCCTCAACATAACGTTAACCCTAGGTTCAATCGGAACCCTAACCGCATATCTAACCCACGCCCTCAGCATAAGCATAACCCTAGGTCCAATCGGAACCCTAACCGGATCTCTAACCCTAGCCCTCAATATAACCCTAACCCTAGGTCCAATCGGAACCCTAACCGGATATCTAACCCTAGCCCTCAACATAACCCTAACCCTAGGTCCAATCGGAACCCTAACCGGATCTTTATCCCTAGCCCTCAACATATCCCTAACCCTAGGTCCAATCGGAACCCTAACTGGATTTCTAACCCTAGCCCTCAACTTAACCCTAACCCTAGGTCCAATCAGAACCCAAATAGGATCTCTACCCCAACCCGCAACATAACCCTAACCCTAGGCCCAATCGGAACCCTAACCGGATCTCGACCCCTCGCCCTCAACATAACCCTAACCCTTGGTCCAATCGGAACCCTAACCGGATATCTAACCCTAGCCGTCAACATAACCCTAACCGTAGGTCCAATAGGAACCCTAACCGGATCCCTAACCCTAGCTCTCAACGTAACCCTAACCCTAGGTCCAATCGGAACCCTAACGAGATGTCTAACCCTAGCCCTAAACATAACCCTAACCCTAGGTCCAATCGGAACCCTAACCGGATCTCTAACCCTAGCCCTCAACATAACCCTAACACTAGGTCCAATCGGAACCCTAACCGGATCTCTAACCCTAGTCCTCAACATAACCTTAACCCTAGGTCCAATAGGAACCCTAACCGGATCTCTAACCCTAGCCCTCAACATAACCCTAACCCTAGGTCCAATCGGAACCCTAACTGGATTTCTAACCCTAGCCCTCAACATAACCCTAACCCTAGGTCCAAACGGAACCCTAACAGGATCTCTACCCCAGCCCTCAACATAACCCTAACCCTAGGTCCAATCGGAACCCTAACCGGATCTCTACCCCTCGCCCTCAACATAACCCTAACCCTAGGTCCAATCGGAACCCTAACCGGATCTCTATCCCTAGCCCTCAACATATCCCTAACCCTAGGTCCAATCGGAACCCTAACCGGATCTCTACCCCTCGCCCTCAACATAACCCTAACCCTAGGTCCAATCGGAACTCTAACCGGAACTCTAAACCTAGCCCTCAACATAACCCTAACCCTAGGTCCAATCGGAACCCTAACCGTATATCTAACCCTAGCCCTCAACATAACACTAACCCTAGGTCCAATCGGAACCCTAACAGGATATCTAACCCTAGCCCTCAATATAACCCTAACGTAGGTCCAATCTGAACCCTAACCGGATCTCTAACCCTAGCCCTCAACATAATCTTAACCCTAGGTCCAATCGGAACCCTAACCGGATCTCTAACCCTAGCCCTCAACATTACCCTAACCCTAGGGCCAATCGGAACCCTAAACGGATATCTAAACCTAGCCCTCAACATAACCCTAACCCTTGGTCCAATCGGAACCCAAAACGGATATCTAACCCTAGCCCTCAACATAACCCTAATCCTAGGTCCAATCGGAAACCTAACCGCATATCTAACCCACGCCCTCAACATAACCCTAACCCTAGGTCCAATCGGAACCCTAACCGGATCTCTAACCCTAGCCCTCAATATAACCCTAACCCTAGGTCCAATCGGAACCCTAACCGGATATCTAACCCTAGCCCTCAACATAGCCCTAACCCTAGGTCCAATAGGAACCCTAACCGGATCTTTATCCCTAGCCCTCAACATATCCCTAACCCTAGGTCCAATCGGAACCCGAACTGGATTTCTAACCTAGCCCTCAACATAACCCTAACCCTAGGTCCAATCAGAACCCAAATACGATCTCTACCCCAGCCCTCAACATAACCCTAACACTAGGTCCAATCGGAACCCTAACCGGATCTCTACCCCTCGCCCT
Source organism: Miniopterus natalensis (assembly GCF_054644295.1). NCBI lineage: Eukaryota > Metazoa > Chordata > Mammalia > Chiroptera > Miniopteridae > Miniopterus > Miniopterus natalensis. Next base: position 2,454,109 of record NC_142091.1, read on the forward strand.
CAACATAACCCTAACCCTTGGTCCAATCGGAACCCTAACCGGATATCTAACCCTAGCCCTCAACATAACCCTAACCCTAGGTCCAATAGGAACCCTAACCGGATCCCTAACCCTAGCTCTCAACGTAAGCCTAACCCTAGGTCCAATCGGAACCCTAACCAGATCTCTAACCCTAGCCCTAAACATAACCCTAACCCTAGGTCCAATCGGAACCCTAACCGGATCTCTAACCCTAGCCCTCAACATAAGCCTAACACTAGGTCCGATCGGAACCCTAACCGGATCTCTAACCCTAGTCCTCAACATAACCTTAACCCTAGGTCCAATAGGAACCCTAACCGGATCTCTAACCCTAGCCCTCAACATAACCCTAACCCTAGGTCCAATCGGAACCCTAACTGGATTTCTAACCCTAGCCCTCAACATAACCCTAACCCTGGGTCCAAACGGAACCCTAACAGGATCTCTACCCCAGCCCTCAACATAACCCTAACCCTAGGTCCAATCGGAACCCTAACCGGATCTCTACCCCTCGCCCTCAACATAACCCTAACCCTAGGTCCAATCGGAACCCTAACCGGATCTCTATCCCTAGCCCTCAACATATCCCTAACCCTAGGTCCAATCGGAACCCTAACCGGATCTCTACCCCTCGCCCTCAACATAACCCTAACCCTAGGTCGAATCGGAACTCTAACCGGAACTCTAAACCTAGCCCTCAACATAACCCTAACCCTAGGTCCAATCGGAACCCTAACCGTATATCTAACCCTAGCCCTCAACATAACCCTAACCCTAGGTCCAATCGGAACCCTAACAGGATATCTAACCCTAGCCCTCAACATAACCCTAACCCTAGGTCCAATCTGAACCCTAACCGGATCTCTAACCCTAGCCCTCAACATAACCTTAACCCTAGGTCCAATCGGAACCCTAACCGGATCTCTAACCCTAGCCCTCAACATTACCCTAACCCTAGGGCCAATCGGAACCCTAAACGGATATCTAAACCTAGCCCTCAACATAACCCTAACCCTTGGTCCAATCGGAACTCAAAACGGATATCTAACCCTAGCCCTCAACATAACCCTAACCCTAGGTCCAATCGGAAACCTAACCGCATATCTAACCCACGCCCTCAACATAACCCTAACCCTAGGTCCAATCGGAACCCTAACCGGATCTCTAACCCTAGCCCTCAATATAACCCTAACCCTAGGTCCAATCGGAACGCTAACCGGATATCTAACCCTAGCCCTCAACATAACCCTAACCCTAGGTCCAATCGGAACCCTAACTGGATTTCTAACCCTAGCCCTCAACATAACCCTAACCTTAGGTCCAATCAGAACCCAAATTGGATCTCTACCCCAGCCCTCACCATAACCCTAACCCTAGGTCCAATCGGAACCCTAACCGGATCTCTACCCCTCGCCCTCAACATAACCCTAACCCTTGGTCCAATCGGAACCCTAACCGGATATCTAACCCTAGCCCTCAACATAACCCTAACCGTAGGTCCAATAGGAACCCTAACCGGATCCCTAACCCTAGCTCTCAACGTAACCCTAACCCTAGGTCCAATCGGAACCCTAACCAGATCTCTAACCCTAGCCCTAAACATAACCCTAACCCTAGGTCCAATCGGAACCCTAACCGGATCTCTAACCCTCGCCCTCAACATAACACTAACCCTAGGTCCTATCGGAACCCTAACCGGATCTCTAAACCTAGCCCTGAACATAACCCTAATGCTAGGTCCAATCGGAACCCTAACCGGATCTCTAACCCTAGCCCTCAACATAACCCTAACCCTAGGTCCAATCGGAACCCAAAACGGATATCTAACCCTAGCCCTCAACATAACCCTAACCCTAGGTCCAATCGGAAACATAACCGGATATCTAACCCTAGCCTCAACATAACCCTAACCCTAGGTCCAAACGGAACCCTAACAGGATCTCTAACCCTAGCGCTCAACATAAGCCCAACCCGAGGTCCAATCGGAACCCTAACCGGATCTCTAACCCTAGCCTTCAACATAACCCTAACCCTAGGTCCAATCGGAACCCTAACCAGATCTCTAACCCTAGCCCTAAACATAACCCTAACCCTAGGTCCAATCGGAACCCTAACCGGATCTCTAACCCTCGCCCTCAACATAACACTAACCCTAGGTCCTATCGGAACCCTAACCGGATCTCTAAACCTAGCCCTGAACATAACCCTAATGCTAGGTCCAATCGGAACCCTAACCGGATCTCTAACCCTAGCCCTCAACATAACCCTAACCCTAGGTCCAATCGGAACCCAAAGCGGATATCTAACCCTAGCCCTCAACATAACCCTAACCCTAGGTCCAATCGGAAACATAACCGGATATCTAACCCTAGCCTCAACATAACCCTAACCCTAGGTCCAAACGGTACCCTAACAGGATCTCTAACCCTAGCGCTCAACATAAGCCCAACCCGAGGTCCAATCGGAACCCTAACCGGATCTCTAACCCTAGCCCTCAACATAACCCTAACCCTAGGTCCAATCGGAACCCTAACCAGAACTCTAACCCAAGCCCTCAAAATAACCCTAACCCTAGGTCCAATCGGAACCCTAACCGGATCTCTACCCCTCGCCCGCAACATAACCCTAAACCTTGGTCCAATCGGAACCCTAAGCGGATATCTAACCCTAGCCCTCAACATAAGCCTAACCGTAGGTCCAATAGGAACCCTAACCGGATCCCTAAACCTAGCTCTCAACGTAACCCTAACCCTAGGTCCAATCGGAACCCTAACCAGATCTCTAACCCTAGCCCTAAACATAACCCTAACCCTAGGTCCAATCGGAACCCTAACCGGATCTCTAACCCTCGCCCTCAACATAACACTAACCCTAGGTCCTATCGGAAACCTAACCGGATCTCTAAACCTAGCCCTGAACATAACCCTAACCCTAGGTCCAATCGGAACCCTAACCGGATCTCTAACCCTAGCCCTCAACATAACCCTAACCCTAGGTCCAATCAGAACCCAAATAGGATCTCTACCCCAGCCCTCAACATAACCCTAACCCTAGGTCCAATCGGAACCCTAACCGGATCTCTATCCCTAGCCCTCAACATAACGTTAACCCTAGGTTCAATCGGAACCCTAACTGGATCTCTAACCCTAGCCCTCAACATAACCCTAACCCTAGGTCCAATCGGAACCCTAACCGGATCTCTAACCCTAGCCCTCAACATAACGCAAACCCTAGGTCCAATCGGAACCCTAACAGGATCTCTACCCCAGCCCTCAACATAACCCTAACCCTAGGTCCAATCGGAACCCTTACTGGATCTGTACCCCTCGCACTCAACATAACCCTAACCCTAGGTCCAATCGGAACCCTAACCGGATCTCTACCCCTCGCCCTCAACATAACTCTAACCCTTGGTCCAATCGGAACCCTAACCGAATATCAAACCCTAGCCCTCAACATAACCCTAACCCTAGGTCCAATCGGAACCCTAACCTGATCTCTACCCCTCGCCCTCAACATAACCCTAACCCTAGGTCCAATCGGAACTCTAACCGGAACTCTAAACCTAGCCCTCAACATAACCCTAACCCTAGGTCCAATCGGAACCCTAACCGGATATCTAACCCTATCCCTCAACATAACGCTAACCCTAGGTCCAATCGGAACCCTAACCGGATCTCTAAACCTAGCCCTGAACATAACCCTAACCCTAGGTCCAATCGGAACCCTAACCGGATCTCTAACCCTAGCCCTCAACATAACCCTAACCCTAGGTCCAATCTGAACCCTAACCGGATCTCTAACCCTAGCCCTCAACATAACCTTAACCCTAGGTCCAATCGGAACCCTAAACGGATATCTAAACCTAGCCCTCAACATAACCCTAACCCTAGGTCCAATCGGAACCCAAAACGGATATCTAACCCTAGCCCTCAACATAACCCTAACCCTAGGTCCAATCGGAACCCTAACCGGATCTCTATCCCTAGCCCTCAACATATCCCTAACCCTAGGTCCAATCGGAACCCTAACCGGATCTCTAAACCTAGCCCTGAACATAACCCTAACCCTAGGTCCAATCGGAACCCTAACCGGATCTCTATCCCTAGCCCTCAACATATCCCTAACCCTAGGTCCAATCGGAACCCTAACCGGATCTCTACCCCTCGCCCTCAACATAACCCTAACCCTAGGTCCAATCGGAACTCTAACCGGAACTCTAAACCTAGCCCTCAACATAACCCTAACCCTAGGTCCAATCGGAACCCTAACCGTATATCTAACCCTAGCCCTCAACATAACCCTAACCCTAGGTCCAATCGGAACCCTAACATGATATCTAACCCTAGCCCTCAACATAACCCTAACCCTAGGTCCAATCTGAACCCTAACCGGATCTCTAACCCTAGCCCTCAACATAACCTTAACCCTAGGTCCAATCGGAACCCTAACCGGATCTCTAACCCTAGCCCTCAACATTACCCTAACCCTAGGTCCAATCGGAACCCTAAACGGATATCTAAACCTAGCTCTCAAAATAACCCTAACCCTTGGTCCAATCGGAACCCAAAACGGATATCTAACCCTAACCCTCAACATAACCCTAACCCTAGGTCCAATCGGAAACCTAACCGCATATCTAACCCACGCCCTCAACATAACCCTAACCCTAGGTCCAATCGGAACCCTACCCGGATCTCTAACCCTAGCCCTCTATATAACCCTAACCCTAGGTCCAACCGGAACCCTAACCGGATATCTAACCCTAGCCCTCAACATAACCCTAACCCTAGGTCCAATCGGAACCCTAACCGGATCTTTATCCCTAGCCCTCAACATATCCCTAACCCTAGGTCCAATCGGAACCCTAACTGGATTTCTAACCCTAGCCCTCAACATAACCCTAACCCTAGGTCCAATCAGAACCCAAAAAGGATCTCTACCCCAGCCCTCAACATAACCCTAACCCTAGGTCCAATCGGAACCCTAACCGGATCTCTACCCCTCGCCCTCAACATAACCATAACCCTTGGTCCAATCGGAACCCTAACGAGATATCTAACCCTAGCCCTCAACATAACCCTAACCCTAGGTCCAATAGGAACCCTAACCGGATCCCTAACCCTAGCTCTCAACGTAACCCTAACCCTAGGTCCAATCGGAACCCTAACCAGATCTCTAACCCTAGCCCTAAAGATAACCCTAACCCTAGGTCCAATCGGAACCCTAACCGGATCTCTAACCCTAGCCCTCAACATAACCCTAACACTAGGTCCAATCGGAACCCTAACCGGATCTCTACCCCTCGCCCTCAACTTAACCCTAACCCTAGGTCCAACCGGAACTCTAACCGGAACTCTAAACCTAGCCCTCAACATAACCCTAACCCTAGGTCCAATCGGAACCCTAACCGTATATCTAACCCTAGCCCTCAACATAACCCTATCCCTAGGTCCAATCGGAACCCTAACAGGATATCTAACCCTAGCCCTCAACATAACCCTAACCCTAGGTCCAATCTGAACCCTAACCGGATCTCTAACCCTAGCCCTCAACATAACCCTAACCCTAGGTCCAATCGGAACCCTAAACGGATATCTAACCCTAGCCCTCAACATAACCCTAACACTAGGTCCAATCGGAACCCTAACCGGATATCTAACCCTAGCCCTCAACATAACCTTAATCCTAGGTCCAATTGGAACCCTAACAGGATCTCTACCCAGCCCTAAACATAACCCTAACCCTAGGTCCAATCGGAACCCTAACCGGATCTCTACCCCTCGCCCTCCACATAACCCTAACCCTAGGTCCAATCTGAACCCTAACCGGATCTCTAACCCTAGCCCTCTACATAACCCTAACCCTAGGCCCAATCGGAACCCTAACCGGATATCTAACCCTAGCCCTCAACATAACCCTAACCCTAGGTCCAATCAGAACCCTAACCGGATCTCTATCCCTAGCCCGAAACATAACCTTAACCCTAGGTCCAATCGGAACCCTAACTGGATCTCTAACCCTAGCCCTTAACCTAACCCTAACCCTAGGTCCAATCGGAACCCTAACCGGATCTCTAACCCTAGCCCTGAACATAACCCTAACCCTAGGTCCAATGGGAACCCTAACAGGATCTCTACCCCAGCCCTCAACATAACCCTAACCCTAGGTCCAATCGGAACCCTAACCGGATCTCTACCCCTCGCCCTCAACATAACTCTAACCCTTGGTCCAATCGGAACGCTAACCGAATATCTAACCCTAGCCCTCAACATAACCCTAACCCTAGGTCCAATCGGAACCCTAACCAGATCTCTACCCCTCGCCCTCAACATAACCCTAACCCTAGGTCCAATCGGAACTCTAACCGGAACTCTAAACCTAGCCCTCAACATAACCCTAACCCTAGGTCCAATCGGAACCCTAACCGGATCTCTAAACCTAGCCCTGAACATAACCCTAACCCTAGGTCCAATCGGAACCCTAACCGGATCTCTAACCCTAGCACTCAACATAACCCTAACCCTAGGTCCAATCGGAACCCTAAACGGATAACTAAACCTAGCCCTCAACATAACCCTAACCCTAGGTCCAATCGGAACCCAAAACGGATATCTAACCCTAGCCCTCAACATAACACTAACCCTAGGTCCAATCGGAAACCTAACCGAATATCTAACCCACGCCCTCAACATAACCCTAACCCTGGGTCCAATCGGAACCCTAACCGGATCTCTAACCCTAGCCCTCAACATAACCCTAACCCTAGGTCCAATCGGAACCCTAACCGGATCTCTAACCCTAGCCCTCAAAATAACCCTAACACTAGGTCCAATCGGAACCGTATCCGGATATCTAACCCTAGCCCTCAACATAACCCTAACCCTAGGTCCAATCGGAACCCTAACCGGATCTTCATCCCTAGCCCTCAACATATCCCTAACCCAAGGTCCAATCGGAACCCTAACCGGATCTCTAACCCTAGCCCTCAACATAACCCTAACACTAGGTCCAATCGGAACCCTAACCGGATCTCTAACCCTAGTCCTCAACATAACCTTAACCCTGGGTCCAATAGGAACCCTAACCGGATCCTAACCCTAGCCCTCAACATAACCCTAACCCTAGGTCGAATCGGAACCCTAACTGGATTTCTAACCCTAGCCCTCAACATAACCCTAACCCTAGGTCCAAACAGAACCCTAACAGGATCTCTACCCCAGCCCTCAACATAACCCTAACCCTAGGTCCAATCGGAACCCTAACCGGATCTCTACCCCTCGCCCTCAACATAACCCTAACCCTAGGTCCAATCGGAACCCTAACCGGATCTCTATCCCTAGCCCTCAACATATCCCTAACCCTAGGTCCAATCGGAACCCTAACCGGATCTCTACCCCTCGCCCTCAACATAACCCTAACCCGAGGTCCAATCGGAACTCTAACCGGAACTCTAAACCTAGCCCTCAACATAACCCTAACCCTAGGTCCAATCGGAACCCTAACCGTATATCTAACCCTAGCCCTCAACATAACCCTAACCCTAGGTCCAATCGGAACCCTAACAGGATATCTAACCCTAGCCCTCAACATAACCCTAACCCTAGGTCCAATTGGAACCCTAACCGGATATCTAACCCTAGGCCTCAACATAACCCTAACCCTAGGTCCAATCGGAACCCTAACCGGATCTTTATCCCTAGCCCCCAACATATCCCTAAACCTAGGTCCAATCGGAACCCTAACTGGATTTCTAACCCTAGCCCTCAACATAACCCTAACCCTAGGTCCAATCAGAACCCAAATAGGATCTCTACCCCAGCCCTCAACATAACCCTAACCCTAGGTCCAATCGGAACCCTAACCGGATCTCTACCCCTCGCCCTCAACATAACCCTAACGCTTGGTCCAATCGGAACCCTAACCGGATATCTAACCCTAGCCCTCAACATAACCCTAACCGTTGGTCCAATAGGAACCCTAACCGGATCCCTAACCCTAGCTCTCAAAGTAACCCTAACCCTAGGTCCAATCGTAACCCTAACCAGATCTCTAACCCTAGCCCTAAACATAACCCTAACCCTAGGTCCATTCGGAACCCTAACCGGATCTCTAACCCTAGCCCTCAACATAACCCTAACACTAGGTCCAATCGGAACCCTAACCGGATCTCTACCCCTCGCCCTCAACATAACCCTAACCCTAGGTCCAATAGGAACTCTAACCGGAACTCTAAACCTAGCCCTCAACATAACCCTAACCCTAGGTCCAATCGGAACCCTAACCGTATATCTAACCCTAGCCCTCAACATAACCCTAACCCTAGGTCCAATCGGAACCCTAACAGGATATCTAACCCTAGCCCTCAACATAACCCTAACCCTAGGTCCAATCTGAACCCTAACCGGATCTCTAACCCGAGCCCTCAACATAACCCTAACCCTAGGTCCAATCGGAACCCTAAACGGATATCTAACCCTAACCCTCAACATAACCCTAACACTAGGTCCAATCGGAACCCTAAACGGATATCTAACCCTAGCCCTCAACATAACCTTAATCCTAGGTCCAATTGGAACCCTAACAGGATCTCTACCCAGCCCTCAACATAACCCTAACCCTAGGTCCAATCGGAACCCTAACCGGATCTCTACCCCTCGCCCTCCACATAACCCTAACCCTAGGTCTAATCGGAACTCTAACCGCACCTCTAACCCTAGCCCTCTACATAACCCTAACCCTAGGCACAATGGGAACCCTAACCGGATATCTAACCCTAGCCCTCAACATAACCCTAACCCTAGGTCCAATCGGAACCCTAACCGGATCTCTATCCGTAGCCCGCAACATAACCTTAACCCTAGGTCCAATCGGACCCCTAACTGGATCTCTAACCCTAGCCCTCAACATAACCCTAACCCTAGGTCCAATCGGAACCCTAACCGGATCTCTAACCCTAGCCCTCAACATAACCCTAACCCTAGGTCCAATGGGAATCCTAACAGGATCTCTACCCCAGCCCTCAACATAACCCTAACCCTAGGTCCAATCGGAACCCTTACTGGATCTGTACCCCTCGCACTCAACATAACCCTAACCCTAGGTCCAATCGGAACCCTAACCGGATCTCTACCCCTCGCCCTCAACATAACTCTAACCCTAGGTCCAATCGGAACCCTAACCGGATCTCTACCCCTCGCCCTCAACATAACCCTAACCCTAGGTCCAATCGGAACTCTAACCGGAACTCTAAACATAGCCCTCAACATAACCCTAACCCTAGGTCCAATCGGAACCCTAACCGGATCTCTAAACCTAGCCCTGAACATAACCCTAACCCTAGGTCCAATCTGAACCCTACCCGGATCTCTAACCCTAGCACTCAACATAACCCTAACCCTAGGTCCAATCGGAACCCTAAACGGATAACTAAAACTAGCCCTCAACATAACCCTAACCCTAGGTCCAATCGGAACCCAAAACGGATATCTAACCCTAGCCCTCAACATAACCCTAACCCTAGGTCCAATCGGAAACCTAACCGCATATCTAACCCACGCCCTCAACATAACCCTAACCCTAGGTCCAATTGGAACCCTAACCGGATCTCTAACCCTAGCCCTCAACATAACCCTAACCCTAGGTCCAATCGGAACCCTAACCGGATCTCTAACCCTAGCCCTCAACATAACCCTAACCCTAGGTCCAATCGGAACCCTAACCGGATCTCTAACCCTAGCCCTCAAAATAACCCTAACACTAGGTCCAATCGGAACCGTAACCGGATATCTAACCCTAGCCCTCAACATAACCCTAACCCTAGGTCCAATCGGAACCCTAACCGGATCTTCATCCCTAGCCCTCAACATATCCCTAACCCTAGGTCCAATCGGAACCCTAACCGGATCTCTAACCCTAGCCCTCAACATAACCCTAACACTAGGTCCAATCGGAACCCTAACCGGATCTCTAACCCTAGTCCTCAACATAACCTTAACCCTGGGTCCAATAGGAACCCTAACCGGAACTCTAACCCTAACCCTCAACATAACCCTAACCTTGGGTCCAATCGGAACCCTAACTGGATTTCTAACCCTAGCCCTCAACATAACCCTAACCCTAGGTCCAAACAGAACCCAAACAGGATCTCTACCCCAGCCCTCAACATAACCCTAACCGTAGGTCCAATCGGAACCCTAACCGGATCTCTACCCCTCGCCCTCAACATAACCCTAACCCTAGGTCCAATCGGAACCCTAACCGGATCTCTATCCCTAGCCCTCAACATATCCCTAACCCTAGGTCCAATCGGAACCCTAACCGGATCTCTACCCCTCGGCCTCAACATAACCCTAACCCGAGGTCCAATAGGAACTCTAACCGGAACTCTAAACCTAGCCCTCAACATAACCCTAACCCTAGGTCCAATCGGAACCCTAACCGTATATCTAACCCTAGCCCTCAACATAACCCTAACCCTAGGTCCAATCGGAACCCTAACAGGATATCTAACCCTAGCCCTCAACATAACCCTAACCCTAGGTCCAATCTGAACCCTAACCGGATCTCTAACCCTAGCCCTCATCATAACCTTAACCCTAGGTCCAATCGGAACCCTAACCGGATCTCTAACCCTAGCCCTCAACATTACCCTAACCCTAGGTCCAATCGGAACCCTAAACGGATATCTAAACCTAGCTCTCAACATAACCCTCACCCTTGGTCCAATCGGAACCCAAAACGGATATCTAACCCTAGCCCTCAACATAACCCTAACCCTAGGTCCAATCGGAAACCTAACCGCATATCTAACCCACGCCCTCAGCATAAGCCTAACCATAGGTCCAATCGGAACCCTAACCGGATCTCTAACCCTAGCCCTCAATATAACCCTAACCCTAGGTCCAATCGGAACCCTAACCGGATATCTAACCCTAGCCCTCAACATAACCCTAACCCAAGGTCCAATCGGAACCCTAACTGGATTTCTAACCCTAGCCCTCAACATATCCCTAACCCTAGGTCCAATCGGAACCCTAACTGGATTTCTAACCCTAGCCCTCAACATAACCCTAACCCTAGGTCCAATCAGAACCCAAATAGGATCTCTACCCCAGCCCTCAACATAACCCTAACCCTAGGTCCAATCGGAACCCTAACCGGATTTCTACCCCTCGCCCTCAACATAACCCTAACCCTTGGTCCAATCGGAACCCTAACCGGATATCTAACCCTAGCCGTCAACATAACCCTAACCGTAGGTCCAATAGGAACCCTAACCGGATCCCTAACCCTAGCTCTCAACGTAACCCTAACCCTAGGTCCAATCGGAACCCTAACCAGATGTCTAACCCTAGCCCTAAACATAACCCTAACCCTAGGTCCAATCGGAACCCTAACCGGATCTCTAACCCTAGCCCTCAACATAACCCTAACACTAGGTCCAATCGGAACCCTAACCGGATCTCTAACCCTAGTCCTCAACATAACCTTAACCCTAGGTCCAATAGGAACCCTAACCGGATCTCTAACCCTAGCCCTCAACATAACCCTAACCCTAGGTCCAATCGGAACCCTAACTGGATTTCTAACCCTAGCCCTCAACATAACCCTAACCCTAGGTACAAACGGAACCCTAACAGGATCTCTACCCCAGCCCTCAACATAACCCTAACCCTAGGTCCAATCGGAACCCTAACCAGATCTCTACCCCTCGCCCTCAACATAACCCTAACCCTAGGTCCAATCGGAACCCTAACCGGATCTCTATCCCTAGCCCTCAACATATCCCTAACCCTAGGTCCAATCGGAACCCTAACCGGATCTCTACCCCTCGCCCTCAACATAACCCTAACCCTAGGTCCAATCGGAACTTTAACCGGAACTCTAAACCTAGCCCTCAGCATAACCCTAACCCTAGGTCCAATCGGAACCCTAACCGTATATCTAACCCTAGCCCTCAACATAACCCTAACCCTAGGTCCAATCGGAACCCTAACAGGATATCTAACCCTAGCCCTCAACATAACCCTAACGTAGGTCCAATCTGAACCCTAACCGGATCTCTAACCCTAGCCCTCAACATAATCTTAACCATAGGTCCAATCGGAACCCTAACCGGATCTCTAACCCTAGCCCTCAACATTACCCTAACCCTAGGTCCAATCGGAACCCTAAACGGATATCTAAACCTAGCCCTCAACATAACCCTAACCCTTGGTCCAATCGGAACCCAAAACGGATATCTAACCCTAGCCCTCAACATAACCCTAACCCTAGGTACAATCGGAAACCTAACCGCATATCTAACCCACGCCCTCAACATAACCCTAACCCTAGGTCCAATCGGAACCCTAACCGGATCTCTACCCCTCGCCCTCAACATAACTCTAACCCTTGGTCCAATCGGAACCCTAACCGAATATCTAAACCTAGCCCTCAACATAACCCTAACCCTAGGTCCAATCGGAACCCTAACCGGATCTCTACCCCTCGCCCTCAACATAACCCTAACTCTAGGTCCAATCGGAACTCTAACCGGAACTCTAAACCTAGCCCTCAACATAACCCTAACCCTAGGTCCAATCGGAACCCTAACCGGATCTCTAAACCTAGCCCTGAACATAACCCTAACCCTAGGTCCAATCTGAACCCTACCCGGATCTCTAACCCTAGCCCTCAACATAACCTTAACCCCAGGTCCAATCCGAACCCTAACAGGATCTCTAACCCTAGCACTCAACATAACCCTAACCCTAGGTCCAATCGAAACCCTAAACGGATAACTAAACCTAGCCCTCAACATAACCCTAACCCTAGGTACAATCGGAACCTAAAACGGATATCTAACCCTAGCCCTCAACATAACACTAACCCTAGATCCAATCGGAAACCTAACCGAATATCTAACCCACGCCCTCAACATAACCCTAACCCTAGGTCCAATTGGAACCCTAACCGGATCTCTAACCCTAGCCCTCAACATAACCCTAACCCTAGGTCCAATCGGAACCCTAACCGGATCTCTAACCCTAGCCCTCAAAATAACCCTAACACTAGGTCCAATCGGAACCGTAACCGGATATCTAACCCTAGCCCTCAACATAACCCTAACCCTAGGTCCAATCGGAACCCTAACCGGATCTTCATCCCTAGCCCTCAACATATCCCTAACCCTAGGTCCAATCGGAACCCTAACCGGATCTCTAACCCTAGCCCTCAACATAACCCTAACACTAGGTCCAATCGGAACCCTAACCGGATCTCTAACCCTAGTCCTCAACATAACCTTAACCCTGGGTCCAATAGGAACCCTAACCGGATCTCTAACCCTAGCCCTCAACATAACCCTAACCTTGGGTCCAATCGGAACCCTAACTGGATTTCTAACCCTAGCCCTCAACATAACCCTAACCCTAGGTCCAAACAGAACCCAAACAGGATCTCTACCCCAGCCCTCAACATAACCCTAACCCTAGGTCCAATCGGAACCCTAACCGGATCTCTACCCCTCGCCCTCAACATAACCCTAACCCTAGGTCCAATCGGAACCGTAACCGGATCTCTATCCCTAGCCCTCAACATATCCCTAACCCTAGGTCCAATCGGAACCCTAACCGGATCTCTACCCCTCGGCCTCAACATAACCCTAACCCGAGGTCCAATCGGAACTCTAACCGGAACTCTAAACCTAGCCCTCAACATAACCCTAACCCTAGGTCCAATCGGAACCCTAACCGTATATCTAACCCTAGCCCTCAACATAACCCTAACCCTAGGTCCAATCGGAACCCTAACAGGATATCTAACCCTAGCCCTCAACATAACCCTAACCCTAGGTCCAATCTGAACCCTAACCGGATCTCTAACCCTAGCCCTCATCATAACCTTAACCCTAGGTCCAATCGGAACCCTAACCGGATCTCTAACCCTAGCCCTCAACATTACCCTAACCCTAGGTCCAATCGGAACCCTAAACGGATATCTAAACCTAGCTCTCAACATAACCCTAACCCTTGGTCCAATCGGAACCCAAAACGGATATCTAACCCTAGCCCTCAACATAACCCTAACCCTAGGTCCAATCGGAAACCTAACCGCATATCTAACCCACGCCCTCAGCATAAGCCTAACCTTAGGTCCAATCGGAACCCTAACCGGATCTCTAACCCTAGCCCTCAATATAACCCTAACCCTAGGTCCAATCGGAACCCTAACCGGATATCTAACCCTAGCCCTCAACATAACCCTAACCCTAGGTCCAATCGGAACCCTAACCGGATCTTTATCCCTAGCCCTCAACATATCCCTAACTCTAGGTCCAATCGGAACCCTAACTGGATTTCAAACCCTAGCCCTCAACATAACCCTAACCCTAGGTCCAATCAGAACCCAAATAGGATCTCTACCCCAGCCCTCAACATAACACTAACCCTAGGTCCAATCGGAACCCTAACCGGGTGTCTACCCCTCGCCCTCAACATAACCCTAACCCTTGGTCCAATCGGAACCCTAACCGGATATCTAACCCTAGCCGTCAACATAACCCTAACCGTAGGTCCAATAGGAACCCTAACCGGATCCCTAACCCTAGCTCTCAACGTAACCCTAACCCTAGGTCCAATCGGAACCCTAACCAGATGTCTAACCCTAGCCCTAAACATAACCCTAACCCTAGGTCCAATCGGAACCCTAACCGGATCTCTAACCCTAGCCCTCAACATAACCCTAACACTAGGTCCAATCGGAACCCTAACCGGATCTCTAACCCTAGTCCTCAACATAACCTTAACCCTAGGTCCAATAGGAACCCTAACCGGATCTCTAACCCTAGCCCTCAACATAACCCTAACCCTAGGTCCAAACGGAACCCTAACAGGATCTCTACCCCAGCCCTCAACATAACCCTAACCCTAGGTCCAATCGGAACCCTAACCGGATCTCTACCCCTCGCCCTCAACATAACCCTAACCCTAGGTCCAATCGGAACCCTAACCGGATCTCTATCCCTAGCCCTCAACATATCCCTAACCCTAGGTCCAATCGGAACCCTAACAGGATATCTAACCCCTGCCCTCAACATAACCCTAACGTAGGTCCAATCTGAACCCTAACCGGATCTCTAACCCTAGCCCTCAACATAATCTTAACCCTAGGTCCAATCGGAACCCTAACCGGATCTCTAACCCTAGCCCTCAACATTACCCTAACCCTAGGTCCAATCGGAACCCTAAACGGATATCTAAACCTAGCCCTCAACATAACCCTAACCCTTGGTCCAATCGGAACCCAAAACGGATATCTAACCCTAGCCCTCAACATAACCCTAACCCTAGGTGCAATCGGAAACCTAACCGCATATCTAACCCACGCCCTCAACATAACCCTAACCCTAGGTCCAATCGGAACCCTAACCGGATATCTACCCCTCGCCCTCAACATAACTCTAACCCTTGGTCCAATCGGAACCCTAACCGAATATCTAACCCTAGCCCTCAACATAACCCTAACCCTAGGTCCAATCGGAACCCTAACCGGATCTCTACCCCTCGCCCTCAACATAACCTTAAACCTAGGTCCAATCGGAACCCTAACCGGATCTTCATCCCTAGCCCTCAACATATCCCTAACCCTAGGTCCAATCGGAACCCTAACCGGATCTCTAACCCTAGCCCTGAACATAACCCTAACCCTAGGTCCAATCTGAACCCTACCCGCATCTCTAACCCTAGCCCTCAACATAACCTTAACCCTAGGTCCAATCCGAACCCTAACCGGATCTCTAACCCTAGCACTCAACATAACCCTAACCCTAGGTCCAATCGGAACCCTAAACGGATAACTAAACCTAGCCCTCAACATAACCCTAACCCTAGGTACAATCGGAACCCAAAACGGATATCTAACCCTAGCCCTCAACATAACACTAACCCTAGATCCAATCGGAAACCTAACCGAATATCTAACCCACGCCCTGAACATAACCCTAACCCTAGGTCCAATTGGAACCCTAACCGGATCTCTAACCCTAGCCCTCAACATAACCCTAACCCTAGGTCCAATCGGAACCCTAACCGGATCTCTAACCCTAGCCCTCAAAATAACCCTAACACTAGGTCCAATCGGAACCGTAACCGGATATCTAACCCTAGCCCTCAACATAACCCTAACCCTAGGTCCAATCGGAACCCTAACCGGATCTTCATCCCTAGCCCTCAACATATCCCTAACCCTAGGTCCAATCGGAACCCTAACCGGATCTCTAACCCTAGCCCTCAACATAACCCTAACACTAGGTCCAATCGGAACCCTAACCGGATCTCTAACCCTAGTCCTCAACATAACCTTAACCCTGGGTCCAATAGGAACCCTAACCGGATCTCTAACCCTAGCCCTCAACATAACCCTAACCTTGGGTCCAATCGGAACCCTAACTGGATTTCTAACCCTAGCCCTCAACATAACCCTAACCCTAGGTCCAAACAGAACCCAAACAGGATCTCTACCCCAGCCCTCAACATAACCCTAACCCTAGGTCCAATCGGAACCCTAACCGGATCTCTACCCCTCGCCCTCAACATAACCCTAACCCTAGGTCCAATCGGAACCCTAACCGGATCTCTATCCCTAGCCCTCAACATATCCCTAACCCTAGGTCCAATCGGAACCCTAACCGGATCTCTACCCCTCGGCCTCAACATAACCCTAACCCGAGGTCCAATCGGAACTCTAACCGGAACTCTAAACCTAGCCCTCAACATAACCCTAACCCTAGGTCCAATCGGAACCCTAACCGGATCTCTAACCCTAGCCCTCAATATAACCCTAACCCTAGGTCCAATCGGAACCCTAACCGGATATCTAACCCTAGCCCTCAATATAACCCTAACCCTAGGTCCAATCTGAACCCTAACCGGATCTCTAACCCTAGCCCTCATCATAACCTTAACCCTAGGTCCAATCGGAACCCTAACCGGATCTCTAACCCTAGCCCTCAACATTACCCTAACCCTAGGTCCAATCGGAACCCTAAACGGATATCTAAACCTAGCTCTCAACATAACCCTAACCCTTGGTCCAATCGGAACCCAAAACGGATATCTAACCCTAGCCCTCAACATAAACCTAACCCTAGGTCCAATTGGAAACCTAACCGCATATCTAACCCACGCCCTCAGCATAAGCCTAACCCTAGGTCCAATCGGAACCCTAACCGGATCTCTAACCCTAGCCCTCAATATAACCCTAACCCTAGGTCCAATCGGAACCCTAACCGGATATCTAACCCTAGCCCTCAACATAACCCTAACCCTAGGTCCAATCGGAACCCTAACCGGATCTTTATCCCTAGCCCTCAACATATCCCTAACCCTAGGTCCAATCGGAACCCTAACTGGATTTCTAACCCTAGCCCTCAACTTAACCCTAACCCTAGGTCCAATCAGAACCCAAATAGGATCTCTACCCCAACCCTCAACATAACCCTAACCCTAGGTCCAATCGGAACCCTAACCGGATCTCTACCCCTCGCCCTCAACATAACCCTAACCCTTGGTCCAATCGGAACCCTAACCGGATCTCTACCCCTCGGCCTCAACATAACCCTAACCCGAGGTCCAATCGGAACTCTAACCGGAACTCTAAACCTAGCCCTCAACATAACCCTAACCCTAGGTCCAATCGGAACCCTAACCGTATATCTAACCCTAGCCCTCAACATAACCCTAACCCTAGGTCCAATCGGAACCCTAACAGGATATCTAACCCTAGCCCTCAACATAACCCTAACCCTAGGTCCAATCTGAACCCTAACCGGATCTCTAACCCTAGCCCTCATCATAACCTTAACCCTAGGTCCAATCGGAACCCTAACCGGATCTCTAACCCTAGCCCTCAACATTACCCTAACCCTAGGTCCAATCGGAACCCTAAACGGATATCTAAACCTAGCTCTCAACATAACCCTAACCCTTGGTCCAATCGGAACCCAAAACGGATATCTAACCCTAGCCCTCAACATAACCCTAACCCTAGGTCCAATCGGAAACCTAACCGCATATCTAACCCACGCCCTGAACATAACCCTAACCCTAGGTCCAATTGGAACCCTAACCGGATCTCTAACCCTAGCCCTCAACATAACCCTAACCCTAGGTCCAATCGGAACCCTAACCGGATCTCTAACCCTAGCCCTCAAAATAACCCTAACACTAGGTCCAATCGGAACCGTAACCGGATATCTAACCCTAGCCCTCAACATAACCCTAACCCTAGGTCCAATCGGAACCCTAACCGGATCTTCATCCCTAGCCCTCAACATATCCCTAACCCTAGGTCCAATCGGAACCCTAACCGGATCTCTAACCCTAGCCCTCAACATAACCCTAACACTAGGTCCAATCGGAACCCTAACCGGATCTCTAACCCTAGTCCTCAACATAACCTTAACCCTGGGTCCAATAGGAACCCTAACCGGATCTCTAACCCTAGCCCTCAACATAACCCTAACCTTGGGTCCAATCGGAACCCTAACTGGATTTCTAACCCTAGCCCTCAACATAACCCTAACCCTAGGTCCAAACAGAACCCAAACAGGATCTCTACCCCAGCCCTCAACATAACCCTAACCCTAGGTCCAATCGGAACCCTAACCGGATCTCTACCCCTCGCCCTCAACATAACCCTAACCCTAGGTCCAATCGGAACCCTAACCGGATCTCTATCCCTAGCCCTCAACATATCCCTAACCCTAGGTCCAATCGGAACCCTAACCGGATCTCTACCCCTCGGCCTCAACATAACCCTAACCCGAGGTCCAATCGGAACTCTAACCGGAACTCTAAACCTAGCCCTCAACATAACCCTAACCCTAGGTCCAATCGGAACCCTAACCGGATCTCTAACCCTAGCCCTCAATATAACCCTAACCCTAGGTCCAATCGGAACCCTAACCGGATATCTAACCCTAGCCCTCAATATAACCCTAACCCTAGGTCCAATCTGAACCCTAACCGGATCTCTAACCCTAGCCCTCATCATAACCTTAACCCTAGGTCCAATCGGAACCCTAACCGGATCTCTAACCCTAGCCCTCAACATTACCCTAACCCTAGGTCCAATCGGAACCCTAAACGGATATCTAAACTTAGCTCTCAACATAACCCTAACCCTTGGTCCAATCGGAACCCAAAACGGATATCTAACCCTAGCCCTCAACATAAACCTAACCCTAGGTCCAATTGGAAACCTAACCGCATATCTAACCCACGCCCTCAGCATAAGCCTAACCCTAGGTCCAATCGGAACCCTAACCGGATCTCTAACCCTAGCCCTCAATATAACCCTAACCCTAGGTCCAATCGGAACCCTAACCGGATATCTAACCCTAGCCCTCAACATAACCCTAACCCTAGGTCCAATCGGAACCCTAACCGGATCTTTATCCCTAGCCCTCAACATATCCCTAACCCTAGGTCCAATCGGAACCCTAACTGGATTTCTAACCCTAGCCCTCAACTTAACCCTAACCCTAGGTCCAATCAGAACCCAAATAGGATCTCTACCCCAACCCTCAACATAACCCTAACCCTAGGTCCAATCGGAACCCTAACCGGATCTCTACCCCTCGCCCTCAACATAACCCTAACCCTTGGTCCAATCGGAACCCTAACCGGATCTCTACCCCTCGGCCTCAACATAACCCTAACCCGAGGTCCAATCGGAACTCTAACCGGAACTCTAAACCTAGCCCTCAACATAACCCTAACCCTAGGTCCAATCGGAACCCTAACCGTATATCTAACCCTAGCCCTCAACATAACCCTAACCCTAGGTCCAATCGGAACCCTAACAGGATATCTAACCCTAGCCCTCAACATAACCCTAACCCTAGGTCCAATCTGAACCCTAACCGGATCTCTAACCCTAGCCCTCATCATAACCTTAACCCTAGGTCCAATCGGAACCCTAACCGGATCTCTAACCCTAGCCCTCAACATTACCCTAACCCTAGGTCCAATCGGAACCCTAAACGGATATCTAAACCTAGCTCTCAACATAACCCTAACCCTTGGTCCAATCGGAACCCAAAACGGATATCTAACCCTAGCCCTCAACATAACCCTAACCCTAGGTCCAATCGGAAACCTAACCGCATATCTAACCCACGCCCTCAGCATAAGCCTAACCCTAGGTCCAATCGGAACCCTAACCGGATCTTTATCCCTAGCCCTCAACATATCCCTAACCCTAGGTCCAATCGGAACCCTAACTGGATTTCTAACCCTAGCCCTCAACTTAACCCTAACCCTAGGTCCAATCAGAACCCAAATAGGATCTCTACCCCAACCCTCAACATAACCCTAACCCTAGGTCCAATCGGAACCCTAACCGGATCTCTACCCCTCGCCCTCAACATAACCCTAACCCTTGGTCCAATCGGAACCCTAACCGGATCTCTACCCCTCGGCCTCAACATAACCCTAACCCGAGGTCCAATCGGAACTCTAACCGGAACTCTAAACCTAGCCCTCAACATAACCCTAACCCTAGGTCCAATCGGAACCCTAACCGTATATCTAACCCTAGCCCTCAACATAACCCTAACCCTAGGTCCAATCGGAACCCTAACAGGATATCTAACCCTAGCCCTCAACATAACCCTAACCCTAGGTCCAATCTGAACCCTAACCGGATCTCTAACCCTAGCCCTCATCATAACCTTAACCCTAGGTCCAATCGGAACCCTAACCGGATCTCTAACCCTAGCCCTCAACATTACCCTAACCCTAGGTCCAATCGGAACCCTAAACGGATATCTAAACCTAGCTCTCAACATAACCCTAACCCTTGGTCCAATCGGAACCCAAAACGGATATCTAACCCTAGCCCTCAACATAACCCTAACCCTAGGTCCAATCGGAAACCTAACCGCATATCTAACCCACGCCCTGAACATAACCCTAACCCTAGGTCCAATTGGAACCCTAACCGGATCTCTAACCCTAGCCCTCAACATAACCCTAACCCTAGGTCCAATCGGAACCCTAACCGGATCTCTAACCCTAGCCCTCAAAATAACCCTAACACTAGGTCCAATCGGAACCGTAACCGGATATCTAACCCTAGCCCTCAACATAACCCTAACCCTAGGTCCAATCGGAACCCTAACCGGATCTTCATCCCTAGCCCTCAACATATCCCTAACCCTAGGTCCAATCGGAACCCTAACCGGATCTCTAACCCTAGCCCTCAACATAACCCTAACACTAGGTCCAATCGGAACCCTAACCGGATCTCTAACCCTAGTCCTCAACATAACCTTAACCCTGGGTCCAATAGGAACCCTAACCGGATCTCTAACCCTAGCCCTCAACATAACCCTAACCTTGGGTCCAATCGGAACCCTAACTGGATTTCTAACCCTAGCCCTCAACATAACCCTAACCCTAGGTCCAAACAGAACCCAAACAGGATCTCTACCCCAGCCCTCAACATAACCCTAACCCTAGGTCCAATCGGAACCCTAACCGGATCTCTACCCCTCGCCCTCAACATAACCCTAACCCTAGGTCCAATCGGAACCCTAACCGGATCTCTATCCCTAGCCCTCAACATATCCCTAACCCTAGGTCCAATCGGAACCCTAACCGGATCTCTACCCCTCGGCCTCAACATAACCCTAACCCGAGGTCCAATCGGAACTCTAACCGGAACTCTAAACCTAGCCCTCAACATAACCCTAACCCTAGGTCCAATCGGAACCCTAACCGGATCTCTAACCCTAGCCCTCAATATAACCCTAACCCTAGGTCCAATCGGAACCCTAACCGGATATCTAACCCTAGCCCTCAATATAACCCTAACCCTAGGTCCAATCTGAACCCTAACCGGATCTCTAACCCTAGCCCTCATCATAACCTTAACCCTAGGTCCAATCGGAACCCTAACCGGATCTCTAACCCTAGCCCTCAACATTACCCTAACCCTAGGTCCAATCGGAACCCTAAACGGATATCTAAACTTAGCTCTCAACATAACCCTAACCCTTGGTCCAATCGGAACCCAAAACGGATATCTAACCCTAGCCCTCAACATAAACCTAACCCTAGGTCCAATTGGAAACCTAACCGCATATCTAACCCACGCCCTCAGCATAAGCCTAACCCTAGGTCCAATCGGAACCCTAACCGGATCTCTAACCCTAGCCCTCAATATAACCCTAACCCTAGGTCCAATCGGAACCCTAACCGGATATCTAACCCTAGCCCTCAACATAACCCTAACCCTAGGTCCAATCGGAACCCTAACCGGATCTTTATCCCTAGCCCTCAACATATCCCTAACCCTAGGTCCAATCGGAACCCTAACTGGATTTCTAACCCTAGCCCTCAACTTAACCCTAACCCTAGGTCCAATCAGAACCCAAATAGGATCTCTACCCCAACCCTCAACATAACCCTAACCCTAGGTCCAATCGGAACCCTAACCGGATCTCTACCCCTCGCCCTCAACATAACCCTAACCCTTGGTCCAATCGGAACCCTAACCGGATCTCTACCCCTCGGCCTCAACATAACCCTAACCCGAGGTCCAATCGGAACTCTAACCGGAACTCTAAACCTAGCCCTCAACATAACCCTAACCCTAGGTCCAATCGGAACCCTAACCGTATATCTAACCCTAGCCCTCAACATAACCCTAACCCTAGGTCCAAT
This sequence comes from Miniopterus natalensis, assembly GCF_054644295.1. Classification (NCBI taxonomy): domain Eukaryota; kingdom Metazoa; phylum Chordata; class Mammalia; order Chiroptera; family Miniopteridae; genus Miniopterus; species Miniopterus natalensis. The sequence goes on from NC_142091.1 coordinate 2,476,845, forward strand.
CGGAACCCTAACAGGATATCTAACCCTAGCCCTCAACATAACCCTAACCCTAGGTCCAATCTGAACCCTAACCGGATCTCTAACCCTAGCCCTCATCATAACCTTAACCCTAGGTCCAATCGGAACCCTAACCGGATCTCTAACCCTAGCCCTCAACATTACCCTAACCCTAGGTCCAATCGGAACCCTAAACGGATATCTAAACCTAGCTCTCAACATAACCCTAACCCTTGGTCCAATCGGAACCCAAAACGGATATCTAACCCTAGCCCTCAACATAACCCTAACCCTAGGTCCAATCGGAAACCTAACCGCATATCTAACCCACGCCCTCAGCATAAGCCTAACCCTAGGTCCAATCGGAACCCTAACCGGATCTTTATCCCTAGCCCTCAACATATCCCTAACCCTAGGTCCAATCGGAACCCTAACTGGATTTCTAACCCTAGCCCTCAACTTAACCCTAACCCTAGGTCCAATCAGAACCCAAATAGGATCTCTACCCCAACCCTCAACATAACCCTAACCCTAGGTCCAATCGGAACCCTAACCGGATCTCTACCCCTCGCCCTCAACATAACCCTAACCCTTGGTCCAATCGGAACCCTAACCGGATCTCTACCCCTCGGCCTCAACATAACCCTAACCCGAGGTCCAATCGGAACTCTAACCGGAACTCTAAACCTAGCCCTCAACATAACCCTAACCCTAGGTCCAATCGGAACCCTAACCGTATATCTAACCCTAGCCCTCAACATAACCCTAACCCTAGGTCCAATCGGAACCCTAACAGGATATCTAACCCTAGCCCTCAACATAACCCTAACCCTAGGTCCAATCTGAACCCTAACCGGATCTCTAACCCTAGCCCTCATCATAACCTTAACCCTAGGTCCAATCGGAACCCTAACCGGATCTCTAACCCTAGCCCTCAACATTACCCTAACCCTAGGTCCAATCGGAACCCTAAACGGATATCTAAACCTAGCTCTCAACATAACCCTAACCCTTGGTCCAATCGGAACCCAAAACGGATATCTAACCCTAGCCCTCAACATAACCCTAACCCTAGGTCCAATCGGAAACCTAACCGCATATCTAACCCACGCCCTGAACATAACCCTAACCCTAGGTCCAATTGGAACCCTAACCGGATCTCTAACCCTAGCCCTCAACATAACCCTAACCCTAGGTCCAATCGGAACCCTAACCGGATCTCTAACCCTAGCCCTCAAAATAACCCTAACACTAGGTCCAATCGGAACCGTAACCGGATATCTAACCCTAGCCCTCAACATAACCCTAACCCTAGGTCCAATCGGAACCCTAACCGGATCTTCATCCCTAGCCCTCAACATATCCCTAACCCTAGGTCCAATCGGAACCCTAACCGGATCTCTAACCCTAGCCCTCAACATAACCCTAACACTAGGTCCAATCGGAACCCTAACCGGATCTCTAACCCTAGTCCTCAACATAACCTTAACCCTGGGTCCAATAGGAACCCTAACCGGATCTCTAACCCTAGCCCTCAACATAACCCTAACCTTGGGTCCAATCGGAACCCTAACTGGATTTCTAACCCTAGCCCTCAACATAACCCTAACCCTAGGTCCAAACAGAACCCAAACAGGATCTCTACCCCAGCCCTCAACATAACCCTAACCCTAGGTCCAATCGGAACCCTAACCGGATCTCTACCCCTCGCCCTCAACATAACCCTAACCCTAGGTCCAATCGGAACCCTAACCGGATCTCTATCCCTAGCCCTCAACATATCCCTAACCCTAGGTCCAATCGGAACCCTAACCGGATCTCTACCCCTCGGCCTCAACATAACCCTAACCCGAGGTCCAATCGGAACTCTAACCGGAACTCTAAACCTAGCCCTCAACATAACCCTAACCCTAGGTCCAATCGGAACCCTAACCGGATCTCTAACCCTAGCCCTCAATATAACCCTAACCCTAGGTCCAATCGGAACCCTAACCGGATATCTAACCCTAGCCCTCAATATAACCCTAACCCTAGGTCCAATCTGAACCCTAACCGGATCTCTAACCCTAGCCCTCATCATAACCTTAACCCTAGGTCCAATCGGAACCCTAACCGGATCTCTAACCCTAGCCCTCAACATTACCCTAACCCTAGGTCCAATCGGAACCCTAAACGGATATCTAAACTTAGCTCTCAACATAACCCTAACCCTTGGTCCAATCGGAACCCAAAACGGATATCTAACCCTAGCCCTCAACATAAACCTAACCCTAGGTCCAATTGGAAACCTAACCGCATATCTAACCCACGCCCTCAGCATAAGCCTAACCCTAGGTCCAATCGGAACCCTAACCGGATCTCTAACCCTAGCCCTCAATATAACCCTAACCCTAGGTCCAATCGGAACCCTAACCGGATATCTAACCCTAGCCCTCAACATAACCCTAACCCTAGGTCCAATCGGAACCCTAACCGGATCTTTATCCCTAGCCCTCAACATATCCCTAACCCTAGGTCCAATCGGAACCCTAACTGGATTTCTAACCCTAGCCCTCAACTTAACCCTAACCCTAGGTCCAATCAGAACCCAAATAGGATCTCTACCCCAACCCTCAACATAACCCTAACCCTAGGTCCAATCGGAACCCTAACCGGATCTCTACCCCTCGCCCTCAACATAACCCTAACCCTTGGTCCAATCGGAACCCTAACCGGATCTCTACCCCTCGGCCTCAACATAACCCTAACCCGAGGTCCAATCGGAACTCTAACCGGAACTCTAAACCTAGCCCTCAACATAACCCTAACCCTAGGTCCAATCGGAACCCTAACCGTATATCTAACCCTAGCCCTCAACATAACCCTAACCCTAGGTCCAATCGGAACCCTAACAGGATATCTAACCCTAGCCCTCAACATAACCCTAACCCTAGGTCCAATCTGAACCCTAACCGGATCTCTAACCCTAGCCCTCATCATAACCTTAACCCTAGGTCCAATCGGAACCCTAACCGGATCTCTAACCCTAGCCCTCAACATTACCCTAACCCTAGGTCCAATCGGAACCCTAAACGGATATCTAAACCTAGCTCTCAACATAACCCTAACCCTTGGTCCAATCGGAACCCAAAACGGATATCTAACCCTAGCCCTCAACATAACCCTAACCCTAGGTCCAATCGGAAACCTAACCGCATATCTAACCCACGCCCTCAGCATAAGCCTAACCCTAGGTCCAATCGGAACCCTAACCGGATCTCTAACCCTAGCCCTCAATATAACCCTAACCCTAGGTCCAATCGGAACCCTAACCGGATATCTAACCCTAGCCCTCAACATAACCCTAACCCTAGGTCCAATCGGAACCCTAACCGGATCTTTATCCCTAGCCCTCAACATATCCCTAACTCTAGGTCCAATCGGAACCCTAACTGGATTTCTAACCCTAGCCCTCAACATAACCCTAACCCTAGGTCCAATCAGAACCCAAATAGGATCTCTACCCCAGCCCTCAACATAACACTAACCCTAGGTCCAATCGGAACCCTAACCGGATCTCTACCCCTCGCCCTCAACATAACCCTAACCCTTGGTCCAATCGGAACCCTAACCGGATATCTAACCCTAGCCGTCAACATAACCCTAACCGTAGGTCCAATAGGAACCCTAACCGGATCCCTAACCCTAGCTCTCAACGTAACCCTAACCCTAGGTCCAATCGGAACCCTAACCAGATGTCTAACCCTAGCCCTAAACATAACCCTAACCCTAGGTCCAATCGGAACCCTAACCGGATCTCTAACCCTAGCCCTCAACATAACCCTAACACTAGGTCCAATCGGAACCCTAACCGGATCTCTAACCCTAGTCCTCAACATAACCTTAACCCTAGGTCCAATAGGAACCCTAACCGGATCTCTAACCCTAGCCCTCAACATAACCCTAACCCTAGGTCCAATCGGAACCCTAACTGGATTTCTAACCCTAGCCCTCAACATAACCCTAACCCTAGGTCCAAACGGAACCCTAACAGGATCTCTACCCCAGCCCTCAACATAACCCTAACCCTAGGTCCAATCGGAACCCTAAACGGATCTCTACCCCTAGCCCTCAACATAACCCTAACCCTAGGTCCAATCGGAACCCTAACCGGATCTCTATCCCTAGCCCTCAACATATCCCTAACCCTAGGTCCAATCGGAACCCTAACAGGATATCTAACCCCTGCCCTCAACATAACCCTAACGTAGGTCCAATCTGAACCCTAACCGGATCTCTAACCCTAGCCCTCAACATAATCTTAACCCTAGGTCCAATCGGAACCCTAACCGGATCTCTAACCCTAGCCCTCAACATTACCCTAAACCTAGGTCCAATCGGAACCCTAAACGGATATCTAAACCTGGCCCTCAACATAACCCTAACCCTTGGTCCAATCGGAACCCAAAACGGATATCTAACCCTAGCCCTCAACATAACCCTAACCCTAGGTGCAATCGGAAACCTAACCGCATATCTAACCCACGCCCTCAACATAACCCTAACCCTAGGTCCAATCGGAACCCTAACCGGATATCTACCCCTCGCCCTCAACATAACTCTAACCCTTGGTCCAATCGGAACCCTAACCGAATATCTAACCCTAGCCCTCAACATAACCCTAACCCTAGGTCCAATCGGAACCCTAACCGGATCTCTACCCCTCGCCCTCAACATAACCTTAACCCTAGGTCCAATCGGAACCCTAACCGGATCTTCATCCCTAGCCCTCAACATATCCCTAACCCTAGGTCCAATCGGAACCCTAACCGGATCTCTAACCCTAGCCCTGAACATAACCCTAACCCTAGGTCCAATCTGAACCCTACCCGCATCTCTAACCCTAGCCCTCAACATAACCTTAACCCTAGGTCCAATCCGAACCCTAACCGGATCTCTAACCCTAGCACTCAACATAACCCTAACCCTAGGTCCAATCGGAACCCTAAACGGATAACTAAACCTAGCCCTCAACATAACCCTAACCCTAGGTACAATCGGAACCCAAAACGGATATCTAACCCTAGCCCTCAACATAACACTAACCCTAGATCCAATCGGAAACCTAACCGAATATCTAACCCACGCCCTGAACATAACCCTAACCCTAGGTCCAATTGGAACCCTAACCGGATCTCTAACCCTAGCCCTCAACATAACCCTAACCCTAGGTCCAATCGGAACCCTAACCGGATCTCTAACCCTAGCCCTCAAAATAACCCTAACACTAGGTCCAATCGGAACCGTAACCGGATATCTAACCCTAGCCCTCAACATAACCCTAACCCTAGGTCCAATCGGAACCCTAACCGCATCTTCATCCCTAGCCCTCAACATATCCCTAACCCTAGGTCCAATCGGAACCCTAACCGGATCTCTAACCCTAGCCCTCAACATAACCCTAACACTAGGTCCAATCGGAACCCTAACCGGATCTCTAACCCTAGTCCTCAACATAACCTTAACCCTGGGTCCAATAGGAACCCTAACCGGATCTCTAACCCTAGCCCTCAACATAACCCTAACCTTGGGTCCAATCGGAACCCTAACTGGATTTCTAACCCTAGCCCTCAACATAACCCTAACCCTAGGTCCAAACAGAACCCAAACAGGATCTCTACCCCAGCCCTCAACATAACCCTAACCCTAGGTCCAATCGGAACCCTAACCGGATCTCTACCCCTCGCCTTCAACATAACCCTAACCCTAGGTCCAATCGGAACCCTAACCGGATCTCTATCCCTAGCCCTCAACATATCCCTAACCCTAGGTCCAATCGGAACCCTAACCGGATCTCTACCCCTCGGCCTCAACATAACCCTAACCCGAGGTCCAATCGGAACTCTAACCGGAACTCTAAACCTAGCCCTCAACATAACCCTAACCCTAGGTCCAATCGGAACCCTAACCGGATCTCTAATCCTAGCCCTCAATATAACCCTAACCCTAGGTCCAATCGGAACCCTAACCGGATATCTAACCCTAGCCCTCAATATAACCCTAACCCTAGGTCCAATCTGAACCCTAACCGGATCTCTAACCCTAGCCCTCATCATAACCTTAACCCTAGGTCCAATCGGAACCCTAACCGGATCTCTAACCCTAGCCCTCAACATTACCCTAACCCTAGGTCCAATCGGAACCCTAAACGGATATCTAAACCTAGCTCTCAACATAACCCTAACCCTTGGTCCAATCGGAACCCAAAACGGATATCTAACCCTAGCCCTCAACATAAACCTAACCCTAGGTCCAATCGGAAACCTAACCGCATATCTAACCCACGCCCTCAGCATAAGCCTAACCCTAGGTCCAATCGGAACCCTAACCGGATCTCTAACCCTAGCCCTCAATATAACCCTAACCCTAGGTCCAATCGGAACCCTAACCGGATATCTAACCCTAGCCCTCAACATAACCCTAACCCTAGGTCCAATCGGAACCCTAACCGGATCTTTATCCCTAGCCCTCAACATATACCTAACCCTAGGTCCAATCGGAACCCTAACCAGATCTCTAACCCTAGCCCTCAACATTACCCAAACCCTAGGTCCAATCGGAACCCTAAACGGATATCTAAACCTAGCTCTCAACATAACCCTAACCCTTGGTCCAATCGGAACCCAAAACGGATATCTAACCCTAGCCCTCAACATAAACCTAACCCTAGGTCCAATCGGAAACCTAACCGCATATCTAACCCACGCCCTCAGCATAAGCCTAACCCTAGGTCCAATCGGAACCCTAACCGGATCTCTAACCCTAGTCCTCAATATAACCCTAACCCTAGGTCCAATCGGAACCCTAACAGGATATCTAACCCTAGCCCTCAACATAACCCTAACCCTAGGTCCAATCTGAACCCTAACCGGATCTCTAACCCTAGCCCTCATCATAACCTTAACCCTAGGTCCAATCGGAACCCTAACCGGATCTCTAACCCTAGCCCTCAACATTACCCTAACCCTAGGTCCAATCGGAACCCTAAACGGATATCTAAACCTAGCTCTCAACATAACCCTAACCCTTGGTCCAATCGGAACCCAAAACGGATATCTAACCCTAGCCCTCAACATAAACCTAACCCTAAGTCCAATCGGAAACCTAACCGCATATCTAACCCACGCCCTCAGCATAAGCATAACCCTAGGTCCAATCGGAACCCTAACCGGATCTCTAACCCTAGCCCTCAATATAACCCTAACCCTAGGTCCAATCGGAACCCTAACCGGATATCTAACCCTAGCCCTCAACATAACCCTAACCCTAGGTCCAATCGGAACCCTAACCGGATCTTTATCCCTAGCCCTCAACATATCCCTAACCCTAGGTCCAATCGGAACCCTAACTGGATTTCTAACCCTAGCCCTCAACTTAACCCTAACCCTAGGTCCAATCAGAACCCAAATAGGATCTCTACCCCAACCCTCAACATAACCCTAACCCTAGGTCCAATCGGAACCCTAACCGGATCTCGACCCCTCGCCCTCAACATAACCCTAACCCTTGGTCCAATCGGAACCCTAACCGGATATCTAACCCTAGCCGTCAACATAACCCTAACCGTAGGTCCAATAGGAACCCTAACCGGATCCCTAACCCTAGCTCTCAACGTAACCCTAACCCTAGGTCGAATCGGAACCGTAACCAGATGTCTAACCCTAGCCCTAAACATAACCCTAACCCTAGGTCCAATCGGAACCCTAACCGGATCTCTAACCCTAGCCGTCAACATAACCCTAACACTAGGTCCAATCGGAACCCTAACCGGATCTCTAACCCTAGTCCTCAACATAACCTTAACCCTAGGTCCAATAGGAACCCTAACCGGATCTCTAACCCTAGCCCTCAACATAACCCTAACCCTAGGTCCAATCGGAACCCTAACTGGATTTCTAACCCTAGCCCTCAACATAACCCTAACCCTAGGTCCAAACGGAACCCTAACAGGATCTCTACCCCAGCCCTCAACATAACCCTAACCCTAGGTCCAATCGGAACCCTAACCGGATCTCTACCCCTCGCCCTCAACATAACCCTAACCCTAGGTCCAATCGGAACCCTAACCGGATCTCTATCCCTAGCCCTCAACATATCCCTAACCCTAGGTCCAATCGGAACCCTAACCGGATCTCTACCCCTCGCCCTCAACATAACCCTAACCCTAGGTCCAATCGGAACTCTAACCGGAACTCTAAACCTAGCCCTCAACATAACCCTAACCCTAGGTCCAATCGGAACCCTAACAGGATATCTAACCCTAGCCCTCAACATAACCCTAACGTAGGTCCAATCTGAACCCTAACCGGATCTCTAACCCTAGCCCTCAACATAATCTTAACCCTAGGTCCAATCGGAACCCTAACCGGATCTCTAACCGTAGCCCTCAACATTTCCCTAACCCTAGGGCCAATCGGAACCCTAAACGGATATCTAAACCTAGCCCTCAACATAACCCTAACCCTTGGTCCAATCGGAACCCAAAACGGATATCTAACCCTAGCCCTCAACATAACCCTAACCCTAGGTCCAATCGGAAACCTAACCGCATATCTAACCCACGCCCTCAACATAACCCTAACCCTAGGTCCAATCGGAACCCTAACCGGATCTCTAACCCTAGCCCTCAATATAACACTAACCCTAGGTCCAATCGGAACCCTAACCGGATATCTAACCCTAGCCCTCAACATAACCCTAACCCTAGGTCCAATCGGAACCCTAACCGGATCTTTATCCCTCGCCCTCAACATATCCCTAACCCTAGGTCCAATCGGAACCCTAACTGGATTTCTAACCCTAGCCCTCAACATAACCCTAACCCTAGGTCCAATCAGAACCCAAATAGGATCTCTACCCCAGCCCTCAACATAACCCTAACCCTAGGTCCAATCGGAACCCTAACCGGATCTCTACCCCTCGCCCTCAACATAACCCTAACCCTTGGTCCAATCGGAACCCTAACCGGATATCTAACCCTAGCCCTCAACATAACCCTAACCGTAGGTCCAATAGGAACCCTAACCGGATCCCTAACCCTAGCTCTCAACGTAACCCTAACCCTAGGTCCAATCGGAACCCTAACCAGATCTCTAACCCTAGCCCTAAACATAACCCTAACCCTAGGTCCAATCGGAACCCTAACCGGATCTCTAACCCTCGCCCTCAACATAACACTAACCCTAGGTCCTATCGGAACCCTAACCGGATCTCTAAACCTAGCCCTGAACATAACCCTAACGCTAGGTCCAATCGGAACCCTAACCGGATCTCTAACCCTAGCCCTCAACATAACCCTAACCCTAGGTCCAATCGGAACCCAAAACGGATATCTAACCCTAGCCCTCAACATAACCCTAACCCTAGGTCCAATCGGAAACATAACCGGATATCTAACCCTAGCCTCAACATAACCCTAACCCTAGGTCCAAACGGAACCCTAACAGGATCTCTAATCCTAGCGCTCAACATAAGCCCAACCCGAGGTCCAATCGGAACCCTAACCGGATCTCTAACCCTAGCCCTCAACATAACCCTAACCCTAGGTCCAATCGGAACCCTAACCAGAACTCTACCCCTCGCCCTCAACATAACCCTAACCCGAGGTCCAATCGGAACCCTAACCGGATCTCTAACCCTAGCCCTCAACATAACACTAACCCTAGGTACAAATGGAACCCTAACCGGAACTCTAACCCAAGCCCTCAAAATAACCCTAACCCTAGGTCCAATCGGAACCCTAACAGGATCTCTACCCCTTGCCCTCAACATAACCCTAACCCTAGGTCCAATCGGAAACCTAACCGGATATCTATCCCTAACCCTCAACATAAACCTAACCCTAAGTCCAATCGGAACCCTAACCGGATCTCTAACCCTAGCCCTCAACACAACCCTAACCCTAGGTCCAATCGGAACCCTAACAAGATCTCTACTCCTCGCCCTCAACATAACACTAACCCTAGGTCCAATCGGAACCCTAACCGGATCTCTAACCCTAGCCCTCAACATAACCCTAACCCGAGGTCCAATCGGAACCCTAACTGGATTTCTAACCCTAGCCCTCAACATAACCCTAACCCTAGGTCCAAACGGAACCCTAACAGGATCTCTACTCCAGCCCTCAACATAACCCTAACCCTAGGTCCACTCGGAATCCTAACCGGATCTCTACCCCTCGCCCTCAACATAACCCTAACCCTAGGTCCAATCGGAACCCTAACCGGATCTCTATCCCTAGCCCTCAACATATCCCTAACCCTAGGTCCAATCGGAACCCTAACCGGATCTCTACCCCTCGCCCTCAACATAACCCTAACCCTAGGTCCAATCGGAACTCTAACCGGAACTCTAAACCTAGCCCTCAACATAACCCTAACCCTAGGTCCAATCGGAACCCTAACCGTATATCTAACCCTACCCCTCAACATAACCCTAACCCTAGGTCCAATCGGAACCCTAACAGGATATCTAACCCTAGCCCTCAACATAACCCTAACCCTAGGTCCAATCGGAACCCTAACCGGATCTCTAACCCTAGCCCTCAACATAACCCTAACCCTAGGTCCAATCGGAACCCTAACTGGATTTCTAACCCTAGCCCTCAACATAACCCTAACCCTAGGTCCAAACGGAACCCTAACAGGATCTCTACCCCAGCCCTCAACATAACCCTAACCCTAGGTCCAATCGGAACCCTAACCGGATCTCTACCCCTCGCCCTCAACATAACCCTAACCCTAGGTCCAATCGGAACCCTAACCGGATCTCTATCCCTAGCCCTCAACATATCCCTAACTCTAGGTCCAATCGGAACCCTAACCGGATCTCTACCCCTCGCCCTCAACATAACCCTAACCCTAGGTCCAATCGGAACTCTAACCGGAACTCTAAACCTAGCCCTCAACATAACCCTAACCCTAGGTCCAATCGGAACCCTAACCGTATATTTAACCCTAGCCCTCAACATAACACTAACCCTAGGTCCAATCGGAACCCTAACAGGATATCTAACCCTAGCCCTCAACATAACCCTAACGTAGGTCCAATCTGAACCCTAACCGGATCTCTAACCCTAGCCCTCAACATAATCTTAACCCTAGGTCCAATCGGAACCCTAACCGGAGCTCTAACCCTAGCCCTCAACATTACCCTAACCCTAGGTCCAATCGGAACCCTAACCGGATCTCTATCCCTAGCCCTCAACATAACCCTAACCCTAGGTCCAATCGGAACCCTAACCGGATCTCTACCCCTCGCCCTCAACATAACCCTAACCCTAGGTCCAATCGGAACTCTAACCGGAACTCTAAACCTAGCCCTCAACATAACCCTAACCCTAGGTCCAATCGGAACCCTAACCGGATCTCTAAACCTAGCCCTGAACATAACCCTAACCCTAGGTCCAATCTGAACCCTACCCGGATCTCTAACAATAGCCCTCAACATAACCTTAACCCCAGGTCCAATCCAAACCCTAACAGGATCTCTAACCCTAGCACTCAACATAACCCTAACCCTAGGTCCAATCGGAACCCTAAACGGATAACTAAACCTAGCCCTCAACATAACCCTAACCCTAGGTACAATCGGAACCCAAAACGGATATCTAACCCTAGCCCTCAACATAACACTAACCCTAGATCCAATCGGAAACCTAACCGAATATCTAACCCACGCCCTCAACATAACCCTAACCCTAGGTCCAATTGGAACCCTAACCGGATCTCTAACCCTAGCCCTCAACATAACCCTAACCCTAGGTCCAATCGGAACCCTAACCGGATCTCTAACCCTAGCCCTCAAAATAACCCTAACACTAGGTCCAATCGGAACCGTAACCGGATATCTAACCCTAGCCCTCAACATAACCCTAACCCTAGGTCCAATCGGAACCCTAACCGGATCTTCATCCCTAGCCCTCAACATATCCCTAACCCTAGGTCCAATCGGAACCCTAACCGGATCTCTAACCCTAGCCCTCAACATAACCCTAACACTAGGTCCAATCGGAACCCTAACCGGATCTCTAACCATAGTCCTCAACATAACCTTAACCCTGGGTCCAATAGGAACCCTAACCGGATCTCTAACCCTAGCCCTCAACATAACCCTAACCTTGGGTCCAATCGGAACCCTAACTGGATTTCTAACCCTAGCCCTCAACATAACCCTAACCCTAGGTCCAAACAGAACCCAAACAGGATCTCTACCCCAGCCCTCAACATAACCCTAACCCTAGGTCCAATCGGAACCCTAACCGGATCTCTACCCCTCGCCCTCAAAATAACCCTAACCCTAGGTCCAATCGGAACCCTAACCGGATCTCTATCCCTAGCCCTCAACATATCCCTAACCCTAGGTCCAATCGGAACCCTAACCGGATCTCTACCCCTCGGCCTCAACATAACCCTAACCCGAGGTCCAATCGGAACTCTAACCGGAATTCTAAGCCTAGCCCTCAACATAACCCTAACCCTAGGTCCAATCGGAACCCTAACAGGATATCTAACCCTAGCCCTCAACATAACCCTAACCCTAGGTCCAATCTGAACCCTAACCGGATCTCTAACCCTAGCCCTCATCATAACCTTAACCCTAGGTCCAATCGGAACCCTAACCGGATCTCTAACCCTAGCCCTCAACATTACCCTAACCCTAGGTCCAATCGGAACCCTAAACGGATATCTAAACCTAGCTCTCAACATAACCCTAACCCTTGGTCCAATCGGAACCCAAAACGGATATCTAACCCTAGCCCTCAACATAACCCTAACCCTAGGTCCAATCGGAAACCTAACCGCATATCTAACCCACGCCCTCAGCATAAGCCTAACCCTAGGTCCAATCGGAACCCTAACCGGATCTCTAACCCTAGCCCTCAATATAACCCTAACCCTAGGTCCAATCGGAACCCTAACCGGATATCTAACCCTAGCCCTCAACATAACCCTAACCCTAGGTCCAATCGGAACCCTAACCGGATCTTTATCCCTAGCCCTCAACATATCCCTAACCCTAGGTCCAATCGGAACCCTAACTGGATTTCTAACCCTAGCCCTCAACATAACCCTAACCCTAGGTCCAATCAGAACCCAAATAGGATCTCTACCCCAGCCCTCAACATAACACTAACCCTAGGTCCAATCGGAACCCTAACCGGATCTCTACCCCTCGCCCTCAACATAACCCTAACCCTTGGTCCAATCGGAACCCTAACCGGATATCTAACCCTAGCCGTCAACATAACCCTAACCGTAGGTCCAATAGGAACCCTAACCGGATCCCTAACCCTAGCTCTCAACGTAACCCTAACCCTAGGTCCAATCGGAACCCTAACCAGATGTCTAACCCTAGCCCTAAACATAACCCTAACCCTAGGTCCAATCGGAACCCTAACCCCATCTCTAACCCTAGCCCTCAACATAACCCTAACACTAGGTCCAATCGGAACCCTAACCGGATCTCTAACCCTAGTCCTCAACATAACCTTAACCCTAGGTCCAATAGGAACCCTAACCGGATCTCTAACCCTAGCCCTCAACATAACCCTAACCCTAGGTCCAATCGGAACCCTAACTGGATTTCTAACCCTAGCCCTCAACATAACCCTAACCCTAGGTCCAAACGGAACCCTAACAGGATCTCTACCCCAGCCCTCAACATAACCCTAACCCTAGGTCCAATCGGAACCCTAACCGGATCTCTACCCCTCGCCCTCAACATAACCCTAACCCTAGGTCCAATCGGAACCCTAACCGGATCTCTATCCCTAGCCCTCAACATATCCCTAACCCTAGGTCCAATCGGAACCCTAACAGGATATCTAACCCCAGCCCTCAACATAACCCTAACGTAGGTCCAATCTGAACCCTATCCGGATCTCTAACCCTAGCCCTCAACATAATCTTAACCCTAGGTCCAATCGGAACCCTAACCGGATCTCTAACCCTAGCCCTCAACATTACCCTAACCCTAGGTCCAATCGGAACCCTAACCGGATCTCTACCCCTCGCCCTCAACATAACCCTAACCCTAGGTCCAATCGGAATTCTAACCGGAACTCTAAACCTAGCCCTCAACATAACCCTAACCCTAGGTCCAATCGGAACCCTAACCGTATATCTAACCCTACCCCTCAACATAACCCTAACCCTAGGTCCAATCGGAACCCTAACAGGATATCTAACCCTAGCCCTCAACATAACCCTAACCCTAGGTCCAATCGGAACCCTAACCGGATCTCTAACCCTAGCCCTCAACATAACCCTAACCCTAGGTCCAATCGGAACCCTAACTGGATTTCTAACCCTAGCCCTCAACATAACCCTAACCCTAGGTCCAAACGGAACCCTAACAGGATCCCTACCCCAGCCCTCAACATAACCCTAACCCTAGGTCCAATCGGAACCCTAATCGGATCTCTACCCCTCGCCCTCAACATAACCCTAACCCTAGGTCCAATCGGAACCCTAACCGGATCTCTATCCCTAGCCCTCAACATATCCCTAACTCTAGGTCCAATCGGAACCCTAACCGGATCTCTACCCCTCGCCCTCAACATAACCCTAACCCTAGGTCCAATCGGAACTCTAACCGGAACTCTAAACCTAGCCCTCAACATAACCCTATCCCTAGGTCCAATCGGAACCCTAACCGTATATTTAACCCTAGCCCTCAACATAACACTAACCCTAGGTCCAATCGGAACCCTAACAGGATATCTAACCCTAGCCCTCAACATAACCCTAACGTAGGTCCAATCTGAACCCTAACCGGATCTCTAACCCTAGCCCTCAACATAATCTTAACCCTAGGTCCAATCGGAACCCTAACCGGAGCTCTAACCCTAGCCCTCAACATTACCCTAACCCTAGGTCCAATCGGAACCCTAACCGGATCTCTATCCCTAGCCCTCAACATAACCCTAACCCTAGGTCCAATCGGAACCCTAACCGGATCTCTACCCCTCGCCCTCAACATAACCCTAACCCTAGGTCCAATCGGAACTCTAACCGGAACTCTAAACCTAGCCCTCAACATAACCCTAACCCTAGGTCCAATCGGAACCCTAACCGGATCTCTAAACCTAGCCCTGAACATAACCCTAACCCTAGGTCCAATCTGAACCCTACCCGGATCTCTAACAATAGCCCTCAACATAACCTTAACCCCAGGTCCAATCCGAACCCTAACAGGATCTCTAACCCTAGCACTCAACATAACCCTAACCCTAGGTCCAATCGGAACCCTAAACGGATAACTAAACCTAGCCCTCAACATAACCCTAACCCTAGGTACAATCGGAACCCAAAACGGATATCTAACCCTAGCCCTCAACATAACACTAACCCTAGATCCAATCGGAAACCTAACCGAATATCTAACCCACGCCCTCAACATAACCCTAACCCTAGGTCCAATTGGAACCCTAAACGGATCTCTAACCCTAGCCCTCAACATAACCCTAACCCTAGGTCCAATCGGAACCCTAACCGGATATCTAACCCTAGCCCTCAACATAACCCTAACCCTAGGTCCAATCGGAACCCTAACCGGATCTTCATCCCTAGCCCTCAACATATCCCTAACCCTAGGTCCAATCGGAACCCTAACCGGATCTCTAACCCTAGCCCTCAACATAACCCTAACACTAGGTCCAATCGGAACCCTAACCGGATCTCTAACCCTAGTCCTCAACATAACCTTAACCCTGGGTCCAATAGGAACCCTAACCGGATCTCTAACCCTAGCCCTCAACATAACCCTAACCTTGGGTCCAATCGGAACCCTAACTGGATTTCTAACCCTAGCCCTCAACATAACCCTAACCCTAGGTCCAAACAGAACCCAAACAGGATCTCTACCCCAGCCCTCAACATAACCCTAACCCTAGGTCCAATCGGAACCCTAACCGGATCTCTACCCCTCGCCCTCAACATAACCCTAACCCTAGGTCCAATCGGAACCCTAACCGGATCTCTATCCCTAGCCCTCAACATAAACCTAACCCTAGGTCCAATCGGAACCCTAACCGGATCTCTAACCCTAGTCCTCAACATAACCTTAACCCTGGGTCCAATAGGAACCCTAACCGGATCTCTAACCCTAGCCCTCAACATAACCCTAACCTTGGGTCCAATCGGAACCCTAACTGGATTTCTAACCCTAGCCCTCAACATAACCCTAACCCTAGGTCCAAACAGAACCCAAACAGGATCTCTACCCCAGCCCTCAACATAACCCTAACCCTAGGTCCAATCGGAACCCTAACCGGATCTCTACCCCTCGCCCTCAACATAACCCTAACCCTAGGTCCAATCGGAACCCTAACCGGATCTCTATCCCTAGCCCTCAACATATCCCTAACCCTAGGTCCAATCGGAACCCTAACCGGATCTCTACCCCTCGGCCTCAACATAACCCTAACCCGAGGTCAAATCGGAACTCTAACCGGAACTCTAAGCCTAGCCCTCAACATAACCCTAACCCTAGGTCCAATCGGAACCCTAACCGTATATCTAACCCTAGCCCTCAACATAACCCTAACCCTAGGTCCAATCGGAACCCTAACAGGATATCTAACCCTAGCCCTCAACATAACCCTAACCCTAGGTCCAATCTGAACCCTAACCGGATCTCTAACCCTAGCCCTCATCATAACCTTAACCCTAGGTCCAATCGGAACCCTAACCGGATCTCTAACCCTAGCCCTCAACATTACCCTAACCCTAGGTCCAATCGGAACCCTAAACGGATATCTAAACCTAGCTCTCAACATAACCCTAACCCTTGGTCCAATCGGAACCCAAAACGGATATCTAACCCTAGCCCTCAACATAACCCTAACCCTAGGTCCAATCGGAAACCTAACCGCATATCTAACCCACGCCCTCAGCATAAGCCTAACCCTAGGTCCAATCGGAACCCTAACCGGATCTCTAACCCTAGCCCTCAATATAACCCTAACCCTAGGTCCAATCGGAACCCTAACCGGATATCTAACCCTAGCCCTCAACATAACCCTAACCCTAGGTCCAATCGGAACCCTAACCGGATCTTTATCCCTAGCCCTCAACATATCCCTAACCCTAGGTCCAATCGGAACCCTAACTGGATTTCTAACCCTAGCCCTCAACATAACCCTGACCCTAGGTCCAATCAGAACCCAAATAGGATCTCTACCCCAGCCCTCAACATAACACTAACCCTAGGTCCAATCGGAACCCTAACCGGATCTCTACCCCTCGCCCTCAACATAACCCTAACCCTTGGTCCAATCGGAACCCTAACCGGATATCTAACCCTAGCCGTCAACATAACCCTAACCGTAGGTCCAATAGGAACCCTAACCGGATCCCTAACCCTAGCTCTCAACGTAACCCTAACCCTAGGTCCAATCGGAACCCTAACCAGATGTCTAACCCTAGCCCTAAACATAACCCTAACCCTAGGTCCAATCGGAACCCTAACCGGATCTCTAACCCTAGCCCTCAACATAACCCTAACACTAGGTCCAATCGGAACCCTAACCGGATCTCTAACCCTAGTCCTCAACATAACCTTAACCCTAGGTCCAATAGGAACCCTAACCGGATCTCTAACCCTAGCCCTCAACATAACCCTAACCCTAGGTCCAATCGGAACCCTAACTGGATTTCTAACCCTAGCCCTCAACATAACCCTAACCCTAGGTCCAAACGGAACCCTAACAGGATCTCTACCCCAGCCCTCAACATAACCCTAACCCTAGGTCCAATCGGAACCCTAACCGGATCTCTACCCCTCGCCCTCAACATAACCCTAACCCTAGGTCCAATCGGAACCCCAACCGGATCTCTAACCCTAGCCCTCAAAATAACCCTAACACTAGGTCCAATCGGAACCGTAACCGGATATCTAACCCTAGCCCTCAACATAACCCTAACCCTAGGTCCAATCGGAACCCTAACCGGATCTTCATCCCTAGCCCTCAACATATCCCTAACCCTAGGTCCAATCGGAACCCTAACAGGATCTCTAACCCTAGCCCTCAACATAACCCTAACACTAGGTCCAATCGGAACCCTAACCGGATCTCTAACCCTAGTCCTCAACATAACCTTAACCCTGGGTCCAATAGGAACCCTAACCGGATCTCTAACCCTAGCCCTCAACATAACCCTAACCTTGGGTCCAATCGGAACCCTAACTGGATTTCTAACTCTAGCCCTCAACATAACCCTAACCCTAGGTCCAAACAGAACCCAAACAGGATCTCTACCCCAGCCCTCAACATAACCCTAACCCTAGGTCCAATCGGAACCCTAACCGGATCTCTACCCCTCGCCCTCAACATAACCCTAACCCTAGGTCCAATCGGAACCCTAACCGGATCTCTATCCCTAGCCCTCAACATATCCCTAACCCTAGGTCCAATCGGAACCCTAACCGGATCTCTACCCCTCGGCCTCAACATAACCCTAACCCGAGGTCCAATAGGAACTCTAACCGGAACTCTAAACCTAGCCCTCAACATAACCCTAACCCTAGGTCCAATCGGAACCCTAACCGGATCTCTAACCCTAGCCCTCAATATAACCCTAACCCTAGGTCCAATCGGAACCCTAACCGGATATCTAACCCTAGCCCTCAATATAACCCTAACCCTAGGTCCAATCTGAACCCTAACCGGATCTCTAACCCTAGCCCTCATCATAACCTTAACCCTAGGTCCAATCGGAACCCTAACCGGATCTCTAACCCTAGCCCTCAACATTACCCTAACCCTAGGTCCAATCGGAACCCTAAACGGATATCTAAACCTAGCTCTCAACATAACCCTAACCCTTGGTCCAATCGGAACCCAAAACGGATATCTAACCCTAGCCCTCAACATAAACCTAACCCTAGGTCCAATCGGAAACCTAACCGCATATCTAACCCACGCCCTCAGCATAAGCCTAACCCTAGGTCCAATCGGAACCCTAACCGGATCTCTAACCCTAGCCCTCAATATAACCCTAACCCTAGGTCCAATCGGAACCCTAACCGGATATCTAACCCTAGCCCTCAACATAACCCTAACCCTAGGTCCAATCGGAACCCTAACCGGATCTTTATCCCTAGCCCTCAACATATCCCTAACCCTAGGTCCAATCAGAACCCTAACTGGATTTCTAACCCTAGCCCTCAACTTAACCCTAACCCTAGGTCCAATCAGAACCCAAATAGGATCTCTACCCCAACCCTCAACATAACCCTAACCCTAGGTCCAATCGGAACCCTAACCGGATCTCTACCCCTCGCCCTCAACATAACCCTAACCCTTGGTCCAATCGGAACCCTAACCGGATCTCTACCCCTCGGCCTCAACATAACCCTAACCCGAGGTCCAATCGGAACTCTAACCGGAACTCTAAACCTAGCCCTCAACATAACCCTAACCCTAGGTCCAATCGGAACCCTAACCGTATATCTAACCCTAGCCCTCAACATAACCCTAACCCTAGGTCCAATCTGAACCCTAACCGGATCTCTAACCCTAGCCCTCATCATAACCTTAACCCTAGGTCCAATCGGAACCCTAACCAGATCTCTAACCCTAGCCCTCAACATTACCCTAACCCTAGGTCCAATCGGAACCCTAAACGGATATCTAAACCTAGCTCTCAACATAACCCTAACCCTTGGTCCAATCGGAACCCAAAACGGATATCTAACCCTAGCCCTCAACATAAACCTAACCCTAGGTCCAATCGGAAACCTAACCGCATATCTAACCCACGCCCTCAGCATAAGCCTAACCCTAGGTCCAATCGGAACCCTAACCGGATCTCTAACCCTAGCCCTCAATATAACCCTAACCCTAGGTCCAATCGGAACCCTAACAGGATATCTAACCCTAGCCCTCAACATAACCCTAACCCTAGGTCCAATCTGAACCCTAACCGGATCTCTAACCGTAGCCCTCATCATAACCTTAACCCTAGGTCCAATCGGAACCCTAACCGGATCTCTATCCCTAGCCCTCAACATAACCCTAACCCTAGGTCCAATCGGAACCCTAACCGGATCTCTACCCCTCGCCCTCAACATAACCCTAACCCTAGGTCCAATCGGAACTCTAACCGGAACTCTAAACCTAGCCCTCAACATAACCCTAACCCTAGGTCCAATCGGAACCCTAACCGGATCTCTAAACCTAGCCCTGAACATAACCCTAACCCTAGGTCCAATCTGAACCCTACCCGGATCTCTAACAATAGCCCTCAACATAACCTTAACCCCAGGTCCAATCCAAACCCTAACAGGATCTCTAACCCTAGCACTCAACATAACCCTAACCCTAGGTCCAATCGGAACCCTAAACGGATAACTAAACCTAGCCCTCAACATAACCCTAACCCTAGGTACAATCGGAACCCAAAACGGATATCTAACCCTAGCCCTCAACATAACACTAACCCTAGATCCAATCGGAAACCTAACCGAATATCTAACCCACGCCCTCAACATAACCCTAACCCTAGGTCCAATTGGAACCCTAACCGGATCTCTAACCCTAGCCCTCAACATAACCCTAACCCTAGGTCCAATCGGAACCCTAACCGGATCTCTAACCCTAGCCCTCAAAATAACCCTAACACTAGGTCCAATCGGAACCGTAACCGGATATCTAACCCTAGCCCTCAACATAACCCTAACCCTAGGTCCAATCGGAACCCTAACCGGATCTTCATCCCTAGCCCTCAACATATCCCTAACCCTAGGTCCAATCGGAACCCTAACCGGATCTCTAACCCTAGCCCTCAACATAACCCTAACACTAGGTCCAATCGGAACCCTAACCGGATCTCTAACCATAGTCCTCAACATAACCTTAACCCTGGGTCCAATAGGAACCCTAACCGGATCTCTAACCCTAGCCCTCAACATAACCCTAACCTTGGGTCCAATCGGAACCCTAACTGGATTTCTAACCCTAGCCCTCAACATAACCCTAACCCTAGGTCCAAACAGAACCCAAACAGGATCTCTACCCCAGCCCTCAACATAACCCTAACCCTAGGTCCAATCGGAACCCTAACCGGATCTCTACCCCTCGCCCTCAAAATAACCCTAACCCTAGGTCCAATCGGAACCCTAACCGGATCTCTATCCCTAGCCCTCAACATATCCCTAACCCTAGGTCCAATCGGAACCCTAACCGGATCTCTACCCCTCGGCCTCAACATAACCCTAACCCGAGGTCCAATCGGAACTCTAACCGGAATTCTAAGCCTAGCCCTCAACATAACCCTAACCCTAGGTCCAATCGGAACCCTAACAGGATATCTAACCCTAGCCCTCAACATAACCCTAACCCTAGGTCCAATCTGAACCCTAACCGGATCTCTAACCCTAGCCCTCATCATAACCTTAACCCTAGGTCCAATCGGAACCCTAACCGGATCTCTAACCCTAGCCCTCAACATTACCCTAACCCTAGGTCCAATCGGAACCCTAAACGGATATCTAAACCTAGCTCTCAACATAACCCTAACCCTTGGTCCAATCGGAACCCAAAACGGATATCTAACCCTAGCCCTCAACATAACCCTAACCCTAGGTCCAATCGGAAACCTAACCGCATATCTAACCCACGCCCTCAGCATAAGCCTAACCCTAGGTCCAATCGGAACCCTAACCGGATCTCTAACCCTAGCCCTCAATATAACCCTAACCCTAGGTCCAATCGGAACCCTAACCGGATATCTAACCCTAGCCCTCAACATAACCCTAACCCT
Organism: Miniopterus natalensis; assembly: GCF_054644295.1. Classification (NCBI taxonomy): domain Eukaryota; kingdom Metazoa; phylum Chordata; class Mammalia; order Chiroptera; family Miniopteridae; genus Miniopterus; species Miniopterus natalensis. The sequence goes on from NC_142091.1 coordinate 2,498,648, forward strand.
AGGTCCAATCGGAACCCTAACCGGATCTTTATCCCTAGCCCTCAACATATCCCTAACCCTAGGTCCAATCGGAACCCTAACTGGATTTCTAACCCTAGCCCTCAACATAACCCTAACCCTAGGTCCAATCAGAACCCAAATAGGATCTCTACCCCAGCCCTCAACATAACACTAACCCTAGGTCCAATCGGAACCCTAACCGGATCTCTACCCCTCGCCCTCAACATAACCCTAACCCTTGGTCCAATCGGAACCCTAACCGGATATCTAACCCTAGCCGTCAACATAACCCTAACCGTAGGTCCAATAGGAACCCTAACCGGATCCCTAACCCTAGCTCTCAACGTAACCCTAACCCTAGGTCCAATCGGAACCCTAACCAGATGTCTAACCCTAGCCCTAAACATAACCCTAACCCTAGGTCCAATCGGAACCCTAACCCCATCTCTAACCCTAGCCCTCAACATAACCCTAACACTAGGTCCAATCGGAACCCTAACCGGATCTCTAACCCTAGTCCTCAACATAACCTTAACCCTAGGTCCAATAGGAACCCTAACCGGATCTCTAACCCTAGCCCTCAACATAACCCTAACCCTAGGTCCAATCGGAACCCTAACTGGATTTCTAACCCTAGCCCTCAACATAACCCTAACCCTAGGTCCAAACGGAACCCTAACAGGATCTCTACCCCAGCCCTCAACATAACCCTAACCCTAGGTCCAATCGGAACCCTAACCGGATCTCTACCCCTCGCCCTCAACATAACCCTAACCCTAGGTCCAATCGGAACCCTAACCGGATCTCTATCCCTAGCCCTCAACATATCCCTAACCCTAGGTCCAATCGGAACCCTAACAGGATATCTAACCCCAGCCCTCAACATAACCCTAACGTAGGTCCAATCTGAACCCTATCCGGATCTCTAACCCTAGCCCTCAACATAATCTTAACCCTAGGTCCAATCGGAACCCTAACCGGATCTCTAACCCTAGCCCTCAACATTACCCTAACCCTAGGTCCAATCGGAACCCTAACCGGATCTCTACCCCTCGCCCTCAACATAACCCTAACCCTAGGTCCAATCGGAATTCTAACCGGAACTCTAAACCTAGCCCTCAACATAACCCTAACCCTAGGTCCAATCGGAACCCTAACCGTATATCTAACCCTACCCCTCAACATAACCCTAACCCTAGGTCCAATCGGAACCCTAACAGGATATCTAACCCTAGCCCTCAACATAACCCTAACCCTAGGTCCAATCGGAACCCTAACCGGATCTCTAACCCTAGCCCTCAACATAACCCTAACCCTAGGTCCAATCGGAACCCTAACTGGATTTCTAACCCTAGCCCTCAACATAACCCTAACCCTAGGTCCAAACGGAACCCTAACAGGATCCCTACCCCAGCCCTCAACATAACCCTAACCCTAGGTCCAATCGGAACCCTAATCGGATCTCTACCCCTCGCCCTCAACATAACCCTAACCCTAGGTCCAATCGGAACCCTAACCGGATCTCTATCCCTAGCCCTCAACATATCCCTAACTCTAGGTCCAATCGGAACCCTAACCGGATCTCTACCCCTCGCCCTCAACATAACCCTAACCCTAGGTCCAATCGGAACTCTAACCGGAACTCTAAACCTAGCCCTCAACATAACCCTATCCCTAGGTCCAATCGGAACCCTAACCGTATATTTAACCCTAGCCCTCAACATAACACTAACCCTAGGTCCAATCGGAACCCTAACAGGATATCTAACCCTAGCCCTCAACATAACCCTAACGTAGGTCCAATCTGAACCCTAACCGGATCTCTAACCCTAGCCCTCAACATAATCTTAACCCTAGGTCCAATCGGAACCCTAACCGGAGCTCTAACCCTAGCCCTCAACATTACCCTAACCCTAGGTCCAATCGGAACCCTAACCGGATCTCTATCCCTAGCCCTCAACATAACCCTAACCCTAGGTCCAATCGGAACCCTAACCGGATCTCTACCCCTCGCCCTCAACATAACCCTAACCCTAGGTCCAATCGGAACTCTAACCGGAACTCTAAACCTAGCCCTCAACATAACCCTAACCCTAGGTCCAATCGGAACCCTAACCGGATCTCTAAACCTAGCCCTGAACATAACCCTAACCCTAGGTCCAATCTGAACCCTACCCGGATCTCTAACAATAGCCCTCAACATAACCTTAACCCCAGGTCCAATCCGAACCCTAACAGGATCTCTAACCCTAGCACTCAACATAACCCTAACCCTAGGTCCAATCGGAACCCTAAACGGATAACTAAACCTAGCCCTCAACATAACCCTAACCCTAGGTACAATCGGAACCCAAAACGGATATCTAACCCTAGCCCTCAACATAACACTAACCCTAGATCCAATCGGAAACCTAACCGAATATCTAACCCACGCCCTCAACATAACCCTAACCCTAGGTCCAATTGGAACCCTAAACGGATCTCTAACCCTAGCCCTCAACATAACCCTAACCCTAGGTCCAATCGGAACCCTAACCGGATATCTAACCCTAGCCCTCAACATAACCCTAACCCTAGGTCCAATCGGAACCCTAACCGGATCTTCATCCCTAGCCCTCAACATATCCCTAACCCTAGGTCCAATCGGAACCCTAACCGGATCTCTAACCCTAGCCCTCAACATAACCCTAACACTAGGTCCAATCGGAACCCTAACCGGATCTCTAACCCTAGTCCTCAACATAACCTTAACCCTGGGTCCAATAGGAACCCTAACCGGATCTCTAACCCTAGCCCTCAACATAACCCTAACCTTGGGTCCAATCGGAACCCTAACTGGATTTCTAACCCTAGCCCTCAACATAACCCTAACCCTAGGTCCAAACAGAACCCAAACAGGATCTCTACCCCAGCCCTCAACATAACCCTAACCCTAGGTCCAATCGGAACCCTAACCGGATCTCTACCCCTCGCCCTCAACATAACCCTAACCCTAGGTCCAATCGGAACCCTAACCGGATCTCTATCCCTAGCCCTCAACATAAACCTAACCCTAGGTCCAATCGGAACCCTAACCGGATCTCTAACCCTAGTCCTCAACATAACCTTAACCCTGGGTCCAATAGGAACCCTAACCGGATCTCTAACCCTAGCCCTCAACATAACCCTAACCTTGGGTCCAATCGGAACCCTAACTGGATTTCTAACCCTAGCCCTCAACATAACCCTAACCCTAGGTCCAAACAGAACCCAAACAGGATCTCTACCCCAGCCCTCAACATAACCCTAACCCTAGGTCCAATCGGAACCCTAACCGGATCTCTACCCCTCGCCCTCAACATAACCCTAACCCTAGGTCCAATCGGAACCCTAACCGGATCTCTATCCCTAGCCCTCAACATATCCCTAACCCTAGGTCCAATCGGAACCCTAACCGGATCTCTACCCCTCGGCCTCAACATAACCCTAACCCGAGGTCAAATCGGAACTCTAACCGGAACTCTAAGCCTAGCCCTCAACATAACCCTAACCCTAGGTCCAATCGGAACCCTAACCGTATATCTAACCCTAGCCCTCAACATAACCCTAACCCTAGGTCCAATCGGAACCCTAACAGGATATCTAACCCTAGCCCTCAACATAACCCTAACCCTAGGTCCAATCTGAACCCTAACCGGATCTCTAACCCTAGCCCTCATCATAACCTTAACCCTAGGTCCAATCGGAACCCTAACCGGATCTCTAACCCTAGCCCTCAACATTACCCTAACCCTAGGTCCAATCGGAACCCTAAACGGATATCTAAACCTAGCTCTCAACATAACCCTAACCCTTGGTCCAATCGGAACCCAAAACGGATATCTAACCCTAGCCCTCAACATAACCCTAACCCTAGGTCCAATCGGAAACCTAACCGCATATCTAACCCACGCCCTCAGCATAAGCCTAACCCTAGGTCCAATCGGAACCCTAACCGGATCTCTAACCCTAGCCCTCAATATAACCCTAACCCTAGGTCCAATCGGAACCCTAACCGGATATCTAACCCTAGCCCTCAACATAACCCTAACCCTAGGTCCAATCGGAACCCTAACCGGATCTTTATCCCTAGCCCTCAACATATCCCTAACCCTAGGTCCAATCGGAACCCTAACTGGATTTCTAACCCTAGCCCTCAACATAACCCTAACCCTAGGTCCAATCAGAACCCAAATAGGATCTCTACCCCAGCCCTCAACATAACACTAACCCTAGGTCCAATCGGAACCCTAACCGGATCTCTACCCCTCGCCCTCAACATAACCCTAACCCTTGGTCCAATCGGAACCCTAACCGGATATCTAACCCTAGCCGTCAACATAACCCTAACCGTAGGTCCAATAGGAACCCTAACCGGATCCCTAACCCTAGCTCTCAACGTAACCCTAACCCTAGGTCCAATCGGAACCCTAACCAGATGTCTAACCCTAGCCCTAAACATAACCCTAACCCTAGGTCCAATCGGAACCCTAACCGGATCTCTAACCCTAGCCCTCAACATAACCCTAACACTAGGTCCAATCGGAACCCTAACCGGATCTCTAACCCTAGTCCTCAACATAACCTTAACCCTAGGTCCAATAGGAACCCTAACCGGATCTCTAACCCTAGCCCTCAACATAACCCTAACCCTAGGTCCAATCGGAACCCTAACTGGATTTCTAACCCTAGCCCTCAACATAACCCTAACCCTAGGTCCAAACGGAACCCTAACAGGATCTCTACCCCAGCCCTCAACATAACCCTAACCCTAGGTCCAATCGGAACCCTAACCGGATCTCTACCCCTCGCCCTCAACATAACCCTAACCCTAGGTCCAATCGGAACCCCAACCGGATCTCTAACCCTAGCCCTCAAAATAACCCTAACACTAGGTCCAATCGGAACCGTAACCGGATATCTAACCCTAGCCCTCAACATAACCCTAACCCTAGGTCCAATCGGAACCCTAACCGGATCTTCATCCCTAGCCCTCAACATATCCCTAACCCTAGGTCCAATCGGAACCCTAACAGGATCTCTAACCCTAGCCCTCAACATAACCCTAACACTAGGTCCAATCGGAACCCTAACCGGATCTCTAACCCTAGTCCTCAACATAACCTTAACCCTGGGTCCAATAGGAACCCTAACCGGATCTCTAACCCTAGCCCTCAACATAACCCTAACCTTGGGTCCAATCGGAACCCTAACTGGATTTCTAACTCTAGCCCTCAACATAACCCTAACCCTAGGTCCAAACAGAACCCAAACAGGATCTCTACCCCAGCCCTCAACATAACCCTAACCCTAGGTCCAATCGGAACCCTAACCGGATCTCTACCCCTCGCCCTCAACATAACCCTAACCCTAGGTCCAATCGGAACCCTAACCGGATCTCTATCCCTAGCCCTCAACATATCCCTAACCCTAGGTCCAATCGGAACCCTAACCGGATCTCTACCCCTCGGCCTCAACATAACCCTAACCCGAGGTCCAATAGGAACTCTAACCGGAACTCTAAACCTAGCCCTCAACATAACCCTAACCCTAGGTCCAATCGGAACCCTAACCGGATCTCTAACCCTAGCCCTCAATATAACCCTAACCCTAGGTCCAATCGGAACCCTAACCGGATATCTAACCCTAGCCCTCAATATAACCCTAACCCTAGGTCCAATCTGAACCCTAACCGGATCTCTAACCCTAGCCCTCATCATAACCTTAACCCTAGGTCCAATCGGAACCCTAACCGGATCTCTAACCCTAGCCCTCAACATTACCCTAACCCTAGGTCCAATCGGAACCCTAAACGGATATCTAAACCTAGCTCTCAACATAACCCTAACCCTTGGTCCAATCGGAACCCAAAACGGATATCTAACCCTAGCCCTCAACATAAACCTAACCCTAGGTCCAATCGGAAACCTAACCGCATATCTAACCCACGCCCTCAGCATAAGCCTAACCCTAGGTCCAATCGGAACCCTAACCGGATCTCTAACCCTAGCCCTCAATATAACCCTAACCCTAGGTCCAATCGGAACCCTAACCGGATATCTAACCCTAGCCCTCAACATAACCCTAACCCTAGGTCCAATCGGAACCCTAACCGGATCTTTATCCCTAGCCCTCAACATATCCCTAACCCTAGGTCCAATCAGAACCCTAACTGGATTTCTAACCCTAGCCCTCAACTTAACCCTAACCCTAGGTCCAATCAGAACCCAAATAGGATCTCTACCCCAACCCTCAACATAACCCTAACCCTAGGTCCAATCGGAACCCTAACCGGATCTCTACCCCTCGCCCTCAACATAACCCTAACCCTTGGTCCAATCGGAACCCTAACCGGATCTCTACCCCTCGGCCTCAACATAACCCTAACCCGAGGTCCAATCGGAACTCTAACCGGAACTCTAAACCTAGCCCTCAACATAACCCTAACCCTAGGTCCAATCGGAACCCTAACCGTATATCTAACCCTAGCCCTCAACATAACCCTAACCCTAGGTCCAATCTGAACCCTAACCGGATCTCTAACCCTAGCCCTCATCATAACCTTAACCCTAGGTCCAATCGGAACCCTAACCAGATCTCTAACCCTAGCCCTCAACATTACCCTAACCCTAGGTCCAATCGGAACCCTAAACGGATATCTAAACCTAGCTCTCAACATAACCCTAACCCTTGGTCCAATCGGAACCCAAAACGGATATCTAACCCTAGCCCTCAACATAAACCTAACCCTAGGTCCAATCGGAAACCTAACCGCATATCTAACCCACGCCCTCAGCATAAGCCTAACCCTAGGTCCAATCGGAACCCTAACCGGATCTCTAACCCTAGCCCTCAATATAACCCTAACCCTAGGTCCAATCGGAACCCTAACAGGATATCTAACCCTAGCCCTCAACATAACCCTAACCCTAGGTCCAATCTGAACCCTAACCGGATCTCTAACCGTAGCCCTCATCATAACCTTAACCCTAGGTCCAATCGGAACCCTAACCGGATCTCTAACCCTAGCCCTCAACATTACCCTAACCCTAGGTCCAATCGGAACCCTAAACGGATATCTAAACCTAGCTCCCAACATAACCCTAACCCTTGGTCCAATCGGAACCCAAAACGGATATCTAACCCTAGCCCTCAACATAAACCTAACCCTAAGTCCAATCGGAAACCTAACCGCATATCTAACCCACGCCCTCAGCATAAGCATAACCCTAGGTCCAATCCGAACCCTAACCGGATCTCTAACCCTAGCCCTCAATATAACCCTAACCCTAGGTCCAATCGGAACCCTAACCGGATATCTAACCCTAGCCCTCAACATAACCCTAACCCTAGGTCCAATCGGAACCCTAACCGGATCTTTATCCCTAGCCCTCAACATATCCCTAACCCTAGGTCCAATCGGAACCCTAACTGGATTTCTAACCCTAGCCCTCAACTTAACCCTAACCCTAGGTCCAATCAGAACCCAAATAGGATCTCTACCCCAACCCTCAACATAACCCTAACCCTAGGTCCAATCGGAACCCTAACCGGATCTCGACCCCTCGCCCTCAACATAACCCTAACCCTTGGTCCAATCGGAACCCTAACCGGATATCTAACCCTAGCCCTCAACATAACCCTAACCGTAGGTCCAATAGGAACCCTAACCGGATCCCTAACCTTAGCTCTCAACGTAACCCTAACCCTAGGTCCAATCGGAACCCTAACCAGATGTCTAACCCTAGCCCTAAACATAACCCTAACCCTAGGTCCAATCGGAACCCTAACCGGATCTCTAACCCTAGCCCTCAACATAACCCTAACACTAGGTCCAATCGGAACCCTAACCGGATCTCTAACCCTAGTCCTCAACATAACCTTAACCCTAGGTCCAATAGGAACCCTAACCGGATCTCTAACCCTAGCCCTCAACATAACCCTAACCCTAGGTCCAATCGGAACCCTAACTGGATTTCTAACCCTAGCCCTCAACATAACCCTAACCCTAGGTCCAAACGGAACCCTAACAGGATCTCTACCCCAGCCCTCAACATAACCCTAACCCTAGGTCCAATCGGAACCCTAACCGGATCTCTACCCCTCGCCCTCAACATAACCCTAACCCTAGGTCCAATCGGAACCCTAACCGGATCTCTATCCCTAGCCCTCAACATATCCCTAACCCTAGGTCCAATCGGAACCCTAACCGGATCTCTACCCCTCGCCCTCAACATAACCCTAACCCTAGGTCCAATCGGAACTCTAACCGGAACTCTAAACCTAGCCCTCAACATAACCCTAACCCTAGGTCCAATCGGAACCCTAACCATATATCTAACCCTAGCCCTCAACATAACACTAACCCTAGGTCCAATCGGAACCCTAACAGGATATCTAACCCTAGCCCTCAACATAACCCTAACGTAGGTCCAATCTGAACCCTAACCTGATCTCTAACCCTAGCCCTCAACATAATCTTAACCCTAGGTCCAATCGGAACCCTAACCGGATCTCTAACCCTAGCCCTCAACATTACCCTAACCCTAGGGCCAATCGGAAACCTAAACGGATATCTAAACCTAGCGCTCAACATAACCCTAACCCTTGGTCCAATCGGAACCCAAAACGGATATCTAACCCTAGCCCTCAACATAACCCTAACCCTAGGTCCAATCGGAAACCTAACCGCATATCTAACCCACGCCCTCACCATAACCCTAACCCTAGGTCCAATCGGAACCCTAACCGGATCTCTAACCCTAGCCCTCAATATAACACTAACCCTAGGTCCAATCGGAACCCTAACCGGATATCTAACGCTAGCCCTCAACATAACCCTAACCCTAGGTCCAATCGGAACCCTAACCGGATCTTTATCCCTCGCCCTCAACATATCCCTAACCCTAGGTCCAATCGGAACCCTAACTGGATTTCTAACCCTAGCCCTCAACATAACCCTAACCCTAGGTCCAATCAGAACCCAAATAGGATCTCTACCCCAGCCCTCAACATAACCCTAACCCTAGGTCCAATCGGAACCCTAACCGGATCTCTACCCCTCGCCCTCAACATAACCCTAACCCTTGGTCCAATCGGAACCCTAACCGGATATCTAACCCTAGCCCTCAACATAACCCTAACCGTAGGTCCAATAGGAACCCTAACCGGATCCCTAACCCTAGCTCTCAACGTAACCCTAACCCTAGGTCCAATCGGAACCCTAACCAGATCTCTAACCCTAGCCCTAAACATAACCCTAACCCTAGATCCAATCGGAACCCTAACCGGATCTCTAACCCTCGCCCTCAACATAACACTAACCCTAGGTCCTATCGGAACCCTAACCGGATCTCTAAACCTAGCCCTGAACATAACCCTAACGCTAGGTCCAATCGGAACCCTAACCGGATCTCTAACCCTAGCCCTCAACATAACCCTAACCCTAGGTCCAATCGGAACCCAAAACGGATATCTAACCCTAGCCCTCAACATAACCCTAACCCTAGGTCCAATCGGAAACATAACCGGATATCTAACCCTAGCCTCAACATAACCCTAACCCTAGGTCCAAACGGAACCCTAACAGGATCTCTAATCCTAGCGCTCAACATAAGCCCAACCCGAGGTCCAATCGGAACCCTAACCGGATCTCTAACCCTAGCCCTCAACATAACCCTAACCCTAGGTCCAATCGGAACCCTAACCAGAACTCTACCCCTCGCCCTCAACATAACCCTAACCCGAGGTCCAATCGGAACCCTAACCGGATCTCTAACCCTAGCCCTCAACAGAACACTAACCCTAGGTACAAATGGAACCCTAACCGGAACTCTAACCCAAGCCCTCAAAATAACCCTAACCCTAGGTCCAATCGGAACCCTAACAGGATCTCTACCCCTTGCCCTCAACATAACCCTAACCCTAGGTCCAATCGGAAACCTAACCGGATATCTATCCCTAACCCTCAACATAAACCTAACCCTAAGTCCAATCGGAACCCTAACCGGATCTCTAACCCTAGCCCTCAACACAACCCTAACCCTAGGTCCAATCGGAACCCTAACAAGATCTCTACTCCTCGCCCTCAACATAACACTAACCCTAGGTCCAATCGGAACCCTAACCGGATCTCTAACCCTAGCCCTCAACATAACCCTAACCCGAGGTCCCATCGGAACCCTAACTGGATTTCTAACCCTAGCCCTCAACATAACCCTAACCCTAGGTCCAAACGGAACCCTAACAGGATCTCTACTCCAGCCCTCAACATAACCCTAACCCTAGGTCCACTCGGAATCCTAACCGGATCTCTACCCCTCGCCCTCAACATAACCCTAACCCTAGGTCCAATCGGAACCCTAACCGGATCTCTATCCCTAGCCCTCAACATATCCCTAACCCTAGGTCCAATCGGAACCCTAACCGGATCTCTACCCCTCGCCCTCAACATAACCCTAACCCTAGGTCCAATCGGAACTCTAACCGGAACTCTAAACCTAGCCCTCAACATAACCCTAACCCTAGGTCCAATCGGAACCCTAACCGTATATCTAACCCTACCCCTCAACATAACCCTAACCCTAGGTCCAATCGGAACCCTAACAGGATATCTAACCCTAGCCCTCAACATAACCCTAACCCTAGGTCCAATCGGAACCCTAACTGGATTTCTAACCCTAGCCCTCAACATAACCCTAACCCTAGGTCCAAACGGAACCCTAACAGGATCTCTACCCCAGCCCTCAACATAACCCTAACCCTAGGTCCAATCGGAACCCTAACCGGATCTCTACACCTCGCCCTCAACATAACCCTAACCCTAGGTCCAATCGGAACCCTAACCGGATCTCTATCCCTAGCCCTCAACATATCCCTAACCCTAGGTCCAATCGGAACCCTAACCGGATCTCTACCCCTCGCCCTCAACATAACCCTAACCCTACGTCCAATCGGAACTCTAACCGGAACTCTAAACCTAGCCCTCAACATAACCCTAACTCTAGGTCCAATCGGAACCCTAACCGTATATTTAACCCTAGCCCTCAACATAACACTAACCCTAGGTCCAATCGGAACCCTAACAGGATATCTAACCCTAGCCCTCAACATAACCCTAACGTAGGTCCAATCTGAACCCTAACCGGATCTCTAACCCTAGCCCTCAACACAACCCTAACCCTAGGTCCAATTGGAACCCTAACAAGATCTCTACTCCTCGCCCTCAACATAACACTAACCCTAGGTCCAATCGGAACCCTAACCGGATCTCTAACCCTAGCCCTCAACATAACCCTAACCCGAGGTCCAATCGGAACCCTAACTGGATTTCTAACCTTAGCCCTCAACATAACCCTAACCCTAGGTCCAAACGGAACCCTAACAGGATCTCTACTCCAGCCCTCAACATAACCCTAACCCTAGGTCCAATCGGAATCCTAACCGGATCTCTACCCCTCGCCCTCAACATAACCCTAACCCTAGGTCCAATCGGAACCCTAACCGGATCTCTATCCCTAGCCCTCAACATATCCCTAACCCTAGGTCCAATCGGAACCCTAACCGGATCTCTACCCCTCGCCCTCAACATAACCCTAACCCTAGGTCCAATCGGAACTCTAACCGGAACTCTAAACCTAGCCCTCAACATAACCCTAACCCTAGGTCCAATCGGAACCCTAACCGTATATCTAACCCTACCCCTCAACATAACCCTAACCCTAGGTCCAATCGGAACCCTAACAGGATATCTAACACTAGCCCTCAACATAACCCTAACCCTAGGTCCAATCGGAACCCTAACCGGATCTCTAAACCTAGCCCTCAACATTACCCTAACCCTAGGTCCAATCGGAACCCTAAACGGATACCTAAACCTAGCTCTCAACATAACCCTAACCCTTGGTCCAATCGGAACCCAAAACGGATATCTAACCCTAACCCTCAACATAACCCTAACCCTAGGTCCAATCGGAAACCTAACCGCATATCTAACCCACGCCCTCAACATAACCCTAACCCTAGGTCCAATCGGAACCCTAACCGGATCTCTAACCCTAGCCCTCAATATAACCCTAACCCTAGGTCCAATCGGAACCCTAACCGGATATCTAACCTTAGCCCTCAACATAACCCTAACCCTAGGTCCAATCGGAACCCTAACCGGATCTTTATCCCTAGCCCTCAACATATCCCTAACCCTAGGTCCAATCGGAACCCTAACTGGATTTCTAACCCTAGCCCTCAACATAACCCTAACCCTAGGTCCAATCAGAACCCAAATAGGATCTCTACCCCGGCCCTCAACATAACCCTAGCCCTAGGTCCAATCGGAACCCTAACCGGATCTCTACCCCTCGCCCTCAACATAACCCTAACCCTTGGTCCAATCGGAACCCTAACCGGATATCTAACCCTAGCCCTCAACATAACCCTAACCCTAGGTCCAATAGGAACCCTAACCGGATCCCTAACCCTAGCTCTCAACGTAACCCTAACCCTAGGTCCAATCGGAACCCTAACCGGATCTCTAACCCTAGCCCTCAATATAACCCTAACCCTAGGTCCAATCGAAACCCTAACCGGATATCTAACCCTAGCCCTCAACATAACCCTAACCCTAGGTCCAATCGGAACCCTAACCGGATCTTTATCCCTAGCCCTCAACATATCCCTAACCCTAGGTCCAAACGGAACCCTAACAGGATCTCTAACCCTAGCGCTCAACATAAGCCCAACCCGAGATCCAATCGGAACCCTAACCGGAACTCTAACCCAAGCCCTCAAAATAACCCTAACCCTAGGTCCAATCGGAACCCTAACAGGATCTCTACGCCTTGCCCTCAACATAACCCTAACCCTAGGTCCAATCGGAAACCTAACCGGATATCTATCCCTAACCCTCAACATAAACCTAACCCTAAGTCCAATCGGAACCCTAACCGGATCTCTAACCCTAGCCCTCAACACAACCCTAACCCTAGGTCCAATCGGAACCCTAACAAGATCTCTACTCATCGCCCTCAACATAACACTAACCCTAGGTCCAATCGGAACCCTAACCGGATCTCTAACCCTAGCCCTCAACATAACCCTAACCCTAGGTCCAATCGGAACCCTAACTGGATTTCTAACACTAGCCCTTAACATAACCCTAACCCTAGGTCCAAACGGAACCCTAACAGGATCTCTACCCCAGCCCTCAACATAACCCTAACCCTAGGTCCAATCGGAACCCTAACCGGATCTCTACCCCTCGCCCTCAACATAACCCTAACCCTAGGTCCAATCGGAACCCTAACCGGATCTCTATCCCTAGCCCTCAACATATCCCTAATCCTAGGTCCAATCGGAACCCTAACCGGATCTCTACCCCTCGCCCTCAACATAACCCTAACCCTAGGTCCAATCGGAACCCTAACCGTATATCTAACCTTAGCCCTCAACATAACCCTAACCCTAGGTCCAATCGGAACCCTAACAGGATATCTAACCCTAGCCCTCAACATAACCCTAACCCTAGGTCCAATCTGAACCCTAACCGGATCTCTAACCCTAGCCCTCAACATAACCTTAACCCTAGGTCCAATCGGAACCCTAACCGGATCTCTAACCCTAGCCCTCAACATTACCCTAACCCTAGGTCCAATCGGAACCCTAAACGGATATCTAAACCTAGCTCTCAACATAACCCTAACCCTTGGTCCAATCGGAACCCAAAACGGATATCTAACCCTAGCCCTCAACATAACCCTAACCCTAGGTCCAATCGGAAACCTAACCGCATATCTAACCCACGCCCTCAGCATAACCCTAACCCTAGGTCCAATCGGAACCCTAACCGGATCTCTAACCCTAGCCCTCAATATAACCCTAACCCTAGGTCCAATCGGAACCCTAACCGGATATCTAACCCTAGCCCTCAACATAACCCTAACCCTAGGTCCAATCGGAACCCTAACCGGATATCTAACCCTAGCCCTCAACATAACCCTAACCCTAGGTCCAATCGGAACCCTAACTGGATTTCTAACCCTAGCCCTCAACATAACCCTAACCCTAGGTCCAATCGGAACCCTAACCGGATCTCTACCCCTCGCCCTCAACATAACCCTAACCCTACGTCCAATCGGAACTCTAACCGGAACTCTAAACCTAGCCCTCAACATAACCCTAACTCTAGGTCCAATCGGAACCCTAACCGTATATTTAACCCTAGCCCTCAACATAACACTAACCCTAGGTCCAATCGGAACCCTAACAGGATATCTAACCCTAGCCCTCAACATAACCCTAACGTAGGTCCAATCTGAACCCTAACCGGATCTCTAACCCTAGCCCTCAACACAACCCTAACCCTAGGTCCAATCGGAACCCTAACAAGATCTCTACTCCTCGCCCTCAACATAACACTAACCCTAGGTCCAATCGGAACCCTAACCGGATCTCTAACCCTAGCCCTCAACATAACCCTAACCCGAGGTCCAATCGGAACCCTAACTGGATTTCTAACCTTAGCCCTCAACATAACCCTAACCCTAGGTCCAAACGGAACCCTAACAGGATCTCTACTCCAGCCCTCAACATAACCCTAACCCTAGGTCCAATCGGAATCCTAACCGGATCTCTACCCCTCGCCCTCAACATAACCCTAACCCTAGGTCCAATCGGAACCCTAACCGGATCTCTATCCCTAGCCCTCAACATATCCCTAACCCTAGGTCCAATCGGAACCCTAACCGGATCTCTACCCCTCGCCCTCAACATAACCCTAACCCTAGGTCCAATCGGAACTCTAACCGGAACTCTAAACCTAGCCCTCAACATAACCCTAACCCTAGGTCCAATCGGAACCCTAACCGTATATCTAACCCTACCCCTCAACATAACCCTAACCCTAGGTCCAATCGGAACCCTAACAGGATATCTAACACTAGCCCTCAACATAACCCTAACCCTAGGTCCAATCGGAACCCTAACCGGATCTCTAAACCTAGCCCTCAACATTACCCTAACCCTAGGTCCAATCGGAACCCTAAACGGATACCTAAACCTAGCTCTCAACATAACCCTAACCCTTGGTCCAATCGGAACCCAAAACGGATATCTAACCCTAACCCTCAACATAACCCTAACCCTAGGTCCAATCGGAAACCTAACCGCATATCTAACCCACGCCCTCAACATAACCCTAACCCTAGGTCCAATCGGAACCCTAACCGGATCTCTAACCCTAGCCCTCAATATAACCCTAACCCTAGGTCCAATCGGAACCCTAACCGGATATCTAACCTTAGCCCTCAACATAACCCTAACCCTAGGTCCAATCGGAACCCTAACCGGATCTTTATCCCTAGCCCTCAACATATCCCTAACCCTAGGTCCAATCGGAACCCTAACTGGATTTCTAACCCTAGCCCTCAACATAACCCTAACCCTAGGTCCAATCAGAACCCAAATAGGATCTCTACCCCGGCCCTCAACATAACCCTAGCCCTAGGTCCAATCGGAACCCTAACCGGATCTCTACCCCTCGCCCTCAACATAACCCTAACCCTTGGTCCAATCGGAACCCTAACCGGATATCTAACCCTAGCCCTCAACATAACCCTAACCCTAGGTCCAATAGGAACCCTAACCGGATCCCTAACCCTAGCTCTCAACGTAACCCTAACCCTAGGTCCAATCGGAACCCTAACCGGATCTCTAACCCTAGCCCTCAATATAACCCTAACCCTAGGTCCAATCGAAACCCTAACCGGATATCTAACCCTAGCCCTCAACATAACCCTAACCCTAGGTCCAATCGGAACCCTAACCGGATCTTTATCCCTAGCCCTCAACATATCCCTAACCCTAGGTCCAAACGGAACCCTAACAGGATCTCTAACCCTAGCGCTCAACATAAGCCCAACCCGAGATCCAATCGGAACCCTAACCGGAACTCTAACCCAAGCCCTCAAAATAACCCTAACCCTAGGTCCAATCGGAACCCTAACAGGATCTCTACGCCTTGCCCTCAACATAACCCTAACCCTAGGTCCAATCGGAAACCTAACCGGATATCTATCCCTAACCCTCAACATAAACCTAACCCTAAGTCCAATCGGAACCCTAACCGGATCTCTAACCCTAGCCCTCAACACAACCCTAACCCTAGGTCCAATCGGAACCCTAACAAGATCTCTACTCATCGCCCTCAACATAACACTAACCCTAGGTCCAATCGGAACCCTAACCGGATCTCTAACCCTAGCCCTCAACATAACCCTAACCCTAGGTCCAATCGGAACCCTAACTGGATTTCTAACACTAGCCCTTAACATAACCCTAACCCTAGGTCCAAACGGAACCCTAACAGGATCTCTACCCCAGCCCTCAACATAACCCTAACCCTAGGTCCAATCGGAACCCTAACCGGATCTCTACCCCTCGCCCTCAACATAACCCTAACCCTAGGTCCAATCGGAACCCTAACCGGATCTCTATCCCTAGCCCTCAACATATCCCTAATCCTAGGTCCAATCGGAACCCTAACCGGATCTCTACCCCTCGCCCTCAACATAACCCTAACCCTAGGTCCAATCGGAACCCTAACCGTATATCTAACCTTAGCCCTCAACATAACCCTAACCCTAGGTCCAATCGGAACCCTAACAGGATATCTAACCCTAGCCCTCAACATAACCCTAACCCTAGGTCCAATCTGAACCCTAACCGGATCTCTAACCCTAGCCCTCAACATAACCTTAACCCTAGGTCCAATCGGAACCCTAACCGGATCTCTAACCCTAGCCCTCAACATTACCCTAACCCTAGGTCCAATCGGAACCCTAAACGGATATCTAAACCTAGCTCTCAACATAACCCTAACCCTTGGTCCAATCGGAACCCAAAACGGATATCTAACCCTAGCCCTCAACATAACCCTAACCCTAGGTCCAATCGGAAACCTAACCGCATATCTAACCCACGCCCTCAGCATAACCCTAACCCTAGGTCCAATCGGAACCCTAACCGGATCTCTAACCCTAGCCCTCAATATAACCCTAACCCTAGGTCCAATCGGAACCCTAACCGGATATCTAACCCTAGCCCTCAACATAACCCTAACCCTAGGTCCAATCGGAACCCTAACCGGATCTTTATCCCTAGCCCTCAACATATCCCTAACCCTAGGTCCAATCGGAACCCTAACTGGATTTCTAACCCTAGCCCTCAACATAACCCTAACCCTAGGTCCAATCAGAACCCAAATAGGATCTCTACCCCAGCCCTCAACATAACCCTAACCCTAGGTCCAATCGGAACCCTAACCGGATATCTAACCCTAGCCCTCAACATAACCCTAACCGTAGGTCCAATCGGAACCCTAACCGGATATCTAACCCTAGCCCTGAACATAACCCTAACCGTAGGTCCAATCGGAACCCTAACCGGATATCTAACCCTAGCCCTCAACATAACCCTAACCGTAGGTCCAATAGGAACCCTAACCGGATCCCTAACCCTAGCTCTCAACATAACCCTAACCCTAGGTCCAATCGGAACCCTAACCAGATCTCTAACCCTAGCCCTAAACCTAACCCTAACCCTAGGTCCAATCGGAACCCTAACCGGATCTCTAACCCTCGCCCTCAACATAACACTAACCCTAGGTCCTATCGAAACCCTAACCGGATCTCTAAACCTAGCCCTGAACATAACCCTAACCCTAGGTCCAATCGGAACCCTAACCGGATCTCTAACCCTAGCCCTCAAAATAACCCTAACCCTAGGTCCAATCGGAACCCAAAACGGATATCTAACCCTAGCCCTCAACATAACCCTAACCCTAGGTCCAATCGGAAACATAACCGGTTATCTAACCCTAGCCTCAACATAACCCTAACCCTAGGTCCAAACGGAACCCTAACAGGATCTCTAACCCTAGCGCTCAACATAAGCCCAACCCGAGGTCCAATCGGAACCCTAACCGGATCTCTAACCCTAGCCCTCAACATAACCCTAACCCTAGGTCCAATCGGAAACATAACCGGATATCTAACCCTAGCCTCAACATTACCCTAACCCTAGGTCCAAACGGAACCCTAACAGGATCTCTAACCCTAGCGCTCAACATAAGCCCAACCCGAGGTCCAATCGGAACCCTAACCGGAACTCTAACCCAAGCCCTCAAAATAACCCTAACCCTAGGTCCAATCGGAACCCTAACAGGATCTCTACGCCTTGCCCTCAACATAACCCTAACCCTAGGTCCAATCGGAAACCTAACCGGATATCTATCCCTAACCCTCAACATAAACCTAACCCTAAGTCCAATCGGAACCCTAACCGGATCTCTAACCCTAGCCCTCAACACAACCCTAACCCTAGGTCCAATCGGAACCCTAACAAGATCTCTACTCATCGCCCTCAACATAACACTAACCCTAGGTCCAATCGGAACCCTAACCGTTTCTCTAACCCTAGCCCTCAACATAACCCTAACCCTAGGTCCAATCGGAACCCTATCTGGATTTCTAACCCTAGCCCTTAACATAACCCTAACCCTAGGTCCAAACGGAACCCTAACAGGATCTCTATCCCAGCCCTCAACATAACTCTAACCCTAGGTCCAATCGGACCCTAACCGGATCTCTACCCCTCGCCCTCAACATAACCCTAACCCTAGGTCCAATCGGAACCCTAACCGGATCTCTATCCCTAGCCCTCAACATATCCCTAATCCTAGGTCCAATCGGAACCCTAACCAGATATCTAGCCCTGGCCTCAACATAACCCTAACCCTAGGTCCAATCGGAACTCTAACCGGAACTCTAAACCTAGCCCTCAACATAACCCTAACCCTAGGTCCAATCGGAACCCTAACCGGATATCTAACCCTAGCCCTCAACATAACCCTAACCCTAGGTCCAATCGGAACACTAACCGGATCTTTATCCCTAGCCCTCAACATATCCCTAACCCTAGGTCCAATCGGAACCCTAACTGGATTTCTAACCCTAGCCCTCAACATAACCCTATCCCTAGGTCCAATCAGAATCCAAATAGGATCTCTACCCCAGCCCTCAACATAACCCTAACCCTAGGTCCAATCGGAACCCTAACCGGATCTCTAACCCTCGCCCTCAACATAACCCTAACCCTTGGTCCAATCGGAACCCTAACCGGATATATAACCCTAGCCCTCAATATAACCCTAACCCTAGGTCCAATCGGAACCCTAACTGGATTTCTAACCCTAGGCCTTAACATAACCCTAACCCTAGGTCCAAAAGGAACCCTAACAGGAACTCTACCCCAGCCCTCAACATAACCCTAACCCTAGGTCCAATCGGAACCCTTACCGGATCTCTACCCCTCGCCCTCAACATAACCCTAACCCTAGGTCCAATCGGAACCCTAACCGGATCTCTATCCCTAGCCCTCAACATATCCCTAACCCTAGGTCCAATCGTAACCCTAACCGGATCTCTACCCCTCGCCCTCAACATAACCCTAACCCTAGGTCCAATCGGAAGTCTAACCGGAACTCTAAACCTAGCCCTCAACATAACCCTAACCCTAGGTCCAATCGGAACCCTAACCGTATATCTAACCCTAGCCCTCAACATAACCCTAACCCTAGGTCCAATCGGAACCCTAACAGGATATCTAACCCTAGCCCTCAACATAACCCTAACCCTAGGTCCAATCTGAACCCTAACGGGATCTCTAAACCTAGCCCTCAACATAACCTTAACCCTAGGTGCAATCGGAACCCTAACCGGATCTCTAACCCTAGCCCTCAACATTACCCTAACCCTAGGTCCAATCGGAACCCTAAACGGATATCTAAACCTAGCCCTCAACATAACCCTAACCCTAGGTCCAATCGGAACCCAAAACGGATATCTAACCCTAGCCCTCAACATAACCCTAACCCTAGGTCCAATCGGAAACCTAACCGCATATCTAACCCATGCCCTCAGCATAACCCTAACCCTAGGTCCAATCGGAACCCTAACCGGATCTCTAACCCTAGCCCTCAATATAACCCTAACCCTAGGTGCAATCGGAACCCTAACCGGATATCTAACCCTAGCCCTCAACATAACCCTAACCGTAGGTCCAATCGGAACCCTAACCGGATCTTTATCCCTAGCCCTCAACATATCCCTAACCCTAGGTCCAATCGAAACCCTAACTGGATTTCTAACCCTAGCCCTCAACATAACCCTAACCCTAGGTCCAATCAGAACCCAAATAGGATCTCTACCCCAGCCCTCAACATAACCCTAACCCTAGGTCCAATCGGAACCCTAACCGGATCTCTACCCCTCGACCTCAACATAATCCTAACCCTTGGTCCAATCGGAACCCTAACCGGATATCTAACCCTAGCCCTCAACATAACCCTAACCGTAGGTCCAATAGGAACCCTAACCGGATCCCTAACCCTAGCTATCAACGTAACCCTAACCCTAGGTCCAATCGGAACCCTAACCAGATGTCTAACCCTAGCCCTAAACATAACCCTAACCCTAGGTCCAATCGGAACCATAACCGGATCTCTAACCCTAGCCCTCAACATAACCCTAACACTAGGTCCATACGGAACCCTAACCGGATCTCTAACCCTAGTCCTCAACATAACCTTAACCCTAGGTCCAATAGGAACCCTAACCGGAACTCTAACCCTAGCCCTCAACATAACCCAAACCCTAGGTCCAATCGGAACCCTAACTGGATTTCTAACCCTAGCCCTCAACATAACCCTAACCCTAGGTCCAAACGGAACCCTAACAGGATCTCTAACCCCAGCCCTCAACATAATCTTAACCCTAGGTCCAATCGGAACCCTAACCGGATCTCTAACCCTAGCCCTCAACATTACCCTAACCCTAGGTCCAATCGGAACCCTAAACGGATATCTAAACCTAGCCCTCAACATAACCCTAACCCTTGGTCCAATCGGAACCCAAAACGGATATCTAACCCTAGCCCTCAACATAACCCTAACCCTAGGTCCAATCGGAAATCTAACCGCATATCTAACGCACGCCCTCAACATAACCCTAACCCTAGGTCCAATCGGAACCCTAACCGGATCTCTAACCCTAGCCCTCAATATAACCCTAACCCTAGGTTCAATCGGAACCCTAACTGGATATCTAACCCTAGCCCTCAACATAACCCTAACTCTAGGTCCAATCGGAACCCTAAACGGATCTTTATCCCTAGCCCTCAACATATCCCTAACCCTAGGTCCAATCGGAACCCTAACTGGATTTCTAACCCTAGCCCTCAACATAACCCTAACCCTAGGTCCAATCAGAACCCAGATAGGATCTCTACCTCAGCCCTCAACATAACCCTAACCCTAGGTTTAATCGGAACCCTAACCGGATCTCTACCCCTCGCCCTCAACATAACCCTAACCCTTGGTCCAATCGGAACCCTAACCGGATATCTAACCCTAGCCCTCAACATAACCCTAACCGTAGGTCCAATAGGAACCCTAACCGGATCCCTAATCCTAGCTCTCAACGTAACCCTAACCCTAGGTCCAATCGGAACCCTAACCAGATCTCTAACCCTAGCCCTAAACATAACCCTAAACCTAGGTCCAATCGGAACCCTAACCGGATCTCTATCCCTAGCCCTCAACATAACCCTAACCCTAGGTCCAATCGGAACCCTAACAGGATCTCTACCCCAGCCCTCAACATAACCCTAACCCTAGGTCCAATCGGAACCCTTACTGGATCTGTACCACTCGCACTCAACATAACCCTAACCCTAGGTCCAATCGGAACCCTAACCGGATATCAAACCCTAGCCCTCAACATAACCCAACCCTAGGTCCAATCGGAACCCTAACCGGATCTCTAAACCTACCCCTCAACATAACCCTAACCCTAGGTCCCATCAGAACCCTAACCGGATCTCTAACCCTAGCCCTCAACATAACCTTAACCCTAGGTCCAATCGGAACCCTAACCGGATCTCCACCCCTCGCCCTCAACATAACCCTAACCCTTGGTCCAATCGGAACACTAACCGGATATCTAACACTAGCCCTCAACATAACCCTAACCTTAGGTCCAATAGGAACCCTAACCGGATCTCTAAACCTAGCTCTCAACATAACCATAACCCTAGGTCCAATCGGAACCCTAACCAGATCTCTAAACCTATCCCTCAACATAACCCTAACCCTAGGTCCAATTGGAACCCTAACCGGATCTCTAACCCTCGCCCTAAACATAACACTAACCCTAGGTCCAATCGGAACCCTAACTGGATCTCTAAACCTAGCCCTCAACATAACCCTAACCCTAGGTCCAATCGGAACCCTAACCGGATCTCTAACCCTAGCCCTCAACATAACCCTAACCCTAGGTCCAATCGGAACCCAAAACGGATATCTAACCCTAGCCCTCAACATAACCCTAACCCTAGGTCCAATCGGAAACCTAACCGGATATCTAACCCTCTCCCTCAACATAACCCTAACCCTAGGTCCAATCGGAACCCTAACCGGATCTCTAACCCTAGCCCTCAAAATAACCCTAACCCTAGGTCCAATCGAAACCCTAACCGGATAACTAACCCTAGCCCTCAACATAACCCTAACCCTAGGTCTAATCGGAACCCTAACCGGAACTCTATCCCTAGCCCTCAACATATCCCTAACCCTAGGTCCAATCGGAACCCTAACCGGACCTCTAACCCTAGGCCTCAACATAACCCTAACCCTAGGTCCAATCGGAAACCTAACCGGATCTCTAACCCTAGCCCTCAACATAACCTTAATACTAGGTCCAATCGGAACCCTAACCGAATATCTAACCCTAGCCCTCAACATAACCCTAACCCTAGGTCCAATCGGAACCCTAACCGGATCTCTAAACCTAGCCATCAACATAACCCTAACCCTAGGTCCAATCGGAACCCTAAAAGGATCTCTACCCCAGCCCTCAACATAACCCTAACCCTAGGTCCAATCGGAACCCTTACTGGGTCTCCACCCCTCGCCCTCAACATAACCCTAACCCTAGGTCCAATCGGAACCCTAACCGGATCTCTACCCCTCGCCCTCAACATAACTCTAACCCTTGGTCCAATCGGAACCCTAACCGAATATCTAACCCTAGCCCTCAACATAACCCTAACCCTAGGTCCAATCGGAACCCAAAACGGATATCTAACCCTAGCCCTCAACATAAGCCTAACCCTAGGTCCAATCAGAAACCTAACCGCATATCTAACCCACACCCTCAACATAACCCTAACCCTAGGTCCAATCGGAACCCTAACCGGATCTCTAACCCTAGCCCTCAAAATAACCCTAACCCTAGGTCCAATCGGAACCATAACCGGATTTCTAAACCTAGCCCTCAACATAAACCTAACCCTAGGTCCAATCGGAACCCTAACCGGATCTTTATCCCTAGCCCTCAACATATCCCTAACCCTAGGTCCAATCGGAACCCTAACCGGATCTCTAACCCTAGCCCTCAACATAACCCTAACACTATGTCCAATCGGAACCCTAAACGGATCTCTAACCCTAGCCCTCAACATAACCCTAACCCTAGGTCCAATCGGAACCCTAACTGGATTTGTAACCCTAGCCCTCAACATAACCCTAACCCTAGGTCCAATCGGAACCCTAACAGGATCTCTACCCCAGCCCTCAACATAACCCTAACCCTAGGTCCAATCGGAACCCTAACCGGATCTCTAACCCTAGCTCTCAACATAACCCTAACCCTAGGTCCAATCGGAACCCTAACCAGATCTCTAACCCTAGCCCTAAACATAACCCTAACCCTAGGTACAATCGAAACACTAACCGGATCTCTAACCCTCGCTCTCAACATAACACTAACCCTAGGTCCTATCGGAACCCTAACCGGATCTCTAAACCTAGCCCTCAAAATATCCCTAACCCTAGGTCCAATCGGAACCCTAACCGGATCTCTAACCCTAGCCCTCAACATAACCCTAACCCTAGGTCCAATCGGAACCCAAAACTGATATCTAACCCTAGCCCTCAACATAACCCTAACCCTAGGTCCAATCGGAACCCTAACCGGATCTCTATCCCTAGTCCTCAACATATCCCTAACCCTAGGTCCAATCGGAACCCAAACCGGATCTCTAACCCTAGCACTCAACATAACGCTACACCTAGGTCCAATCGGAACCCTAACCGTATCTCTAACCCTAGCCCTCAACATAACCATAACCTAGGTCCAATCGGAACCCTAAACGGATATCTAACCCTAACCCTTAACAAAACCCTAACCCTAGGTCCAATCGGAACCCTAAACTGATCTCTAACCCTAGCCCTCAACATGACCCTAACCCTAGGTCCAATCGGAACCCTAACCGGATCTTTATCCCTAGCCCTCAACATATCCCTAACCCTAGGTCCAATCGGAACCCTAACCGGATCTCTAACCCTAGCCCTCAACATAACCCTAACACTATGTCCAATCGGAACCCTAACCGGATCTCTAACCCTAGTCCTCAACATAACCTTAACCCTAGGTCCAATCGGAACCCTAACCGGATCTCTAACCCTAGCCCTCAACATAACCCTAACCCTAGGTCCAATCGGAACCCTAACTGGATTTCTAACCCTAGCCCTCAACATAACCCTAACCCTAGGTCCAATCGCAACCCTAACAGGATCTCTACCCCAGCCCTCAACATAACCCTAACACTAGGTCCAATCGGAACCCTAACCGAATCTCTAACCCTAGCTCTCAACATAACCCTAACCCTAGGTCCAATCGGAACCCTAACCAGATCTCTAACCCTAGCCCTAAACATAACCCTAACCCTAGGTACAATCGGAACCCTAACCGGATCTCTAACCCTCGCCCTCAACATAACACTAACCCTAGGTCCTATCGGAACCCTAACCGGATCTCTAAACCTAGCCCTCAACATAACCCTAACCCTACGTCCAATCGGAACCCTAACCGGATCTCTAACCCTAGCCCTCAACATAACCCTAACCCTAGGTCCAATCGGAACCCAAAACTGATATCTAACCCTAGCCCTCAACATAACCCTAACCCTAGGTCCAATCGGAACCCTAACCGGATCTCTATCCCTAGCCCTCAACATATCCCTAACCCTAGGTCCAATCGGAACCCTAACCGGATCTCTAACCCTAGGCCTCAACATAACCCTAACCCTAGGTCCAATCGGAACCCTAACCGGATCTCTAACCCTAGCCCTCAACATAACCTTAAACCTAGGTCCAATCGGAACCCTAACCGGATCTCTATCCCTAGCCCTCAACCTAACCCTAACCCTAGGTCCAATCGGAACCCTAACCGGATCTTTAACCCTAGCCCTCAACATAACCCTAACCCTAGGTTCAATCTGAACCCTAACCGGATATCTAACCCTAGCCCTCAACATAACCTTAACCCTAGGTCCAATCGGAAACCTAAACGGATATCTAACCCTAGCCCTCAACATAACCCTAACCCTAGGTCCAATCGGAACCCTAAACGGATATCTAACCCTAGCCCTCAACATAACCCTAACACTAGGTCCAATCGGAACCCTAACCGGATATCTAACCCTAGCCCTCAACATAACCTTAATCCTAGGTCCAATTGGAACCCTAACAGGATCTCTACCCAGCCCTCAACATAACCCTAACCCTAGGTCCAATCGGAACCCTAACCGGATCTCTGCCCCTCGCCCTCCACATAACCCTAACCCTAGGTCCAATCGGAACTCTAACCGCACCTCTAACCCTAGCCCTCTACATAACCCTAACCCTAGGCACAATCGGAACCCTAACCGGATATCTAACCCTAGCCCTCAACATAACCCTAACCCTAGGTCCAATCGGAACCCTAACCGGATCTCTATCCCTAGCCCTCAACATAACCTTAACCCTAGGTCCAATCGGAACCCTAACTGGATCTCTAACCCTAGCCCTCAACATAACCCTAACCCTAGATCCAATCGGAACCCTAACCGGATCTCTAACCCTAGCCCTCAACATAACCCTAACCCTAGGTCCAATCGGAACCCTAACAGGATCTCTACCCCAGCCCTCAACATAACCCTAACCCTAGGTCCAATCGGAACCCTTACCGGATCTGTACCCCTAGCACTCAACATAACCCTAACCCTAGGTCCAATCGGAACCCTATCGGATCTCTACCCCTCGCCCTCAACATAACTTTAACCCTTGGTCCAATCGGAACCCTAACCGAATATCTAACCCACGTCCTCAGCATAACCCTAACCCTAGGTCCAATCGGAACCCTAACCGGATCTCTAACCCTAGCCCTCAACATAACGCTAACCCTAGGTCCAATCGGAACCCTAACCGGATCTCTAAACCTAGCCCTGAACATAACCGTAACCCTAGGTCCAATCGGAACCCTAACCGGATCTCTAACCCTAGCCCTCAACATAACCCTAACCCTAGGTCCAATCTGAACCCTAACCGGATCTCTAACCCTAGCCCTCAACATAACCTTAACCCTAGGTCCAATCGGAACCCTAACTGGATCTCTAACCCTAGCACTCAACATAAACCTAACTTAGGTCCAATCGGAACCCTAAACGGATAACTAAACCTAGCCCTCAACATAACCCTAACCCTAGGTCCAATCGGAACCGAAAACGGATATCTAACCCTAGCCCTCAACATAACCCTAACCCTAGGTCCAATCGGAACCCTTACCGGATCTCTACCCCTCGCCCTCAACATAACCCTAACCCTAGGTCCAATCGGAACCCTAACCGGATCTCTATCCCTAGCCCTCAACATATCCCTAACCCTAGGTCCAATCGTAACCCTAACCGGATCTCTACCCCTCGCCCTCAACATAACCCTAACCCTAGGTCCAATCGGAAGTCTAACCGGAACTCTAAACCTAGCCCTCAACATAACCCTAACCCTAGGTCCAATCGGAACCCTAACCGTATATCTAACCCTAGCCCTCAACATAACCCTAACCCTAGGTCCAATCGGAACCCTAACAGGATATCTAACCCTAGCCCTCAACATAACCCTAACCCTAGGTCCAATCTGAACCCTAACGGGATCTCTAACCCTAGCCCTCAACATAACCTTAACCCTAGGTGCAATCGGAACCCTAACCGGATCTCTAACCCTAGCCCTCAACATTACCCTAACCCTAGGTCCAATCGGAACCCTAAACGGATATCTAAACCTAGCCCTCAACATAACCCTAACCCTAGGTCCAATCGGAACCCAAAACGGATATCTAACCCTAGCCCTCAACATAACCCTAACCCTAGGTCCAATCGGAAACCTAACCGCATATCTAACCCATGCCCTCAGCATAACCCTAACCCTAGGTCCAATCGGAACCCTAACCGGATCTCTAACCCTAGCCCTCAATATAACCCTAACCCTAGGTCCAATCGGAACCCTAACCGGATATCTAACCCTAGCCCTCAACATAACCCTAACCGTAGGTCCAATCGGAACCCTAACCGGATCTTTATCCCTAGCCCTCAACATATCCCTAACCCTAGGTCCAATCGAAACCCTAACTGGATTTCTAACCCTAGCCCTCAACATAACCCTAACCCTAGGTCCAATCAGAACCCAAATAGGATCTCTACCCCAGCCCTCAACATAACCCTAACCCTAGGTCCAATCGGAACCCTAACCGGATCTCTACCCCTCGACCTCAACATAATCCTAACCCTTGGTCCAATCGGAACCCTAACCGGATATCTAACCCTAGCCCTCAACATAACCCTAACCGTAGGTCCAATAGGAACCCTAACCGGATCCCTAACCCTAGCTATCAACGTAACCCTAACCCTAGGTCCAATCGGAACCCTAACCAGATGTCTAACCCTAGCCCTAAACATAACCCTAACCCTAGGTCCAATCGGAACCATAACCGGATCTCTAACCCTAGCCCTCAACATAACCCTAACACTAGGTCCATACGGAACCCTAACCGGATCTCTAACCCTAGTCCTCAACATAACCTTAACCCTAGGTCCAATAGGAACCCTAACCGGATCTCTAACCCTAGCCCTCAACATAACCCAAACCCTAGGTCCAATCGGAACCCTAACTGGATTTCTAACCCTAGCCCTCAACATAACCCTAACCCTAGGTCCAAACGGAACCCTAACAGGATCTCTAACCCCAGCCCTCAACATAATCTTAACCCTAGGTCCAATCGGAACCCTAACCGGATCTCTAACCCTAGCCCTCAACATTACCCTAACCCTAGGTCCAATCGGAACCCTAAACGGATATCTAAACCTAGCCCTCAACATAAGCCTAACCCTTGGTCCAATCGGAACCCAAAACGGATATCTAACCCTAGCCCTCAACATAACCCTAACCATAGGTCCAATCGGAAATCTAACCGCATATCTAACGCACGCCCTCAACATAACCCTAACCCTAGGTCCAATCGGAACCCTAACCGGATCTCTAACCCTAGCCCTCAATATAACCCTAACCCTAGGTTCAATCGGAACCCTAACTGGATATCTAACCCTAGCCCTCAACATAACCCTAACTCTAGGTCCAATCGGAACCCTAACCGGATCTTTATCCCTAGCCCTCAACATATCCCTAACCCTAGGTCCAATCGGAACCCTAACTGGATTTCTAACCCTAGCCCTCAACATAACCCTAACCCTAGGTCCAATCAGAACCCAGATAGGATCTCTACCTCAGCCCTCAACATAACCCTAACCCTAGGTTTAATCGGAACCCTAACCGGATCTCTACCCCTCGCCCTCAACATAACCCTAACCCTTGGTCCAATCGGAACCCTAACCGGATATCTAACCCTAGCCCTCAACATAACCCTAACCGTAGGTCCAATAGGAACCCTAACCGGATCCCTAACCCTAGCTCTCAACGTAACCCTAACCCTAGGTCCAATCGGAACCCTAACCAGATCTCTAACCCTAGCCCTCAATATAACCCTAACCCTAGGTCCAATCGGAACCCTAACCGGATCTCTACCCCACGCCCTCAACATAACCCTAACCCTAGGTCCAATCGGAACCCTAACCGGATCTCTATTCCTAGCCCTCAACATATCCCTAACCCTAGGTCCAATCGGAACCCTAACCGGATCTCTACCCCTCGCCCTCAACATAACCCTAACCCTAGGTCCAATCGGAACTCTAACCGGAACTCTAAATCTAGCAATCAACATAACCCTAACCCTAGATCCAATCGGAACCCTAACCGGATATCTAACCCTAGCCCTCAACATAACCCTAACCCTAGGTCCAATCGGAACCCTAACAGGATAACTAACCCTAGCCCTCAACATAACCCTAACCCTAGGTCCAATCTGAACCCTAACCGGATCTCTAACCCTAGCCCTCAACATAACCCTAACCCTAGGTCCAATCGGAACCCTAACCGGATATCTAACCCTAGCCCTCAACATAACCCTAACCCTAGGTCCAATCGGAACCCTAACCGGATCTTTATCCCTAGCCCTCAACATATCCCTAACCCTAGGTCCAATCGGAACCCTAACTGGATTTCTAACCCTAGCCCTCAACATAACCCTAACCCTAGGTCCAATCAGAACCCAAATAGGATCTCTACCCCAGCCCTCAACATAACCCTAACCCTAGGTCCAATCGGAACCCTAACCGGATATCTACCCCTCGCCCTCAACATAACCCTAACCCTTGGTCCAATCGGAACCCTAACCGGATATCTAACCCTAGCCCTCAACATAACCCTAACCGTAGGTCCAATAGGAACCCTAACCGGATCCCTAACCCTAGCTCTCAACGTAACCCTAACCCTAGGTCCAATCGGAACCCTAACCAGATGTCTAACCCTAGCCCTAAACATAACCCTAACCCTAGGTCCAATCGGAACCCTAACCGGATCTCTAACCCTAGCCCTCAACATAACCCTAACCCTAGGTCCAATCGGAACCCTAACCGGATCTCTAATCCTAGCCCTCAACATAACCCTAACCCTAGGTCCAATCAGAACCCAAATTGGATCTCTACCCCAGCCCTCAACATAACCCTAACCCTAGGTCCAATCGGAACCCTAACCGGATCTCTATCCCTAGCCCTCAACATAACCTTAACCCTAGGTCCAATCGGAACCCTAACTGGATCTCTAACCCTAGCCCTCAACATAACCCTAACCCTAGGTCCAATCGGAACCCTAACAGGATCTCTACCCCAGCCCTCAACATAACCCTAACCCTAGGTCCAATCGGAACCCTTACTGTATCTGTACCCCTCGCACTCAACATAACCCTAACCCTAGGTCCAATCGGAACCCTAACCGGATCTCTACCCCTCGCCCTCAACATAACTCTAACCCTTGGTCCAATCGGAACCCTAACCGAATATCTAACCCTAGCCCTCAACATAACCCTAACCCTAGGTCCAATCGGAACCCTAACCGGATCTCTAACCCTAGCCCTCAACATAACCTTAACCCTAGGTCCAATCGGAACCCTAACCGGATCTCTAACCCTAGCACTCAACATAACCCTAACCCTAGGTCCAATCGGAACCCTAACCGGATCTCTAACCCTAGCACTCAACATAACCCTAACCCTAGGTCCAATCAAACCCTAAACGGATATCTAAACCTAGCCCTCAACATAACCCTAACCCTAGGTCCAATCGGAACCCAAAACGGATATCTAACCCTAGCCCTCAACATAACCCTAACCCTAGGTCCAATCCGAAACCTAACCGAATATCTAACCCACGCCCTCAACATAACCCTAACCCTAGGTCCAATCGGAACCCTAACCGGATCTCTAACCCTAGCCCTCAACATAACCCTAACCCTAGGTCAAATCGGAACCCTAACCGGATCTCTAAACCTAGCCCTCAACATAACCCTAACCCTAGGTCCAATCGGAACCCTAACCGGATATCTAAACCTAGCCCTCAACATAACCCTAACCCTAGGTCCAATCGGAACCCTAACCGGATCTTTATCCCTAGCCCTCAACATATCCCTAACCCTAGGTCCAATCGGAACCCTAACCGGATCTCTAACCCTAGCCCTCAATATAACCCTAACCCTAGGTCCAATCGGAACCCTAACTGGATTTCTAACCCTAGCCCTCAACATAACCCTAACCCTAGGTCCAAACGGAACCCTAACAGGATCTCTACCCCAGCCCTCAACATAACCCTAACCCTAGGTCCAATCGGAACCCTAACCGGATCTCTACCCCTCGCCCTCAACATAACCCTAACCCTAGGTCCAATCGGAACCCTAACCGGATCTCTATCCCTAGCCCTCAACATATCCCTAACCCTAGGTCCAATCGGAACCCTAACCGGATCTCTACCCCTCGCCCTCAACATAACCCTAACCCTAGGTCCAATCGGAACTCTAACCGGAACTCTAAACCTAGCCCTCAACATAACCCTAACCCTAGGTCCAATCGGAACCCTAACCGTATATCTAACCCTAGCCCTCAACATAACCCTAACCCTAGGTCCAATCGGAACCCTAACAGGATATCTTAACCTAGCCCTCAACGTAACCCTAACCCTAGGTCCAATCTGAACCCTAACCGGATCTCTAACCCTAGCCCTCAACATAACCTTAACCCTAGGTCCAATCGGAACCCTAACCGGATCTCTAACCCTAGACCTCAACATTACCCTAACCCTAGGTCCAATCGGAACCCTAAACGGATATCTAAACCTAGCTCTCAACATAACCCTAACCCTTGGTCCAATCGGAACCCAAAACGGATATCTAACCCTAGCCCTCAACATAACCTTAACCCTAGGTCCAATCGGAAACCTAACCGCATATCTAACCCACGCCCTCAACATAAACCTAACCCTAGGTCCAATCGGAACCCTAACCGGATCTCTAACCCTAGCCCTCAACATAACCCTAACCGTAGGTCCATTCGGAACCCTAACCGGATATCTAACCCTAGCCCTCAACATAACCCTAAGCCTAGGTCCAATCGGAACCCTAACCGGATCTTTATCCCTAGCCCTCAACATATCCCTAACCCTAGGTCCAATCGGAACCCTAACTGGATTTCTAACCCTAGCCCTCAACATAACCCTAACCCTAGGTCCAATGAGAACCCAAATAGGATCTCTACCCCAGCCCTCAACATAACCCTAACCCTAGGTCCAATCGGAACCCTAACCGGATCTCTACCCCTCGCCCTCAACATAACCCTAACCCTTGGTCCAATCGGAACCCTAACCGGATATCTAACCCTAGCCCTCAACATAACCCTAACCGTAGGTCCAATAGGAACCCTAACCGGATCCCTAAACCTAGCTCTCAACGTAACCCTAACCCTAGGTCCAATCGGAACCCTAACCAGATGTCTAACCCTAGCCCTAAACATAACCCTAACCCTAGGTCCAATCGGAACCCTAACCGGATCTCTAACCCTAGCCCTCAACATAACCCTAACCCTAGGTCCAATCGGAACCCTAACCGGATCTCTAATCCTAGCCCTCAACATAACCCTAACCCTAGGTCCAATCAGAACCCAAATTGGATCTCTACCCCAGCCCTCAACATAACCCTAACCCTAGGTCCAATCGGAACCCTAACCGTATATCTAACCCTAGCCCTCAACATAACCCTAACCCTAGGTCCAATCGGAACCCTAACAGGATATCTAACCCTAGCTCTCAACATAACCCTAACCCTAGGTCCAATCTGAACCCTAACCGGATCTCTAACCCTAGCCCTCAACATAACCTTAACCCTAGGTCCAATCGGAACCCTAACCGGATCTCTAACCCTAGCCCTCAACATTACCCTAACCCTAGGTCCAATCGGAACCCTAAACGGATATCTAAACCTAGCCCTCAACATAACCCTAACCCTTGGCCAATCGGAACCCAAAACGGATATCTAACCCTAGCCCTCAACATAACCCTAACCCTAGGTCCAATCGGAAACCTAACCGCATATCTAACCCACGCCCTCAACATAACCCTAACCCTAGGTCCAATCGGAACCCTAACCGGATCTCTAACCCTAGCCCTCAATATAACCCTAACCCTAGGTCCAATCTGAACCCTAACCGGATATCTAAACCAAGCCCTCAACATAACCCTAACCCTAGGTCCAATCGGAACCCTAACCGGATCTTTATCCCTAGCCCTCAACATATCCCTAACCCTAGGTCCAATCGGAACCCTAACTGGATTTCTAACCCTAGCCCTCAACATAACCCTAACCCTAGGTCCAATCGGAACCCTAACCGGATCTCTAACCCTAGCCCTCAACATAACCCTAAACCTAGGTCCAATGGGAACCCTAACCGGATCTCTAACCCTAGCCCTCAACATAACCCAAACCTTAGGTCCAATCGGAACCCTAACCGGATCTCTAACCCTAGCCCTCAACATAACCCTAAACCTAGGTCCAATAGGAACCCTAACCGTAACTCTAACCCTAGCCCTCAACATAACCATAACCTAGGTCCAATCGGAACCCTAAACGGATATCTAACCCTAACCCTTAACAAAACCCTAACCCTAGGTCCAATCGGAACCCTAAACTGATATCTAACCCTAGCCCTCAACATGACCCTAACCCTAGGTTCAATCGGAACCTAACCGGATATCTAATCCTAGCCCTCAACATAACCCTAACCCTAGGTCCAATCGGAACCCTAACAGGATCTCTACCCCTCGCCCTCAACATAACCCTAACCCTAGGTCCAATCGGAACCCAAAACGGATATCTAACCCTAGCCCTCAACATAACCATAACCCTAGGTCCAATCGGAAACCTAACCGGATATCTAACCCTCGCCCTCAACATAACCCTAACCCTAGGTCCAATCGGGACCCTAACCGGATCTCTAACCCTAGCCCTCAAAATAACCCTAACCCTAGGTCCAATCGGAACCCTAACCGGATATCTAACCCTAGCCCTCAACATAACCCTAACCCTAGGTCCAATCGGAACCCTAACCGGATCTCTATCCCTAGCCCTCAACATAACCTTAACCCTAGGTCCAATCGGAACCCTAACTGGATCTCTAACCCTAGCCCTCAACATAACCCTAACCCTAGGTCCAATCGGAACCCTAACCGGATCTCTAACCCTAGCCCTCAACATAACCCTAACCCTAGGTCCAATCGGAACCCTAACAGGATCTCTACCCCAGCCCTCAACATAACCCTAACCCTAGGTCCAATCGGAACCCTTACCGGATCTGTACCCCTAGCACTCAACATAACCCTAACCCTAGGTCCAATCGGAACCCTATCGGATCTCTACCCCTCGCCCTCAACATAACTCTAACCCTTGGTCCAATCGGAACCCTAACCGAATATCTAACCCACGTCCTCAGCATAACCCTAACCCTAGGTCCAATCGGAACCCTAACCGGATCTCTAACCCTAGCCCTCAACATAACGCTAACCCTAGGTCCAATCGGAACCCTAACCGGATCTCTAAACCTAGCCCTGAACATACCCGTAACCCTAGGTCCAATCGGAACCCTAACCGGATCTCTAACCCTAGCCCTCAATATAACCTTAACCCTAGGTCCAATCTGAACCCTAACCGGATCTCTAACCCTAGCCCTCAACATAACCTTAACCCTAGGTCCAATCGGAACCCTAACTGGATCTCTAACGCTAGCACTCAACATAAACCTAACTTAGGTCCAATCGGAACCCTAAACGGATAACTAAACCTAGCCCTCAACATAACCCTAACCCTAGGTCCAATCGGAACCGTAAACGGATATCTAACCCTAGCCCTCAACATAACCCTAACCCTAGGTCCAATCGGAAACCTAACCGAATATCTAACCCACGCCCTCAACATAACCCTAACCCTAGGTCCAATCGGAACCCTAACCGGATCTCTAACCCTAGCCCTCAACATAACCCTAACCCTAGGTCCAATCGGAACCCTAACCGGATCTCTAACCCTAGCCCTCAAAATAACCCTAACCCTAGGTCCAATCGGAACCCTAACCGGATATCTAACCCTAGCCCTCAACATAACCCTAACCCTAGGTCCAATCGGAACCCTAACCGGATCTTTACCCTAGCCCTCAACATATCCCTAACCCTAGGTCCAATCGGAACCCTAACCGGATCTCTAACCCTAGCCCTCAACATAACCCTAACACTAGGTCCAATCGGAACCCTAACCGGATCTCTAACCCTAGTCCTCAACATAACCTTAACCCTAGGTCCAATAGGAACCCTAACCGGATCTCTAACCCTAGCCCTCAACATAACCCTAACCCTAGGTCCAATCGGAACCCTAACTGGATTTCTAACCCTCGCCCTCAACATAACCCTAACCCTAGGTCCAAACGGAACCCTAACAGGATCTCTACCCCAGCCCTCAATATAACCCTAACCCTAGGTCCAATCGGAACCCTAACCGGATCTCTACCCCTCGCCCTCAACATAACCCTAACCCTAGGTCCAATCGGAACCCTAACCGGATCTCTATCCCTAGCCCTCAACATATCCCTAACCCTAGGTCCAATCGGAACCCTAACCGGATCTCTACCCCTCGCCCTCAACATAACCCTAACCCTAGGTCCAATCGGATCTCTAACCGGAACTCTAAATCTAGCAATCAACATAACCCTAACCCTAGATCCAATCGGAACCCTAACCGGATATCTAACCCTAGCCCTCAACATAACCCTAACCCTAGGTCCAATCGGAACCCTAACAGGATAACTAACCCTAGCCCTCAACATAACCCTAACCCTAGGTCCAATCTGAACCCTAACCGGATCTCTAACCCTAGCCCTCAACATAACCCTAACCCTAGGTCCAATCGGAACCCTAACCGGATATCTAACCCTAGCCCTCAACATAACCCTAACCCTAGGTCCAATCGGAACCCTAACCGGATCTTTATCCCTAGCCCTCAACATATCCCTAACCCTAGGTCCAATCGGAACCCTAACTGGATTTCTAACCCTAGCCCTCAACATAACCCTAACTCTAGGTCCAATCAGAACCCAAATAGGATCTCTACCCCAGCCCTCAACATAACCCTAACCCTAGGTCCAATCGGAACCCTAACCGGATCTCTACCCCTCGCCCTCAACATAACCCTAACCCTTGGTCCAATCGGAACCCTAACCGAATATCTAACCCTAGCCCTCAACATAACCCTAACCGTAGGTCCAATAGGAACCCTAACCGGATCCCTAACCCTAGCTCTCAACGTAACCCTAACCCTAGGTCCAATCGGAACCCTAACCAGATGTCTAACCCTAGCCCTAAACATAACCCTAACCCTAGGTCCAATCGGAACCCTAACCGGATCTCTAACCCTAGCCCTCAACATAACCCTAACCCTAGGTCCAATCGGAACCCTAACCGGATCTCTAACCCTAGCCCTCAACATAACCCTAACCCTAGGTCCAATCAGAACCCAAATTGGATCTCTACCCCAGCCCTCAACATAACCCTAACCCTAGGTCCAATCGGAACCCTAACCGGATCTCTATCCCTAGCCCTCAACATAACCTTAACCCTAGGTCCAATCGGAACCCTAACTGGATCTCTAACCCTAGCCCTCAACATAACCCTAACCCTAGGTCCAATCGGAACCCTAACAGGATCTCTACCCCAGCCCTCAACATAACCCTAACCCTAGGTCCAATCGGAACCCTTACTGGATCTGTACCCCTCGCACTCAACATAACCCTAACCCTAGGTCCAATCGGAACCCTAACCGGATCTCTACCCCTCGCCCTCAACATAACTCTAACCCTTGGTCCAATCGGAACCCTAACCGAATATCTAACCCTAGCCCTCAACATAACCCTAACCCTAGGTCCAATCGGAACCCTAACCGGATCTCTAACCCTAGCCCTCAACATAACCTTAACCCTAGGTCCAATCGGAACCCTAACCGGATCTCTAACCCTAGCACTCAACATAACCCTAACCCTAGGTCCAATCGGAACCCTAACCGGATCTCTAACCCTAGCACTCAACATAACCCTAACCCTAGGTCCAATCGGAACCCTAAACGGATATCTAAACCTAGCCCTCAACATAACCCTAACCCTAGGTCCAATCGGAACCCAAAACGGATATCTAACCCTAGCCCTCAACATAACCCTAACCCTAGGTCCAATCGGAAACCTAACCGAATATCTAACCCACGCCCTCAACATAACCCTAACCCTAGGTCCAATCGGAACCCTAACCGGATCTCTAACCCTAGCCCTCAACATAACCCTAACCCTAGGTCAAATCGGAACCCTAACCGGATCTCTAAACCTAGCCCTCAACATAACCCTAACCCTAGGTCCAATCGGAACCCTAACCGGATATCTAAACCTAGCCCTCAACATAACCCTAACCCTAGGTCCAATCGGAACCCTAACCGGATCTTTATCCCTAGCCCTCAACATATCCCTAACCCTAGGTCCAATCGGAACCCTAACCGGATCTCTAACCCTAGCCCTCAATATAACCCTAACCCTAGGTCCAATCGGAACCCTAACTGGATTTCTAACCCTAGCCCTCAACATAACCCTAACCCTAGGTCCAAACGGAACCCTAACAGGATCTCTACCCCAGCCCTCAACATAACCCTAACCCTAGGTCCAATCGGAACCCTAACCGGATCTCTACCCCTCGCCCTCAACATAACCCTAACTCTAGGTCCAATCGGAACCCTAACTGGATCTCTATCCCTAGCCCTCAACATATCCCTAACCCTAGGTCCAATCGGAACCCTAACCGGATCTCTACCCCTCGCCCTCAACATAACCCTAACCCTAGGTCCAATCGGAACTCTAACCGGAACTCTAAACCTAGCCCTCAACATAACCCTAACCCTAGGTCCAATCGGAACCCTAACCGTATATCTAACCCTAGCCCTCAACATAACCCTAACCCTAGGTCCAATCGGAACCCTAACAGGATATCTTAACCTAGCCCTCAACGTAACCCTAACCCTAGGTCCAATCTGAACCCTAACCGGATCTCTAACCCTAGCCCTCAACATAACCTTAACCCTAGGTCCAATCGGAACCCTAACCGGATCTCTAACCCTAGACCTCAACATTACCCTAACCCTAGGTCCAATCGGAACCCTAAACGGATATCTAAACCTAGCTCTCAACATAACCCTAACCCTTGGTCCAATCGGAACCCAAAACGGATATCTAACCCTAGCCCTCAACATAACCCTAACCCTAGGTCCAATCGGAAACCTAACCGCATATCTAACCCACGCCCTCAACATAACCCTAACCCTAGGTCCAATCGGAACCCTAACCGGATCTCTAACCCTAGCCCTCAACATAACCCTAACCCTAGGTCCATTCGGAACCCTAACCGGATATCTAACCCTAGCCCTCAACATAACCCTAAGCCTAGGTCCAATCGGAACCCTAACCGGATCTTTATCCCTAGCCCTCAACATATCCCTAACCCTAGGTCCAATCGGAACCCTAACTGGATTTCTAACCCTAGCCCTCAACATAACCCTAACCCTAGGTCCAATCAGAACCCAAATAGGGTCTCTACCCCAGCCCTCAACATAACCCTAACCCTAGGTCCAATCGGAACCCTAACCGGAACTCTACCCCTCGCCCTCAACATAACCCTAACCCTTGGTCCAATCGGAACCCTAACCGGATATCTAACCCTAGCCCTCAACATAACCCTAACCCTAGGTCCAATAGGAACCCTAACCGGATCCCTAACCCTAGCTCTCAACGTAACCCTAACCCTAGGTCCAATCGGAACCCTAACCAGATCTCTAACCCTAGCCCTAAACATAACCCTAACCCTAGGTCCAATCGGAACCCTAACCGGATATCTAACCCTAGCCCTCAACATAACCCTAACACTAGGTCCAATCGGAACCCTAACCGGATCTCTAACCCTAGTCCTCAACATAACCTTAACCCTAGGTCCAATAGGAACCCTAACCGGATCTCTACCCCTCGCCCTCAACATAACCCTAACCCTAGGTCCAATCGGTACCCTAACCGGATCTCTATCCCTAGCCCTCAACATATCCCTAACCCTAGGTCCAATCGGAACCCTAACCGGATCTCTACCCCTCGCCCTCAACATAACCCTAACCCTAGGTCCAATCGGAACTCTAACCGGAACTCTAAACCTAGCCCTCAACATAACCCGAACCCTAGGTCCAATCGGAACCCTAACCGTATATCTAACCCTAGCCCTCAACATAACCCTAACCCTAGGTCCAATCGGAACCCTAACAGGATATCTAACCCTAGCCCTCAACATAACCCTAACCCTAGGTCCAATCTGAACCCTAACCGGATCTCTAACCCTAGCCCTCAATATAACCTTAACCCTAGGTCCAATCGGAACCCTAACCGGATCTCTAACCCTAGCCCTCAACATTACCCTAACCCTAGGTCCAATCGGAACCCTAAACGGATATCTAAACCTAGCCCTCAACATAACCCTAACCCTTGGCCAATCGGAACCCAAAACGGATATCTAACCCTAGCCCTCAACATAACCCTAACCCTAGGTCCAATCGGAAACCTAACCGCATATCTAACCCACGCCCTCAACATAACCCTAACCCGAGGTCCAATCGGAACCCTAACCGGATCTCTAACCCTAGCCCTCAATATAACCCTAACCCTAGGTCCAATCGGAACCCTAACCGGATATCTAAACCTAGCCCTCAACATAACCCTAACCCTAGGTCCAATCGGAACCCTAACCGGATCTTTATCCCTAGCCCTCAACATATCCCTAACCCTAGGTCCAATCGGAACCCTAACTGGATTTCTAACCCTAGCCCTCAACATAACCCTAACCCTAGGTCCAATCGGAACCCTAACCGGATCTCTAACCCTAGCCCTCAACATAATCCTAAACCTAGGTCCAATGGGAACCCTAACCGGATCTCTAACCCTAGCCCTCAACATAACCCAAACCTTAGGTCCAATCGGAACCCTAACCGGATCTCTAACCCTAGCCCTCAATATAACCCTAAACCTAGGTCCAATAGGAACCCTAACCGTAACTCTAACCCTAGCCCTCAACATAACCATAACCTAGGTCCAATCGGAACCCTAAACGGATATCTAACCCTAACCCTTAACAAAACCCTAACCCTAGGTCCAATCGGAACCCTAAACTGATCTCTAACCCTAGCCCTCAACATGACCCTAACCCTAGGTTCAATCGGAACCTAACCGGATATCTAATCCTAGCCCTCAACATAACCCTAACCCTAGGTCCAATCGGAACCCTAACAGGATCTCTACCCCTCGCCCTCACCATAACCCTAACCCTAGGTCCAATCGGAACCCTAACCGAATCTATCCCTAGCCCTCAACATAACCCTAACCCTAGGTCCCATCGGAACCCTAACCGAATCTATCCCTAGCCCTCAACATAACCCTAACCCTAGGTCCAATCGTATCCCTAACCGGATCTCTAACCCTAGCCCTCAACATAACCCTAACCCTAGGTCCAATCGGAACCCTAACTGGATCTCTAACCCTAGCCCTCAACATAACCTAACCCTAGGTCCAATCGGAACCCTAACCGGATCTCTATCCCTAGCCCTCAACATATCCCTAATCCTAGGTCCAATCGGAACCCTAACCTGAACTCTAACCCTACCCCTCAAAATAACCCTAATCCTAGGTCCAATCGGAACCCTAACCGGATTTCTAACCCTAGCCCTCAACATAACCCTAACCCTAGGTCCAATCGGAACCCTAACCGGAACTCTAACCCTAGCACTCAACATAACCCTACCCCGAGGTCCAATCGGAACCCTAACCGGATCTCTAAACCTAGCTCTCAACATAACACTAACCCTAGGTCCAATCGGAACCCTAACCGGAACTCTAAACCTAGCCCTAAATATAACCCTAACTCCACGTCCAATCGGAACCCTAACCGGATCTCTAACCCTAGCCCTCAACATATCCCTAACCCTAGGTCCAATCGGAACCCTAACTGGATTTCTAACCCTAGCCCTCAACATAACCCTAACCCTAGGTCCAATCAGAACCCAAATAGGATCTCTACCCCAGCCCTCAACATAACCCTAACCCTAGGTCCAATCGGAACCCTAACCGGATCTCTACCCCTCGCCCTCAACATAACCCTAACCCTTGGTCCAATCGGAACCCTAACCGGATATCTAACCCTAGCCCTCAACATAACCCTAACCCTAGGTCCCATAGGAACCCTAACCGGATCCCTAACCCTAGCTCTCAACGTAACCCTAACCCTAGGTCCAATCGGAACCCTAACCAGATCTCTAACCCTAGACCTAAACATAACCCTAACCCTAGGTCCAATCGGAACCCTCACCGGATCTCTAACCCTCGCCCTCAACATAACACTAACCCTAGGTCCTATCGGAACCCTAACCGGATCTCTAAACCTAGCCCTGAACATAACCCTAACCCTAGGTCCAATCGGAACCCTAACCGGATCTCTAACCCTAGCCCTCAACATAACCCTAACCCTAGGTCCAATCGGAACCCAAAACGGATATCTAACCCTAGCCCTCAACATAACCCTAACCCTAGGTCCAATCGGAAACATAACCGGATATCTAACCCTAGCCTCAACATAACCCTAACCCTAGGTCCAAACGGAACCCTAACAGGATCTCTAACCCTAGCGCTCAACATAAGCACAACCCGAGGTCCAATCGGAACCTTAACCGGATCTCTAACCCTAGCCCTCAACATAACCCTAACCCTAGGTCCAATCGGAACCCTAACCAGAACTCTAACCCTAGCCCTCAAAATAACCCTAACCCTAGGTCCAATCGGAACCTTAACCGGATCTCTACCCTTCGCCCTCAACATAACCCTAACCCGAGGTCCAATCGGAACCCTAACCGGATCTCTAACCCTAGCCCTCAACATAACACTTACCCTAGGTACAAACGGAACCCTAACCGGAACTCTAACACAAGCCCTCAAAATAACCCTAACCCTAGGTCCAATCGGAACCCTAACAGGATCTCTACCCCTTGCCCTCAACATAACCCCAACCCTAGGTCCAATCGGAACCCTAACCGGATATCTATCCCTAACCCTCAACATAAACCTAACCCTAAGTCCAATCGGAACCCTAACCGGATCTCTAACCCTATCCCTCTACAAAACCCTAACCTTAGGTCCAATCGGAACCCTAACCGGAACTCTAAACCTAGCCCTCAAAATAACCCTAACCCTAGGTCCAATCGGAACCCTAACTGGATCTCTAACCCTAGCCCTCAACATAACCTAACCCTAGGTCCAATCGGAACCCTAACCGGATCTCTATCCCTAGTCCTCAACATATCCCTAACCCTACGTCCAATCGGAACCGTAACCGGATCTCTAACCCTAACCCTCAATATAACCCTAACCCTAGGTCCAATTGGAACCCTAACCGGATCTCTAACCCTAGCCCTCAACAAAACCCTAACCCTAGGTCCAATCGGAACCCTAACTGGATCTCTAACCCTAGCCCTCAACATAACCCTAAGCCTAGGTCCAATCCGAACCCTAACCGGATCTCTAACCCTAGCCCTCAACAAAACCCTAAACCTAGGTCCAATAGGAACCCTAACCGGATCTCTAACCCTAGCCCTCAACATAACCCAAACCTCAGGTCCAATCGGAACCCTAACCGGATCTCTAACCCTAGCCCTCAACATAACCCTAAACCTAGGTCCAATAGGAACCCTAACCGGATCTCTAACCCTAGCCCTCAACATAACCCTAACCCTAGGTCCAATCGGAACCCTAAACGGATATCTAACCCTAGTCCTCAACATAACCCTAACCCTAGGTCCAAACGGAACCATAACCGGATATCTAACCATAGCCCTCAACATAACCCTAACCCTAGGTCCAATCGGAACTCTAACAGGATCTCTATCCCTCGCCCTCAACATAACCCTAACCCTAGGTCCAATCGGAACCCTAACCGGATATCTATTCCTAGCCCTCAACATAACCCTAACCCTACGTTCAATCGGAACCCTAACCGGATATCTAACCCTAGCCTCAACATAACCCTAACCCTAGGTCCAATTTGAACCCTAACAGGATCTCTAACCCTAGCGCTCAACATAAGCCCAACCCGAGGTCCAATCGGAACCCTAACCGGATCTCTAACCCTAGCCCTCAACATAACCCTAACCCTAGGTCCAATCGGAACCCTAACCAGAACTCTAACCCTAGCCCTCAAAATAACTCTAACCCTAGGTCCAATCGGAACCCTAACCGGATTTCTAACCCTAGCCCTCAACATAACCCTAACCCTAGGTCCAATCGGAACCCTAACCGGATCTCTAACCCTAGCCCTCAACATAACCCTAACCCTAGGTTCAATCTGAACCCTAACCGGATCTCTAACCCTAGCCCTCAACATAACCTTAACCCTAGGTCCAATCGGAAACCTAAACGGATATCTAACCCTAGCCCTCAACATAACCCTAACCCTAGGTCCAATCGGAACCCTAACCGGATCTCTATCCCTAGCCCTCAACACATCCCTAACCCTAGGTCCAATCGGAACCCTAACCGGATCTCTACCCCTCGCCCTCAACATAACCCTAACCCTAGGTCCAATCGGAACTCTAACCGGAACTCTAAATCTAGCCCTCAACATAACCCTAACCCTAGGTCCAATCGGAACCCTAACCGTATATCTAACCCTAGCCCTCAACATAACCCTAACCCTAGGTCCAATCGGAACCCTAACAGGATAACTAACCCTAGCCCTCAACATAACCCTAACCCTAGGTCCAATCTGAACCCTAACCGGATCTCTAACCCTAGCCCTCAACATAACCCTAACCCTAGGTCCAATCGGAACCCTAACCGGATATCTAACCCTAGCCCTCAACATAACCCTAACCCTAGGTCCAATCGGAACCCTAACCGGATCTTTATCCCTAGCCCTCAACATATCCCTAACCCTAGGTCCAATCGGAACCCTAACTGGATTTCTAACCCTAGCCCTCAACATAACCCTAACCCTAGGTCCAATCAGAACCCAAATAGGATCTCTACCCCAGCCCTCAACATAACCCTAACCCTAGGTCCAATCGGAACCCTAACAGGATCTCTACCCCTCGCCCTCAACATAACCCTAACCCTTGGTCCAATCGGAACCCTAACCGGATATCTAACCCTAGCCCTCAACATAACCCTAACCGTAGGTCCAATAGGAACCCTAACCGGATCCCTAACCCTAGCTCTCAACGTAACCCTAACCCTAGGTCCAATCGGAACCCTAACCAGATGTCTAAACCTAGCCCTAAACATAACCCTAACCC
The DNA here is from genome assembly GCF_054644295.1 of Miniopterus natalensis. NCBI lineage: Eukaryota > Metazoa > Chordata > Mammalia > Chiroptera > Miniopteridae > Miniopterus > Miniopterus natalensis. The sequence goes on from NC_142091.1 coordinate 2,542,965, forward strand.
TAGGTCCAATCGGAACCCTAACCGGATCTCTAACCCTAGCCCTCAACATAACCCTAACACTAGGTCCAATCGGAACCCTAACCGGATCTCTAACCCTAGTCCTCAACATAACCTTAACCCTAGGTCCAATAGGAACCCTAACCGGATCTCTAACCCTAGCCCTCAACATAACCCTAACCCTAGGTCCAATCGGAACCCTAACTGGATTTCTAACCCTAGCCCTCAACATAACCCTAACCCTAGGTCCAAACGGAACCCTAACAGGATCTCTACCCCAGCCCTCAACATAACCCTAACCCTAGGTCCAATCGGAACCCTAACCGGATCTCTACCCCTCGCCCACAACATAACCCTAACCCTAGGTCCAATCGGAACCCTAACCGGATCTCTATCCCTAGCCCTCAACATATCCCTAACCCTAGGTCCAATCGGAACCCTAAACGGATAACTAAACCTAGCCCTCAACATAACCCTAACCCTAGGTACAATCGGAACCCAAAACGGATATCTAACCCTAGCCCTCAACATAACACTAACCCTAGATCCAATCGGAAACCTAACCGAATATCTAACCCACGCCCTCAACATAACCCTAACCCTAGGTCCAATTGGAACCCTAACCGGATCTCTAACCCTAGCCCTCAACATAACCCTAACCCTAGGTCCAATCGGAACCCTAACCGGATCTCTAAACCTAGCCCTCAAAATAACCCTAACACTAGGTCCAATCGGAACCGTAACCGGATATCTAACCCTAGCCCTCAACATAACCCTAACCCTAGGTCCAATCGGAACCCTAACCGGATCTTCATCCCTAGCCCTCAACATATCCCTAACCCTAGGTCCAATCGGAACCCTAACCGGATCTCTAACCCTAGCCCTCAACATAACCCTAACACTAGGTCCAATCGGAACCCTAACCGGATCTCTAACCGAAGTCCTCAACATAACCTTAACCCTGGGTCCAATAGGAACCCTAACCGGATCTCTAACCCTAGCCCTCAACATAACCCTAACCTTGGGTCCAATCGGAACCCTAACTGGATTTCTAACCCTAGCCCTCAACATAACCCTAACCCTAGGTCCAAACAGAACCCAACAGGATCTCTACCCCAGCCCTCAACATAACCCTAACCCTAGGTCCAATCGGAACCCTAACCGGATCTCTACCCCTCGCCCTCAACATAACCCTAACCCTAGGTCCAATCGGAACCCTAACCGGATCTCTATCCCTAGCCCTCAACATATCCCTAACCCTAGGTCCAATCGGAACCCTAACCGGATCTCTACCCCTCGGCCTCAACATAACCCTAACCCGAGGTCCAATCGGAACTCTAACCGGAACTCTAAACCTAGCCCTCAACATAACCCTAACCCTAGGTCCAATCGGAACCCTAACCGTATATCTAACCCTAGCCCTCAACATAACCCTAACCCTAGGTCCAATCGGAACCCTAACAGGATATCTAACCCTAGCCCTCAACATAACCCTAACCCTAGGTCCAATCTGAACCCTAACCGGATCTCTAACCCTAGCCCTCATCATAACCTTAACCCTAGGTCCAATCGGAACCCTAACCGGATCTCTAACCCTAGCCCTCAACATTACCCTAACCCTAGGTCCAATCGGAACCCTAAACGGATATCTAAACCTAGCTCTCAACATAACCCTAACCCTTGGTTCAATCGGAACCCAAAACGGATATCTAACCCTAGCCCTCAACATAACCCTAACCCTAGGTCCAATCGGAAACCTAACCGCATATCTAACCCACGCCCTCAGCATAACCCTAACCCTAGGTCCAATCGGAACCCTAACCGGATATCTAACCCTAGCCCTCAACATAACCCTAACCCTAGGTCCAATCGGAACCCTAACCGGATTTTTATCCCTAGCCCTCAACATATCCCTAACCCTAGGTCCAATCGGAACCCTAACTGGATTTCTAACCCTAGCCCTCAACATAACCCTAACCCTAGGTCCAATCAGAACCCAAATAGGATCTCTACCCCAGCCCTCAACATAACCCTAACCCTAGGTCCAATCGGAACCCTAACCGGATTTCTACCCCTCGCCCTCAACATAACCCTAACACTTGGTCCAATCGGAACCCTAACCGGATATCTAACCCTAGCCGTCAACATAACCCTAACCGTAGGTCCAATACGAACCCTAACCGGATCCCTAACCCTAGCTCTCAACGTAACCCTAACCCTAGGTCCAATCGGAACCCTAACCAGATGTCTAACCCTAGCCCTAAACATAACCCTAACCCTAGGTCCAATCGGAACCCTAACCGGATCTCTAACCCTAGCCCTCAACATAACCCTAACACTAGGTCCAATCGGAACCCTAACAGGATCTCTACCCCAGCCCTCAACATAACCCTAACCCTAGGTCCAATCGGAACCCTAACCGGATCTCTACCCCTCGCCCTCAACATAACCCTAACCCTAGGTCCAATCGGAACCCTAACCGGATCTCTATCCCTAGCCCTCAACATATCCCTAACCCTAGGTCCAATCGGAACCCTAACCGGATCTCTACCCCTCGCCCTCAACATAACCCTAACCCTAGGTCCAATCGGAACTCTAACCGGAACTCTAAACCTAGCCCTCAACATAACCCTAACCCTAGGTCCAATCGGAACCCTAACCGTATATCTAACCCTAGCCCTCAACATAACCCTAACCCTAGGTCCAATCGGAACCCTAACAGGATATCTAACCCTAGCCCTCAACATAACCCTAACGTAGGTCCAATCTGAACCCTAACCGGATCTCTAACCCTAGCCCTCAACATAATCTTAACCCTAGGTCCAATCGGAACCCTAACCGGATCTCTAACCCTAGCCCTCAACATTACCCTAACCCTAGGTCCAATCGGAACCCTAAACGGATATCTAAACCTAGCCCTCAACATAACCCTAACCCTTGGTCCAATCGGAACCCAAAACGGATATCTAACCCTAGCCCTCAACATAACCCTAACCCTAGGTACAATCGGAAACCTAACCGCATATCTAACCCACGCCCTCAACATAACCCTAACCCTAGGTCCAATCGGAACCCTAAACGGATATCTAAACCTAGCTCTCAACATAACCCTAACCCTTGGTCCAATCGGAACCCAAAACGGATATCTAACCCTAGCCCTCAACATAACCCTAACCCTAGGTCCAATCGGAAACCTAACCGCATATCTAACCCACGCCCTCAGCATAAGCCTAACCCTAGGTCCAATCGGAACCCTAACCGGATCTCTAACCCTAGCCCTCAATATAACCCTAACCCTAGGTCCAATCGGAACCCTAACCGGATATCTAACCCTAGCCCTCAACATAACCCTAACCCTAGGTCCAATCGGAACCCTAACCGGATCTTTATCCCTAGCCCTCAACATATCCCTAACCCTAGGTCCAATCGGAACCCTAACTGGATTTCTAACCCTAGCCCTCAACATAACCCTAACCCTAGGTCCAATCAGAACCCAAATAGGATCTCTACCCCAGCCCTCAACATAACACTAACCCTAGGTCCAATCGGAACCCTAACCGGATCTCTACCCCTCTCCCTCAACATAACCCTAACCCTTGGTCCAATCGGAACCCTATCCGGATATCTAACCCTAGCCGTCAACATAACCCTAACCGTAGGTCCAATAGGAACCCTAAGCGGATCCCTAACCCTAGCTCTCAACGTAACCCTAACCCTAGGTCCAATCGGAACCCTAACCAGATGTCTAACCCTAGCCCTAAACATAACCCTAACCCTAGGTCCAATCGGAACCCTAACCGGATCTCTAACCCTAGCCCTCAACATAACCCTAACACTAGGTCCAATCGGAACCCTAACCGAATCTCTAACCCTAGTCCTCAACATAACCTTAACCCTAGGTCCAATAGGAACCCTAACCGGATCTCTAACCCTAGCCCTCAACATAACCCTAACCCTAGGTCCAATCGGAACCCTAACTGGATTTCTAACCCTAGCCCTCAACATAACCCTAACCCTAGGTCCAAACGGAACCCTAACAGGATCTCTACCCCAGCCCTCAACATAACCCTAACCCTAGGTCCAATCGGAACCCTAACCGGATCTCTACCCCTCGCCCTCAACATAACCCTAACCCTAGGTCCAATCGGAACCCTAACCGGATCTCTATCCCTAGCCCTCAACATATCCCTAACCCTAGGTCCAATCGGAACCCTAACAGGATATCTAACCCCAGCCCTCAACATAACCCTAACGTAGGTCCAATCTGAACCCTAACCGGATCTCTAACCCTAGCCCTCAACATAATCTTAACCCTAGGTCCAATCGGAACCCTAACCGGATCTCTAACCCTAGCCCTCAACATTACCCTAACCCTAGGTCCAATCGGAACCCTAAACGGATATCTAAACCTAGCCCTCAACATAACCCTAACCCTTGGTCCAATCGGAACCCAAAACGGATATCTAACCCTAGCCCTCAACATAACCCTAACCCTAGGTCCAATCGGAAACCTAACCGCATATCTAACCCACGCCCTCAACATAACCCTAACCCTAGGTCCAATCGGAACCCTAACCAGATATCTACCCCTCGCCCTCAACATAACTCTAACCCTTGGTCCAATCTGAACCCTAACCGAATATCTAAACCTAGCCCTCAACATAACCCTAACCCTAGGTCCAATCGGAACCCTAACCGGATCTCTACCCCTCGCCCTCAACATAACCTTAACCCTAGGTCCAATCGGAACCCTAACCGGATCTTCATCCCTAGCCCTCAACATATCCCTAACCCTAGGTCCAATCGGAACCCTAACCGGATCTCTAACCCTAGCCCTGAACATAACCCTAACCCTAGGTCCAATCTGAACCCTACCCGCATCTCTAACCCTAGCCCTCAACATAACCTTAACCCTAGGTCCAATCCGAACCCTAACCGGATCTCTAACCCTAGCACTCAACATAACCCTAACCCTAGGTCCAATCGGAACCCTAAACGGATAACTAAACCTAGCCCTCAACATAACCCTAACCCTAGGTACAATCGGAACCCAAAACGGATATCTAACCCTAGCCCTCAACATAACACTAACCCTAGATCCAATCGGAAACCTAACCGAATATCTAACCCACGCCCTCAACATAACCCTAACCCTAGGTCCAATTGGAACCCTAACCGGATCTCTAACCCTAGCCCTCAACATAACCCTAACCCTAGGTCCAATCGGAACCCTAACCGGATCTCTAACCCTAGCCCTCAAAATAACCCTAACACTAGGTCCAATCGGAACCGTAACCGGATATCTAACCCTAGCCCTCAACATAACCCTAACCCTAGGTCCAATCGGAACCCTAACCGGATCTTCATCCCTAGCCCTCAACATATCCCTAACCCTAGGTCCAATCGGAACCCTAACCGGATCTCTAACCCTAGCCCTCAACATAACCCTAACACTAGGTCCAATCGGAACCCTAACCGGATCTCTAACCCTAGTCCTCAACATAACCTTAACCCTGGGTCCAATAGGAACCCTAACCGGATCTCTAACCCTAGCCCTCAACATAACCCTAACCTTGGGTCCAATCGGAACCCTAACTGGATTTCTAACCCTAGCCCTCAACATAACCCTAACCCTAGGTCCAAACAGAACCCAAACAGGATCTCTACCCCAGCCCTCAACATAACCCTAACCCTAGGTCCAATCGGAACCCTAACCGGATCTCTACCCCTCGCCCTCAACATAACCCTAACCCTAGGTCCAATCGGAACCCTAACCGGATCTATATCCCTAGCCCTCAACATATCCCTAACCCTAGGTCCAATCTGAACCCTAACCGGATCTCTAACCCTAGCCCTCATCATAACCTTAACCCTAGGTCCAATCGGAACCCTAACCGGATCTCTAACCCTAGCCCTCAACATTACCCTAACCCTAGGTCCAATCGGAACCCCAAACGGATATCTAAACCTAGCTCTCAACATAACCCTAACCCTTGGTCCAATCGGAACCCAAAACGGATATCTAACCCTAGCCCTCAACATAAACCTAACCCTAGGTCCAATCGGAAACCTAACCGCATATCTAACCCACGCCCTCAGCATAAGCCTAACCCTAGGTCCAATCGGAACCCTAACCGGATCTCTAACCCTAGCCCTCAATATAACCCTAACCCTAGGTCCAATCGGAACCCTAACCGGATATCTAACCCTAGCCCTCAACATAACCCTAACCCTAGGTCCAATCGGAACCCTAACCGGATCTTTATCCCTAGCCCTCAACATATCCCTAACCCTAGGTCCAATCGGAACCCTAACTGGATTTCTAACCCTAGCCCTCAACTTAACCCTAACCCTAGGTCCAATCAGAACCCAAATAGGATCTCTACCCCAACCCTCAACATAACCCTAACCCTAGGTCCAATCGGAACCCTAACCGGATCTCTACCCCTCGCCCTCAACATAACCCTAACCCTTGGTCCAATCGGAACCCTAACCGGATCTCTACCCCTCGGCCTCAACATAACCCTAACCCGAGGTCCAATCGGAACTCTAACCGGAACTCTAAACCTAGCCCTCAACATAACCCTAACCCTAGGTCCAATCGGAACCCTAACCGTATATCTAACCCTAGCCCTCAACATAACCCTAACCCTAGGTCCAATCTGAACCCTAACCGGATCTCTAAACCTAGCCCTCATCATAACCTTAACCCTAGGTCCAATCGGAACCCTAACCAGATCTCTAACCCTAGCCCTCAACATTACCCTAACCCTAGGTCCAATCGGAACCCTAAACGGATATCTAAACCTAGCTCTCAACATAACCCTAACCCTTGGTCCAATCGGAACCCAAAACGGATATCTAACCCTAGCCCTCAACATAAACCTAACCCTAGGTCCAATCGGAAACCTAACCGCATATCTAACCCACGCCCTCAGCATAAGCCTAACCCTAGGTCCAATCGGAACCCTAACCGGATCTCTAACCCTAGCCCTCAATATAACCCTAACCCTAGGTCCAATCGGAACCCTAACAGGATATCTAACCCTAGCCCTCAACATAACCCTAACCCTAGGTCCAATCTGAACCCTAACCGGATCTCTAACCCTAGCCCTCATCATAACCTTAACCCTAGGTCCAATCGTAACCCTAACCGGATCTCTAACCCTAGCCCTCAACATTACCCTAACCCTAGGTCCAATCGGAACCCTAAACGGATATCTAAACCTAGCTCTCAACATAACCCTAACCCTTGGTCCAATCGGAACCCAAAACGGATATCTAACCCTAGCCCTCAACATAAACCTAACCCTAAGTCCAATCGGAAACCTAACCGCATATCTAACCCACGCCCTCAGCATAAGCATAACCCTAGGTCCAATCGGAACCCTAACCGGATCTCTAACCCTAGCCCTCAACATAACCCTAACCCTAGGTCCAATCAGAACCCAAATAGGATCTCTACCCCAGCCCTCAACATAACACTAACCCTAGGTCCAATCGGAACCCTAACCGGATCTCTACCCCTCTCCCTCAACATAACCCTAACCCTTGGTCCAATCGGAACCCTAACCGGATATCTAACCCTAGCCGTCAACATAACCCTAACCGTAGGTCCAATAGGAACCCTAAGCGGATCCCTAACCCTAGCTCTCAACGTAACCCTAACCCTAGGTCCAATCGGAACCCTAACCAGATGTCTAACCCTAGCCCTAAACATAACCCTAACCCTAGGTCCAATCGGAACCCTAACCGGATCTCTAACCCTAGCCCTCAACATAACCCTAACACTAGGTCCAATCGGAACCCTAACCGAATCTCTAACCCTAGTCCTCAACATAACCTTAACCCTAGGTCCAATAGGAACCCTAACCGGATCTCTAACCCTAGCCCTCAACATAACCCTAACCCTAGGTCCAATCGGAACCCTAACTGGATTTCTAACCCTAGCCCTCAACATAACCCTAACCCTAGGTCCAAACGGAACCCTAACAGGATCTCTACCCCAGCCCTCAACATAACCCTAACCCTAGGTCCAATCGGAACCCTAACCGGATCTCTACCCCTCGCCCTCAACATAACCCTAACCCTAGGTCCAATCGGAACCCTAACCGGATCTCTATCCCTAGCCCTCAACATATCCCTAACCCTAGGTCCAATCGGAACCCTAACAGGATATCTAACCCCAGCCCTCAACATAACCCTAACGTAGGTCCAATCTGAACCCTAACCGGATCTCTAACCCTAGCCCTCAACATAATCTTAACCCTAGGTCCAATCGGAACCCTAACCGGATCTCTAACCCTAGCCCTCAACATTACCCTAACCCTAGGTCCAATCGGAACCCTAAACGGATATCTAAACCTAGCCCTCAACATAACCCTAACCCTTGGTCCAATCGGAACCCAAAACGGATATCTAACCCTAGCCCTCAACATAACCCTAACCCTAGGTCCAATCGGAAACCTAACCGCATATCTAACCCACGCCCTCAACATAACCCTAACCCTAGGTCCAATCGGAACCCTAACCGGATATCTACCCCTCGCCCTCAACATAACTCTAACCCTTGGTCCAATCGGAACCCTAACCGAATATCTAACCCTAGCCCTCAACATAACCCTAACCCTAGGTCCAATCGGAACCCTAACCGGATCTCTAGCCCTCGCCCTCAACATAACCTTAACCCTAGGTCCAATCGGAACCCTAACCGGATCTTCATCCCTAGCCCTCAACATATCCCTAACCCTAGGTCCAATCGGAACCCTAACCGGATCTCTAACCCTAGCCCTGAACATAACCCTAACCCTAGGTCCAATCTGAACCCTACCCGCATCTCTAACCCTAGCCCTCAACATAACCTTAACCCTAGGTCCAATCCGAACCCTAACCGGATCTCTAACCCTAGCACTCAACATAACCCTAACCCTAGGTCCAATCGGAACCCTAAACGGATAACTAAACCTAGCCCTCAACATAACCCTAACCCTAGGTACAATCGGAACCCAAAACGGATATCTAACCCTAGCCCTCAACATAACACTAACCCTAGATCCAATCGGAAACCTAACCGAATATCTAACCCACGCCCTCAACATAACCCTAACCCTAGGTCCAATTGGAACCCTAACCGGATCTCTAACCCTAGCCCTCAACATAACCCTAACCCTAGGTCCAATCGGAACCCTAACTGGATCTCTAACCCTAGCCCTCAAAATAACCCTAACACTAGGTCCAATCGGAACCGTAACCGGATATCTAACCCTAGCCCTCAACATAACCCTAACCCTAGGTCCAATCGGAACCCTAACCGGATCTTCATCCCTAGCCCTCAACATATCCCTAACCCTAGGTCCAATCGGAACCCTAACCGGATCTCTAACCCTAGCCCTCAACATAACCCTAACACTAGGTCCAATCGGAACCCTAACCGGATCTCTAACCCTAGTCCTCAACATAACCTTAACCCTGGGTCCAATAGGAACCCTAACCGGATCTCTAACCCTAGCCCTCAACATAACCCTAACCTTGGGTCCAATCGGAACCCTAACTGGATTTCTAACCCTAGCCCTCAACATAACCCTAACCCTAGGTCCAAACAGAACCCAAACAGGATCTCTACCCCAGCCCTCAACATAACCCTAACCCTAGGTCCAATCGGAACCCTAACCGGATCTCTACCCCTCGCCCTCAACATAACCCTAACCCTAGGTCCAATCGGAACCCTAACCGGATCTCTATCCCTAGCCCTCAACATATCCCTAACCCTAGGTCCAATCGGAACCCTAACCGGATCTCTACCCCTCGGCCTCAACATAACCCTAACCCGAGGTCCAATCGGAACTCTAACCGGAACTCTAAACCTAGCCCTCAACATAACCCTAACCCTAGGTCCAATCGGAACCCTAACCGGATCTCTAACCCTAGCCCTCAATATAACCCTAACCCTAGGTCCAATCGGAACCCTAACCGGATATCTAACCCTAGCCCTCAATATAACCCTAACCCTAGGTCCAATCTGAACCCTAACCGGATCTCTAACCCTAGCCCTCATCATAACCTTAACCCTAGGTCCAATCGGAACCCTAACCGGATCTCTAACCCTAGCCCTCAACATTACCCTAACCCTAGGTCCAATCGGAACCCCAAACGGATATCTAAACCTAGCTCTCAACATAACCCTAACCCTTGGTCCAATCGGAACCCAAAACGGATATCTAACCATAGCCCTCAACATAAACCTAACCCTAGGTCCAATCGGAAACCTAACCGCATATCTAACCCACGCCCTCAGCATAAGCCTAACCCTAGGTCCAATCGGAACCCTAACCGGATCTCTAACCCTAGCCCTCAATATAACCCTAACCCTAGGTCCAATCGGAACCCTAACCGGATATCTAACCCTAGCCCTCAACATAACCCTAACCCTAGGTCCAATCGGAACCCTAACCGGATCTTTATCCCTAGCCCTCAACATATCCCTAACCCTAGGTCCAATCGGAACCCTAACTGGATTTCTAACCCTAGCCCTCAACTTAACCCTAACCCTAGGTCCAATCAGAACCCAAATAGGATCTCTACCCCAACCCTCAACATAACCCTAACCCTAGGTCCAATCGGAACCCTAACCGGATCTCTACCCCTCGCCCTCAACATAACCCTAACCCTTGGTCCAATCGGAACCCTAACCGGATCTCTACCCCTCGGCCTCAACATAACCCTAACCCGAGGTCCAATCGGAACTCTAACCGGAACTCTAAACCTAGCCCTGAACATAACCCTAACCCTAGGTCCAATCGGAACCCTAACCGTATATCTAACCCTAGCCCTCAACATAACCCTAACCCTAGGTCCAATCTGAACCCTAACCGGATCTCTAACCCTAGCCCTCATCATAACCTTAACCCTAGGTCCAATCGGAACCCTAACCAGATCTCTAACCCTAGCCCTCAACATTACCCTAACCCTAGGTCCAATCGGAACCCTAAACGGATATCTAAACCTAGCTCTCAACATAACCCTAACCCTTGGTCCAATCGGAACCCAAAACGGATATCTAACCCTAGCCCTCAACATAAACCTAACCCTAGGTCCAATCGGAAACCTAACCGCATATCTAACCCACGCCCTCAGCATAAGCCTAACCCTAGGTCCAATCGGAACCCTAACCGGATCTCTAACCCTAGCCCTCAATATAACCCTAACCCTAGGTCCAATCGGAACCCTAACAGGATATCTAACCCTAGCCCTCAACATAACCCTAACCCTAGGTCCAATCTGAACCCTAACCGGATCTCTAACCCTAGCCCTCATCATAACCTTAACCCTAGGTCCAATCGGAACCCTAACCGGATCTCTAACCCTAGCCCTCAACATTACCCTAACCCTAGGTCCAATCGGAACCCTAAACGGATATCTAAACCTAGCTCTCAACATAACCCTAACCCTTGGTCCAATCGGAACCCAAAACGGATATCTAACCCTAGCCCTCAACATAAACCTAACCCTAAGTCCAATCGGAAACCTAACCGCATATCTAACCCACGCCCTCAGCATAAGCATAACCCTAGGTCCAATCAGAACCCAAATAGGATCTCTACCCCAACCCTCAACATAACCCTAACCCTAGGCCCAATCGGAACCCTAACCGGATCTCGACCCCTCGCCCTCAACATAACCCTAACCCTTGGTCCAATCGGAACCCTAACCGGATATCTAACCCTAGCCGTCAACATAACCCTAACCGTAGGTCCAATAGGAACCCTAACCGGATCCCTAACCCTAGCTCTCAACGTAACCCTAACCCTAGGTCCAATCGGAACCCTAACCAGATGTCTAACCCTAGCCCTAAACATAACCCTAACCCTAGGTCCAATCGGAACCCTAACCGGATCTCTAACCCTAGCCCTCAACATAACCCTAACACTAGGTCCAATCGGAACCCTAACCGGATCTCTAACCCTAGTCCTCAACATAACCTTAACCCTAGGTCCAATAGGAACCCTAACCGGATCTCTAACCCTAGCCCTCAACATAACCCTAACCCTAGGTCCAATCGGAACCCTAACTGGATTTCTAACCCTAGCCCTCCACATAACCCTAACCCTAGGTCCAAACGGAACCCTAACAGGATCTCTACCCCAGCCCTCAACATAACCCTAACCCTAGGTCCAATCGGAACCCTAACCGGATCTCTACCCCTCGCCCTCAACATAACCCTAACCCTAGGTCCAATCGGAACCCTAACCGGATCTCTATCCCTAGCCCTCAACATATCCCTAACCCTAGGTCCAATCGGAACCCTAACCGGATCTCTACCCCTCGCCCTCAACATAACCCTAACCCTAGGTCCAATCGGAACTCTAACCGGAACTCTAAACCTAGCCCTCAACATAACCCTAACCCTAGGTCCAATCGGAACCCTAACCGTATATCTAACCCTAGCCCTCAACATAACACTAACCCTAGGTCCAATCGGAACCCTAACAGGATATCTAACCCTAGCCCTCAACATAACCCTAACGTAGGTCCAATCTGAACCCTAACCGGATCTCTAACCCTAGCCCTCAACATAATCTTAACCCTAGGTCCAATCGGAACCCTAACCGGATCTCTAACCCTAGCCCTCAACATTACCCTAACCCTAGGGCCAATCGGAACCCTAAACGGATATCTAAACCTAGCCCTCAACATAACCCTAACCCTTGGTCCAATCGGAACCCAAAACGGATATCTAACCCTAGCCCTCAACATAACCCTAACCCTAGGTCCAATCGGAAACCTAACCGCATATCTAACCCACGCCCTCAACATAACCCTAACCCTAGGTCCAATCGGAACCCTAACCGGATCTCTAACCCTAGCCCTCAATATAACCCTAACCCTAGGTCCAATCGGAACCCTAACCGGATATCTAACTCTAGCCCTCAACATAGCCCTAACCCTAGGTCCAATAGGAACCCTAACCGGATCTTTATCCCTAGCCCTCAACATATCCCTAACCCTAGGTCCAATCGGAACCTGAACTGGATTTCTAACCCTAGCCCTCAACATAACCCTAACCCTAGGTCCAATCAGAACCCAAATACGATCTCTACCCCAGCCCTCAACATAACCCTAACACTAGGTCCAATCGGAACCCTAACCGGATCTCTACCCCTCGCCCTCAACATAACCCTAACCCTTGGTCCAATCGGAACCCTAACCGGATATCTAACCCTAGCCCTCAACATAACCCTAACCCTAGGTCCAATAGGAACCCTAACCGGATCCCTAACCCTAGCTCTCAACGTAAGCCTAACCCTAGGTCCAATCGGAACCCTAACCAGATCTCTAACCCTAGCCCTAAACATAACCCTAACCCTAGGTCCAATCGGAACCCTAACCGGATCTTTAACCCTAGCCCTCAACATAAGCCTAACACTAGGTCCGATCGGAACCCTAACCGGATCTCTAACCCTAGTCCTCAACATAACCTTAACCCTAGGTCCAATAGGAACCCTAACCGGATCTCTAACCCTAGCCCTCAACATAACCCTAACCCTAGGTCCAATCGGAACCCTAACTGGATTTCTAACCCTAGCCCTCAACATAACCCTAACCCTGGGTCCAAACGGAACCCTAACAGGATCTCTACCCCAGCCCTCAACATAACCCTAACCCTAGGTCCAATCGGAACCCTAACCGGATCTCTACCCCTCGCCCTCAACATAACCCTAACCCTAGGTCCAATCGGAACCCTAACCGGATCTCTATCCCTAGCCCTCAACATATCCCTAACCCTAGGTCCAATCGAAACCCTAACCGGATCTCTACCCCTCGCCCTCAACATAACCCTAACCCTAGGTCGAATCGGAACTCTAACCGGAACTCTAAACCTAGCCCTCAACATAACCCTAACCCTAGGTCCAATCGGAACCCTAACCGGATCTCTAACCCTAGCCCTCAACATAACCTTAACCCTAGGTCCAATCGGAACCCTAACCGGATCTCTAACCCTAGCCCTCAACATTACCCTAACCCTAGGGCCAATCGGAACCCTAAACGGATATCTAAACCTAGCCCTCAACATAACCCTAACCCTTGGTCCAATCGGAACTCAAAACGGATATCTAACCCTAGCCCTCAACATAACCCTAACCCTAGGTCCAATCGGAAACCTAACCGCATATCTAACCCACGCCCTCAACATAACCCTAACCCTAGGTCCAATCGGAACCCTAACCGGATCTCTAACCCTAGCCCTCAATATAACCCTAACCCTAGGTCCAATCGGAACCCTAACCGGATATCTAACCCTAGCCCTCAACATAACCTTAACCCTAGGTCCAATCGGAACCCTAACCGGATCTTTATCCCTCGCCCTCAACATATCCCTAACCCTAGGTCCAATCGGAACCCTAACTGGATTTCTAACCCTAGCCCTCAACATAACCCTAACCTTAGGTCCAATCAGAACCCAAATTGGATCTCTACCCCAGCCCTCAACATAACCCTAACCCTAGGTCCAATCGGAACCCTAACCGGATCTCTACCCCTCGCCCTCAACATAACCCTAACCCTTGGTCCAATCGGAACCCTAACCGGATATCTAACCCTAGCCCTCAACATAACCCTAACCGTAGGTCCAATAGGAACCCTAACCGGATCCCTAACCCTAGCTCTCAACGTAACCCTAACCCTAGGTCCAATCGGAACCCTAACTGGATTTCTAACCCTAGCCCTCCACATAACCCTAACCCTAGGTCCAAACGGAACCCTAACAGGATCTCTACCCCAGCCCTCAACATAACCCTAACCCTAGGTCCAATCGGAACCCTAACCGGATCTCTACCCCTCGCCCTCAACATAACCCTAACCCTAGGTCCAATCGGAACCCTAACCGGATCTCTATCCCTAGCCCTCAACATATCCCTAACCCTAGGTCCAATCGGAACCCTAACCGGATCTCTACCACTCGCCCTCAACATAACCCTAACCCTAGGTCCAATCGGAACTCTAACCGGAACTCTAAACCTAGCCCTCAACATAACCCTAACCCTAGGTCCAATCGGAACCCTAACCGTATATCTAACCCTAGCCCTCAACATAACACTAACCCTAGGTCCAATCGGAACCCTAACAGGATATCTAACCCTAGCCCTCAACATAACCCTAACGTAGGTCCAATCTGAACCCTAACCGGATCTCTAACCCTAGCCCTCAACATAATCTTAACCCTAGGTCCAATCGGAACCCTAACCGGATCTCTAACCCTAGCCCTCAACATTACCCTAACCCTAGGGCCAATCGGAACCCTAAACGGATATCTAAACCTAGCCCTCAACATAACCCTAACCCTTGGTCCAATCGGAACCCAAAACGGATATCTAACCCTAGCCCTCAACATAACCCTAACCCTAGGTCCAATCGGAAACCTAACCGCATATCTAACCCACGCCCTCAACATAACCCTAACCCTAGGTCCAATCGGAACCCTAACCGGATCTCTAACCCTAGCCCTCAATATAACCCTAACCCTAGGTCCAATCGGAACCCTAACCGGATATCTAACCCTAGCCCTCAACATAGCCCTAACCCTAGGTCCAATAGGAACCCTAACCGGATCTTTATCCCTAGCCCTCAACATATCCCTAACCCTAGGTCCAATCGGAACCTGAACTGGATTTCTAACCCTAGCCCTCAACATAACCCTAACCCTAGGTCCAATCAGAACCCAAATACGATCTCTACCCCAGCCCTCAACATAACCCTAACACTAGGTCCAATCGGAACCCTAACCGGATCTCTACCCCTCGCCCTCAACATAACCCTAACCCTTGGTCCAATCGGAACCCTAACCGGATATCTAACCCTAGCCCTCAACATAACCCTAACCCTAGGTCCAATAGGAACCCTAACCGGATCCCTAACCCTAGCTCTCAACGTAAGCCTAACCCTAGGTCCAATCGGAACCCTAACCAGATCTCTAACCCTAGCCTTAAACATAACCCTAACCCTAGGTCCAATCGGAACCCTAACCGGATCTCTAACCCTAGCCCTCAACATAAGCCTAACACTAGGTCCGATCGGAACCCTAACCGGATCTCTAACCCTAGCCCTCAACATAACCCTAACCCTAGGTCCAATCGGAACCCTAACTGGATTTCTAACCCTAGCCCTCAACATAACCCTAACCCTGGGTCCAAACGGAACCCTAACAGGATCTCTACCCCAGCCCTCAACATAACCCTAACCCTAGGTCCAATCGGAACCCTAACCGGATCTCTACCCCTCGCCCTCAACATAACCCTAACCCTAGGTCCAATCGGAACCCTAACCGGATCTCTATCCCTAGCCCTCAACATATCCCTAACCCTAGGTCCAATCGGAACCCTAACCGGATCTCTACCCCTCGCCCTCAACATAACCCTAACCCTAGGTCGAATCGGAACTCTAACCGGAACTCTAAACCTAGCCCTCAACATAACCCTAACCCTAGGTCCAATCGGAACCCTAACCGTATATCTAACCCTAGCCCTCAACATAACCCTAACCCTAGGTCCAATCGGAACCCTAACAGGATATCTAACCCTAGCCCTCAACATAACCCTAACCCTAGGTCCAATCTGAACCCTAACCGGATCTCTAACCCTAGCCCTCAACATAACCTTAACCCTAGGTCCAATCGGAACCCTAACCGGATCTCTAACCCTAGCCCTCAACATTACCCTAACCCTAGGGCCAATCGGAACCCTAAACGGATATCTAAACCTAGCCCTCAACATAACCCTAACCCTTGGTCCAATCGGAACTCAAAACGGATATCTAACCCTAGCCCTCAACATAACCCTAACCCTAGGTCCAATCGGAAACCTAACCGCATATCTAACCCACGCCCTCAACATAACCCTAACCCTAGGTCCAATCGGAACCCTAACCGGATCTCTAACCCTAGCCCTCAATATAACCCTAACCCTAGGTCCAATCGGAACCCTAACCGGATATCTAACCCTAGCCCTCAACATAACCTTAACCCTAGGTCCAATCGGAACCCTAACCGGATCTTTATCCCTCGCCCTCAACATATCCCTAACCCTAGGTCCAATCGGAACCCTAACTGGATTTCTAACCCTAGCCCTCAACATAACCCTAACCTTAGGTCCAATCAGAACCCAAATTGGATCTCTACCCCAGCCCTCAACATAACCCTAACCCTAGGTCCAATCGGAACCCTAACCGGATCTCTACCCCTCGCCCTCAACATAACCCTAACCCTTGGTCCAATCGGAACCCTAACCGGATATCTAACCCTAGCCCTCAACATAACCCTAACCGTAGGTCCAATAGGAACCCTAACCGGATCCCTAACCCTAGCTCTCAACGTAACCCTAACCCTAGGTCCAATCGGAAACCTAACCAGATCTCTAACCCTAGCCCTAAACATAACCCTAACCCTAGGTCCAATCGGAACCCTAACCGGATCTCTAACCCTCGCCCTCAACATAACACTAACCCTAGGTCCTATCGGAACCCTAACCGGATCTCTAAACCTAGCCCTGAACATAACCCTAATGCTAGGTCCAATCGGAACCCTAACCGGATCTCTAAACCTAGCCCTCAACATAACCCTAACCCTAGGTCCAATCGGAACCCAAAACGGATATCTAACCCTAGCCCTCAACATAACCCTAACCCTAGGTCCAATCGGAAACATAACCGGATATCTAACCCTAGCCTCAACATAACCCTAACCCTAGGTCCAAACGGAACCCTAACAGGATCTCTAACCCTAGCGCTCAACATAAGCCCAACCCGAGGTCCAATCGGAACCCTAACCGGATCTCTAACCCTAGCCTTCAACATAACCCTAACCCTAGGTCCAATCGGAACCCTAACCAGATCTCTAACCCTAGCCCTAAACATAACCCTAACCCTAGGTCCAATCGGAACCCTAACCGGATCTCTAACCCTCGCCCTCAACATAACACTAACCCTAGGTCCTATCGGAACCCTAACCGGATCTCTAAACCTAGCCCTGAACATAACCCTAATGCTAGGTCCAATCGGAACCCTAACCGGATCTCTAACCCTAGCCCTCAACATAACCCTAACCCTAGGTCCAATCGGAACCCAAAACGGATATCTAACCCTAGCCCTCAACATAACCCTAACCCTAGGTCCAATCGGAAACATAACCGGATATCTAACCCTAGCCTCAACATAACCCTAACCCTAGGTCCAAACGGAACCCTAACAGGATCTCTAACCCTAGCGCTCAACATAAGCCCAACCCGAGGTCCAATCGGAACCCTAACCGGATCTCTAACCCTAGCCCTCAACATAACCCTAACCCTAGGTCCAATCGGAACCCTAACCAGAACTCTAACCCAAGCCCTCAAAATAACCCTAACCCTAGGTCCAATCGGAACCCTAACCGGATCTCTACCCCTCGCCCGCAACATAACCCTAAACCTTGGTCCAATCGGAACCCTAACCGGATATCTAACCCTAGCCCTCAACATAACCCTAACCGTAGGTCCAATAGGAACCCTAACCGGATCCCTAACCCTAGCTCTCAACGTAACCCTAACCCTAGGTCCAATCGGAACCCTAACCAGATCTCTAACCCTAGCCCTAAACATAACCCTAACCCTAGGTCCAATCGGAACCCTAACCGGATCTCTAACCCTCGCCCTCAACATAACACTAACCCTAGGTCCTATCGGAAACCTAACCGGATCTCTAAACCTAGCCCTGAACATAACCCTAACCCTAGGTCCAATCGGAACCCTAACCGGATCTCTAACCCTAGCCCTCAACATAACCCTAACCCTAGGTCCAATCAGAACCCAAATAGGATCTCTACCCCAGCCCTCAACATAACCCTAACCCTAGGTCCAATCGGAACCCTAACCGGATCTCTATCCCTAGCCCTCAACATAACCTTAACCCTAGGTTCAATCGGAACCCTAACTGGATCTCTAACCCTAGCCCTCAACATAACCCTAACCCTAGGTCCAATCGGAACCCTAACCGGATCTCTAACCCTAGCCCTCAACATAACCCTAACCCTAGGTCCAATCGGAACCCTAACAGGATCTCTACCCCAGCCCTCAACATAACCCTAACCCTAGGTCCAATCGGAACCCTTACTGGATCTGTACCCCTCGCACTCAACATAACCCTAACCCTAGGTCCAATCGGAACCCTAACCGGATCTCTACCCCTCGCCCTCAACATAACTCTAACCCTTGGTCCAATCGGAACCCTAACCGAATATCTAACCCTAGCCCTCAACATAACCCTAACCCTAGGTCCAATCGGAACCCTAACCTGATCTCTACCCCTCGCCCTCAACATAACCCTAACCCTAGGTCCAATCGGAACTCTAACCGGAACTCTAAACCTAGCCCTCAACATAACCCTAACCCTAGGTCCAATCGGAACCCTAACCGGATATCTAACCCTATCCCTCAACATAACGCTAACCCTAGGTCCAATCGGAACCCTAACCGGATCTCTAAACCTAGCCCTGAACATAACCCTAACCCTAGGTCC